>NW_028084009.1:3057500-3657500 GCF_014824575.4 Sturnira hondurensis | reverse complement strand
CAGCAGGTCCTACCCTCGGTGGCTTCCACAGCTCAGGGACCTTTTGCAGATGACTGTGGTTTGCCGTGAACTTACCTGTTGGCTTCTATGCCCGTGGCATCCTGAAGCCAGATTTTGAAGACAAAAACCACAGGTGTTTGTCTGGGTCACACCTGTCTCTCCATGAGTGTCAGAGTCCGACTCAGAGTTTCATGGAAGAATGAAAAAAAAGGTGAAGGAAGAGAAGGCAGACGAAGGGGTGAGGGGTACGGCGAGAAGGAAGGAAGGGAAGGAAGGAAAGCAAAGGAGCTTCTTAGAAGCTGAGATGAATCTTTCCGGAACAGTTTGCCGTGAACTGTAAGACACAGGAAGGGTCAAAGTTCTGCCTTTTTACTGCTTTGGGGCTTATAAAGTGTGTGTGTGTGTGTGTGTGTGTGTGTGTACACTGTAATCGTCAACCATGGAGTCCCTCTTTTTTTTTTTTTAAGGGAGAGGGAAAGGGAGTGAGGGAGAAAGAGAAACATCGATGTGAGAGAGACACATTGATCGGGGTGAGACCCAGCATAGTCCCTGATCGGGAATCGAACTGGCAACCTTCCCCTTTGTGTGACGGCACCCAACGAACTGAGCCACCCCTGCCAGGGCACCAACAATAGAGCCTCGTAAGTCAAACGGAGCCCGATTCAAATCCTCCACTTCCAGCCGCTGTGTTCGAGGCAAACGCCTTCAGCGAGCCTCGGTTTCTTCATCTATAAAATGGGGGTAACGACGGCACCTGCGTTATAAAAACTTCATGAAATCACGTATGTAGAACTCTTGGGCCAAATCTCTCACCCATAATCAGCTCTACGGGAATGTTACTATTACGAGATCATTACTGTTTCATTATGAGTATCAGTTGATGTCAGTGTCCACATCTGGGGAGGATGGGGAATGGGTGAGGGGCAGGTCTGAGAGAGAGCTCGAGGGCGTAGAAAGGGAAGGTTTCTGGCTCCCGATCTTTGGGTTCTAGCAGGGAGTTGTTGACTCACTCTTGTTGTGTTGGGAAGAAAAGGGAAGGGTTTTGTCTCCTCTGGACCAAGCCGAGACTGCTGTGCACCTGGGATGTTCTCTGCGGTCACCAGGCCCCGCCACAGAATTGGGGAACAGCCCAAAAGGGTAACTCCATTGATCCAAGTGCCAAGGGAGAACAGGGAGGCTGGGGGTGCGGGGAATGCTAGGACTCTGCTAAGAAATAAACGGGGAACACTTCAGTTTGGGGGAAATGATATCTGGCTAGAGACGGGTAACCTTGAACTAGTGTTATTCACGAAAGCTGTCTCTCAGCCAGGCATTCATGTTGACCGAAGCTCTGAACACTGTCTCTATAGACCAAAGCGAAAACCCCAAAGAGGAACCCTTAGAACGAACAGGATTGGGGAGCTAGCAGTCATTCATTCATTCATTCATTCATTCCATCATTCAGTGAATATTCACCTATTGCCTGAATCACCCACAGCTGTAGGCCCTGGGGTTCAAGCAGCAAACAGTCAAGCGTGGTTCATTCTCTCCGGAAGTTCAAAGGCCTAGAGGCCCCTCCTTTGCAAGGTGCTGTCTCCTTCAGAAGTCCTCCTGGCCCAGGGGCAGCAGGTGTCCGGGGGAGGCCCAGTCTCCCGTGACACATCATTGATTAAGGAGCTTGCTGTTGCGTTGGTTTATGCTTTGGTTTATTACACCCAGTGTGATACGAGGCTGAACTACAGGTAATTGCCATTTTTTTTAGCTTGAAAATAGTCAAATGTCAACGATTTCATATGATTTCCCCTAATACGTCCTCCCCAGCCCCCGGGGGCTTTGGGGTGTGTATTCTAGGCAGCCTCAACTTATTTCGGTTCCTCAAATGGCCACACGGCTCCCAGGTCTCACCACTTGCTGTGCCCTTGCCCTTACACTCTTCCTCTGGCCGACTCAGGCTCATCGCCAGGTGTCACTAGTGATGAGGCCTCCTCCAGGAAATGTCACCTGACCCCTCACTGTCGAGGCTGGTGTGTCCCCCGAATTTTCTTAAAGGGCCGTCTTCTTTGAGCACAAATAATGATAATACTAGCTAACCCCCAGGATTTACTAAATGCCGGATCCTCTTCAATATCCTGATACGTCTAATGCATCAGGATAAGAGATGCAGCGAATGTTTGCATCTCTCAACCACAGCTGGCAGTGGCCCAAAGCCACTCCTTTGCATGGGTGTAATGGTGCAATGACAATAAACCGAGACATAGACATAATTTAATGCTCAGAACAACGCCATGTGGTGCCCACTACGATTATCCCCACTTTACAGATGAAAGAACTAAGGCCTAGAGATGGTTCTGGTGCACTCACGCCCGTGGAGTTACCAAGTGGAAGCGCCGAGGTGTGAACCCTGTCTGTCTTCCTCCAGAGCCCGAGCGTGTGCTGCCGCACCTTCCTCTGTCCCCGGGCAAACTGCTCTCTGCTGGCCTTTCTGCCCGCTGGACTGAAGGTCCTTCCAAGGTCGGGCCAGCCCCGCGGTTCTGCCAGGCCTGCTTCCATGGTATCTGGTGCGAAGAAATGCCGAGTGCCTCTTTTGTTTACTGGACTTAACGGAAGGAAAAGAAAGTCAGGAGGTGTTGCCAAAATGTCAAGGGATGTGCGGTCCTTTAATAAACATGACAAACCATTGCTGGTTAGGCAGCTGGAGGTTCCACTGACGGGAGGGAGCACAGAGCGGACAAGTGTCGCAGGAACAGGACTCGAAGGAGTCCATTCCGGGAGGGGGGGGGGGAGGATGGTGCAGGGAGCCACAGGGCTTTCTTTTCCCAGTAAAACTAGTTCACTGACAGAAAAAATAATCAAAGGGACATTTCTTAGATGTTGCTATTTGTAGGACAGAAGGCCAGGGAGAAATATTAGGGAAAAGAGGAGACCAGGGGCATTGCCGCCTGCTGGGAGATATCTAATCCCCAGACCTTTGGCTAAATGGTTGTGATTCTTATCATTCTCATATTCATTTGCTATTTCATTGACTATTTATTATGAACAAAACAAAGACATAATCACCTGGGGTGTATATCCCAGAGCTTTTCAGTACAACAGGGTAGCCACAAGCCACGTGTGGCCATTGAGCACTTGAAAAAATGGTTAGTTGGGCCCCGACTGGTGTGGCTCAGTTGCTTGGGCATCGTCCTGCAAACCGAAAGGTCGCTGGTTTGATTCCTGGTCAGGGCACAGGCTTGGGTTGCAGGCCGATCTGGGCTGCATTCAAGAGGCAGTCCATCGCTGTTTCTTTCCCAATCTTTCTTCCCTTCCTCTCCCTCTAAAAATAAATCAATCAATAAAAAAAATTTTTTAAAGAAAAGTGGCTAGTCAGATCGACATGTGCTGTGCGTATAAAAGATACACCAAGTTTTGGAAGATTTAGTCCAAGGAGTGAATTCAAAGTATCTCATTAAACAATTATTTTATATTGTTGGATATTGAATGATCATATGCTGGACATATTGACTTTAATAAAACATATTATAACTTATTTCACCTGTTTATTTTTGAATTGTGTGTATTTTATTGATTATGCTATTACAGTTATCCCAATTTTCCCCATCGCCCCCCTCCACCCAGCACCCCCCACTCCTTCAGGCAATCCCCCCACCATTGTTTTTAACTGTTTAATGTGGTTCCTAGCAAAATTTTCATTTCTTCTGTTGACTGCATGGTATTTCTATTGGGTAGTGCTATTCTAGAGGTTTATAAGCTGGTAAATAGATGAATATTAATATAACACCTCATATTGACGAATGCATCGAAGCAAAATGGATCAGGGCAAGAACAGGGAGGGAGGGAGGGAGGGGGAGGCGAGGGCTCCCCGGTACCTCTCGGAGGTCGCTCACGGATGCACACTTCCTGAAGTGACACCTGGCCATCCAAAACGGCTTAGAAACTGTTCTTTCCTTGTATTATCGGCCAACGTATTGAAGGACTGCTCATAGGGAAACTGAGAAATAAAAGCAGTCGAACTGCTGTGTGCCCTCTTCTCTGGCGGATTTCTAGACTTAGGAGGCAGGAATAATGACTTTTCTCTTCTGAACAGCCAGCCAAAATCAGAGAACAATCTTATCTAAGCACAAATAATAAAGATCTTGTAAATAAATTTCCTCTTCCCTAGAGCTGTTTGTCCGCCCGTTATCCATTTTTATTTAATTCTGATACAACAAAATTCACGTCTCATGAAGGAGGGGGAGGAGGGACGACCAGAGCTCCGCATCCCTCCGGGGTCCAGTTCATTTCCAAACAATAATTGTTTCCTGTATTGACAGGATAAATGCGGAGCCGTGAAAATCCTGTTTCAAAGCAGGCAGAGGCACCTTTTAAATCTCCCATATTAAAAGTATTGCTCTTCCTGGAATAGGGTAATTTGAGCACCTCGCAATAGTCTAATATAAAAACTGGAACCCAGATTAGAGAGCTCTGCCCAAGGGAAGTGAAAGTAAACAGAAATCCCAGCAGTAGCACTCCTGAAACTATAAATGCGGGCGAACTTTGCTCATCAGAAAGCCCTTAAAACGTCAGGGGCCCACGGTAGAGAGAGCTGTTTATTCCTTGTTGAATTCCATCACATACTATTGCCACAGGTTGGCCGCATTTGAACTCGGCTTGACAATGGACGTACGTGTTTGTTTGATATGAGGACAATGGGATTTTGTACATGACTCAAGGGCTGCATTTAGTGGCTTCCAATCCAGGGAAATAAATCATTTCAGTGGTTTTGCTTTCTGAGTTCAGGAACGCTAGGTTCCCTAGGTCCCACTGGGAGGGCTGTGGACACCAAGCCCCACACGCTGAAACCCTGCTGTGGGCCAGGCCCCTGCACGGTGGGAACTGGGACGGCGCCTACCACTTAGGGAAGAGTGCCACTGTACTTGTTTCATTCCTAGATCTTGGCTGTCCATGAATCAAAGGCTCTTGTCTCGTCTTATCCTCCCAAAGAAAAGAAAACACAGCGAGAAGAAAGGACAGAGTCGATTTTTGTTTTCTAAAATTATTTTCAGTGTTTCCTAGTGATTTTTAAAAATAGAAGCGTGGCCGGTGGCTTCCTGGTCAGCTCCTGAAACTGACTCATACGGATGAGACATTATTCGGGAAGGCATTCGCGGGGCGGGGGAGGGGGCCTGGGAAAGAATTCTGTCCTGCTCACTAATATGGTGTGCTTTTCAAAAGGAGGCTGCAGCCAGAGTGCTCAGATATCACAGAATAAGAATGATTTGGCTTATTATTTCTGATTGTTGGCGCTTTAGACCTTAAAAGCAATTGGACTAAGCTGTGTGGGGACAGCTACGCGTGTCTGAGGACATATTTGGAAAAGCAGAGTGGCCCTGGCCTCTCCGCACCCACATATATACGTCCTCTCTCAGCCCCCACCCCCAGGGCATGCCCCTGCAGAAGTTCGCAGGTAGGGGGATCAGCTCTCCAGTCGAAATAACATCAGTAAAGGAAACCCCAAAGGACCCAGAGACAAACATTCGAACAAGAAGATCGTACCAAAATCTCATTAGGAAGGAAATAGGTCCTCAGGACAAACAAAACAGAAACGGTTGGAAGAGGCAAACAGGCTGATATTAATGTGCTGAGCCAGAAAGCGATTTATCAGCCTCCTCGCTTCCTTCATTCCCAGCTGTAGAATTATGCCAAGGAAAAACCCATCTCCCCGAGTCCTGTTCAGTGTAGGAAGAATGCTGTTTTGACTCAAAAGCCAAGGTTGTCAGTGGGGGTGTGGGGTGGGATGAGAATGTGGGTCCTTCCTAACAACAACAGCAGACTCTGCGGTATCGGTTCTCAGACTATAAACATGCAGAACCTCCTCACCAGGCACATAATAAAATCTCCTTCAATCTCTCTCTCTCTCTCTCTCTCTCTCTCTCTCTCTGTCTCCCGTATTCACATGTAAATCACAATGAATTTTAGTGCAGTCTTCGACTTAAAGAATGCTGACTTTCTTTTTTTCCTGGAAGTATCCAAAGCTTTCCACTGAGAGGAAAGCATCTTCCAGGAGATAAATTTTACCCGCCGTCGGGCCACGTAGGCATCCGTTTCAGCCACTGTGAGATTTGAAACAAGAATATGAAAAGCAATCCCACTGATAGCGATCACCGGAGATGTCGCCCAGGAAAAGCCTGTTTGCACAGACAGAAAAGGAACAAGCCCAGCATTCTGAACCGAAAACTCTCCAGCAGGTCTTGCGTAATAAATCATGAGTCTATTCCAAACGTCAAACAACATTTGCTCCAAAAACTGACACTCTGAAATTTTCTTCCAACTGGTTTAGATCAAGAAGCAAATTTTCTCTCCCTCACTTGGGAAGTAAACGCTGAGGATAAATCTCTTTTAAGAGATGAATCATTTAGCCCCTGCCTCTGACAGCGATTAGGTCATTTGTTTGTTTCTGGGCTAGAGTCTACCCTCCACTACAACTGGGCTCCACAGTTTGTTCAAACGTTTTCTGGCAAATTCTGATTTGTTCAGACAAAGACCAGAAGCTAAAATCCCCCTGAATTAACCGGCTGGGTCATTACCAAGGTGGAACAGAGCCAAAAAGCTGAGAACACGCATACCATGCACAGCTGGGGCAAGAATGTCTACCCGCCTTCACCAGGAGAGTGTCGTTTCTGAGCCTCTCGCCCTGCAGTTAGCTCAATGAACTGGAAGTTTTTACCTTTCCTGTTTTTTCTTTCTTTTTTTCTTTCGTTCTTGTGGGAATAAACGAGATTGGTGATTAAGCAGGTGAGCAATTCTTTTGTCTCTGGAAACATGCTAGAAAATTAAAATAACCATCCTCTTTCTTATAATAGTGACATTGCTTCTATTAACCAGTACACCAAAAAGAAAGAGAGAGAGAAGGAGGGAGGAAGAGAATAAGGGAATAAAAATGCTATGATACGCCACACTTACTGAGTCCATGGCCCAGAGGCAGTCTCTGGGTCAACTATTCTAGAAAAGTCACCCAAGTAGCTTCCATATTCAATTGGATGAACAGTACATTTAAATAATACCCCCAGTTTGTGTGACATTTGTTTTACAGTTTACTCAGGACTCTCGTGTATAATATTTATTGGTTTGTCCGATATCATGAATCCTCTGTTATACGGGAGGAAGCTGAGGGTTAAAGAGACGAAGCCATTTGGGAAGGATGGCACACCAAGTACAAGGTCAAGCCCAAAATGGACCTTGGGACTTCAGTCTTAGTTTCCAGTTCTCACCGTGACCCCGGGCGGTCTTCATCCCTCTGGTTCTGTGGTAACATTCCCGTGTATCTCACATTTTCCCAGGCTTCCCCCCACTCTGACAAGCCACAAAATCACTTTGTGAGAATTTAAGCAATGCCCTGAACCATAACCACTGCCGTGGTTCCTGGTGCAGAGCTCTCGGAGCTGGAGGCCCACCTCCTTCTCCCCTTCTCAGAAAACACCCAGCTTCTCTTCCCATGGAAAGCTACTCCCACTCCATAGAGATGGTTTGCAGTGGGGGTGATTCTGTCCGCCAGGGGGCATTGGGCAACATCTGGAGACCTTTTTGGTTGTCACGATGAGGGGAGGGGGCAGTTCGTACTGGAACCTAGAGACCAGGGGTCCTGCTAAACGTCTTACAATGCACAGGACACCCCCCCCACTACAAAGAATGGTATGACCCCGAAACTCAGAAGCCTGCTCAAGTCACATGACCCATTGGGCCTGCCGGTCTCCTGACCCACACTAAGGATGGGCAGGGGCCCTAGGTCTGACCCAGTGGGGTCCCCCTCCCCACAGGATTTTTGCCAGAGCTGTTGGGAATATGTTCCCCATCTCCCTCAGATCAAAACCTTCTGTGCAACAGGAACCTGGACCTGGGGGCTGCAAATGAAGATAGGGAGAGGCAAAAAGACGGAGAAGAAGAGAGAGAGAGAGCTCTTAAGACTCAATCACATCCTGCCTCTTTACTCCCAAGCTTTTGAGCTGAGGGAGCCTATAAATTCCGTTTGTGTCGGGGGGTTTGTTTCAGGAGCTTTGCTTGCGCTCCTTTGAATTGACTTTCACGACCCGCAGGTGGGGGTCTTGGCTAACATGAAAGCTGGTGAGTGAGAGTGACATTATTGCAATCCTTAAATACTTTCTAACTAATATTTCTAAAGGCAAATCATTCACCAATACCAGTACTTGAACTACTATTAGTAACAAAGAGCATGGTGGCCCCTGAGTCAAAAGCAAGGTCTCTTCCATGTATTTTTTAAAATAAGGGATTCCCAGAGCCACCAATTATTGTTTTCCTTTAGCTGAACAGGGAAGAGACAGAGCTCAGAGGCTCGTGGACCAAATCAAAGATCTCATACTTGAAATAACTGAAGGAGTGACAGAGGCCAGTTTGATCCCAGCCGCAGATCCTAAATGTCAAGGCATTCACAGATAGTCAGCGTCCACAGGAGACCCATCTGAGTCGGTGACTGACCTTGAACATCAGCAATGGAGTCATCATATAATCTCCCCATAAAACAGAGTACTAGATGGCCCCAGTGCCTGGGGTCACCGAAGTGTATTTACTGGTGTGATGCTCACAGCGTATTTGAGAAAACACGAGGGAAACGGTGCGTACAGCCTGACGACAGACACAGAGAGAACTGTTCTAAAGAAAACACACCACCACGTTAACTGCGACGATCTCTGGGTGGCGAGAACCCTATGATTTTGTTCCCCAGAGCTCAGCACTGAGTCAGCTTCTTCCTTACCTGCTTCAGGCCCTCTGGAGCACACGTTCGTCCCGAGCACCTTGGCTCATTCAGAGATGGAAACGCCACCGATGCCCACGGAAGATGCTGAGCATCCACCCAGCCTGGACTGTGTTGGGTCCCCGTCCCGTCTGTCGTGAACAAACATGCGTCCACTCAACCCCCTCCCCTGCCTCCGCTCACCTTCTTTGCCCACACATCTCACACACACACGCGCGAGCCCGCCTCCACTCCCAAAGGCTTTCTTGGTTTTCTCCGCCTCCCACAGTATCCCCAGCGCAGCAAACATTTGAAATAAATAAAACAAGGCACCCACTTGCGCACCTTTTAGAGTAAAAGTGGTGATGAGAACTTCAGAAGGAATCTGTGTGCCGGGCATGGTGGCTGAATCTCCGGGTTCTGTGCGCCAGCAACTGGGGGACACACTTGCAGGATCCGGGTACCACATGGGGAGGCTGAGTGCACGGTTAAGCAGTCACGCCATTCCTGTCTCCCCAGATCTTTGGCATGCGCTCCAGTGGGGGGCCAGGACTCACGGGGCTGGGTAACGGGGGTGTTGGGCATTTGCATGGCCCGAGGCGCGTGTTTACAGCTGACGATCTGCGGTGACCCGGCCAAGGGACACGCGTGCCGTCAGCCCTGTCCTCCGCCGCCCAACCTTTGTCCTGGAGCAGGAAGACACATGCCTGCTGTGCTTGGGTACTGCGCTAAGGCAAAGCCATGCCTGTTTGTTCGCGAGTGACTTTGGTAAGTGCACAGCAAGCACCTCCAAACCAAGCCGTCATGCTAGACACCGGGGGGATAGTTTGGCTCAAGAGACCAGGCTGCCTGGCTGCCTTCATGGGGCTCACAGACCGTGGTGGGGGTGGATGCCAGGCAGAACAACGAAGTGTGCGCGGGGTGACTGCAGAGGTGGGGGGGCAGGGACAGACCCCAGGAAGGGGGCTAGGGGGCGTCCCCATAGGGAATGAAACTGGCTCCCACCGCATCACCAGGTTCAACAGGGAAGCGGGCTGGGCTGGTCAAAGACTCGACGAGCAGAGATGTTGCCTACAGAGAGAGGAAGCAGAGAGAGATGACGGCAGGAGGAGAGACCGCCCAGAACATCTGGGCTCTGTAATTCAGTGAAAGAGACAGCGAGGGCAGTGAGAGCCACTGGGGGTGTTCATCCAAGGCATGGAGCGGTCCCCATTGTGTCCCAGAAAGGCCACCGTGTGGGGCACAGCCTGGAGGGAGGCAGAACTGGACCAGGCAGGGTATGCATTATGGTGGAGTATTTGGGATCTTGAAGTATATAAGTCTAGACATACGAGGGGGACTCCAAAAAACCGGAATTATCTTCTAGAGGGCAGGCCCTTTGTAGGACTGCTTCTCCCTCTAGGTGAGTGTTCTAGGGACCCAGCTGTATCAGTGCACCAGCTGGTGTTGTTGTGAGAGGCTGCATTTGGCTTCAGAGAAATTGTTTTGAAGACTCAACACATTTGTCGATTTCATGATGAGTGATTTACGGGCACATCTGCCCACACTGCTGAGGGCTCAGCAGTTTTTGACCAAAAACAGTATGACTCCTATGTCCCACCCTCCCTATTCATTCCATTTTTCTTATTTCCCCAGATGAAAAAAAGTCCCCTAAGGGAAACATTTGGCTGATGTGGAAAAGGTGAAACAAAACTGGCAGAAGTACTAAAAGGCATCCAAGTCAAGTAGAAAAAATGTCAGTGGGTGTATTGCATCACATGGAGAGTACATTGAAGGCGACTGAAGTTTAAACATGTAAGAATAAATACACAGTTTTCAAAAATAAAGTCCAGGCATTTTGCTCCCCCCCCCCGCCCTCAAATTTCAACGTAAATGCCCAGTGCTAGCAATAGATGGCATCACGACTGACTTTTTGTCTTCCTGAAAATTAATCATATTTTCTGACTTTTTAGGCTAAACAAGATTTCTAGAGTTGGGAAATTTGGGGGGCTATTTTTAGGGTGACTGGGAACAGGCATAGCATCTTGTGGAGAGGGATGGCAGGCCCTTAGAGGACAGTCCTAGGTGACAGTGTTACAGAGTCACGTTCTCAGAAGGCGAGGGGCCCTCAGAGGCACACATGGACCCCAGAAGGCACGCCGTCCCGCAGCCACAGGCTCTGCGTGTGGATTAGCGCTCTCCCCGTCAACAGCTCTGCAGGATTCCTCTTCCCATTTACTGATGAGGAACTTGACGCTGAGGAAGGTCAAGTTTGCGTGATCCAGTGTAAGAAGTGCCCTTCCCTAGACCTCAAACTCCTGTCAGTTGTGACATTTATCTCATTCTTTTGTCTTCTAGTCCCCATCTATGTCTGAGTGTGTGTGTGTGTGTGCGTGTGTGTGTGGGCATGGTGGGCCTCCCTCTCTTTCTTTTCAGGGCTCATCAGGGTTTAGAAAGTCAGTAGTTTAGGGCCCGATGGGAATGGGTTGGAACCCCAGCACTACCTGCAACTTGCTAGGGGACCTTGGACAAGCCTCTGAGCCTCAGGCTCCCCATCTGTAAAGTGGGGGTGGTGACCGTGCCCACTCCACTGCATTCTTGGCACGACCGCAGGCTGCCAGCTGGTGCTTAGCTCTCACAAATGTCATCTCGTGTTAGCATTTTATATACATGTCTCACGAAAAGGGCAAGTGTGGGAATAGGTTCATTGAAAGGAATAGTTTTCAAGCTTCCTTGAAATGTGGCAGAGTAGCCACATGGGCCCCTGGGAGCCACGCTTGCATGGACAGTACGGGGTGAGTAGCCCTCCCTGGGAGCCTGCTGCCAGTGATCCCACAATTGAACTAACTAAGCAGTGAGTTCACCTGTTGGGTAAAAGTGTAACAGGCAGCAGACACCCGAGCTCTCAAAGGTCGAAGCTGGAAGGTTCTGCAGCGGTGGAGGCGGCAATTGAGTAGAGCAGCTGATGGCCAAGGTCAGTCGAACTGTGCTCACTTCCCAGGCCTCAGAGAAGACTTGGAGCAAACTGGCCCCCTCGGGCATTCAGAAGATGAGTGAGTCAGCCCAGAAAGGGGGTGAGACACAAAGTGGGAGCTCTCCATTCACTGAATTTTCTAAAGGGTTCTTCTCCATTCATTGAATTCGCAAAGGAGCTTTTTCGTGATTCGCTATCACTGAATAAACGTTATTGGGTTCTTTCATTATTGCCCCTTTCAGGGTAAGAAGACCCGCACCAAGCCCTGGGGACGGCGAGGTGAGTCCTCGGGGACGTGCACGCTGGTGAACTGAGTCTGCTGAACCGGCGAGAGCTGCCTCACGCGCCACCCAACACCGGCCAGCGCCTGCCCCATCCAGGGACCACCCGAGGCGTTGCCTGCGTTCATTCATGCAGCCACACCTCCCCAGGAGGCCGACACCACCTTCCTTCCCTCTGTAGGTTTTTGACCTTATAACTAAAATGACCTGAGTGAGAAAAATAAAACACAGGGCTCCGGTTAAATTTCAAATCCAGATAAACAATGAAGAACGCCCCAATAGTGTGCCTCGAGCAAGGCATTCTAAAACAGGCTTTTACATCATCAGTCAGCACCTACACAGGGCTCAATCCCCAACTTCCGTTCATCCAACAAGCGCCCGCCCCCCCCCCCCCCCCCCCCCCGCCTCCTCCATGCCGGATGCGGCTGTAGATCCAGAGTACAGCGGGGAAGGGAACAGGGCAGGGGATCCTTGCGCTTGGGGAGCTGAACCTTAGAGTGATAAAGACAGAAAATGCAGAATCAAATTGTAGAGAGTGTTAGAAGGCAATGAAAACTCCGGAGGAAGATAAAGCAAGCAGGAGAGGGAAGGCGGGAGTAGGCGGGTTGTGGTTTAAACAGGGGGTGAGGGGAGGGAGGGGCAGGCCGTGGATGGGAAGCACTTGGGAGCGTCCCCCGTGGAGAGGTGACATCGGACATGAGGAGTAGTCAAGACACGGAGCTCCAGTTGTAAGGGCAGCCACGTCCTGGTGAGAGCCTGCAGGGGGCCCCACCTGTTGGGACTTCTATTCTAGAGCACTGCCAGGGGTGTTCGTTTTCTTTGCTTTGAAGATAATTTAGTTCATTGCGAGTTTACGTAACTCAGTTTTTAACGAGGGCTGCGTTAAAAACTGGCTCACAAAATTCCTGAAAATGGAACAGTCGGCTGCCGCGAGCCTGTGCGAGCCAGCTCCCACTCACACCCTCCGCCCCCTTTGTGCCTAGGTAGCTAGCGCCATCCTTCAAACCTGAGCCAAGCAGAGCGTGGTAGGAAGTTCTCAGAGCAGCCCGCCGCAGGCCACGTCACACTTGCGCAAGCCAATTATATGTGCAATTATTATTTCATTGGTGTCTTGACCCCTTATGAGGTCAGCCCTGGGACAGCAGAGTTCCTTCTGGTCTTTCCTGTGTCCCCTGCCACTCACAGGGCCTGGCACACAGTAAATGCCCAATTAATGACTGTTTAAGGAATGCATAAAAGAATGAGATATGTTCATTAAGGCTTTCCCTGCCTCTTCGATGTGCAAGTTTTGGTGATATTGTAAAGAAACGATGTGAGATTTTGTGCCCCAAAGTGAGACATTTATTCCATAAGTGGCCTGCTTCCCAGCTCCTTGGAGGGGCACAGTTTTTCTTGTGCTGTGGACCCTGTGGAAGGCCTCGGAAAGCCTGAGATGATGCCCTTCCCAAAATTGTTTTTAAATGCGCAAAATAACAAGTTAGCTTGCAAAGAAAACCAGTTATATTAAAATACAGTTATCAACAGAAATATCTTGAACACATGTGGAAAATGGCAGTCTGTGACATGGACTGGGTGACCCCCCCGCCAATCTGCCCTGGGTGGCGCTTTTTTTATTAATACACTAAATGACAAGCCCCGGTGGGAAGTCTAAAAACAACTGTAATTTTGAAATAACAATGACTATAGATGGTATTTCAAACTATCTGTAATTCTGATGTGATATGAAAATATCTGGTTTCCATTGGTGTCAAAGTTCCAAGCCCGGTGCATCCTCCTGTGGTTTGCCTCATTCAAAGTGAGAAAAAATGATCAAGTTTGGAGGGGAGCGGGTATCTCTTTATCTTAAATTCTATCTAAGCGCCACTTGGGGAATCCATGGGCCCCAGGTGAAGGATTCCTGTGGGGAGATCCAAACACCTCCCTCCACGCAAGAAGGAGCCTGTACCGACCAAGGGCCAGGGTTTGCTGTCAGACATTCCAGGATTCAGCTTCTTCCAGGCCGTGTGACCTTGGACAAGTTCCTTAACTACTCTGAGCCTGAGAGTCCTCATCGGGTACTAATTCTTAGCCACCTACAAAGAATATCCCGCTGCTTAAATGATAGAGGACTTAGCTGACACGGAATTGGTGCTCAGAAAAGTATAGCTACAATGTCTGCATTACTGTTTGTACCCCTTTTTGGCCTGGAAAGCCCCACTGCTTTTTTAAAAATTGAAGGTATTGGGGTGACACTGGTTAATAAATTTATATAGGTTTAAGGGGTACAGTTCTATAATACATCATTCGTACTGTATATTGTATTGTGTGTTCACCATCCCCAGCCTTGTCTCTTTCCATCACCATGTTTTTTAAAAGGTTTTGTTTATTTATTTTTAGAGAGAGGGGAAGTGAGGGAGAAAGAAGAGGAAACATTGATGTGAGAGAGAAACAGCGATTGGTTGCCTCTCGTGCACCCCCAAGCAAGGACCTGGCCCGCAACCCAGGCATGCGCCCTGACTGGGAATCGAACCAGCAACCTTTTGGTTTGCGGGACAATGCCCAACCCACCGAGCCATGCCACTCAAGGCACCCTTCACTGTTTTTAACGATGAAATGGGTCATCGGTGACTGAGGAAGACTGGATCCTAGTCCCGTGACTATGGAAGCTCGAAAACCGTGCAGTGGACGCGGAGCAGAGGCCCCTTTATCTCAGCTGGGTTCTTTCTTCCCAGAGGACTTCCGCCTTCTGATCAGAAAAACACTTTCATCAGGGACTCTAGAGCTGGGCAGCCAAAGAGGAACACACACAGGAGCTGGAGGCCTGCTGAGGAGACCCGCCTTGTGGATTTGCCCCTGACACGGACTGGGTGACCCTCCCGCCCGATCTGCCCTGAGTGGTGCTTGCAGTCCACACGTGGTTGTCCGTGGTTTCCCTTCCGTCATCAAAGCCTCCCAGTGTGGGCACTACAGCAGTGATAACGGCAGGTGAGGACCACCCTTCTCTCTGAGCTGCTGAGCCCCGGATGACATCCCTTTGAGGGGACAGTTAATAGGATACCCCTTTTTCTTTTGGGCAGGATTCAGAAGGGAAGCTTGGAGCTCCTGAGAGTCTAGTCCTTCTCTTCCGGTGTCCTGGAATCATTTCTGCAAAGGGGCTTTGGGGGCAAAGAAAGCCTGGACTTAGAGAGACTGACCACTCAGCTTTGCCGAGGACTAAGGTTCCCCAAGATGTGGCATTTTCCATGCGGAAGCTGGGCCGGTCCTGGAGAGACTGGGAGAGCTGGTCACGCTTTCTGGAATCGAAACCTGGCTCCACTGTTTTACCGAGCATGTAACCCTGGACAAGTTCTTTTTTTCCTTCCGAGACTCACTTTCCTGGGGCCCCAGTGGGGATAACAACATTTATCCCCATAAGATTAGTATCAGGATTAAGTCAAATAACATTAATTATAAGGATTAAAAGGGAAGTATTATATAATCACCACTCCAGTGACTTCTAGCCGCTTCACATAAAAACCCAAAGTCCGTGTGGTGGCTTATGATGCCCGATAGCGTCTGGCCTTGGGTACGCTCCAGCTCAGTCCTCTACATCCCCCGCCTCTCTTTTTCCCTTTGCCGTCACGCTGTTCCTTGCACACAGACCTTATTCCCCCTCCGGACCTTTGCACATGCTGTTCCCTCTGCCGGGACAGGCCTCCCCAGACACCCTCACCCTCAGCAGAGTGCCATCTCCTCCAAGAGGCCTTCCCTGGCCACATCACCAAACACAGCTTCGCCCTCTTCTCACTCTCTTTACCCTGCTATGTCCCCCTCTCCTCTACCCAGAGTGCTTCTCGCTCACTACCTGGCATTATATTATCTATCAATATATTTAGTTGTCTGTTGCCTGACTTCTCCCTGAGTCTATAAATTCCCTGAAGCAGGTATTTGTGGTGACATCTGGGGACACCAACTGCATGTCCCCTGTGCCTTGCACACAGTGCCCAAGACAGTGTGTCCCGAAGGGCCTACGCCCCAGACCCGCCAGGTGCTGGTTAATGCAAGATGAGAGGACACAGCGTCCTGGTGAGAGACGTGCATTCCCAGGGGGTGGAAGGAATTCACAGGACAAGGATATTCCAAGGGCACCTTATGGTCTCCATCTTCTTGCCTTAAAAATATATAATGACACAATGCAGTAGGTGATATCTCAGAATTGTATACTTGAAACCTATATAACTTTATTAACCAATGTCGCCCCAATAAACTTAATTTTAAAAATACGAGAAAAGTATCCAGCCATGGAATGGGACAAAAAGAGACATTTATTGAAGACGATACAAGATTCAAGAAACATTATATACAGGACAATGACGCCTCTGTCCCCTTCACAGTAGGCACTTTGGGACCTCACACAGCTCTTGCAGCCTCTCTCCCACCATTTACAACACTCTGCAAAGTCCTTTGTTGGAATCACCCCCAGCTGCCCCATCGTATTTTCCTGAATCTCACTGATTGTCTGAAATCTCTTCCCTTTCAAAGATGATTTTACTTTTGGGAAAAACCAAAAGTCACAAGGCACCAAATCTGGGTAGTCGGGGGCCTGAGTCACCTGGGTGATTTGATGTTTTGCAAAAAAACTCTGCACGAGACGTGATGCAGGAGCAGGTGCGTTGTCGCGATGAAGCTGCCACTCACCGGGTGCCCATAGCTGCGGCCTTCTGAGTCATCCAAGTGGTTTCCGTGAAGGAGTGTTCAAGTTTAGCACAAAACCTGATGCAGATTCATTGTTCTACTCACTCAGTCATTTTGAATGCAACAGCCACACCGTACACATGCTCACTCAATGGCATCTACCGCTCCCACTGACTAATACAGTGAATCATCATTGTTCATGCCTGCACATTCCAGTCCACTCTCCTTGGCTGCCAGATTATATCAATGTCACACAAACTGTTCTCATATTAACAATGGGTGGACTTTTCCCAGACAGATACACACACACACACATACACACATATACATGTGCATACATATGTATACATATGCTTACGTATATACACACACATGCATACATATAAATATACAGACCTACATACAGACATATGCTTTCTATCCCTGGCTGGGCAGCTCAGTTGGTTGGAGTGCTGTTCCATACACCAAAAGGTTGCAGGTTCAACCCCCAGTCAGGGCAGACACCTGGGTGGCAGATTCGATCCCTGTTGAGGTGTGTACAGGAGGCAACCGACTGATGTTTCTCTCTCACATCAATTATTTCTTTCTTTCTCTCCCTCCCCCTTCCTCTCTCTCTAAAATTAATAAACATACTCTCGGGCTTTGGGGAAGGTCAAATGTAGTACGTATTCGGCCTAACCTGAGTCGGTAAGTGCTGGCCTGGCAGTAAAAGCACATCGATGTTCTCAGATTGTCTCTGGCCACATTTCCAAAGGGGCGAGGGGTGAGCACGCCTGGGCCCTGTCCTGGTCGTGGTGAGGTGGCTGATGACGGGAGCCAGTGGGGGCAGGAAGGCCAGTGGGGCCGGCGAGGGAGAGCAGGGCTGTGGAGTCCAGATTCCTGGCTGGACTCTGGCTCCAGGACTGCGGGACCCGGCTGGAGCGGGCTCGACCAGTACATCACAGCACATTGTCACATGGTCAGGAACTTCGCTCACTGGTTGTAAAACACGGTCTTCAAAGCAGTGAAATTCTACAAACTTACAGTTAAATCAGTGCTAAGGCGACACTAAGTGAGATAAGCCAGGTACAAAGCGACACGTAGAGTGCGATTTCCCTTTTATGAGGCACCTGGAACAGGTAGGAAGGACACAGGTGCCCAGGGTGCTGGGGGAAGGGAGAAGGAAATGAGGAGTTATCGAGTGATGGAGACAGAGGTTCTGTCTGAGATGATGAAACGCTCTGGACATAGTGATCATGTACCTAATGCAATTGAATTCTATACTTAAAAAGTGACTGAAATGGCAAAATTTTATGTATATTTTACCACAGTAACATAATACACACCCAAATATGTGCATGTACAAGGTAGGGCAAGCATAGGTTTACAGTTATTTGTATGGAAATAGCCCTGGCTGGTGTGGCTCAGTGGATAGAGGGCCGGCCTGAGAACCAAAGGGTTGCCAGTTCAATTCCCAGTCTGGGCACACACCCAAGTTGTGGGCCAGGCCCCAAGTGGAGGGCACGAGAGGCAACCACACACTGATGTTTCTCTCCCTCTCTCCCTCCCATCCCCTCCGTCTAAAAGTAAACAAATAACATCTTTAAAAACAAATAATGATTTGGTGACGATGAACTCCTTTGAAATTAAAATAAATAATACAATGATTAATAAATCATAATACAAGAATAAACTCTGTGTTTCACCTACTTACAGCTGTGAACCTGTTTTTCTCACTCTGGACAGGAGCATAACCAGGAGATTTAGGCAACTGCCTTCACACCCTCTGGACCTCACCTGTAAAATGACTCATTTAGCATTAAACTCTCTAAGCACCACAACGTGCTGGGCATTGCCCAGAATTTGCCTTTTCTATGGGACTCCTGGGCATAGCACAGAGAAGCAATCAAGAAATAAGCCTTGGGCATCCTATTGGAGAAGGGTGTGAAGGGAACAAAAGCAGCAGAAATGGAGAGGAATGGGGCGGAAGGAGGCCTGCTTCACCTGGAGGGTTGGGAAAGCGCCTTGAAGGCAGCGACACCTGAATGCCAGGATGAGGTGACCGTGTGAACGGCTGGGAGGCAAGCTTTCCCAGGAGAGGGACCTGCAAGAGCACAAAGAACAAATTTTGCACCGTGGACTAACAGCCAGAGGCTGGCATGGATGGAGCAAAACGAGCCAGTGGGAGAGTGGGGGTGGGGAACTCAGAGACACAGCAAGGGCCAGAGAAGTGAGCAAGCCGGAGCAGCGCTTGTATCATAGGCTACTGTTGACCTTGACCAGTGGTTTCCAGTGTCTGGACTGTAGTCCTCCATGGTGGTAAAGTCATGGCAGAAGGTGATGAGCTGGTAAAGGCAGGACATTATCAGAGAGATCCCATGACTTGGTCTAGGTACAGAATAGTGTCTGGCCACTAAATAAATGCATCTTGCTTTTCACGTGCCGCTAGCTTTTAAATGCATTGGCAACGGACCCCGTTGTAATTTCCCACAATACAAATGCATCGCAAAAGCACTTGAGACTTGACCTTTGTGTGTTTGTCATTATGTTTTTCTCCATCAATGAAAATTAATAGCTTAGCTATATCATGTAATTATGACATGTCTGGTAGAAAAAAATGCACTTGTATTCCAAACTAGGACAAATGCTGAGGATGTCCAGACCTCTCTATTTCTACAATCACAGGGGAAAAAAAGTCCTACAAGAAAATGTGTTAAGGCACACAAAAAAAGAAAGAAAGAAAAAGAAAAAGAGAAAGAAACACAGGTGGCAGTTTCTGAAATCATTACTATGACCACAGCAAGAATTTATTGAGGACTCGCTATCAGCCAGGCATTGCTATGTTTCAATTACTCACATTTCCTATCAGTCATTCATCTATTCTTCAAAGCAATTTTATAAAGAATTACAATTCCCATCTTATAGATGAGGGGTCTTAAGTTTGAAAGATGGTACCTAAACTGCCCATGTTTATACAAGTAGTAAATGATAGAGGAAACAATGCAGACTGATCCTCATAGAAATGTGTCAGTCAGCTATGGCTGCATAACATATCGGCCCAAAAACTCAACGGAAAACAACTGGCATTTATTATTATGGATGGGTCTACGGGTTCAGCCAGGCAGTTCTTCTCTTCAAAGTCAAACACACTCATGCCTCTGTGGTCAGCTGTGGGCCGAGTGGGTGGTTCCACCAGTGGAGAGTGGGCTGTCTGGCGTGTTAGGAGGTTGGCTGGCTGCAGACTTGCCTGTGATGGCTTCAGCTGAGACCATTGAGCCCTGGTCCTTGTGGTCTCTCAGCCCCCAGTAGGCTATGCCAGTCCTGTGCATGAGTGTCACAGGATTCCAAAACATGCACGATGTGGATGAGGTCTCTGGAGGTGCAGGTGGGAACTGGCTTCCTTCTATTTTCACTGCATTCATTGGTCAAAGCAAGACACATACCTAGCTGACATTCAAGAAGTAGCAATAGACCCCGATGCTTGATGGACGCCGCTGCAAAGACGACCTCGCAAAGGATACAGGTTTGGGGAGGGGTAAAGAGATACGGCCATTTTTTGCAGTCATTCTACCCAAACAAAGAAAAACACACTCTTGTGTTACCGAAGGGCAGGAAATGAGGCAAACAAGTTCACCAGCAGCCTCCATACTGAGAAAGTTCCCCGCTTGGGCGAAGTTGAACAGTTTCTTCCACATACATTAAACACACATCTACCCTGTGACCCAGCCATTCCACTCCAAGGTATTTCTCCAAGAGAAATAAACATCTGTATCCCCCAAAAGAGTGAGAGATGCCCACTGCAGCTTTACTCGTGGCAGCCACAAGTTGGAAGAGAAATCAAAGAGGTCTCTCAACTGATGGATGGATAAACAAAGTACTGTATATGCACACAATGAACTATGACCAAGGGGTAATTTAAAAATGAAGTAAGGCCACACACAGCAATGTGAGTGAATCTCAAAAACACTGGTATTGAAAGAAGCCAGACCCAAATGCGCGCAGGTTGCCTGGTCCCATTTGTGTGAAGCTCTAGAACTGGCGAGCCTGAGCCACCGCGATAGAGACCAAGATCGCAGAGGAGGGAGGGGAAGCCATCACCAGGAAGAGGGAAGAGGGAGTGTTCTGGCCAGTGGAAGAGTCTGTTCCAGTTAGCTGGTGTTCCAGAGGATGCAGCCATGTGTCAAAACCTGTATAACTGTACTTAAAATCTTTGTAGTTTACTTTATGCAAATGGGGTGCTGATTATTAATCATCCTCGTGATAATGCTAGATAGACTCCCAGAGGCTTTCTTAGAGAGGTTTGGAGGAACTGGCTGGCGGGTTTCACAGTGAGCGGCAGGATCCGTGAGTCACAGCATTACGGGAGCATGTGGCCCGTGGGGAAGCCTGGAAGCAAGAAACATGTCCTCACTTGATCCTGCTGCTGGGGACAAGGCATTTCCACATTCAAGAGGCACTCCAGAAGCATCAACACAGTGCAAGTGTCAACTCAGGCTCCTTTGTGCAAATCACCTCTCTGCCTTCTAACCGTGCCTCTCCGCCTTTGCGTCTGGTCCTTCAGGGCGATCCTGTTTTGGAGATTCGCTCATGTTGTTCTGTGTATGTGTGTGTCCTTGGTTCATTTGAAAATGACGCCCTGGTCACAGTTCATTGTGGGAGACATACACCACTTCGCTCATCCGCTCATAGCTGGAGGTGTGAGGGTGGGCGTGGAGTGAGGCAGCTTGGTTTTGCCAAGAGCTTGCTGGTGAGAGAGGGCTCAGACACAGCCTGCCTGGAGTCTGATGCAGAAAGTCAGGAATCAGGGGTTCCTGGTATTTATGCTGCATAGGAGTCAATGACTCCTTGCTTAGAAAATCACCCAGAATACATCCCACTACACGTATTTGACCCAGTAGACAAGAAGCAGACTGTGCTCAAGTTCAATCCTTCTGAAGAAAACAAACAACGGATCCTGGTGTGGAACCCTCAAGCCCCCCAAGGCTGCGAGAGACAAAGGTGGGGAAGAGCATGGGGCGAGGGAGGCTCGGGGGCGGAGGATCATGGAACACAGATCTCCTGCTTGGAGGCTTTTTTAAAATCTTAATTTTTTTTGGAACGCAGACATTTCCTATAAAGACAACATCGTCTAAGTAACTTTAAAATTCCTCAGAAACTAATTGAGGCGCAGAAAACGCGTTTTGATACTCACTTGAATGTCCTGAGCAGCCTACATTATTCCTACTCAATCCACTCCAGTCCTTATTATCTGCCCCATTTCACAGACGAGAAGGTCGAGAAGGTCGCGGCCCCGGCTCACTCACAGTCTGTCTGGTCTTGCTCTCTGTTTTCGAAGCCTGGCAAAGCAGGGGTTTTCCAGTTGCCTATAAGGAACTAGATTGTTAGGCGGTAGAGGGTGGGTGGAAGCGGAAGAGGGTATGGAGGGATAAATATGATGGGAAAAAGTGAAATAAAACAAGCCTGGAGAAACAAAAAGTAGTTTGCATTTGAGGTTCCCTTTTGCAAACAATATAGAGACAACCATCCCGTTTGCTAACCGAGTGCCCCTCTGACTCCTGTACATGGGTTTACGATTACTGGCCCCGAGGTCCATTATTTTATTTTCAGGGTAAACAGGAAGCAAAGAAAGGCAGGCTGACTGTGTACAGGCCGTGTTTGCGCCCAGAAAGGCTTTGTTGCTTTCTGCTTCCCGAGGAGAAAAGCAGTGGGGTGTGGGGGTGGGGGGCGGGGGCGGACTGAGCTCTGCAGCGTCAGAAAGCGGGAGGAGTCCTCGCTGCCCGCAGAGGTTTCCAGAGTCCACTAATGTGCCCGTATGTCATGCACTAGGTTAAATTGTTGCTGCTGATTTTGGTAACAGTTTTTACTGTTTTGTGGTGCTTACTTTGTTTTACAGTTTTTGGTAACAGTTTTTACTGTTTTGTTTGCTTGATTTTAGGGTTCTGTAAGAACTCTAAGTGTATGGGGTTCAGGCCTTTCCTTATATGTCTCTGCCTTTATTTGTGTAGCTGCTAACCCTGAGCCTGCAAGATTTTCTTTGCTTTGAACTGGGTCTTCATATCCCTCATATTTCAGAGAATCTGGCTTTTACCACTTTTGTCCCTTTTTTTAAAATTACGTGCATACATTGCTCACGTGCTTCATAAAGAAATTTCAAACTTACTGGTAGTCAAAGAAATGCAAACAAAAACCAAAAACAATTCCCTCTGGGATATCCATGTGTATGTGTGTGTGTGTGTGTGATTTAAGTTCAAAGCCCTTGGAAGAAACAAATCTTTCTATCCATAAACATGCAGATGAAATGTAAAACCAATTTGCCGTGAGCATTGTATCATGAGCCTTAAAATGTGTTAACCACTAGTCCGGCCTTCAACCGCCAGGACCGCATCCTGATGACATAACACGGAAGGAAGGAAGGAAAGAGGGAGGGCAGGAGGAAGGGGAAAAAGGCAGCCGGAACGTCCGGCAGACGCCCCCCACTGAAACACGCAGCACCCATTTAAGTGATGCCGCTGACGAATGCTCTGCACCATGATGGGAAAGCAGTCCCAAAGGTCAAAAGAAAAAGTAGGATATTAAACACGGCCCATCTCTACTCATGTCTATTGTTTTGTTGTTGTTGTTGAATAAGCATATATTACTCCTTTTTCAATGGAGTTTACTGGGGTTGCATTGTTCACCAAATTTACGTAGGTGTCAAGCGTACAACTCTACAACACATCATCTTCACACTGCGTTGTGCACTCACCATCCGAAGTCTCCTCTCCTTCCGTCACCGTCGCTCCCCATGTACCCTCTTCCACCTGCCCTCACCCCACCACCCCTTCTCTGGCCAGCACCATTCTGTCATCTGTCTCCGTGAGTTCTTGTTTTCGTTTTCTTGCTTAATGCCTTCCCCTTTTTCATCCAGCCCCCCTGCCCTTCCTCCCCTCTGACAGCTGTCAGTCTGTTCTCTGTATCTATGAGTCTGTTTCTATTTTGTTTGCTGGTTTATTTTGCTCATTAGATGCCACATACAAGTGAAATCACATGGTACTTGTCTTTGTCTGACTGGCAAGTCTCTGTTTTAAATGCAGAGGGAAAAGACCGAACAGATTCATAACGGCAACACTGGTACTTGCTAGACAGTACAAAGAGCCAGGGTTGTATTTTCTTCTTTTTGTTTTTCGGCTTTTAACCGCCCTTCCATGAGTGCAGGTTCATTTCAGAAGTCAATATGGAGCATGAGCCTCGGCATAAACAAATCCGGGCAGAGATCCCTGCTGCATAGGTATTCTGGGCGACCTTGAGGGCGTTAGTAAATCTCCCAAAATCTCTGTTTCCTTGTCACTAAAATGGGGATAATGTTTATGCCTCTGTTAAAAAGCTGTCAGTATGAAATGAGATAACACTCTTTAAGGGACTTACCATTGAGACGAGCAAAGCGTATGCATTCAGTAAGTCTCATCTGCCATAGAAAAAGATGATAAAAACGTTTTCTTCTACCCAATGATACATTTAACTAAACATTTCTCAGGCTTCTAAGCATGGTGATCAAACCCTTAGCTTCCGCTAGGCAGTTCTGCTAGTAGGAAAAAGAAAGTGAGGGAGAGAAGCCAACCTCCCAGTGTACTTTCCCCAGCCCTGTAATCTAAGGCCATCTCTCTGGAGCTGTGAACGCCATTGTTAACCCCTTATTCACGGTAGACCAGTGATTCCCCCCCATTTGAGAATGTCTGGAGACATTTTTGGTTGCCAGAACAGGGCCTCTAGTAGGTAGGGACCAGGGCTGTTGCTAAACATCCTCCAGTGCACAGGACGGCCCCCACAAGAGAGAAGGGTCCACCCCAAATATCGCTGATGCCTAAGTTGAGAAACTGCACACGGTGTTGTCATGAAGACTCGGACCCTGAAGGAGTCTACACCAGAGCGAGCCTCCATCTCACTACTTTTTGACCCATTTTATGTCTGTGTGTAGGGTCGTAGTGAGAGCATTTCAGAAACACCTCCTGGGCCTGCTCCCCACCCCCACCCCCTTTAGGGACGCTTAGTTATCCAGCTCAGCCCAGTAGGTCTCAAGGCCTGCTGTGCACAAAATCTTACGTTTGCTGTGGGGTTACAAGATAAAGTGTGTGCCTATCTTCTCCTTTTAAGAGGAAGAAAGACAAACTCACAAGCAGCTCATTAAAACCCAGGGTGGTAAGTGGGAGGCGGGGTTTTGGAATCTGATCAATATGAGCTCAAAACTCACCTCCCCCACCTACTTCCCCATGCAAAAATCTTGAATGAGATTCTTTTACTTCTCCAAAAGTTAGTTTCCTTATTGGAAAAAAAGTGAAGCTAAGGCTACCTAGATCACCAGACTGTAAGAATTTGATGTCAAAGACATGTAAAGCCCTTGACCCACAGATAAGCATGTGGTCAGATAGGGTGAGCCCCCCTATAAAGGATGCTGTTCACTGTGATTAAAATAAAAGTCAGAGGGAAAAAAACACTCTAACTGTTATCTTATTGAGTTAGGTTTTTGGTCAAGTACCTGAGAATGCCCATGAAAGCCTAATGCATTTGACCTGTAGGCCAGCAGCGCCCCGACTAAACCAACAATAGACTTCACCAAACAAATCACAAAGAAGATTACAAGGACAAGTTGCCGGGCAAACCTGTTTTGTAAAATAACAAGTGCCAAGCACTGATCCTAGGTGCCAGGAAAGGAATTCACAGGGCAGTGCTTTGCCAAGAAATAATGTGTCCAATCAGAAAGGAATACCACTGGCTCATCGGCGCCCAACCTCAGCTCCAAAATGCAAAATGCAAAACATCTTTGCAACCTGTGTGACAGACACACATCTCATCGCCTTGATATAGAAAGAGCTTAGAGATGCTTTTTGAAAGACAACGCCCACAGGAAGGAATAGAAAAGGCCGGTGAGTAAACGCAGTGATGTTCAGCTCACCGGGAGGCCGCTGCCTACCTTGCACACCGCCCAGGGGTGGTGTTCACACCCTAGCATTTGGGCTGCATGCCCAGAACTTCGTCGAGGACAGCAGCCACAATAATAGCAATTGAAACACCAACAAGAATATTGTAATATCTGGGGGCATTTTAAAAACAGCTTTAACGACAGGTAATTGACATACTGTGCCTTTTGAAGGGGTCCAGTTTGCTATTTTCTGTCCTATATATAGCTATGAAACCATCGTCACCAATTTAGTGAGCGAATTCCTTACTCCCCAAAAGTTTTCTTTATCATCTCTCCTTTCTGCTCCTCCCCACCCGCATCACTAACCCACCAATTCTGCTTTTTGTCATCATAGAATGCTATATAATTTCAAGTTCTATTTAAATGGAATCATATAGTGTAATGATTTTGAGATTCCTCTGTATTATCACTTATATCAATAGTTCATTCCTTTGTATTGCCAAGTAGCATGCCATCGGTGTGAATACACTGCAATTTGTGTATCCATTCATCTATTGACGGGCACGTGGGTTGTTCCCAATTTGGGGCCATTGCAATCAAAGCCCCTCTAAACGTTTGCACACAGCCTTTGTAGGGACGCACATTTCCTTTTCTCTTGGATGAACACCTTGGCGCGGAATGTCTGGACCAAGGTGAGGTGGGAGTTTAACATTTGCAGAAACTGGCAAACTATTTTCCAAAGTGGTTGTACCCTTCTGCACTCTTAACGGTGGTGTGTGAGTGTTTCAGTTCTTCTGCGTTCCCGCCAAACCTTGGTAAGGCCGGTGTTTTCCCTCCCACCGGGAATATCACCAATAATAAAGTGATGCGCACTGAGAATATTGTAACTGGAAAGCGGGCAGAAGAATGTTTTCTCTGCGAACACCCCGTGTTGACAGAGGAAAGCACTCCTAAATACTGATGGTAAAAATACACACTAGCCTAATATTCTAGGAGCCAGCTCGACAATATATACCAAATGTTCGGACCAGTGCAGCTCAGTTGGTTGGGCGTTGCCCTACAAAGCGAAAAGTCACTGGTTCGAATCCCAGTCAGGACACATACCTAGGTTGCAGGTTCAGTCCCTGGTCAGGGCACATAGGAGAAGCAACCGATCGATTTTTCTTGCTCACATTGATGTTTCTCTCCCTTTCTTTCTCCCTCCCTTCCCCTTTCTCTAAAAAAAACATAATTAAATCTTTTCTTTTTTAAGTAAGGCTGCCTGCAAACACAGGCTGGGACACAAGCAGTTTTGCAGTTGTAACACGAAACACAGAGTTTATTCTTGTATTAGTATTTATTAATTACTGTATTATTTTCCACGCAGGAACTGGAAGCCTACTTTTCCCCTGCCCTGCACACAGGCCGCAGCCCCAGCCCCCGGGCCGGGAGGTTTTGCCCCCACCACCCTCCTCCAGAAGCAGCGAAAGCTCGAGCCCCAGAGGTGACAGCTGGCAGTCCCCAAGCTAGGTCCACCCTCCAGACCCTGCTTCTCTGACACCCAAAATATGTTTAAGTGGATTGGGTTTTTGCCAGCATTTCCAAATGAGGAGCTGTCACATAAAAACCCAATTTCCAGGTGTTTCTCAACGCGTCGGACACAGGCGTGAGAACAGAAAGCCAGGAGAGACGCGCCTCCATCCTGGCCCGATTGCCAGAATCGACCTCACTGCCGTACCCTGGGTGTGCTGGCTTGTCTCGGTCCCTCCACCGGATTGGGAGTACCATGGGGGGCACACACGGAGGCTCATTCTTCCTCCTCCCCACTGCCCCCCAGGGCCCGGGAATATGGTACCTTACACGGCAAAAGGGACTTGGCCGGTGTGATTAAGTGAACGACTTTTAAATGGAGACGTTGCTGTTGGTTCTCCAGGTGAGTCCAATGTAATCACAGCATCCTTATAAGTGAGCGAGGGAGGCAGCCGGGTCCCATGTGGTCACAGCATCCCTGTGAGTCAGGGAGGGAGGCAGGAGGGCCAGCGTTGGGAGAGCCGTGAGGATGGATACAGACGGGCGAAGGTACGGGAGGGAGCCTCTGCCAGGGTGTGAAGCTCATGGTCACCGGAGGCCACATCAGCCTCTTGGTTGCCCACAAAGGGCCAAATGGAACTTTAGAACCGTATAAATGGACCTGCTCCCTAACTAGGGGCAAGGAGCTCGGTGCTGCCACTGGGCAGAAGCAAGGTGCCGGGCTGGATTAAACAAGAGAGAGGGTCAGATTCGGCCCGCGGGCCTTGTGTTTGCCACCTGTGCTCTAGATGCTGCAAAAGCCGAGGGTCCTTCTCTGGAGCCTGCAGACACTGTGTGACCTTGGCAAGGGAACCCCGCTTCAGATTTCTGGCCTCCACAGCCGTAAGACCATGAATTTGTTCTGCTTTAAGGCACTGCATCGGTGGGCATTTTTAACAGCAGCAGGGGCAAATTAAGACATGGTTAACTGGCCTCACAATAGTCGTATGAGGTGTGCCTTTGCTCCCCATTCTACAGAAGAAATGGGCTCCGTGAAGGTCGAAAACATTGCCCAGCATCTCACAGCTGGGATGTGGCCGAGCCAGGAGTCAACTCCAAGTCTCTCAGAAGCCCAAGCCCAAGTCCAAGCTCTCACCGTATGCGTCCCAGTTACTGGGCCACTCAGCAGCTACTTGAACGATCCCAGAAACAAACCTAATCTTACCGAATGAGGCTACTCTCTCAATGGCGGAACGGGATTCACCATTCTGTTTTCCACGGGCCAAGCACATTGCTCCTGCACTCTGAAACAGTGAAAACACTTTGCGTGACAAATGAAGAAGCCCGGTTGCACTGGCAGAAGGACACTGGGGGGACTGATGGCAAGGACACAAAGACGTCTCGTGAAGTTCATGTCCTGGAAGGTGGGCATCGAGGGGAACTGCGACCAAGGACTCAGAAGCTGGAAAGCACCCAGCCAGGCAAGAAGGCCCTCTCTCTTCCACCTTTGCACCTCGGCATTTCCGCCCCTTCTTTTGTCTCTGGAGGCTGGTGTTCTCAATAACTTCACTGTCAAGGTGGCAAACGGCTGCCCATGGGCCTGAAATTCACTCGTTCCAGATTCAATCACAGGAAGAGGCAGACTGGCAGTCCCCAGGGCAAGTTGCAGTTTCCCCAGAGAGATGTTCTGGCTTCCAGCAGGGATGTGCCCGTTGTCCGATCAGCTATCAGCAGGAAGGCACGGCTGTAAAGAAGGACTATGACTTCCAGGGACTCACCTCGCTTAAGACCATGGACTTGGGGTGCGTGGGATATCGTGAGCTGCGCCGATACCCCAAAAGGTGAGTACTTTGCGTTTATTTTCCCATGGTTTTCAAAAAAAACAAAACCAAACCCCAGTGGAGATGGTGAGGCAGCTTTTTCCGCGTGGAAGAGCTTCAGACCTTTGGAAAAGTTCTCTCGCCTTGTGGTCATGACATTCCCTGGGAAACAGCCGTCGACCCTTAGTCATTGAGATGACTCACCAACCTGCCTGACCACCCCCCAAGCCTGCTTAACTTTGCCAACATCCCTGTTCACATGTGTCATTTTTCTCCTTAACTAACCTCTTTTCTAGCCCATTTAAGCTGTTTTCTTGCTTTGCCCTCCGGGGACCCACAGGACACATAAACTTGACTCTGCTGGCGCAGCCTCAGATCATCTCCTTGGCGGCCGTACACATCTGGCTCGAATTGAGCTCGTGGCCAACTAGGAGCTCCAGACCTACTTGCCAGGAACTGCTGTCTGGCCATGTCTCCCCATTCCCAGACTTAAATAATTGATGCCAGAATCCACATCAATCCCCGGTAAATCCTGTTCTCTTATTTCTCCCAATCCTTCATTTGATGTTATAAAGACCATTGTGAATCTTGAGCCTAATATACTCCCCTTTTGTCCCCTAAAAGTTTCATCTGTACACCTCCATTTTTCAGTCCTGAGCCAAAAATGATATCCAGACTAGACCAAAGATAGTGCCTATTATCAACATCAAATATACTGAAAATATGCCGCGAGCATTTTACGATCTCTTATTCCTGGAACAGGAAGGGTGGTTGCCCAAATACCTCAAATATTTTCGATGTTTAATTTTCGTAAGAAAAGATCCAGTATGATGATAATCTAGGCCATCAAGAATACGGGGAAACCGACACTATGCTAGACACATGAAACGAATACAAAACTAAACTATAAAATAAAGGATCTGGGAAACCCTTGGGAGTCCCTAATATGATGAATCATAGTTAGCACTTACGAGGACTATTGAATTCACTTCTCACATCAACCTCCCCCCGAGGTATTCGCACTCACATTTTGTAGCCATGCAACCAAAATGACCCAGAAGTAGCTGCTCTGAGATTTGAGGGCAGGTTGTGGGTTCACGGCCCAAATGCTTCATCCCACTCCCACAGGTGGGCAAATTTTTTTTTTTTTCTGTAAAGAGCAAGACGGTAAATATTTAAGCCTCCGGGGGCCCTGCCATCTCCGCCTTTGTGGAGTGAAAGCAACCATAGACAATACAGAAGCAAGTGGGTGTGGCTGTAGTCAAATAAAACTTTATTGACAATAACAGCTGGTGTGTCCTATTTGGGCCACAGGCGGTATTGTCCATGTGTCCATGGACAACAAGTATATCCTCGTATATCCAAGTATGCGAGGATACCCAAGTATATTGGATATACTCGAGCGGCACTCGAGTCCATCCTCAGATCCAAGTCCATCCTCAGATCCTAGCGTCATACAGTTCTCGAGTGCCGCTGCCTCCCAATTGGCACGGCAAAATTCCACTCAAATAAGCATCCCAAACATGAACTTCAAGTTACAAAATGAGAAGGAGTTACGTAAAAATAGCAAGATGTCAAAGAGAATGTACAGTATGAGAGAGGCAAGAGTTTATCTTAAGGAAGTAAAAGGTTGAACAGGAAAATGTGTTTCATATGCAAAAGAAAACTCTGAAAGGACACCCAGGAAACTCATAAAAGGGATCTACGGAGATACAGTGGGTCAGATGGAAACGTGAATGTCTTCTGGTTGTATTCCTTTTTACGATGTTTTCTTTGCAAACTATGTGAATGCGTTAACCATTCAAAGCTTGATTTAAAAAAAAAAGCTATCAAGGTATTTAGCACAATGACAATTGTCTCTAAGAAAATACTGCTACTAGATGTTAAGAGAATATCTTTATTTCTCCACACTATGTAAAAATTAGATGGAAAAAGCTAAATAATTGACTTACAATAGTATCTTCTGCTTAGAGTATAAAGTGGGCTGTTTGTGGAAGCTCATAGACATAATCAACAAGGAAAAGACCCAGGTAACATTTAATTAATATTTTTAATTTTTTTCATTAGAGTTGACATCCAATACTGTTTTATATTAGATCCAGGTGTACAGCATAGCGGCTAAACATTTCTATAACTCACAAAGTGATCCCCCTGATAAGTCTGGTATCCACCTGGCACCTTACACAGTGATTACAACATCTTTAACTATAGCATTATCTGCTAACGTGTGGCCAAGACACGCTAGCACTTGGATTTCAGACCGACCTGGGTGGACTCCAGCTCCAACCCCCACAGGCTGAGTCACCCTGAGCAGGTCCCGTCAACTCCGGAGAGACAGCGGCTCAGCATAATGGAGAGGAGGCCCCCAAGTTCGGGGTCGCTCATGCAGTCTTTCAATACATAATCTGTTTACTACTAACAAGGGGCCAGGTTGAGACAAGGCCTTAAATTCTAGATTGGTATTTCTCGACAGGGAGCAACCTTGCCCTCCAGAAGACAATGCGGCAATGTCCAGAGACATTTTTAGTTGTCACAGCTCAGGGAGGTGGGGGGGGGGGATGCAACCGGCATCTAGTGGGTTGTGATTAAAACCCAGGGATGCGGTTGAAAACCCTGCAGTGCCCAGCCCGGCCCTCACCGTGAGAAGGTATCCACCCAGATGTCAAGTGCTGAGGCTGAGAGCTTCAGCAAGGAGGGAAAAGAAAGAACAAATCAGAATAAACAAATGAAAGATCATTTGAGATATTGCTCAATGTTCCAAAGCCAATACCACCGAGAGCGGGACACAGTGACCTGGCAGAGCTGTTCGAGCTGGGGCAGGAGGGAGGGGTGTTGGGAAGGCTCCCTTAAAAAGCCCTTGTGGAAAGTGAGGAGCCCCCAGCTACTAAAACAGAACACCATTAATCAACAGGAGTTTTCAGGCTTCCACTTGAAAATTAAAATTTCATGAAAACCAAATGTACCAATGCAATTGAAAAGGCCCGGTTCTCCCCAGTTTGCCCGAAGTCCTGACAGATCAAGGTGAGCTGGCAATTTTGACTTTGAAAGTTCCGGGTGAGGGAAACCGAGGTGGAAGACCAGGGGAAATGAGAAATCTAAAAATGCAGCAATAATTCCGATTTGGGGACAGTTACCAGGGCCAGTCAATGTCCTGATGTTCTTCGATGGGAGGATACGGAAAAGCCAAGGAACTGTTTCCAATAAGAGAAGAATGTCCTGACAAACACATGTCTCTATGCGGGAGCTCGATGCCGGTGTAAACAGCCCATCTACAGCCTCATGGACAATCGAAGACCCGGGTCAGACGAGGCATTAACTGGAGCCTTTGCCAAGACACTGACAAGTGGCCGTTTGAAGACTTTTAAACATAGGGGATATTGTTTATAAAACGTAATCTGATCGTCCAAGCAAAAAGGACACAAATCCCATGGCAACAGTAGAGATTAAAGAAGTGTTTTAAGGACAAAAACCCCTTATCTAGCACCCCGCTTGCAAATTTACTCACCAAGTAAGAGCTTTCAGGAAAAACGTAAGGGGGTCAAGATGATTTGCTCCATGGAGAAAGACTTTTTAGAATCCCACTTAGAAACTGATGCCTAAACACCACGAAAATCGTGGGAGTAAAAGGGTTGTTAGGCTTTCTTGTGTTTCGTGCAGAGCCTAAAAATAATGATAAGGTAATAACAAGAGCAGCTACGGTTTACCAAGCGAAGTGTGTTATGTGCATTAACTCTAGTGTTTGAGTAGATTTATCATCTTCTCTTTGTAGGTGAAGGAAAGAGAGTCCAGAGAAGTTACTGACTTGCCCAAGGGCACACAGCTATTGACCACTGTCCAGGCTTCGGGCCCTGGTGCGTCACTCTCCCAGTCATGCCCCTTGTCACCTCTTGTGCAAATGACCCAGTGCCTCTCTGCATGGGGAGAAAACACCTACATATCAATTTCAGAGCCGAATAATAACAGCTAGACTTAATTGAATAGGTCCTTCTATCAGTTTCATTCTACAGCTAAGGGACAAAAGGCTCTGATAGGTTTAGTAACTTTTCCAAGGTCACACAGCCTTGGAATAATAGAAGATTTGAAAACCTATGGTCTGGCTGCAGAGTGTACAGGCTTAGCCAACATTCTGCAGTGAAGCAAATGGAAAAGGAATCCCAGGCAGAAGAAGTTTGATAGAATTGATAGAAGGGGTATGATGGAAGTTTAGACGCAGTCCCAATACAGTCTGTTTGCATCCTATGCTCGTTTCTTTTCAAAGCAAGTATCAAAAATGGTAGTTAAATTATGATTTGTGGAATTATTTGTTCAGTGTGTGTCTCCATTGAATTATTTGAACAATACTTACTGTCTTAGGCCTGGTAGCTGTAGCAGGGTCTCCTCATAGACAAGGCCCCATCAGCATCGTTTGTGTTGCTTTTTGCTTTTCCGGTTTGAGTTAAGGAAGCAAAAATTGGAAAGATGAACAGGAAGTGCGGAGAGTCACTGAATTGAGGGCTTGGGAATCAGTATCCCCAACTAGACAGGAGGCATACTGACTTTTTGCCTCTAAAATCTGGCCTTATTCTCTCCACCAGGACTTTAATTCTAGCTCAGTTGTGAGTACTAGGTCAAAAATTATTCTGCATGACTCCTCCCCCCCAAAAAAGGGAAGCTAGAAAACATCCACACGACCACCTCTCCCACACACAGCTGCAACCTTGATCATCACTAGGTATATTTAGGGTAAGAACAAAATTGTGGACTTCTCAGTGAGTGACATCTCGGGAGTGTCATTCCCTTTACCAGTACCAGGGACATGATTCTTGTTGGCTGGGGAGAAAGGGCATTCTGTCATGGGTCACTGTCGTATTCTGATTCTCCCTGACCCCGCTCTCCTTTCGGTTCCTGGCATCTCTGCAGCATCCTAAGTCACTCCCACTGAGAGTGACCACGTAGAATGCCCCAAATCAACACGATGGAAGAAAGCTGTCGCCAGGAATCCTGCTTGGCCACGGGAGATGATATTGCCTGGTGGTTGACTCTGGGTATAGCAGAAAGACCTGGGATGTGAAGCGCAAAGCTTCTGGTTGGCCGCCTAACGGGAAAACTCACGCTTCCTCCCTCCGTCATATTAAAAAACTGAGTGGAGATGGAGGCCAGCCCACATAGATGCACTGCTCCTGGTGGGATTAGGGTCTCGGATTCTCTCATCAAAAACACCCAGCTGCAAAATCTGGCTCAGCCACTTCCCAAACGTGGGCAGCTCCCGTGCCCCTCTGAGCCTTGTCTGCGTGGGAACGCGAGCAGGAGGGCTTCCTCAGACCGTTGGAGCAAAGATTAGATGCGATAAAGGGTGGAAAGCTTTTAGCACGCTGGTTTTCTTTTAAAGTGCTTGATAAATGATTGCCGTTATTAAGGTTCTCATTATTAACCACCATTCATTTCTAGAAAGAGGTTTCCAAACTTTACACAGAGCAGAAATCATCACGTTCCTCTCATGTTTTTTTCTTCCCCAAAAGGAAGTCGAAATTTGCAGCTAGGACCAAAGTGCTGGCACGGTTCCAAGCTGGTACAGTCGTTTACTTTTCAGGTCACTGTGTTTATACTGGGGCGATACTGGTGTGTCTGTTAAGGCCCAAGGCAAAGGGAAGCAACAGCTCAGACATTCCAAACAGAATCCTCCATTTTCCTTTTTTTTTTTTTAAAGTGCATTTTATTGCTCTTCCTTCAGCCCATCCGCCTAGTGATCGTCTGTATTTTTCAGGTACGTTTCTTCCCTATAAATCCCACCCAGCCCACTTTTTGTGAGCACGAAGATGAAGTGGACAAAGACAAATTCAATTAAGCTGCAGGCTCTGGAGATCAGCAGCAATTTTTCTGGAGGAACTGAATTCAAGCATCTCGGGGGTGGGGATGTGTGCGCTGCATGCTTCTGAATGGTAAGGAGGCAGAACCCCACGGATAAATCACGAGACAAACGGAGCCCTCCTCCATTCATCTTTTATTCAGACACAGGCACCGTTTTAAGGGGAAATTAAAGGCAATCAATAAGCAGGCTTGCCTGAGCCGCTCTCTGAGCTCGAGATGCAAATATTATTCCAAATTCAAGATTCCAAAGTGATTTCTCCATTGATATGTTAATAGCCTCCTCCTGTTTCTGTGACCTCAAATCCTGGCAGGGTATGAAGCTATACTTACAGGAAACAAAAGGAAAGCCATCATAGGATAAACATTTGCCAAGCGGACTTTGGCCCTGAACCCCAACTTGCCATGTGTTAAGGACAGAATTCTCTGTGAGCCAAGTGCAGAGGCGCCGACCATTTCGTACGGTCATGTGTTTCAAGAGGCGCCACGGCTGATTCTTTCTCGCGTGTCTCCAGACGTTTCAGCCCCCCTCGCACAGTGCACAAGACAGGACATGTTTTAGTGCTCCGGTCCCCGACAAAGGCAGCCCTTGGCAACAGGAAATAAGCGAAATTCAGTTGCCCATCAGACAGAGGTGAGCGCCACCAAATGTCAGTCACTTATCTGTAAATTCAGAGTACAAACAAATTCAGATAATATTTCTTTAGCGCCTATAAATAGCACCTATTGTACGCAAGACAGTGGGCTAGTTTACAAGGGATATGAAGGCGACTATGTTTGATGAGGAGTTTGTATTTTTAGGTGGGCCATAAACAATGTAAAAACTAGAGATAAATCAGGTTGTGTGGAGTGCTGTACGACAAAACCAGCTGATGAAAATGAGAATAACTGAGGTGGTTAGAGAAAGCCCTCTCTGAAGAAATCGCGCACGTACAGAAATTTAAGGAGGCCAGGCCAGTGATAGGTAGAAGTCCAAGCAGAGGGATGGGAAGTGCAAAGGCCCTGAGGTAGGAGGGGGTTTGTGTTTGAGAATGTTGCCCAGTGTAGCTAGACTGTGGTGAGTGAGATTATGTCTTGACACCAAGCAGGAGCCAGACCATGCAGGGCGTTGCAGTTCACAACCCTTTGTGGGGGAGTTGGGGGGGGGGGCGGGTGTAATATTAAAAAACAATATCTTCCCATCAGGAGAGGTACATGCCTGAAAGGATCTCAAAGGTTGGCCACATGTACATTTTCAAAGGATGTGGCACGCTAATACTTATTAATTTGCTGTCTTCTTATGCACATTAAATTCTAGAACCACGTGCATTGCCTCACTATCTGTTCATCCAAGTCCAGAATTCTAGCTTATTCACTTTTTAAGATCCAAATTCAAATAACAACGGGCCCAATACGTCATGTTCCTTATCTTTGGCATGAAAGGTGTTGGTAAAATTTTCCGGGAACACCTTTCCAGGCAAACCAGTTATTCACTTAGCATGTGAGGCTCAGTCTTTCAACAAACTGATCTTCCAGCCAGAGTCTGCCTTTTTAAAAAGAAGTTTCCTAGAGCACCCAGTAGGTGCAGGGGGCGGCCTCTGAGATGGACCCCAACCGACAGCCTGATATTTCTGTCCCTGTGGAACCTCCCCCTGTCATGTCAGGATTAGTTGTGTGACCCACAGCATATGCGGAAGTGACATGATGTCACTTAGCTTCTCGAAGGCTTGGCAGCAAATCACGGCGCATGGCCACCTCCAAAGCCTCTGCCACTCTTTTGACTTGGGGATATGTCCTTGGGTTTCCGGAATGGCCTGTGTGCGGCAGGTGACAACAGAAAATAATTGACTCTATCCACGAAGGACGCACCTTACGATTCCTGGCTTATTCCAAGGAAGGAAGATCCTGGAGATGGAGACACACTGGTCTTTCTTGTGCTCTTGTTAGAAACGGTTTTATAATTCTAAATAATATAGATATCAGGAAAGCTTGAAAGCAGAATAATGGAGGAGCTAAGTGCTATCACACTCTTTCCTTCCTAGCCGTGTGGCTGTGGCCATTGCTACCCCGTCAGCGGCAGGTTCCATTCCTATGAAATGGGAATAAATTGACATCCGTTTCACATGGCTATTTGATCAGGATATGCACTGATTTGCGGGAAGCGCTTGGCACCGTGTTTGGCACGTGACACGCAGCAGACATGTCTTTGCAAATATTAAGAGCATGCGATAAGTGAACATTTCAGGCGGTGTGCTGAGTTAGGTATGACGATGACTCCCATCGACAGGGGAGGACACGGAAGCAGCGGAGCCACCGTCACACGGCTTGTGAGGGTGGGAGCTGAGATGCAACGCCATCATTTCTGATATAGGCGCCTTTGTTAGCTGTGACTATATCTTCTGCGTGATGGTTGGATCCAAACGCATTTTGACCTATAAATTCGCACACAGAAAAACTAGTTTTTGAGGATATTTTATGGAAAAGATAGGAGTGTCCTGTTCTAGTTAGTTTTGGTTCCATTCTATTCATCCGTGTACACTTCCTCCCTCTCCTCTCTCCTTCCTTCCTCTTTCCTTCCTTCCTTTTCTCCTTTCTCCTCTCTTTCTTTCCCAGTAATAAGGATATAGAATGTAACTGTTTTTTAACCAATAAATTTTAAATGTACCCTGTGGCTTGTCCCCAGGGGACATTTGACAATGCCTGGGACATTTTTGGTTGCCACAGTTGTTGGGGAAGGCAGTGCTACTGGCATCTGTACACAGAGGCCTAAGATGCTGCTGAATGTCCTGCAGCCCTGACCAGTGTAGCTCAGTGGGTTGGGCACAGCCCCGCCAAGCAAAAGGTCACTGGTTCAATCCTCAGTCAGGACACATACCTGGGTTGCGGCCCAGGCCCCGGTTGGGGCACATATGAGAGGCAACCGGTTGATGTTTCTTTCTCACATCGATGTTTCTCTCCCTCTCTTTCTCCCTCCCTTGACCTCTCTCTAAAAATAAATAAATAAATAAATAATCTTTAAGTGTCTTACAGTACACAGGACAGTCTGCACAACGAAGGCCATGTGTCCCAGAATGTCACTAGAACCCTGACCTAGAGGGAGGCCCCCTTTGAAGGGAGCAGGCACCCTGCGAGGGTTTCTCCAAACTATGGGACCTCCACGTGCCCCCCGGTCCTCCCTCCCGAGGTCATGGGAAGAGGTGCTCTGAGACAGTGGCACTGCGGCCCAGACTAAGGACTGGGAAGGGTATGATGGGAAAAGAAACAGATAGTTATGTCTGTTGAAGGCTTACTCACACCAGGCTCTGAACTAACTTCCTTAGTCAGCGTTGTCAATCACAAGCTGATTTATCAGTTGCCCTCATAGCGACCCTGCAAAATGGGTACCATTTTTATGCCCCTGTTGCAAATGAGGAAACCGAGGCTCAGGGAGGTTAATTAATTTTCTCAAGGCCACACAGCAAGAAATTGGGAATTTAGGGATTCAAACACAGGCTGCTGAGTTGTTTTTTTTTTTTTTTAAATCCTCACCCAAGGATGTGTTTATGACTTGAGAGAGAGAAGCAGGAGAGAGAGAGAGAGAGAGAGAGAGACATCAACATGAAAGAGAAACAGTGATCTGTTGCCTCCCACAGTGCAGGGGATTGAACCTGCACCCTGGGCATGTGCCCTGAGCAGGGATCGAACCCACAACCTTTTGACGTAGGGGATGATGCTCCAGCCAACTGAGCAACCCAGCCAGGGTGTGAATTCTTAACTTTCTCCTGATGAATGTCCTGTGAAAATCCCCAGGTTTCCCCCTCTGATGAGCTCCAGAACGGGCTCTCTTGCCCCTCGTGGTGATGGATGCGGGTCCAGTGTGCTCCAGCGGGGCACGGTGTGTTCTGATGGTTGTACTCCGATTGTTTGGCCAATTACATCAAGGCCAAGGGCCGAGTGGTGCCAGTGCATGAATTTTTGTTGCACAATATTGGATCACGGGCCAGGCTATTTATTTCCCCTTAACCTAGGTCTTTTGTTTCCCTAGCTCTCAGTCCATAGAGACACCCACTGTGGGGACACACAAGTGACAGGGAATTCACTGGAATTCCAGTGAGATTCACTGGAAACTGAGTGTAGGAAGCCCACCTGCTTTTCCCCCTAGTTTTGACTCTTGCGTAGCTTCATATTCAGAGTTTATTTTTAATCCACACCCAAGGAAACACCACTTCGGGGAAGTCCTGAGGTGAGTATGAAGTTCCACTCGAATCGTCCCAGGCTCCCTGGAGCTCAGCGCGTGTCCCTGGGTCCGGGGCTGTAACTTAGGTCAGACTCCCAGTCGTTCCGGAGGGACTCCGTTATTATGTTCAGAGACTTCACCAAAGAAAGAAAAGAGTAGAAAATGCTTCAAGGTTTTCAGCCACAAAGAATGACACAAAATAGGTTTCTGTGCCTCCCCAAGCTCTGTGACAAATGCCAGCCACAAGCCCCCGCAGAACTCTGAGCAGGCTGATTCACTGAGCAATTTTTGGTTTTGAATGGTGTTTGAATTAAAACCCAGGAGAATCTGTCCCCTGCCTACCTTCCCACCCTTGGCTCCCCCTGGAACACCCTGACCTGGTCACACACGCGTGTTCTCTGTCTCTGAAATACGCCATGCTTCTTCCTGCTTCCAGCTTTTGCACTTGCTCTTCTCTCCACCGGCCTCCAGGGTATTTCCCCACATCACTGACCCCTTCTCCTCCCCCAGGTCTCTGGCCTTCCCTCTGTGCGAGTGGCCCCCACCATCCCCCATTCCCACGCCTCATCATCACCACCCAGTTCACTTCTGCTGTGGCCCTTGTCAGCTCCTGACCCCTCCTGTCCACTTGTGCATGGGGCTGTCTTAAGGATCACACAGGGCGCTGTCACACGTCTACAAGATGGACTCAAAAATCCAGAGTCAGCCTTCAAATCCCACTGGCCACCAAACCACTTCGGGACTTTAAAAAGATACTTAACCTTTTTGGTTTCTCAGTTTCCTCATTTGTAAAATGGGGAAGCATTAAGTGAGTTAATATATTTCTAAAGAGCTTAGGGTCCCACCCAGTGTGTAATGCTGAGATACTATATCAAGGTTGTCGTATACAGTTACATTCAGTTAACTTACTAACTGGACTCATAATAAATGTAACCGATATTCTATTCAATTCTGTACTGACATAAATTAACTTTTTATATATTAGTGCTTTCTTAGCTCCCCTACCAGAAATGACCTGGGAACATAGTACCTGGCATGCCCTAGGCACCTAATAATTATTGTGGAATGAATGGATGGATGGATGGATGGATGGATGGATGAATGGCACGCTTCCTTTTATCAAGTGTGGTAATAACACTCCCAACGCAGGGTAGGGGAATCCAGTCAGAGAGCTTTAATGGAATCCGAACAGAACCTCTTGAAAGATGATATTTCGGTGGGTTATCTAGAAAGTCCGATGCCTCTGCGAGGATATCCTGAGGAGCTCGTCGCGATAGGAACGCAGCAAGCAGTTTGCAGCGCGCATGCGCGGGCGTCCTGCCCAGCGGCTGGATGGGTCAAGGACCCAGGGTCGCACAGGGGTGGCGTCACTGTTACTCCCCGCAGCGTCGGAAAGCGATAACCTAATTCCTCTCATTTTTGAGCCTTGGGTTGGGCGAGCATTTTGAAACCAACTTAAATGGGGGAAGACTTCAATGGGAAGCTGCTAAAAATAGCTGAGTGGGGTGATTCTTCCCAGCTACAGCTGCGGTCAGCCGTGTTCCTACTGGTCAACCTACACGGTCAGCCGTGTTCCTACTGGTCAAGCCACACGGTCAGCCGTGTTCCTACTGGTTAACCGTGGGCGGGGGCGGGGCGGGCAGGGGGAAGCTCTTCTGCCAAGGAATGCAGGATGCCCGGCGGCGGCGCATGGCTCAGACAGGCCCTCTGGCCACCATCACCTTTAATAACGTCTGTGTATGCGGAATGTGCTGGTGTGCTTACCTTTGACCTGGGCAGGCAGCAGTTTCGAGATACTGGGTTACCTTGACATTTTTCACGATTCTCCCACAGTTTGTCGGTCTCAAGTCTCCCAGGAAAGCCCTTCACGCGGGATCGTGGAGACACTGCCCCCTGGGTCCAGGACCACTACCTTCAACCACAGCACAGCAATGCTCCCTACCTCCCGAATTTACCTTGTGTGACGACAGCCTCGGGGTTCATGGCCATGCTCTTACTTGTCTCTAACAAGTGGATGAGCTGTATTTTTTCAAAACAATGCTGTTGGTGGAGAAACGGAGGCTCTGCGCCTTGACCGGGTGCTCACAGCTGGCAAGGGCCAGGTGTGTTTGACCTCAAATCCTGCCCCCTTCATCACCGTAGAACGGGAGTTCTAGAAATGAACCTTTGAACAAACTCTTCTGTTTTAATTCATAAAATACAAAGCGAGCAACCACGATGCATCGGCACTACCTGGGTCCAGCTGGTAACAATGAAAGATGAGTAGATTGGAGAAGCAGAGAGACAAGGAAGTATGTTGGTGGGAAGTTCTATGAGGAAGAAGACAGCGGGGTGAGAAGATGGCGGGGCAGGAAGGGAGAGTGAACTGCATTTTAGATGAAGCCTTTCTGATAAGGTAATGCTGGAGTAGAGACAGAACAAAGGGATGGATGAAGGTGAATATCCAACTGGGAGGAAGCATTCCAGGCAGGGGAACAAGACTAATGTGACCAACCCCGAGGCAGTGCCCCTGGCCTGGTGAAAGAACAGCCACAAATCAGGTCAAGGAGAGAGGAGATGATGTTGGAGAGTTACTTCTATTATTTAATGGTATATTGGGGGTTTTTGGTTTTTTAATTTTTAATTTTTTAAATATTTTATTTATTTATTTTTAGAGAGAGGGGAAGGGAAAGGAGAAAGAGAGGGAGAGAAGCATCAGTGGGGGGTTGCCTGTCATGTGTCCCCTACTGGGGACCTGGCTTGTAACCCAGGCATGTGCCCTGACTGGGAATCGAACTAGTGACCCTTTGCTTCACAGGCCCGTGCTCAATCCACTGAGCTATGCCAGCCAGGGCCAGTATATTTGTTTTTTTATAAAATTGACCCATTCTACTGGTCCCATCATACAAGCATCGGTTAGAAGCCCTGTGGGTGCAAGTAGCAGAAAATCCAGCTCAAAATATCTAAACAGTAAGGAATGTTATCACCTCACCAAAAAAGAAGTCTGGAGGCAAAGTAGCTCCAACTAATTCAGCAGCTCAGTGGCCTTTTGAATAACATGGGTTTTTTTCCCCCATCTTTCCATTATGCCAACCCCAGCCTAGCTCCCCTCATGTCTGCAACATCACTGCGTAGCTCCAGCCATCACAGCTTCACACAACAACATCCAGAGGCAGAAAAAATAACTCTTCGGCTCCCTGAGTCTTTCTTTAGGACAGAAGAACTTTTTACCTAAGGCTCTTTGGCACCTTTTCCTTCAAATCTCATTCATTGCCCAAAACCATGTCTCATATCAATGCATTAGCATCAATAGCAGAACGGGATCCCCCTGAAAAACTTAAACTAATCCGAGTCCACCTCCCGGGGCAGGTGAAATATTCTCTGAAGCCTATGCCATCCCGAGGAGGATAGAAAGCTCTTAGGGAAAAGGGAAGAGCCGTGTGGTGATTGGTAGACACAGCTAGCCGTTCATTTAAATAACCTAGAATTATTCAGGGAGCCATTAAGCCCAGCTTTTAAAAAAAGAAAGAAAAAAGTGATCTCCCCAACTTCCTTGCAGAATTTTCTTTCTTGATAAAAGGACAAAGTGTCTGCCAGTGTACAGATCTGTTACCTTCTCCTCCTCTGTCCGTAAGGATATGTCCCCATTTTTGTGAGGAGGGGTCATCATGGAATCGTGAGTTGAGGGTGACATACGAAGGGCAGTGGGCGGGAAGGCAAAAGGAGATCGAGTCCTTCGTGACGTTCTTGGAATGTTCCAGCAGCCCTGGAATCTAAGGCTTCGTATTATGTGAAGGAAGAAACATCCTGATTGGTTAACCTATCCTTAGGTAGTCCTCGTAGTCCTTGCCTTGTAGCCAAGGCAACTTGTTGTTAGGCAACCAGCAATATCTGCGGCATGGAGGAACCTGGATGTTTCATACCAGGAAAGCTTGAAGTGACCCTTCCTAATCCACTTCGCTCAGCAGGGCTCGGTGGGTCGGGGGAAGGGTTCATCTCCTCAATATACAGAAGTACGTTTCTGTATATTGAGGAAGGATTGCACCATTCCTGCCTTTAACTTACCAAATGAGTACAGGGAGCGAGAAATCCTTCTACTGGCTTCCATCCACCTTCCAAGTCCAAACTAGACCTTGGCCTTTGACACATCCAAAAAAAAATGGAAATCAGAGCCAAAATGCCAAGAGAAAAAAAAGAGACGGTCATCCTTGACTTTCGAGCTTCCTAGAACCCTGCTCCTGGCAACGAAGCAGTTAGAGACGGCAGCTAATCCTTTGCCCCGAGCTTCTTCCTAGACAGAAACTCACCTTGTGAGTGTCTGGACCTAAACTTCACACTCATCTTAAGTCCCCTAAGAAGGCAGGAGAGACAACACTGATCAATCACTTAGTGTGGATTTATTGGGTCTAGTTTCTTATGCAGTTAAAGAATTGAAGAGAATCAGAAAACGCCAATGTGCCCTTAGGTCTACATTCTGTTCAATAATTATCACCGACTACTTAGTCCAGTTAACATCTTTTTGAGCACTTACTGTTTGCCATGGATGGCACAATGCATTTTATATGGAGTGTCCTCATTTGCACCTGACAAGTCAAGGAGAAGTTAGCATTCCCATTTTACAGCTGAGAAAACTAAGGCCGAGCATAGCTGAATAAATACATCCCAGGCCACACTGCTCTTAAGTGGCAGCTCTGAGAAGCGCCCGTGGGCTCTCTGGTCCCCACACTGACGTGTTCCGCCACACACCCTGTGAGCCCATTCACACTCAGTGACAGCCACTTCCCAAATTTACTGGTGTCAACTCTGTTTCAACATAGAGCTCTCTCGAGACAGCAATCCAAGGAAGCAAGTTATTGAGAACATGGCTTAATTGGAGAAGTTACTCAAACACCAACATGGGTCAGTGATAAGAACTGGACACAGGATCTGTGGCTTATAAAACATCAGTGCCTTTTCCAGGATATATTGTCCATAGCATCTCAAAATGACTGTCTAAATGTTTGCTCCCTGTCTCCAAGGGAGTTTAGGGTCCAAAAAGAGACAAAAATCTCCCATGCCTGAGTTTGCCCCCTGTGTGCTTCCCGTGTATTTAAGCCTCATGTCAGGCCTCCGTCAGAGGTCAGCAACGTCATCCTGATTGTTCAGAAGGAAACACAGAGACTCGAAGACGTTAGGGACGTCTGCGTTAGGGACGCAGCCTGAGGTCTCCAAATTAGCATGGTGGGAGCCCTGGGCATCGCCGTGAACACAACGGTGGGCACCCACTGCAGAGAAATGAGTGTCAGCCAAGAGGTGGCCCTTCCTCTGCTTACCATGTGGGGACAACCCAGAGAGGCAGCTCCTGCCCCAAGGGGGAGCCTTTTCCTAAGCGGCACCTGGATTCCAAGTGGGCTCAGTGTAAGTGGGGCGCTGGAAAAACTGAGCGTATCGATGGGTAACCCTGCCTCCAGAACCATCACGAGAGCGAGGGTGGGGGCTGAGGCTGTCCTTCGTTACCCGCCCTGGACAAGTTTCTTAGCCTCACTGTACTATCAAGAGGGGATAATAATCGCATCTACCTCATAGGGCAGATGGAACTATTAAATGAGTTAATACTTATAAACTACCTATAACAGTACCTGACATAAATCTGTAAGCGAGCTATGATTTATTATTGGTTTTATTGGCATTGTCATTTTTTCGTTACTTGGTGTGCCTGAAACTTGTTACCGACCCACCACCACCACGAGATTCCCAATTTGCATGGTTTGCATTTGTACCGGATTGCTTTTATTTGTCTTTTCTTAAGCAAAAACCATTAGGTCATCCATTTAGACCTCTAGATCCCACCTTCTGAGTTACCATGGTAATGAAAAAGGACAAGTTTGGGGTCAAAGTCCACCCTTAAGGCAATTCTTCAGAGCGTCAGAGTTAGGCAGGGAAACGCGACTGAATCGCCTTCTTATGTTTCTGGCCCCGCCACAGACCCGCCGTGCCGCCATTGTTTTCCATGCCGAGGTTCAGTCTTCCTTTCTGTAAATAAAGGCTCATGCCCCTCCAGTAAAAGGGAGCCTGCTATCATCTAGGATTATTATCTATGTCAGCAGAATCACGGCCCCTCCCACTCACGACAACCTAGCCTGGTCCCCTGGGATCCACAGCTATGCAGTCACCTTAGGTAATAAAAGAAGTAAAAACAGACAAGTTCCTGGCCAGGCTTGCAAATGCTGCCGGTGTGTGTGCCTGCTGACAAAGGTAACATTAGTCCCTTCCCCAAAGTCTGAAGAAGGTTTGCAGCGTGAGTCATGCTTAGGTAAACCTCTCCTTCGGATTGTCTTGTGCTCTTGAGATTTTCCCAGAACCTTTAGCACAAGATGAACCCTGGAGATGCCTCAACACCCCCTAAATAAAACCTGAGAGAAACTGTACCTGCCTTCCGGGAAAAGGGCGAGCAAAAAAAAAAAAGACCAGGAATCCTACCTGCTTCTGGCCAATTGTTTCCATGCACGAGTTAACCTCGTGTGTCTTTCTTTCCTCGTCTGTAACATGAGCGTTGCTTATTCCGACAGCCCCCAGGTTGCCAGGAGGAGCAAATAAGAAATAATATGATAACAGTGCTTTGAGAGAGACAGTAATGAAATTTAACACTCTGGTCAAGCTTTCAAAGAACCTTTTCTTTATCTCCTCTGATCAATGAAAATAACATTTCTTGCATGATGGTTATTTAATAGAAACACATGAAGGTGGGAGCAAATAGACTTTTTCTAACGCGGTTCCGTAAGTCTGAAAAACCTCGGTGATACGGCCGCACTTGTGCCCATTGTGGTAACGGGAAAGACCCCAGCCCTGAGAAAATAATTGGCCCACTTCACAAATCTTAATCAAGATCCGCCCATGCTGGTTATTTATTCTTTCCGTGCATGCAATTAGAGCTCCGGTAATTAAGCATGCTGTTCTCCTAAGAAAAGCCAAGGGGCATGTTCAAAACTGGAAATGCTTCTCAACCCCTGGCTGGCCAGCGGCTGCCGTGGTGTTAAATTTCTAGTGCCCGTGCAAACCTGTTCCTCGGTTTCCCCATCATTGCCTCCTCTGCTCCTCCTCCACTTCCTACTTCCTCTTTCACCCCATTTGTAAGGAATAAATGAAACACAAGTAACAGACGACCCAGTGAAACATAATCTGGAAGTAAGAAGGCTGGTTGATTGGTTCACGATAAACCATACACCAAACATTTTTGCATATATAACCTACAGGACCCGCCAGAACTATTGGCCTCTCTTAGTCACTGGGAAAAGCCTGATTTCTAAATGTGGTGTTTTTTCTTTAATATTCAAAGGTACAATTTGGTGCTTTAATCTAGGAGGATTTGTATTTTAAAAAATAGATGATAAAGACCAGGAGTCATTTGGAAGTTTCCTATTGCTAAAAACAAACAAACAAAAAAAAAAAAACCCAGAACTGTAAGTAGCAAGGAAGTGTTAGTAACTTTAAACAGACCATGGGAGGGAGAAAGACAGATGAGGGGATGGAGCAGTTCCCTTTTGTTCGGCAGGAAGTTTCAATAACCGTTTTTCAGTAATAATGGGCCTCACTAGGGGCAGGGTGAGGAGAGAAGCCTAAATCCACTTCCAAACAGGATCCCAAACTAGGAATGCCCCGACCCAGGAAGTCCTCCGGGTCTGGGTTCTAGTAGCCGAAGGGCTTTTTGTGTGTTATGAAGTCGGTTCCTTGGGGGAGGGGAGGGATTGTTGTTGGTTGATTTACTGGTTTCTGCAAGTTAATTTTGTTTCTAGTTACTTACATAGATCACACAAGCAATGTGACTGAATAGGAAGTTGGCTTCTCTCTCTCTGGGACCCAGGCCACCGCCTGCTTCTCATTTACTTCCTGTGTGAATGGGTTGCCCCCATTCACACCCGGTAAGAAGAGAGTGTATTCTTCTTACCCCTTCTTCTGTATATTGACACATACACGCACACCTTCTTTTCAAACACAGAGGGACTCATACGGTATCCGCGCTCAGCTACAGCTGTGTTTCGGGCCACACTGCCAGCCCTCGGCCAAGCCGCAGTCTACCTCAGTCCCCCGAACCTTTGCGAAGACATTCTTGCCCGCTTAAGGGTTTTCCGCTGCTTTCTGAAAGCAACTCCATACCTTGTTTGGGAAGCTTCCAGGCACCCGAGGAAGGGCTCACTCCCCCTCCTGCCTGGAGAAAAGAATGCCTTTGCACAAATGGGGTTACTGTCCCCCATCCCCCCGTTCTAGGCTGGTGCCCCACAGACAAAGTGTGCTTTTCCCCTTGGCCGTGGCTTTGACTTTTCAGGAGCAGAGCAGCTCCCAAAGCCAGAGGGACGATGCCCATCGTGTTTTACAAGGGGCTGTGTCCTGACGGAGGCAGGGGGTTACCCACCATGACAAACCGCCCAGCTCACTCCTGCCAGGCAGGGTGAGCATCTGTTTTCTTTCCCCGGCCTGGCTCCTGGTGGGCTCTGTCATCTGATTCAGAAAGATGAGGCAGGCAGCTGGAAACGACAGTCGGCCACAGAGCTCCAGGAAATGTAATTGTATGGGGCCCTTTTCTGGGTGTGCGTATGTATGTGTTTTCCATGCACCTTTGCTGCCAGAGAAAGGGGGAAGGCAGGGACTTCCCCTGAAGCGGGCAAACTAGCCCAGGGGAGGGCCTGAGGCCCAGCCCCCTTCATTTCCCCTCAATTCCACCCATCCACAGGCCCATAGCCCTCCCTAAGGCAGCGCAGTGGTTACACCTGCAACTCTGGGCTCTGCCTCTCACTCACACTCGTATCAAAATCTCTTATCAAAACCTTAATGGCCAAATATGCTTTGGAATTCAGAATTTTCAGACTTTAGAAATGTGATGTTTTATTCTTAATATTATCATCATCCAAGCACTCACATTCAAGTTCAGGAGACAACTAACCACCAACCTAATGAAACAAGCATCCCCTCTGCTTGTGAGAGGTACTAGCAGGGTGCCTAGGGAGACGGGAGCAGCCCTGCAGAAGGGAGTCAGAGAAGCTTCTAGAAGGTCAGCGGGAACAGTGCCCCCAGGTCAAGGAAGAGACAGTAACACAGACAGAAAGAAGAACTATGATGGATTCGGTCTGGGGTGTATGTCGGTGAGGGAGGCTTTGGCAGCCGTTTGGGGCCAGATAATTCTCTGCCGTGGTGGGTCCGGGGTGGGGTGCTGATGGAGAGGGCCGTCCCGGACACCGTAGGATGTGTTGCAGCCTCTCTGGCCTCCACCTGCTAGATGACAGTAGCCCCCTCCCTCCATTGCGACAACGGAAAATGTCTTGGGGATTGCCACTGTGCCTGGTGGGGGGGGGCGGGGCAAAACCATCCCCCACCCACCCCAGTTGAGAACACCGGGTAGCTGAGTCCCTGACTCCCAGCGGATCCAAGGCCAGACCCGAGTGACGCAGAACTCACATGTTCATCTGTATGTGAGGAGCTGAGCAATGGGCCTTACAGGTGTTACCTGCAAACGCGTTCCTCCTGCTGAGCCTCTGGCAGGCCGGGTCCAGCTGCGCTTCTTAGCCAGGCCTGGAGTTTGGGCCTGATCCTCACAGCAACGGGAAGCTCTGAAGGCTTTAAGCCAGTTACACTGTAGAGAAAGCTCAAAGCTGTTCCTCGGCCTTGAAGACCAAGGCTTAAACCAGGGCCCAGCCCAGAGTCTGTGCTCAGTCAGTCTCCATCACGCGAAGAGCGCAGGTGGGGGATGCTGTCAATAAAGTTTTATTGGCACAGAGGAACCCAGCTTAGGAACATCATGCCTCAAAATGCAGCGACAGAAACGAAGAAGGACAACAAAGAAGTTTGAATACGGAGACACTGAAAATACACAAGGAGAACTGAAGAGTTCTCACACGATGTTCTCGAGACCGGGGTTTCTCCGGTGCGGTCCGGGGGGCCAGCAGCAGCGTCCGCATCCCCTGGGAGCTGGTCACAAATGCAAAGTCTCAGGCCCACTCCTCAGCTGCCCAGTCCGAGCGCTCTGGCCCCCTTCTTCCTCCCGCAGAACCAGGCTCCACCTCGCGAATGGTCAGTGAGCCCCCTACTTAAAGTTTTACAGCTCCCCTAAAAGCTGGGTCGTGTTATCTCCATTGCACAGACGAGGAAACTGAGGCTCAGAGGGTTTAAGTCACTGACCCCATATCAGCCGCTTCGTAAGTCCTAGAAAAAATTTTAGACTCAAGCCTTCGGAATCCCAATCAGACACTTACTTAATCACAATTTTTTTATTTTTTATTTTTTGGCTCTGCAGGAAATCATTTACTTCTTATATAAATCTCCAGGGAGGCCTGACATTGCCCTGGGTCAAAAGTCCTCGAACGTCCTGGCCTAAGGACCCCTGCACACTCTTCAAAATCACTGATGACCCCAAAAGGCCTTTATTTCAGTTAGGTCTATTTATACTTACCTACTAAATATTATATCTGAGAAATTTCTAAATTGTTCATTAACTCATTGAACAGGAACACGCGTCTTACATGCAGCCTCAGTCACAGGGTCGCTTTTCTGTGGGATGGTTGCCTATCACACATCACGCGATCTCTGGAAAACTCACTGGTCTTGAGTTTCGCTTGTGCGACGTTTGTGAGGAATGAGAGGGGGGAAGTGCATAGACTGCGCCTAGCTCTGTAAAAGGGTTTGATATCACGCATACACTGCGAGGGTCCCAGGGACCCCTAGAGGGCCCTCCCCTGCCGTAGGCCATGTGCCAAGGCTAGCAAACCCATTGGGACTTCTGGAGCAGAAAAAAAACAACCCAAAGACCTGCTCTCAGGCCTACAGGGAGTGCACGGTTTGGGGACAGTAAACCCAGTGTTTCTGCAAACGAGGTGGTGGAAAAACCCACACTGCAGCAACGACGACAAGTGCTTCTCACACTTCAGAAACAGGCTTTTCACGGGTGAAGCTGGTGACTTGCTAACTAGCATGATGATATCAGAAATAGATCTGCGTTGGCGTAGGTAAAGGTATTCAAGATGTGTGCATTGACTAGAATGTACTGTAAGATGTAATAGCCCATCCTTCACCTATGCCCTCCCTCCCCTGTCCCTAATTGGTCCTGTGTCCAGCCACCGGTTGAGGAGGTTCCGATGGTGACCCACTGACTGGAGAGCATAGAGCCCCGCCTTTGGAATGTTGTTACACCTGCCTCAGGTGAGCCTTCCATTTAGGGTGGGGCTGGAGCCGATGAATGAATGGAGTGCCAGGACTTCACCAAACTTCCAGAACAGGTTGTAGGGACGGTTTTGAGCCTGTTTGCTAATGAACGTTTGGCTATCAGAGTGGCAGGATTTGCGCTAATGCTGGATTTCACGATAACCCGTGTAGCTAGGTTGTGGGAGAACAGCTAATTCTCACCTCTGCCAAAAACACCCTAAGAATTGTTCCACACCAAATCGGCGTGGATTGCAACAGCCTACCCAGTACCCATGGCTTCCTTCCTAACAGAATCCTGATTGGTTCAGCTTTCGGTCAACAGTGTAGTCACAGATGAGCCAGGACCAAGAAATGAACCATGACTGATCTAAGCTGGAGGTTATCAAACTATGGCCCAGAGGCGAAAGCCGGCCCACTCCCTGCTTCTGTAAATAAAGTTTTATTGGCACACAACCACGCCCACTCACTTCTGTGCTGTCTGTGACTGCTGCCGTAGCACGGTTGAGTAGTTTGCCAGGAACTACATGGACCACAAACCCTAAAATATTTACCATCTGGTGCTTTACAGCGAAAGTCTGTCTCCCTCTGATATAAAACAGTGCCGGTCCAGGTGTGTTCCATGGAACAGAAACATAGGTATCGCCTGGGAGCTCCTGAGAAATGCAGACTCACAGGCCTCACCCCAGACCCACCCCAGAACCAGAATAACTAGGGGGTAAAAGTCCTACAAAGGTGTTTGGGGGAGAATTCCATGGCTTTCTTAGAGCAAACATCCTCATCTCTTAGAAATGGGCACACCGCTGCCTGAAGTAAATGCAGGTTCTGCTGGCAGAGAACTGTTGGGGGGGGAACCAACTGTCCTTAGGGTTCATTCTCCTGTGAGTATAGAATTTTTATACACACAAACAACGTTCCAAATGCTGAGGGACTCTAAGGGGTAATAAGCAGTTGTCGTGAAAGCTAGACAGATTCAGCTTGGTACACATAGCCATAGGCAAGTTCTGTTCTCCCCTTGAACTTGGAGTTTCTTAAGTGCGAAATGAGGACAGTCATTCCAGACACAGCATGTGGATCACATGGAATAAATTCAGCTGCAAGGAATGGGCGAGCCCGTAAAAAGTGACTTAAACGATTTATGATCTAACATGGCAGGTAATCTGCAGGTGGGGAGTTACAGCATCGGGCAGGAGGCTTAACTGTGTGTCATCAGAGATTTAGCATCTCTCTGTATTTCCTCTCTGCCATCTTCCTTGTGTTCATCCGCCTCTGCTTCGTGGTTTTAAGACGGCCGCTCCAGCTCTCATCATTTTCTCCTGACGCAGAGACAGGAAGAAGGAAGGCAGCAGCCTTCCGCACACCTCTTTTGATGGGAAAAGCGTCCTTCTCAGGAGCTTCCCCAAAGCAGAATTCTGCCGAAGTCTCACTGGCCAAAACTGGTTTACGTAGTTACCCCCTAAGCAGTCACTGATCATGAGAGATAGGATTACGATGATTGGTTTAGACCAGTAGGGGTCGGCAAACTTTTTCTGTTGAGAGCCAGACAGTAAATATTTCGGGGCTTTGCATGCCACGCAGTGTCTCTCACCACTGCTCGACTCTGCTGTCATGGTGAGAAAACAGCCACAGACAATGCATGAGCTCACTGGGTCTGGCTGCGTTCCGATAAAACCTTATTTACAAGCACAGGGGCTAGACAGAGGTTGGCCAACGGGCCATAGTTTGCCAATCCTGTTCTATGCCATAATGTAAGGACAGCAGGTAGTAGCAGACAGGTTCGAGACCTGGCTTTGCCACTTGCCAGCTGTGTGACTGCAGGCAGATAGCTTAACCTCTCTGTTCTCCAGTTTCCTTATTTTGTAAGATGGAAAATACAGGGAAGCTGTCTAAGAATGCGATAATGTCCTTTCCTATCTCGGAGAATGGGACTTGGCTTCCCCTTCCCCGTCCATCATTGTCTGAAAATTCCCTGCTCATGGACTTAACGACTTGGTTACCTGTTTTGTGCTCTGCGGAATCCCCAAGACCAAGTGCAGTGCCTGCCACGTGGTAGACACCGAAGTAGGTGAGAAGTGGATCGATGAAAAGATGAACACTCAGTAACAGATCTCCTCTTAGAGGGGAAAGGAAATGGAGCTTGGAGGTCACGTCTTAGCTGAGATCCCTTCTGCGCCTGGACCTCACAGGTGTCGTCTAGAAAATGAAACTGTGGACGCCTTCCTTGCCAAGTTATCAGGAAGATTAGCATCATGTATGGTGCCTGGCATGTAAGAGACTCAGAAGATACTATTATTAATTTGGCCACTAAGATTATTTTAAAACCTGGATATGTTGCTACAGTCATCCAGCCTGGAGACCTACAGGAAATGAAGCCACGGTGAGACACCAAGATACCTAGCTCACAGGGCAACACGGCTTAGAGGCCTAAATCTCCGACTTCGGTTAGTAGGAAAGAAGAAAAAATCACTGTTGCATAGGGTATCCCCCCAAAATCACTGTTGGGTAGGGTATGCCCCCCCAAAATCACTGTTGGGTAGGGTGTCCCAACTGCCCTTAGTTTTCATTCTCTTTTGGTTACAGAATCTTTACATCTATAAACAAAGTTCCAAGTGCAAAAAGCTTGTATATTACCATCCTCGAGGAAACATCACATCAAATCGGGTACTTTCTTCCTTTAAGAACTTATTCTTCTTGCAGTTTTGAAAATAAGGTATATATAAAAAAAAACAATTTTTACATCTCCTGGAAAACCATATTCCATTTCTTCATTTCACTGGAAGTTACCCCAGAAATTTTCAATTTTAAATAAGCATTGATTGATATGTAGTTTTAATAAAGCTGATTAGGAAATGAGGGGTTTGGGGTTTTTTTTTAAGTTTATGATGTAAGCACCTTCCAATTTTGAAACCAAAAGGAAAGAGGAAGAAATGTTTGTTTTGTTTGTCTTTAATATTATTGGGCCCCTACAGTTTCAGTGTTCTAGTAACTATTATTACTTCTGACATTTTACATTCATATTTCCTGTTTGGTATCACATTATTTTTTTACTAACAAGGCATTTTTGGAGAAGAAGAAAACAGGGGGTTCAGAGCACAGGGTCAGGAGATCTGAAGTAAGAATCTTCAAACTCTGTAAAGAAATAGTAAATAGGTTCCGGCTAGTGTGGCTCAGTAGATTGAGTGCCAGCCTGTGAACCAATGGGTCGCTGGTTCAATTCCCAGTCAGGGCACATGCTGGGCTGCAGGCCGGGTTCCCAGTGGGGGAGGTGCATGAGAGGCAACCACACATTGATATTTCTCTCCCTTTCTTTCTCTCTTCCTTCCCTTCTCTCTAAAAACAAATACAAATCTTAAAAAAAAAGAAATAGTAAACAGTTTAGGCTTTGCAGCCCTCCGGTCTCTACCACCATAACTCAAAAGCAAGCAGAAGCAATATACAGGGTCCTGTACCAGTAACGCCCCTGTTTATTACAAAATCTTTTATTACAAAATCATGAGCATGTAACTCCGTAACACAGCAACATCACACTCAAGCACACCCTGTGACCTTTAGGTGAGACGTTCAAATTAAAACTATACATTATTACACCCATATTATTGCCCTACCAACCACACTCAAGCAGGCCTTACTGCTGCTGGACCCCATATGACCGAAGGAGCACGGCTGCGCTCCGACAGAACGTTGTTTCCGGAAGCGGTCCTCGAGCCTGATTTGGCCATTGGACTGGAACTGCCAACACTTGCTCCTGACTTGTATTCGGTCTCTGCCACTTTCTAGCGGGCGGTCGGGCTGAGCTGCTGTTCTGTAAAATGAACATCACTATACCGCTTCATTCAGTTTAGAGGAGAAAATGGGTGAGTGCCTACAGTATTCCATGCAAGGGCTCTATAAATAGCACCTGTTATTATCATTGTTCTCTTCTCATAGTAGAGAACGCAAGCTGCCAAGTCACACATTGCGGGAGTGTCCCATTTCACGGCGCCAGGCAGCCTCCGGAAGAGATTTCCATCGTCCAGCGAATCTGACTTGGTCCTACTGTATAGCCTTTGGCTAAAAATGCCTTTTTCCTCTCCTAAGCGATTCTATTCAAAGTAGGGTCCTGGGAGGAAAAAAAGAGAGAGAGAGAGAAGCAGAGAAGCGTGCAGGTGACCAAATACGGTTGGGCTCTTTGGGGACAAGGGTCACTCGGCCTCTGCTTATGTGTCTTCTGCCCCATCTCACCCCCTTTTTTGAAGGAAAACTGGGGCCCCACGTTTGCCCATCTTGTCCGAAGGCTGGATATCCTATAGCTGGTTTTTTGCACACAGCATTTACTCACCTGAGGACCTGGGCAAAACCAACCTGCATTTACTCCTTCAGACAGCACCACAGAGGAAAAAGTTCTGGGATTTTGTTATCTTTCTCTTTTGGGACATTTTCCTTATGTCTGGTTCACCGCCCCGCCCCGCCCCCACCACTCACACACTTAAATTTTTAGGATTTTGGGCAAGCTCTGTCTCTCCTTTCTCTTAAATACCCCCCCAGATTATTTACACCTCCCACTCTCTCTGGGGCGTCTAAGCCTCCTTTTCTTATTACTACAGTTCTTCCTACACTGCCCCCTTTTCCCCTAACCAGCAGGAGAGCTCCCCCAGCCTCAAGATAAACAGCAAACAAGATAGTGAATTTCAATGGCAAGTCCAGCAGGTGACATATTTTCCAGCAACCCCCCCAACCACCCTCTCCCTGCATTGTGTTTAACTGGAGGATGGTGACTTTGGTGTTTCTGCTCTGAACATAGGCAGGCCCAGTTCCTCTTTCGTTTTGGCCTCATTGCATCTCTTCCTGAATTACATTTTTCAATGAGCTTGCTTGCTACAAGGCGTGCCCTCCTCTTTAGCTCCTTTCCATCTTCCCAGGCGAAACAGAAATTCGCTGAGAACACTGCAAGACAAAGAACAAAAAGACTTCACTGGCTGTGCAGAAAGGTTCCTTCCTGTACACGATTTCACCAGGTTTCCAACTGTACAACGAAAGCAGGCTCCTCCCCTGGGAGCGGGGCGCGGGGGGCGGGGGGGGGGGTCCCGTCCCGTCCCGTCCCCCCAAGCTACTGCACACCCAGGTCCCAGTCACTTGGCTCAAGGACACACCTTGCTCCAAACTCCCAATGCCTCCACTCCCACACACACAAAAAGCAGGAAGCTGCACCCAAGTCTAAGAGTGAGCTGTGATCTTTCTCTGATGAAAGGAGAGCAAGGGACGGAATTACCCAACACGGAGCTTGCATTTGTAAGAAGCGGGCCTGGGGAACTACGAGAGGATCCTGCCATGGCTGGCCCCCGGGTGGGGCTGGGAGGGGCAGGGGGAAACATCCCCTTTTTTTTTTTTTCCTTTTATAGGAGCCTCCTCTCTTAAGCTGGAGAAAAGTTTAAAATCTATATATAGGGTGGGGCACATATTCCTAACAGACCTTTAATGGGTTAATAATGCTCCATTTCAACACTCATTTAAAATAAAAAAGAGAATTCTATCAATTCTCCAGGTTTAAAGCGTCTGAGGGCAGGTGTGAGTAAGAGGTGCTTTCACAAAGGGGTGTGTTTGAGCAAAGACTCAGAGGGCGCGGACTAGCCTGGATTTACAGCTGCGCCGGTTGTACAAGCAAAGACTCCGTGCACCCACAATCCATCAAACAGGACGAGCCAACTGCATGGAAGAGCGCCATCCAAAGAAATACTATACCACCGTTTCAAATGCCCATTTTTTCCTAACGTGGCCCCTCTCCAAGAGAGATCTACGTGAAAAATGCAAGATGAAAGACACTTGGTAAAAACAAAGAGAGGTGTGCGGGGCTGGTACACAGATATGCTGGCCTATGGGTAGACAATTTCTGGATGACACCCTACACATTAGCAGTGCCTGTGGGGGGAGGGGGAGACTCACCCTTCCCCACAGTCCCTTTGATTTGGATTCCTCCCCTCCACCCACCAGGTGCATGCATTACATTTTTCTCAAAGATTTGCAGCTGATGTTTAAAACAAACACATTCAGACATAGAAAATCGCCCGGGGTAGATATTTTAATTGGAAAAAGAACACAAGTTGTGTAATAGTGTCTATAAATAGGATTCAGTGGTATATTTAAAACAAAGTATATGTTTTTAAGTATATATATATATATATATACACTTGCATATTTATGGAAAACATCTGAAAGAGTGTGTCACACTGTGTACAGTAGTTATTAACTATCTCTATTGAGTAAGACTGTGAGCTAGTGAGGGTCACTATAGGAAATGAGGAACTCCAACTTTCCCTTGATTTCTACTGTTTGAATCTTTTAGAGATTGCATATTCTTTTTGTGTGCCTGATAGCTACCACCCTCTATTTAGCTAGGTCCTCTCTGATGTCTCTCAATAATGTTCTGCATTTTTAGATTTTTTTTATTACAGCTGACACTCAACATTTCATTAGCTTCGAGTGTCTATTACTTCGATCTTCATTGCAAACCCTAAAATGAGAAAACAGGAGAAGAAAATGGTGGTACACTGACCCCCCACCCCCCACCCCCCATCCAGGAGAAATGTGGGCCACGTCTCTCCGGGGAAATCCAGCTCCCAAGAACCTTCAAAGTGAATTCTGCTTTTGCCTCCCACCCCTGGCACAGTCCACGTTACTAGGCAGCTGGAGGTTTTCCGCTTGCCGTCAACGCTGGTAGCCGGGGCTGCTCCCCCCACTCGGTGTCTTTGTTCCCGCCCTCCGGCCGGGAGAAGCAGGGCCCCTGCCTTGCGGAGATGGAAACGCGGCGTCCAACCCACCGCCAGGCTTGCCAGCCGCAGTCAGACTTGCGTTTGCGCCTCTGCCTGGCACGGTTGGGCCGCCCTGGAGAGACTCCACCGACAAGAACGCAGTGACTCCTGACTCCGGCGGGCTGCCCTTTTCTGTCCCGTGGCCATCCTGTGAACGGGCTCCTGTTTCAGTCCCGTGTGATCCCCTGGAAACACCCTCTCCCGTCTCAATTAGCTCTAGGAAGACCTCTGTTATATTTTCTTCCGCCTTAGGCATGTGCCAAAAAAAAAAAAACCTAGGAAAAGACACTTGAAAGAAGAGGATTTTAACCATCATTCTGCGGGTGCAATCCACCTGAAATAAACACGTGCTGCAAAAAAGCACAGTCTGTTTCTGGGATTGATAAACACCAGGTCAAATTGCCGCCCTAATCGTGTCTGCATGCGCACTTTTAGGGCAAGGAAATGCCGGGAGGAAGTTTACAACTCACCAACTTCCAGCAGCTCCGGGTTTCTCTTCTGGGGCAGCGGTTATTTTTTGTTTTGGGGGGGGGGGGGCGGTTCCTGGATTGTCCCAGGTTCTCTTTGAAATACCCCATGCTGGCTCCCCTACCCCCAGTCGTTTGGAAGTGTTCATCCTTTAATTTATGACCTTATTATTTTATTCGGGAGAGGGAGGTCAGTTGGGAACCCAAATCCATGCAAATAAGAAGTGTGATAGAACAAAGTATGATTTGAAATGGGAAAGGGGGGTGGAGGTGGGTCACGCCCTGTCCTCCTGGGAGGCGGCTGGAGTTTCTTGGTTCTCTTGCCTCCCTTGAAATTATCATGGCTGCTCGTTTGCAGGTACTTCTGAGACGTCATTTAGACTCCTCTACGTATACGTGATTATTTTTTAAACGGGGGATTCGACTGTCTCTAAAGATGAGAAAAGAACCCAGCAGCTATTGTCTGACCTCCTCAGGGCCTGATTGACTAGTAGAAAACGCATCTCCATGGGAACAGATAAATGTCTGCTTCTCGCGCGGTGGAACAGCCAGCCCAGCCCGCAGAGCCTCCCAACCTAGCACTTTACTTGGGCGGCTGTAAGCAGCCTCTCCCTCTTCGTGTGCAGCCAAATTATCTGCCAGAATTTCTTTTCAAGTCTAGGGGAAGGGGGGAAAAGAGAGAGAGAGAGAAGTTTCTTCTCTCCCACATTCCCTTTCTGCATGTCGTTAATTACTGTATTTTCATCTGGGAGGTGGGAAAAGAGGCCCCCTGCGCTGAAACAGCGCGCAAAACCAAGTAGCAGGATGTATCTGCTTGTAGTCTAGTAGCCGTTGGTGATTCGGTAAATTTTTTTTTTTTTAAAGTGGGCTGGCCTGCTGCCGTCTTGGGGTAATGTGTGGTGGGGTGGGGGCAGGGGTGGACAAGACAGAGCCTGGAAGGCAGAAGCCGGGATTGGCTGTTTGGATGGCTTGTTTACGTGGTCAGTGGTGTTGGGCTGTGTGACCTGAGGCATAGGGACTGCAGCTCTGTTTTCAGGGAGTGATCTAAGATGTGGAGGCGAAAGGGAAGCCGGGGAAAGGGGCTGGAGAGTTTCAGGTATTGGCCTCCCCTCCCCCCACCCCCCAAGCCCTCAACATCTGCCATTTTAGCTGCCTGATCACTCCACCCTGTACCCGCAGAATTCGGGAACAGCCCTCGGGAGAGCCGGGGCTTTCTCGGGGGTGATTCCAAACACTTCGGCTTCTGTTCCCGGTTAAAAATACCACCGGAAGCGGCTGTTTTCCGAGGGGATGGCAACGCTTGCCGTCCAGTTTCTCCAGCAGAAGGAAAAGAAATAAATATATGGAGGTGAAATGTGCATTCACATTTTTTCTTCCCCTTCCAACACACAGGGTTGAAATCTTGGGGAGGAAATCTCTCAGCCTGTTTGGTTCTAAAATTGGGCGCAAGAATGTGGGTGGGTTCTTTATTTTATTGGAATGCATTCAGCCGGTTCTATTATTCTCTCTTTTGTCATTTAAGCTACTGGTGCCTTTGTCTCTCTCTTCTTCCTCAGCACCTCCACCCACCCACCCACCCAACAAGTCTGAGCAGGAAACGCCTTTTTTTTTTCTCTCTCTCTAAAGACCTGTGAACAGGATCCAGGTTAAAGAAACCTGAGTCTCCGTGCCAGCTCTTCCGTGGATGTGATCCCTAAATATCAAAACCCCAGTGGTCTTTATCTGGCCCAGCTGCTCGTGATGTCGGGGTGGAATGTGGCGCATCGAGTGTGTGAACACTGCCCCTATTGTATCCCCACCGGCTGATTGAAGGCTGGACGATTGGCACGCAACCTTCCCTCCGAACAGTGCAGACACATCCGTGAATTAGCGGCACCTCTCCGACATATGCCATGCATTAGCTGGAGGGGCTTCCAATTCTCCAAACAGCTCCGCCAAGGATTACACAAGAATTAGGCTTTGGAACTTTATAACTTCGGGGGCGGGCGGGGGGGGGGGAGCAATCAATAAATAATGGAAAGCGCTGCCTCTGTGATATTACTCTGAGGCCGGCCCTGAGAGTGGGCCTCATGGAACAGTGTGGGGTGGAAGATTCGGCGGTTTGGAGTGTGTGTGTGTGTGTGTGTGTGTGTGTGTGTGTGTTGCTGATGCCGAGTTTCCGGAGGGGACTGGCAGATCCGGGGAGTCTTGGTTTAGCTTCTGTGCTCACCAAGGTGTGTGAATAGCAGTGGACACTTGTCATGTCCTGCTTGACTGTCTTGTAAAGGAGTATACCCTGAGTGAGGTGTACTGAGACACGGAGGGAAGCTATTTAGAATTCTAAGTACTTGGTGTCACATCAATTCCTAGGACAGGAGGAAGTCCTGTGGGCTGAGAGGTAAGAAAAGAGACTGCAGCCAGACCACCTGGGTTGAAGCCCAGCTCTGCCACACACCAGCTGGTGACCTGGGGCAACTTGTTCTACGTCTCCGTGCCTCAGTGTTGCTCACTGAAAAGTGGGGAGAATAAGCACTAGCCTGTTGGGACTCTGTGAGGATTAAACAACTTGTATTTGTAAAATGTTCAGAATAGTGCAATATAAGTAAGTACTTTTCCCTTTTTATTTAATGCGGAGAGTGTTTTTTATTAAACTTGTTTTACTTGATGTTTTTCCTTCTCTCATTCTCTCTTGATTTTTTAACCTCACCCAAGGACATTTTTTTCATTGCTTTTAGAGAGAGAGGAAAGGAGAGAGAAAGAGAAACATCGACCTGAGAAAGAAACATCACCTAGTTGCCTCCTATATGTGCCCCGACCTGGAATCGAACCTGCAAACTTTGGTACATGGGACGACACTCCAGCCAATCAATCCACACCAGCCAGGGCACATTTTTATTTTTCAATTGCAGTTGACATTTGACGTTATTTATTAGTTTCAGGTATGCAGCACAGCGCTTAGACATTTGTATAATTTACACTGTGACCCCCTGATAAGTCTAGTACCCCCTGGCATCGTATGTAGTTAGTACAATATTATTGACTTTACATCCCTGTGAGTTATTTGTAACTGAAAGTGTTTTTGAAACTACAAGTCGTGGCCAACCGCCAGGTGGTGAGAGAAATTAGTGTGTCCCAACACTTTTTTGTAGAATGGAGTAAAACAGAATGGCCAGCATGACACGTAGGAAGGGTAAACATAAGACTTTTTGCTATTTGTGTGTGTGTGTGTGTGTGTGTTGCCTGTGGGCATACTGGATCTCAGTGGAAAACTACTTCTTTTAGTGGGGCAAGTGTTTAAAAACTGTGAAAAACTTGCAGTCAAATCATTTAAAACCTGGAAATAATAGAAACATATCAATAGGAGATTGGTTCAATAAATTAACTCATATCCAGGGGCTCAGGGGAGATAGAAAACGGTAAAGGGGGTGGAATATATGGTGACAGGAGACCTGCCTGTGGGTGGTGCCCACACTGTGATGTAGGGGTGATGCGTGATAGAATTGCACGCTTGAAACCTGTATAATTCCATTAGCCACTGTCGCCCCAATAAATTTAATAATTTTTGAAAGATATAGCTAGACGGTGGTTTATCAAGTAGTCATGAATAAGAAAGAGGTCACTTTCCACGTGATGATTTGTCCTAGACACACATAAATATCGTTTTGTGCAAATAAAAGACATGGCAAAGTGTATTTATTACAACCCTATTAGGGACAGTCAGGAACTGACCCCCTAGCGGTCAACCACATACAGTGGTGGTCCCAAAAGATGATAAGGGAACTGAACATTCCTGTTGCCTAGTGATGACGTAGGCGTAACGTCACAGCGCAAAGGTCACAAAAAGCCGATGCGGCCTGGTGGAGACCGCAAACCGCTTTAACTGGGTGTGGCTGAGGATGATGTGGGGGGAGCCCCTGGGGGGCGGTCCTGAGGAGCCGACTGATGGGGAGGTGTCGGAACTGGAGCACACAGCTGAAGAAGAGGCAAGAGAAGGGAAACTACAGGAGAGAAAGAGGAACACCCCGCAACACACACAGAAACTTCACAGTGGAGGGCTGAGCGGAAGCTTTTGCTCAGACGAGCTCCTTGAGATGTTTGGACCCCAGCACCCAAAGAGGGTCGTTAACTCAGAGGAACGTTCTTGGCGCCTTATCTGCTTACAAGCAAGTCTGTGATGAAAGGAACAGAAGCAGACCAAGCAGAGCACCGTGGTCATGATCCCTGAAAAGAGCGGCACCTCCCTCCTCCAGCGGTGGCTCGGGCAGGTCCCCGGGGAGGGACTCCAGGAGCAGGCAGTGGGTGGGTGGGGGCGGTGCCTCTCATTTTCACCAACACTGCTTATTCCCATCCCTTTTATTACAGTCATCGTAATGGGTCTGATTTAATTTTTTTAATTTGCTCTCCAACACTTGGACAAACGGTCTTCTTTTTTTGTTTGTGGTTCTTCATAGGAGTCCCTCTGAGAGCTGTAGCGCACCCATGCACGTACACCCTGTGCTTTCAAGAGCTGCATAGGTCTCCCAGGAAACCATCTCTGCGTTTTCTGGGGGTCCACGGGATTCAGGTGGAGATCAGCAGGTCCTAGGTTTTCTTTTTTTTTTTTTTTAATGGCTGGTTCAGACACAGCTATACAGAGAGGAGGATTGCTGAGGCCCAGTACCTTGCTCAGGGGGACCGAGTTCCCCAAGCAGAGGGTGGGAGAACACATTCTGGCTCTTGGGTTCCAGAACCCTCCTATGGGTTCTTGGCTAGGTCTGGCCTTGGTTTGTATGACTGTAGCTTATTTATTGAGCCAGTCCCTTACTGATGCCTCTGAGTTGTTTCCAAATTGTGTGAAACATTTACCCTCATTTAAGCTCTAACAAGAGTTAAACTCTAATACTCTTATTATAATAAGTTTCCTCCTCTATCTTAGGAGATAACAGGACCTCCCTGAAATAAACAGCCTTATGTGAAATAAACATGGTGTCTTTGTATAAGGTGCCAATCAAATGACCATAGTGTAACCCCTCCCCTGAGTTTCCTGGTCGTTGTTCTCATAGCAGAGGCAGCCACTGGCCAAATGTAACTATGTTTTCCTTGGCCTACAGAGTGCTTTATAAATGGAAAAACTTCTTCTTTTAAAATGTGTTTTCATCACCCACTGACCATTGGAGGCTCTGGCAACTCTACGATCCTATTTTAAATGACACAAGGCAGATAGAGCTGAGTAGTTCTAGCTTAGTGTTCTCTCCTTTGCTGCAGTTACCACCCATCCCTATTGCCTTAGACTTGGCCCTCTTCACTCACCTCTTGACCTTGTTGGCCACTGAGCTTGTCCGTCAGGATCCCAGCAAAACACAGTTACCTTCCTGAAATAGAGTAGGCATCTAAGGAGAGCTGAACAAAGGGAGGATCTCAGAGAGGTGAGGCTGCTTAAGAGAAAGAACAAGCCCCAGAATCCCCTGGGGCTGTCCACAGCAGCAGGGAGCCATGGCCTCCTTGGGGGCAGAGGAAATAAAGGGAGGGTGTGGTTGCTAGAACCTGGAGACAGGCGTGGGAGAAAGTCACCAGATAAGCAAAAAAGAAAACGCACCGCACTTTCCTCCTCCTGAAACCAGAGGGGCTGTTGGGGGTCTAGAAAGGGCAGTCACACAGCAGGGAGGGGCTGGGAGGGTGGACCAAGAGGGAGAAATGGACAGCATTTAACATATCGCCTTTGATTTTTAAATTCTTCCTCATTATTATTGGCTACTGATAACATAACTTTTTAAAAGATTTTTTATTTATTTATCTTTAGAGGGGAAGGGAAGGAGAGAAGGAAAGAAATATCAATGTATGGTTGCTTCTCGTGTGTTTCCTGCTGGGAACTGGCCTGCAACCCAGGTATGTGCCCTGACTGGGAATCGAACCGCGACTGTCTGGTTTGCAGGCCCACACTCAATCCACTGAGCTACACCAGCCTGGGCTGATAACATAACTTTGTTAATGCCCTCTTCGTGTTCATATTTTAGATCCCAGCTTCTACCCAACGATGTAGAGCTAAGTCCCGTCTTTGTTTCTCCCCAGCGTAAGCCCATTCGTATTTCCACCGTCCACTCAGTACTTCCTTTGCATTTAAGAGTTTCTCAGGTTGCCTCTGCCCACTGAAGACAGGAACTGTCCCACTCATCTTGGAACTCCCAGAACCTAAGACTCTGCCAGACGTACAACTATTGGCAGCCCGGAGACTGTGGGTGGATTTCCATGTACTGTTCTAGGAATGAAGCTGTGGCCTGAAGAGTGAGGGATAGCGGAGAAAGGCCGTCACTGGCTGTTCTTACCTACATCCTTATTTCAAAGACGAGAATGGTCATTCACCAGGTCGACAAAGTAATAACCATAATAATAATATTACTTGATTTTTTTAGCATTTATACATGCACAGAGAGAAGCCTTTCTCTTAAAAGATTTTATGTATTTATTTTTAGAGTGAGGAGGGAGGGAGAGAAACACTGATATGGGGTTGCCTTTTGCACACCCCCAACTGGGGACCGGGCCTGCAACCCAGGCATGTGCCCTGACTGGGAATCAAACTGGCAACCCTTTGGTTTGCAGACTGGCACTCTATCCACTGAGCCACACCTGCCAGGGAAGAATTAAGTCTTTCAGCAGTACCTAAACCATATCATAGTATTACCCCTGTTTTGCAGGGGAGAAAACTGAGGCACAAAGAGAGAAATTACCAAGGTCAGTGTTGGCCACTAGAGCTGATGGACTCAGACTCTTTCATTATAAATATGCTTCTTTGTAGTTAACATAGCCTTAACTTCCTATTATGTCTAGTATTTGTAAGCTGAGCTATACATCTCTTATCCTTATCAACATGTATCAGAATTTTGGCTGTGCAGCAAGTAGAGACGTGACTTAAACAGTGACTTAAACTTAAGCATAGAAGGGCTCTCCCTCCCATAGATTAAGTCCAGGGGTCGGCTACTGGTGACTCTGCTTCATTGGCTCAAGGATTGCAAAAGCTGATGTTTCTGACACGGTCTTGGACTTGCCCTCCTGGTTACAAAATGGCCACTTGAGCTCCAGCCAACACTCCCATGTTCCAGGCAGAAAGAGAGAGGGAGAGAGAAAAAGCAAATGAGGCACTGCTGTGCTAGGTAAGGCCTCCTTACAGAGCAGTCCCAGATATCTCATCTATATTTTCTGCTTTCATCGCAAGAATCACATCTACTGGCAAGAGGGACGAGGATACCCGTATACCTATGACAGGAAACTGTTGTTCTCAAAGGAGAGGAGGGAATGGGTAGTGGAGAGGCTGTTAACATCCTCTGCCACCCCTCACTTGTCTGTGTATATCTGTCTATTCATAGCTGTATCTTTAAATACCGATGCATCACTCCAGGGGTTGACAACCAGGTCCACTGCCTGCACTTGTAAATAAAGCTTTATTGGAACACAGCCACACGTTTTTGCTCTCCTGTTGTCTGCGGCCGCCTTCACACCACCAGGGCCGACTCAGAGGCCATCTGGCCCACGAAGCCTAAAATAGTTAATATCGGGCCCTTGGCAGCAAACATTTGCCAAACATTTTTACCGTCTCTCTTTCGATCTTTGGCAAAACACATTGCACCTCACTGTGAGTCATTAGCTGAGCCGAGAACAGGCCCACATATAAGCGGGTGCGCCAAGGCGCAGCGCTCCGTCCCAATCTCGGGGTCCCTTTGTCACCCCGGCGGTGGCTGCTGTGAACAAAGACCATCCCAGGCACAGCCGGCATCCGAGAGGCGTCTCCCCTGCTGCGGGCCGAGATCGGAGCCACACGATGGCGTCTCCCAGCATCCCTCGCGTGAATGGCAGTGGTTTTTCCCTGAACAATGAACACACTTGTCGCCCCCAGATGCCCACAGACGTTCCGGGAGATTCACACACGGGAACAATCTAAAATCAGCCCGCTTTGTGCGCCCTGGAAACCGTCTCATTCAAAGGCAACTTCGTATTTGTTGAGATAATTGCAAGTTTGGTAAGTGCAAATTATCTGAGGAATAATTTCTGTGAGGAATTATGCACAAGTCGAGAGTATTGGTGGAAGAATATTGTATAGCACATCTCTATAGATTTGAGACAAATCAAAAATACTTAGGGACCTATCGGCACGTAAAAATCTGTGTGCCTTTTTTTTGTGTTCAGTTCTCAATACAGGGCAGACATTTTTTTTTGCAATGATTTGCACCTGAATAACTCATCATTCAAAACATTTCTGTTACTTGGGGTGGTGACACATGATACAATGGGCAGAGGATGTATTATAGAGTCGTATGCCTGAAACCTGTGTCATTTTATTAACCAGTGCCCTCCCAATCAATTCAATTTTTTTAAAGAACATAAAAGGCAGTGGGTTGTAAGGTTGGTCAGAAACATTTATTGACAAGGGAGCACTTTCCCCTGACTAAGGGCTTGGTGCTGTGACTGCTGTTGCCGAAACAGCCTCGTAATCTCAGCCACGGGACATCCCATAAGAAACAATGATTTCTTATGTTTTTTAAAAAAGCCCTATCAATGGCTTGGGAAGTCCAGTTTTTCATTTCACTCGGAAAGACTTCATTTCCTCGCCTCACAAGCTTTTCCATCAGGTCACTGTCTGGGTTGTTCACGAGCCTGTGCTGTGAGGCTTGGGGAGGGGACTGTCGCCAAAGTTATACTGATAATTAGCAATCGTAATAAAAGTATAGCACCCACCAGGTTTTGAGAATGTACTGTGTTACCTGGGTTGTTAAGTGTCCTTCTACCACAGCCTTATGAGATGAAGCTGTGATTATGCACAGGTTCCAGAAAGGAACCTGAGGTCCGCGGGGGTGACATGATTCTGTGTTCCCATAGCTAGTAGACAGCAGAATCTGGAGCTGTGTCCAGAATAAACACTCTGGGACCTACGATAGCTGTGCTTCTCCAGGAGGAGAGAGTTGGCCACCCAAGAGACGTCTGGCAACGCCCGGAGACATTTTTGATTGTCACACCTGGGGGAGCGGGGCTGCGGCTTCCAGGGAGTAGAGGCCAGAAATGCTGCTGAACACCCTACGGTACACGGGACTGCCCCCACAGCCAAGACTTTTCCAGCCCCGGAACGTCACAATGCCATGTTTGACACCTCTAGGGACGCGTGGACGACAGGTGGGATGATCCAGGAAGCATTCCCGACTGGTTTTTGGGTCCTCTATTTTCCTGGGATCCGTAGATTCAAATTAAATGCAGTGTGATCGACATTATGAAAATGTGAACTATAGGAACTGGTAAAATATTAAAACTGACAAAATCGGATAGGTTGTGAACTTCCTCTCAAATCACAAATTTGTCAAGAAGTGATTTTGGAGCGAGCAGGTTGAGTGAACTCCAAACTGTAAATGGTATAGCCAGCCAACTCCAGCAAGTTGGCCAACAGAAATGTTTTTTATTTATTGAGTTTACTGGGGTGACATTGGTAATAAAATTGTATGGGTTTCGGTATCCAACTCTGTAACGTATCATCTGGATATTGTACTGTGTGTTCACCACCCCAAGTCAAGTTGGAAAGGTTCCTTTTTAGCTTCTTTAAATGTTTATTGATTTGAAAGAGAGAGAGGAAGGGACACAGAGAAAGAAACATCAATCTGAGAGAGAAACATCGATTGGTTGCCTCCCATGCACACCCCAACCTGGGCCGGAACCTGCAGCCTAAGTGTGTGTCCTGACAAGGAATCAGACTCACAGCGTTTGGTACACAGGATGGCGCTCCAACCGAGTGAGCCACACTGGCCAGGGCAAGCCGGAAGATTTTTAAGAACATTTTAAGAAGTTAAGAAGTCCACAAGTCCTCTTCTCCACTGGCAGACAGAAGCAAAGGGTAGGGAAACATCTCTCTTCCAGGCCTCTTCAGCCTGGAGATGAATGGGAGAGATATAAGCGGAACGCACACAGCCCCTTCTCTGGACCCCAGAACGATGGGTGAGTGGGCTGACTGCTGCTGATGCCACCACATGGGGCTGTCCTGGTGCCTTGGCAGAATGACCATGTTGGCTCTCGGAAGAAAGAACCAGGCAGATGGCTACCAGCCCTGATCATTTTCAAGTCACTTCTCCAGGGTGTGACTCCACTGGTGTGATTGCCTGCCTCTCCGTGCAGGCCAGCCGAGGGAGACCGGGTGAGTTTCCAGAAGCCTGCCGCCCTGGAATGCGGCATTTCCAAAACAAAGTGCTGGTGCTCGAGAATATGTTCTATCACCTCTCAAGTCCTCAATGGGAACGTTCGGCTGAGAGTCGCTTTTCTGTTTCTCAAAAATGTACCCGTAGCTCTTAGGAATTTACTCTGCAGCTGTAGGCTGGCACATGTTCACTGGTGTGCACGGAAAGTCAACACAGCACAGTGTGGAAGGACAGAGGTGTGGCAATGTCTTAAATGCTTGTCAGGGGAGACTGGGTATGTAAATCAATTACATGGAATACTATGCAGCAATAAAAAAGGAATAAGGAAATACTGCACAGATGTGAAGCAATGTCCACAATTCCCTGGGAGGCAGAAATAGGTGAGGACATGCACAGCCCACAGGGCAAAGCTTGGGTGCAGAGTCATAGAATAATTCTGTAATATGAGAAACTCGTAACATAGGCTTTCTACCAGGAAGAGAAGGGGGTCCTTGAGACAGGGTTTAAAGATTCAACCTTGTGAACTTGGTATCATGGCAAGCTGTTATTTTTTAAAAATAAATAGGTACTTAAAAGTTTAAATAATTCTCCCTAAAGTAAAATGTACAGTTATCATAATATCGAGGTGTCTCCATAGGAGATGGGAAACAGTCTAACTGGCACTGTGTTCTTTTTCCCCTTTGGCATTTTTATATTGAAATAATTTGAGATTTGCAAAAGCACCGTAGAGATAGCACCAAAAGTAGCCTTCACCCACCTTCCTCTGTTAGTAACACCTCACAGAAACCACCGCCCATTTATGGAGACAGACATGTGGCATTGGTGCCACACAGCCCACTAAACGATACATATTACTCGGACCCCACCAGCTCTTCTCCTGATGGGCTCTTTCCTTCCCCGGATCTGACCCGTCATTCCTGCCTGGGCACTTCCTTTGGGGGACGGGACGGGGGTCTTCCCCAGGCCCTTGGCCCAGCTGGGAGCTTGTCCACGGTTCGGCCCCAACTTCCAGGAAGCTCTTCAGAGCTGCCTTCTGTGTCCACCCTGTCAAAACTGGTCATCCTCCCACCCGAGTTTCATATTAAATATGGGGGTTTCCAGCGGCTTTTAGTGCCGTGGCCGTGTGATGGGTATCAGTCTCTCCTCGGGATCGCGTTTCTAAATGCAGCATGTCAAAGAAGGAAGCCACGTATACGGAAGTACAGTTATCCGAACATTTAAGACACACATTTGTTCAGAGCTTACGACAAAAGGATGCAGTAGAAATACAGGGGAGAGGTTGTACAAGTACCGATGTTGTTTGGGCCCCATCTAAGTTCACAGATCTCCTCAGTCTGTTCTTGGGGAGCGGTCTGTGAGCCCCGAGTTAGGAATCCCTCCGCACTAAACCAACCACCTTGTCCCTTCTTAGTGTGTATGACTCACAAATCATCTTATTAATTATAGTAAATCCTGAGGGGTTTGAGGACTCGTTCAAGTTCTCACAGCTTGTTGGGGAGCAGGTAGATGGTTTCTTTCTAACTAGTAGGAATGCTGCCAGGTCGTACGTGTGTGAGTTGGCAAGGGACATTCCTTTGTCCCCTTTGACCTTAAACAAGACGAGTGGCTGAGTGACGGGGCCCGTCACCCACTTCCCATTTCCAGCCACTCCCTGGGGCTTGCTGCTGCTCTGGGTGCACGAAGGAGGCAGGCTGCCGGTCTGCCGGCCGCAGCAGGTACAGACAGAAGCCCCTGAGAATCTTTGTGGAACCTTGGGAACGGGAAGGAGAGACAGAGAGAGAGAGAGAGAGAGAGAAGGGAAGTTCCACCAATGCGTAATATCGGGAATAAAGCAGGCAGTCAGCCGAGCCAGCAGACACCAAGAGGTCACCAGAGCAGGCAGGCAGATGAGGTCGGTTTGTTTGGAAATGAGTCTGTCGCGTGCCTCGTGCTGTCCTCGCTAAAGCCTTACTCACCATTGTTAGCAAATGTGAGTCACAGCTGGGTCTGGACCTTTGGGATCAAGGCTCTGTGTCAAGGGCCTGGCTGAGTCAGCCACTTGCCACCTGGGTTTATTCAAGACGCTCGAGACTCGAAAGCTTGCTCAGGCCACAGGCTGCAGATGCGCTCGTCGTGGGTTTTGTCCCAGCATCCCTGGGGCAGGGCTCCCCACCTTTCCTACCCACCTTATAGACGTGTTTCCTAAACTAGGTTGTGCCCCCAGCTGTTGTCCAGGTGGAGAGGAGACGGACAGAGCTAAGGCAGCCACTTGTCAATACAACAAGTCTTTATTGAGCACCTATTGTGTGCCAGGCACTGTTCTAAACACTGGAATACAGCCAAGGCCGATCCCTGATCTCCTGAGACAGTGGTAGTCCCTGGAGAGAGGTAATAAACAGATGGATAACTAAGGGATAAAATGGTGATAACTCTTATGGGAAAAATAAAGCATCGTGGAAGGCTGGACAGGGATAGAAGTGCGCTCTTTCTGATAGAGGGAACAGGAAAGATCTCTGGGAGAAAAGAGGTTTGAAGTTGTTCCAGGACACATACCCTCAGTGTTTGGAGTGAGAATGGAGCCTAGGATGCCGACTCTTGAAAGGGGGGGTAACTCAGACAGATAGTTGTACATCATTATAACAGAGAGAGAGGTGCTCTGCCTCCATCTTGCTTAAGCCTGCTGTGTTCTTGCATAGAGACATTCTAATCATTACAGGAATTCGGCTTGCAGCTTGAGTGGTTCCCAAAACAGCCCCAAGCCAGAAGGTGCCTCTCCCGAGGAGGCTGGGGAAGTACGTGCAAACAGGATTGTTTATCAAAGATTTCAGGGCACCTCAAAGCCAGACGCAAAGCAGCTCAGGTCAGTAGACCAGAAACCAAGATCTGAAGATTTCAAGGTCTTCCTCAGATCCCTGCGGGTGCCCAGATGTCTGCGGCCCATCGGTCACCTTGTGTCCCTCCCATTTTCCACTCCCGTGACAGAAAAGAAGCCTGAACTCTGTGCTTTCGGAAGATGGATTTGAGGACCACGAGGTCCCCCATCTTCTCGGTTGGCTCTTTCTCAATCAAGAAACCTCTCCTTACTCCAGACTCCGACATAGTGAGTTTTGGTGTTTTGAAGCATCAGGCACATGGACTGTGTACCGGTGACACCAGGCTCAGAGCAGCATTTATCCACAGTCACCAAAAGATATAAACAGCCCGAATGCCCATCGACAGATAGTGGATAAACCCAATGTGGTATAGACACACAATAGAATGTGACTCAGCCTTAAAAAGGAATAAAGTCCTGACACATGCCGTGGGAAGAAACAGTGAATACTGGCTAAGTGAAATAAACCAGATTTTTTTTTTTAGAAAGGACAAGTAGTGTATGCTTCCATTTGTGTAAGGTTAGGGTTAGGGTCAAATTCACGGAGACAGAAAGTAGAACAGGGGTTGCCGAGGGCTGGGGGAGGGGAGCTGGGGGAGGGGAGCGTGGGGAATTGGTGTTTACAGTGTTCCGGTTTGGGAGGATGACGAAGCTCTGGACCAGGTCGCCCAACAATGTGAATGACTTAATAACACTGAGCTACACATTCGAAGGGGCTAAAACGGTGAGTTTCATGTTCTGCATATTTTGCTACACTTTTAAAAATTAGCTGATGGAAAAAAGGTAGGTGGAGGAGGGGGAGAAGGCTGGGATAGAAACCCATTTATTGAATGAAGCTTTCTCTGGACCATCAGCCCGTGAAGCCCTCAATATATATTATCAAATTAATCTTTACAATATCCTTAAACATTAGATATTATCCCAATTGACAAGCAAACAAGCAACAGTCCAAACTATGAAGTGCCTTTCTCCGTGGTGACAAAGCTATGATTCAACCCACACCCCTCCCTCTCTGCCCACACTGTTAACCGGCCATCTTAACCCACGGGACAGCAGCATCTCATTTGCTTAAGCTGTTGGCAAAAACCGTCCATCTCTTACACAACTTTTAGAACCACTGGCTGCTGAATCAGTCCATAATGGCAGTGGGCTTAAAGGGGATTCAACTGGGAAGGGTGAATCTGTGAAGAAGACGAGTCCACTAGAATTCTGAAAGCCCAATGATGACCGTGTCCATTTTAAAAATAATTCATGTCACTCATTCCACCCAAAGCAAACCTGGGTGCTTTCCTGGGCACTGGAGGGTGTTAAAGAAATACGCTGATCTAGTAAAACAAGGAGAGAAATCAGTCGTGCCGATTCTGTGTCAAAAACACTGTGGAAACCGTACCCAGAGATTGTTCAGAGTGCCCCCGGAGTCCAGAGGGTCCCGCAGCAGGAGTTGGGTTGTATTTCTTTGTCCTAAGAAATCAGAAAGTTCTTCCTTAAATTCAAACTAGAAGAGCTAAGAAACCCTTAACTTGCAGTTTCTGACCAATTTTCACTTCCCCACCCACCTTCCTTCCCACTGGTCAGTTCCCACTGGAAACATCCACATTTGGAGAACAAAAATACCCATGATGTGTCGTTGGAATGACATCAACATGACAAGCACATTTTGTGAAAATAACACCAAGCCCGAAAGGACATGTGACAATTATTTCTACGTGGGATTAATGCCACAGCTGGGAGGCACTCGGGAAATGCTTTTTGTTAATATTAAAAACATATATATATATATATATATATATATATTTGATTTCTCGGGATGCTTATTTTCTGGATTGGTAGTGGGGGGCTGAGCTTTCCTATTAACTTTGGAACAATTTAAGTAAATTCTGCTGCTCGGAATTAGCACAGCCTCTGGAATTTTGTGATGGAGACAGCGATAAGGGGTGTAGCCAAAAGTCACTTCTAACTTCCTCCAAGAAAGAATGAGATGTCACTCTTTCAAGAGATCAGGGTTCTTAGGTCTCGAGTCAAAGGATCGTTTGAGTAGGCAATGTCCCCCGAGCCCCGTGCCCTGGCTCCGGGGATCGGGTCTGAACGACCCTTCCCGACTCCCCCTTTAGCGACCTCTCGTTGGACGTCCGAAGTCCGGCGTCACGGGCGCATTTACACCGAGGCCTGGGCGCACAAGGTCACGGCCCTTCCCCCAGACCCGCCGGCTACTGCCCGCGCGCCACTGGTCTGGCTCCTACATAGTTGTCCGGTTAGCAAGCGTCTGCTTATCCCCGAGATACTGAACTAGGTTGTTTCTCTTCTAAGGTCAGGGGCCCTTTCCCCTGGTTTAAAAATGCCCGGGTTCCGGGTGCAGACAGCTCGCTTAGAAAGGGGAATTGGTAAGGGAAGCCATTTCTCCTTCTGGCAAGCAACCTCCTCTGGGCTCCAGGGTCGAATATCGCACAAACATGTCCCGGCAGCCGCCCCATTGAACCGGGGAGAACGTCTCGCCACCACTGAGGGGTTCGCTGGGAGGAAAATCAGAAATTGCTTCTTAGAACTGGTAGAGGGGAGCTTCCCAATGCGGAACAAAAACACAGGGCGAAAACACTGAGTATAAAGGCGGGGCGGGCTTCTTTTCGTTTGCCAGGAATTGCGTGAGCCACGTGTCCTGGTTCCGTGGATTCTAAGGACATGCCGCCCTAGCGGTAAATAGAAGATCTAAGATTCCTGGAATATTTTGAATTTCCTAAAGAATTGAATGGCCGAGTTTCCACCCAAGGGATGGCACAGAGAGGGTGAAATCCAATGTGCTGTTTTTAGCCACCGAGGACCTTACCTCACTTTGTAAGTGAGGTCTAGGGAGGAAAATCGATTTACGAATTGTGATCGAGCCAGGAAGTTTGAAATTCAAGGAAACAGAGAGAGGTATCCCTGCGTCCTGCCTAGTCTCCGTCTAGGCACAACTGTGCGGGGTGTTGAGGATGTTCACCTATCCTCAACCAAGAAAACAAGGAGATACCCCGGAAAAAGAGACTCATTTTCTGTGACTATCAAGCCTGGTTTAAACACACTGTTTCGAATTCTAGGGAAATGTAGGAGGACCTCTGAAGGAAAAGGCTTGTTTTAAAAGCAACTCCGAGATGGTGTTTGTCTCAGTCTCTCTTTCTGGAATGCTCACCAGCAGAGTTGCAGATGGAATGCCTGATAGGGAGAGGATAGCCTAGTTGGGGTTGAACACCTATCCTGAGCCGGACTGTGAGATTTAGATGTTTGTTTGTTTGTTTTTGCTTTGTCTACTTCTTTTCCTCCGTTTTGGAAAGCTGCTCCTTCCTCAAAAAGTTCAACATAGAGTCGTCACAAGACCCAGCAATTCCATGTCTAGGTGGAACCCCTCCCCCGCAAAAATGAACAGGAACTCAAACAGAAACCTGCACACCGTGTTCAGTGCCACTCTATTCACAAGGGCCGAGAAAAGTATAAACAACTGTGTCCACTGACATGCGAACGAAGAGTCACAGTGGGGTCTGTGCACCCATGGGATGTTTGTTATTTAGCCTTAAAAAGGAATGACGTTCCGATCCCTGAAACGTTTTGGTGAGTGAGAGGAACCAGACCCAGAAGCACCAAAACGGTGCGATTCTACTTACGGGAAGTGTCTGGACTAGTCAAATGCACAGAAACAGAAAGTAGAACAGAAATTACCAGGAGCTGGGGAATGAGGAGCCGTTGCTCAATGGGTGCGGAGTTTCTCACTGGGGTGATGAAAAGCTTTGGAAAGAGTAGCGATGGTTGCCCAATCTTGCGACTATAATTAGTGTGACTGCATTGTGTACTTTGAAAGGGTTGAAATGGCTAAGTTTATGTTACATATTTTTTACCATGATAAAAATATACTTTTAAAAAGACACTCATGAAAGCACAGGCAGTACCCGTGAGATGGCCCTGTTTCATCTGGTCCCCACTCCTCTCTGGTTCTGTGAATCTTAAAGCTTCGCTGCCGTGTGGTTATTGTCTGGTATTCTCTCCACAGACGGGCTCTTCAGTCAAGCGACTAAGCCCCTGGGGAATTAGACACCCAACGCTGGGTTCGAGTGAGCTGAATGGCGTCTGCTTGGAAAGCTGTGGTGCAGACGGTCCCCCAGGCGAGCCGGTCCTGCTGGGCCAGCCCCGGAGACGTGGGGGAGAAGTTGCAGGTGCGCAGCAGAGCAGGCAGCTAGGGCTCGTGCCTGAGAGCCTGGTCTCAGGCTGGGACAGGCTGCCTGGCTCTGTGACCTTAGACAAAGTGTCTTACCTCTCTCGGCCTCCCTCTCTTACCTCGAGAAAGGTCACCAACAGCCACCAGCTCACAGAGCTGTTTTGAGGCTCAGATGAGCTGTTTGTAAACACTGCCTGGCCCACCATCAGGGGTCACTTTTTCAGTAACATAGCCTATTCAGAACTTCACCTTTGGTTTAGAATTATTTGGAGATGATTTAAGTAATATAATGATAATATGGTATTTCCACTATTACCTTTATGTAATGGTAAAATGTGGAATACTATTCAGCAATGCCAAGAAATGAACTGTTGATACATGCCCTACACCTGGGTGGGTCTAAAGAACATTACGTCGAGTAAAAAAAAGTCTCAAAAGGTCACCACTATGTGTGTGCATTTATGTGACATTCTTGAAATGACAACATTCTGAAGAGGAAGAATGAGTTCGCGGTGGCCAGGGGTCCAGATGGAGAGGCGGAGAGGACTGGGTATGGGTACCAGGGGGCGGTCATTGAGATCTTTGTGTTGGTGGAATCACCCTGTGTGTTGACTGTGGCGCTGGTTACACCAGTGACAAATTGGCATAGAACTCCACGCCCACACACTGGACCACTGTCACCTGTCTGGCTTTGCCAGTGTCCCAGAGCTGGGTCAGATGTAAGTGACCATGGGGAGAGGGGGACAGTAGGAGGGTATACGGGGCCTCTGCTATCTTTGCAACTTCCTTTGGAGTTCTAGTTATTTCCAAAGAAAACCTTTAAAAAGAGCAATTTTAGGTAGGCAGTAAGAGCAACTGAGAACATGGACAAACACGCTGACTCAAGAGTCGCTTTTAAAATGATTGCATTTCCAGTGTTTGACTCTGAGCTTCCCAAGCGCCAAGCTGTAAAGAGAAGAAATCTGGGAGGAAATAGGATGATTTCTTGGGGGGGGGGGGATGCTGTGGGAAGACTTTATTTTTTCAGATACCAAATTCTAAAGATCCTTTTTCTAAAACCGGGGTCCTAATGGGAAAATGTTCTGAAAAGCAATTTCTGCGTGGGCTTTTTATGCCCCGTCCTTGCGGCGATTCTCATCCTTGAGGAGGAGGAGCTACACGTGGTCGGGCACCTCCCAGACGCCAGGGGGTTGCACGTGTTATATCCCTTAATGACCCCCATTTAGTGCACAAGAAAATGGGGCCTTGGGGAGCTCGCCTGTCACCCGGAGACACATGGGAAGTCAGGTGCCTGCTCAGCTCCAAAGCCCACTCCTCTCCCCTTCCCTCTCTTCACCTCGTCCTTGACCACAGCGGTGGTTATCAGGATCTCCATCCTGGGCCAGAATTCTGTAACTTGACAAGCTTGGTTTGTCAAACTTCAATGTACAATAAATACCGCCCCCCCTGGGGAAAATGCAAATTCCTGGGCCAAATACCAGTACATCCCTGACTATCAGTGTGAAGGGGGACCGGGTATCACCTGTGACAGGTGCTTCGGGTTCACGAATGTTGTCATTCTTAGTCCGCCCTCGAGGACAAGGGCACTGCCTCCAGGACAGTCTGGAGTACTCCAACATTGCGGGCACTCTGCTAAGGCGACCAGTCAGCCCAGTGTGCCCAGGACCAAGGGGGTTCCTGGGATATGAAAACCCCTTGGTGGTAAACCTGGGGAAGTCCCCAGCCCATCAGAACCAGCTGGTCACCCTGTCAGCTCGCCAGGCACCTGGCGGTCCGGGAGCGCTCCCTTCCGTGCAGAAATGTTGCCAGTGCCCTAGGCTGCAGTCTGGTCACTTCCCCAGGCACAGCCAGTGAACACCCGCCCAGGAGGCCTCGGCACTTGCCCCAGGCCTGCCAGGTCCTGCTGAGGGGCCACCTAGAGCCAGAGGGCATTTCCCATCAAACTCAAAGGAAAGAACTGACTCAGCTGAGGGGCCCTAGACTCCAGTCCCCCTGAAGTTAAGAATGCCGGCCCTGGAGTCTAAAGAGATCCAGGTTCGAATCTCAGTCCTTTGCTCCCTTGGTGACTACCAGCCCAGGAGGGTATTCATCTCCCAGCTCCAGCTCCTTCATCTGTGAGATGATTGAATCCTCCCACCTTTTGTCGTTGTTGTTGTCTGGTTTCTTCTTTGTCAGGTTTACATTTGACTTTAGTCATTCCTTTCTTTTATTCTTTTGGAAGTTATTTCTTTCCAAGTTTCTTGAGTGAAAATGTTTACCAGTCTTTTCCTTTTCTGGTAAACATAAGGGACAGTTGGATTTGCCCAGGCTGGATCAAGTCTGGCCCCTGTTACATTCAGCAGGAGTTGGGAGGGCAGGGTCCTGGTTCAAGCCAGTGGGTGACTGGTGACCTACTGTATGGAGGGGGAGGGGAGAAGGCAGTTACGGAGTCCTTGCGAGCTGGCAGCTTTTGCTCAAGGTGCATCACTGACCCTGGGCTTCCCAAACCTCGCTCACTCGTGTGCCACCTCTGTAACAGGAGGAGAGGTGCCAACTGCCTGGGTACCTGCCACAGCTCTACCGCTTCCTGCTGGTGTGACCCTGAGCAAGTAACTAAGCCTTTTTGTGCCTCAATTTCCCCCTCGAGGACAAGGATCGTGAGTATTGATTGAATGAAGTTGATTGGCATAAAAGTCTTAAAGCGGTGACTGGCACGCGGTAAAGAGACCAAACACCCCTTAAGTATTATTCTGCTAAGAGCCTTCATTGTTTTTAAACTCCTTTGTGGACCATACAAGAGTATTACCATCACTTATTTTTAAAATATTTTTCTATTTTAAATACATTTTAAAGGAAATTCTGAATATTGGCTATAAATGTAAAATCAATATTGTATTTCATAAATATAAGGAAACCACTTTTAAAAATACACACCCAAATCCTTCCTCCCCCCCCCCCCCCGACCACAGACAGGGAATCACGTTATTATCCTCGATTCTCCTTATCCTCGACTCTCCTGTTGCAACAATCAGGTTTTTGTCTGGTAGGGACCCCACTCCCTTTGCCAGCCCCAGCCAGCCTTCTCTAACAGCCCGGCGTCTTGCCCTTGGCCACCGGCGGAGCGGAGTGGCCCCCCCAGAGCCCATGCACCATTGTGACAGGGTGTAGGTTCTCTGCAGAACAGTGTGGCGGTTCCACAGAAGGATGCACATAGAGTCACCGTGTGACCTGGCAGTTCCACTCCTGGGTGTACACCCAAGATAACTGAAAGCGTATATTCATAACAGACAAAAAATAAATAAATGGAAATAACCCTCATATTCCTCAGTGGCTGAATGGATACATAAAATGGAATAGTTGGCAATAAAAAGGGAAAAGCTAGGGCTGCACACTACAACATGAAGGAGCTGGAGAGCATTATGCTGAGTAAAAGAAGCCAGTCACGAAGGAACACGTGTTGTGTGATTTGTCTCTGAAATGTGCAGAATCGGCAAATCCCTAGAGACACAATCAGATCAGTGATTTCCTAGGATCGGAGGGACATGAGATTAGGGGGAAAGAGGAAATGAGGGCTAATGAGTAAGAGGGTTTTTTGGGGGGAGGTGGAAATGTTCTGGAAGATGATAGTGGTGAAGGTTACACAACCCTGGATATGCTAAAAACTGCTAACTGGGTGGTTTGAAGAGGTGAGCTGCGTGGTGTATGAACTGTATCTCCATAACGCTGTCTAAAAATAGTTACCTTATGCCTTGGGAGGAGGTGGATGACCAATGCCACGCCACACTAGAACGTGTAAGTAATTGCTTAGCTGCCAAGCCTACTGACTCATGAGCTAGGCTGCCAATCGCCACGTGGTGGGGTTTGTTTGAGATGCATGGATTCTGCCTGGAGCGACAGATTTGCGTATGTTAGAAGGCTGTAGGAGAATGGTCACTATGAGGCTCCCAAACCAGCCTTCTGCAGTCCCAGTGGTGAAGGCCAGCCCATTCAATAAATCGATTTCAGACAAACACTGTTTAGGCACCTACTAAGTGCCAAGCAGTAAAGGAGATGGAACAGGTCATGCACAGCCCCCATGGAGGGCAGGTCAGCTCACCCAGGTGAGACAGCCCCAAACCAGCTAACTCGCTCAACTGCTAAGAGAATTTCAGGAAATGATAGCTGTGCTCCTACGGTAATACAATGGTATGATGGGAGAGAGGGCCTGAGAGGTAGGGGGACGTTTTCAAATGAGATTCCACTTAAACCCAGACTTGAATGGGGAGAAGCCAGCCATGGGGACACTTGAGGGAAAGTGTGTTCCTGGTAGAGGGAACACCAATTGCAAAGGCCCTGAGGCAGGATCAGGCTCCCCTATGGAACTGAAGCCGGTGTGGTTTGATCGTGGCGAGTTAGGGGAGAGAGAGGTAAGAGGCGGTAAGACGCTTGGATTTGGTCTCAGGTCAGACTGGGAGGCTGCCCTAGAAGGTCTGAAGACAGAGTGGTGTGGTCTCACCCGCTCTTGGTTTGGGTCTCCGTGCTGCCATCGTGGGTCATGGGATGGTGGCCAGAGTGGAGCAGAGGGACCAGTTAGAGGCTGTCACTTGTCCTGTTCTGTGTTGTCCTCTCAGAAACAAGGGGAAGAGCCTCTTTTTGTTGTTCCAATGGCCCAAGATTCACCAGCCTCGTTTGTTGGCATTAAAAGGGAGAGAGGTAAGCTGAAATGTCCGTGGGCCTCTGTGCTTTAAATTCATCTGTGCCTGCAAGTAGGTTCTGAATCTTGTCCAGATTAAATGCTTTTTCTGGGTGGGTGGAGTTATTCACTAGAGTATAATGTCCTCGAGTATGACATATGACGTGACACCATGGTGTAGCATAAGCCGTTAATCTGCTCACAGATGTCCCAGGGGTTGGACGATTATCAAAGATTTGAAGATGATAAATTGAGGGAGGATATATAATTATATATATATTACATCTTATAAGTACATCAATATATAAATTAAAATTGGGTTTTTATTCCTTATTCTTAATTGAAAATAGTAAACACATGGATAAATTAGTATAATTCTTGTTATATTATATATTCTCCTTTTATTTCTACATACTATTACATAATAGAGTAATTCTATGCTGTATTAGGTATTGGTATATTATATATTAAATACAAATGCGCATGTATGTATACGTGTGTGTATATATATATTTTTTGATCCCTTGATGCAAATGGTTCCTCCCAAATGAAAATCTTTTCGTTTCTTTCCAGCCCATTAGGACTGACAGTTCTAGCTTAAGAATCAGCACAACCCTGTTCAAGTGCGAACGTGGCCTTGCATCACTCAGCTTGTCCAGGTCAGTTCCTATGGCTGTAGTAAGTCCCTACATGTGCCTGATGGGTTCCTGAAAACTGTATTGTTTTTTTCTTTTGGCTTTAATAATAATGATTTGTGGATGGTGGAAGCCCTATTCTTCTCTTTTTGCACCGCTCGCCTCCACCATCCACAGACCAGCTCACTTCTGTATAAATGGACAGAGTTGAAGGCGGTATATGTGATATGTGGCCATAAGCACACTCAGCATTTTCCAGACAGACAGCAAAAGCATTTGGAGCTGGTGTCCTTCTAAATTCTTCCCTTTCCCATGAGGCTTTCACCCAACCAATCAGCTTCCAAATCCTATTGATTGTTCTCTGTGGTGCCCCAGGGACCCTCTGCCAGTCCTTCTCTCATCGACTTGGCATCCTCATGACCTCTTACCTAAATAATTGAATAGCTTCTCTTCTTCCAGTCTCTCCTGCTTCCCCTGTTAAAAACATTATGAGTCCATCTGGATACCTCCTTCCTCCTCACCCTCCTCCTCAAAACCACCACCGAGTCTCCCCAAGTTTGCTGCTTAGCAGTCCCTGAGGACTGTCCACACACCTTCGTCTCCCACGGGCACGCACTCAGTCTACCTTTCTAGACGGGACCATGGGAGGAACCTCCACACTGGCCCCTGTGTCCACTCTCGTCCTTGGCCAATCCATTCTCCCTGCTCCACTGCCCAAGAACGCTTCTAAAACGGAACATCTGAGCATGCGGCCTCCCACACTCCTCACTGGGCTGGAAATGAGGCCCAGGTCCCTTAACATGACCTAGAAGATGCTCTGGGAGGCAGTCCCTGCTGCCGCCTCCTCGTCTGAGCCCTGGCCTCGCTAGGGCTTCCTCTTTTCATGAGACATTTGCACAAGCTCTTTCTGTTGCCAGAAGTGCTCCTCCCATCCCAGGTTGCCAAGGGAAGGCAATGTACTCATTTCCCAGGAAAGCCTGGTCCTCAGACGCAGAATCAGGCTGCTCCGTGGTGCGGTTTCATGCACGTGGCATCGCCGCAATGCCACACTAATTGGTGTCCTATTAAACTGACATCTTCCACCCCCACTAAGCTGCAAATTCCATGAGGACAGAGACTGTATTAGTGATCCAATGCTGAGTAACAAGTCATCCCCAAACACGGCAGCTTAAAACCAGAAAAATGTATGGCGGTAGGTCCGAGAGCAGGATGTTGCGTTAAGTGGATGCTTCTCGCTCAAGGTCCAATCAAAGTGTCAGCTGGCGCTGCAGCCTCATCTGAAGGCTCAGCTGGGAAGGGTCCACTCCCAGCTTCACTCACTCGGTCGTTGGCAGGACTCAGTTTCTCACAGGCTGTTGGACTGAGAGACACAGTTCTTCTCTGGCTGCAGCTGGAAACCTTGTTCTGTCCCTGCCAACTGAGCCTCCCCATGAAACAGCATCCCGTGTGGCTCTCCTCGGGGCAAGTGAGCACCTTAGAGAGAGCAAGAGGGCAACGTGGAAGTCACGGTCTTTGTGTGTCCTAACCTTTGAAAGGACACCCCTCACTTTCGTCATATTCTATTCATTAGAACTCTCAGTCACTGGGGTCAGCTCACAGCCAAGGTGTGGATACCAGGAGGTGAAGGTCAGTGGCACCATCTTACAGGCTGCCTACCACAGACACCATGTCTGCTTTGATTCATCACTGTTTCCCCAAACTGTCTTCCTATATGGCTGACACACAGTAACATGTAAACAGTCAAAAGTAAGTCCCTAAGTGATTCTAGCTGGTACCAACGGAAGGATACCACATCTGGACTTAAAACCTTTCCATCGATTCCTACTTCCCAAATCGCACCTGTTTGTAAACTACCTTTTTATTTCAGAAGCTACCTGCCACTATTTAAGACATCTGCCCCAGCTCATTTCTGTGATTTTTCTCATCTACTTTCACGTTGGCTCGCCTCTTCCTTATGTATTCATTTCCAATTTAATTTTCCAACTACTTACTTCTTGAGAGTCCATTTCTTCTTTCAATTTCAATGAGTATAAGATTTTAGAAGCCATGCCCTGGCTGGTATAGCTCAGTGGATTGAGCGCGGGCCTGCGAACCAGAGGATTGCAGTTTGATTCCCAGTCAGGGCACATGCCTGGGTTGCAGGCCAGTTCCCAGCAGGGGACGCAAGAGAGAGAACCATACATTGATATTTCTCTCCCTCTCTCCTTCTCTTCCCCTCTAAAGATAAATAAATAAAATCTTTAAAAAAAGATTTTAGAAGCCAGAAATTGAGGACATTTTTAAATCTATTTTTTTTAAATAGCTGTGATATGGAAGGAGAAGGATGAATGGTGGACACAAAGGATTTTGGGGGGCCATGAAAATACTCTATATGACACCACAGTAGTGAGTATCTCATTTCACGTTTGTCCAAACCCACAGACAGTACAACACCAAGTGTGAACCCTACAGTCAACTCTAGATGTTGGGTGAACCAAAGGATGTGGCAACGTAGTTCACCCACTATAACAAGTGTCCCAGTCTCCTGGGGATTTGGGCAGCGGGAGAGGCTGTGCTTCTGTGGGGACCAGGGGACCAGGAAACTCTCTGTGCCTTTCACTCGATTTTGCTGTGAACCTAAATCTGCTGTAAAAAAAAATGAAATCTTTTAAAAAATACAAAGGAGGTTCTGTTTTCTAATTACTAGATTTGTCAACTTTTAAGAAGGATTTCAGTCATTGACAGAATGCGTGAACTTCATTAGGCAGCCACCATTTCTACTTGCATTTTCCATGAATCTTCTCATTGAATCCTCATAATGCCATTGAGGAGGTCACTGTCATTACCCCCATTTCCAGGGCTGGGGGAAACTGGGGGAAAGTGACCTGCACTCATCCACATGGCTTGTTAGGGGTTGGGTTGAACCCCAAACATAAGGCGGCTTAGCCCCCAAGCTCAAATGCTTAGAAACAAGTGAGTCTTCTTCTCTAGAGACCAAAAGAAACAGAATCCCATCAAAAGACATCCTATGTTAGTGTTATTTGCAAGGAAAGGAAGAGATAGAATCAACCACAACACTAGGCCCTGTGAATGCCTTAACCCCCTTAGTTTTCCTTTTCAATGCAACTAAACAGGGCTCCTATGATGCAAGTAAGTTATGAGTGGTCATGCTCTGTAGTCAGGCAGACCTGGTTTTATATCCAGCACTGCCATTCAATAGCTGTGTGTCCTTGGGCAGGTTATTTAACTTCTCTGTTCTTTTCTTAGGGCTGATACAAGGACAGTGACACTATTCACTTGGATGGCTGTGAGGATTAAGTGAAACAATGCATTAAAAGTTTTTAGTACAAGACCTCACTAAATGGAAAGAATCAAGTAACGATTTTTCAGACTGGGTTTCCATCACCTCAGTGTTCACAGTGCCTGTCACGGAGCCCAGCACTTGGGTGTTTAAAATGCACTTGGGAATCTATTTTAATTTCCAGCCTGTAGGTTATATTTAATGCAATCAAACTCCATTATAGTATTTAAATATATAATTTTTAAAGATTTTTATTCATTTTTAAAAGATTTTATTTACTTTCAGAGAGAGGAGAACAGAGGAAGAAAGAGAAGGAGAGAAACATCCCTGTGTGAGAGATACATTGATAGGTTGCCTCTCGCCTGCCCCCAACTGGGAACCTGACCCCCAACCCAGGCAGGTGCCCTGCCTGGGAATCGAACCAGCAACATTTTAGTTCACAGGCCAGCAGTCAGTCCACTGAGCCACACCAGCCAGGGCAATTCACTTATTTTTAGAGAAAGCGGGAAGGAGGAAGAAAGACAAACAACAATCTAAGAGAAGAACACTGATTGGTTGCCTCCTATACGTGCCCTGACCAGAGACCAATCCGAAACCCAAGAATGTGTCCTGACCGGAAGCAAACCGGTGACCTTTTGGATTTTGGGACAATGTCCAACCAACTGAGCCACACCGGTCAGAACCAGACATATATTTTTAAATGCAGTGTGTTACTATTATTAATGAATTACTCATGGGAGGATGCCAGCTCATACCCAAAATTAGGTGGTAAACAAAACAATGTGGTAGAAAAGTAACAAACCAGTTAATTTTTTTAGAAAGAAGTGGGGAGTGGAGGGAGGAAGGAAGGAAGGAAGGAAGGAAGGAAGGAAAGGTCACAGGGTTTTCTTAAAGAAAGAAAAGAAAACCCTCATGAATTAGTATAATGAGACGGGTCAAGAGTTCCATGGGCATAAACATAAAACGACAGACATAATTTCAGTTCTATTAGTACAACAATATGATTTTCAAAAAACATCTTTTTCATCTAATAGTTGTGGGAACGATGTATCATTTGGCACAGAGAACTATGAGAAGTATTTTACTGGAGAAGACTAATTAGGAAATGTAGTCTTTCTTTCAGCATTTGAGGGTATCACAATTTTTTTCACTATAAAAATAGAAAACTTTCAGTTCCCCTCTGAGCTAGTGGTGCACTGTTTCTAACTAACCACAGCTCAGGGAGGCACAGACATCCAGGTAGTGAACTGGCCTGGGATAAATAGCTGGTACAAGTGAAATCCGAATTACTAAACTCTAGCCCTGATACACCGGTTTCCTCACAGAACTGGTGGGGAGTGACAGGTGCTACAGTGATGGCCACCTGCTTCCAACTGTGAGGAACGGCCAGCCCTCCGACCTGCCCCCCCCCCCCGCCCCTTGGGACACATCACCGCCTCTGCAGTAGTGGGGAGAGCTACCTGCAGACACAATCCCTCTCAAACGGGCCACCGGCGGGGGGGGGGGCGGGGGGGGATCTAATCACGTTCATTTCCATCGGGAGCTGGATCTGCTGTGATCAGTAGGTGAGCAAGATCCGAATGTCTCCTGAATTAGCACGAGGCCATTTAAGATAACAACTCGATGTTTTCAGAATAAAAATATCTGCACAGCTGGCCCAGGTCCCCAGAGATTCAACTTTTTGTGTGTGTTTAAAATAGATGGGGAATTTATACAAATAGGCAAGATTCTAGACTCATTACTCACTAATTACTACGCACTAGATATTTCAAGGATTGCCTGCATTTACAAAGTGCTCTCCTTACCTATAAGATGGCGGCAAAACCAGAACCAATCTATTCATAGCTGTCCCGTACTTATTACTTTCAAGTGTTCAGTACCCTGGGGGGGTCTTTTTTGGATGCCACAAGGTCTAACGAGGACCAGCTCCGTAATTTATGGGGTCCAGTGCAAAGTGAAAGTTTGAGACCCCCTTGTTCAAAAATTATGAAGAATTTCAAGATGGCGACAGTGGAGCACGAAGCCAGGTGTGGGGCCTTTCTGAACGTGGGGCCCTGTGGGACCGCCTGGGACACACACCTGTGAGCTAGTCCTGTGTGTAATGATTCTGCACGTTAGAAATGAGAACACTGAGGCCAAGATGAACACTCCAATAGCTTAAGGCAGTAAACAGTCGATGCCTCAGCCCAGCGGAAGTCTCATGCACAAGCCATGAGCCTGTGGGGATATAACTTGGGGTCCATGAGATCAAGTGCCCTTCGCTTTTCAGGCTGGACGAGTCATGAACAAGCCTGGGGAATGATGCTGAACCCCCAGAAATTGTTCACCAAACGTGTTGGTGTGTCTGTCCCTGGGTCAAACGGTCCACAGAGAATCCATGGCAACAAAACCAGGAGGTTGGGCCCACTCCCCCAGGCTTTCCGTCCCTGAGATCTTGGCTTTCCCCAGAGTTTAGCAGGGGGTGGGGCATCTAGAGGACAATCGGTAAATGCCACCCGGGAAAGGAAGGAGTGAGTGAGTGGGTAGGGGAGCAAATAGCATTATCATGAAGGCTGCTCGTGTTCAAATCCCAGCTCCACTGTCACTAGCTGTGTGACTTTATGTGAGTCACGTACCTCGTTAAGCTTCTATTTCATCGTCTATGAAAGAAGAAGAGTAAGGAGCACCTCCCACACGACGCTGCTCTGGGGACGAAATGAGCTAATCTCTCAGCACAGCATCAGGTACGCAGTGAGTCTCAGTCTGTGTTTGTGCTCCTTCTGCCTCTCCCGGATACTTCGCAGACGTCTTCAGGTCCATGATTCCTCCATGCCGGTCTAGAAAGGAGAACCAAAACCCCGTAGCTCTTAAATTCTATGGTCTGGTCTTGATCCCACTGGCTTATAAAGAAATAAACAATGATTTCCTTTTTTTTCTTTTTTAGATTTTATTTATTTTTACAGAGAGGGGAAGGGAGGTAAAAAAGAAAGAGAGAAACAGATGGGTTGCCTCTGGCATGTACCCAACCGGGGACCTGGCCGGCAACCCAGGCACGTGCCATGACCCAGAAGGGGATCCGGCGCCTTTTCGTTCACAGGACATCATCCTATGAACAAAAGGGCAACGATGATTCTCTGTTTAACTTTTTTTCCCTTAATTCTTCTCAAAGGGTAGAAATTAGCTGTTAACTGTAACCACCTAGTAGGAAAACTATAGATTTTCACTTCTACTTTATACTTTTCTGCATTGTCTGCATTTTATTTTAAGGTAAGCAAATATCACTTTGGCAAATAAAGCCAAATAAAGTTGTGTGTGTGTACATGTATGTGTATATGTGTGTAGATACCTGTGTGTATACATGTATGTGTATATGTGTGTACATACCTGTATGTGTATATATACATGTACATATACACACACATATAAATACACATATGCATGTGCATGTGTGTGTGTGTGTGTGTTTTCTTCCCTACTCAGGTCCCTGGATGTCAAAGCATGGATCCCAGACCAGCAGCATCAACATCACCTGGGAACTTGACAAAAATGCAAATATTCTGTCCCTCCTCCCCCAGACCTGCTGACTCCAGAGCTCCGGGGTGGGGGCCCAACACCCTGTACTATAACCAGCCCTCCTAGGGACCCTGATCCACACCAGAACTTCTGCTCTGTGTCCTGGAGACACTGAAGAAGAACCCCAGGTCACCCCAAAAGGTGTCTCAGTGATGCCAGGAACTCCACCATTAGTAACTATTCTCACACCAGCACCTTTGGTGCCAGCGTTACAGAAGGAAGTGAACCTGAGAGTCTCACACTGACATGCCAAAGAACTGGGGAAGATCTTGAAGGCTAAGAGATTCTAGCAAAGTTCATGCCAATCACAGTAAAGTCGTCGTCACTTAGCTACTGTTGCCATGGCAGGAAGGTGCACTCAAAGTTGTCTGATTTTCCTGTTTTTCTGGCGAATATCTGAATGTGTCTGTGAATAATCTACCTTATTCCGACAATGTTTAAATACTCAGTGAACCAAACACAACTTGCCTGCAAATGCAATTCGGCCTCCTGACTCACCAGTTTGAGATGGGAATGTCCTTCCTACTCTACCCAACGCGTAGAGTTGGATTCATCTTGCATTCACTATTTCATCACAAAACTGTGAGATAGTAATAATAATACTATAAATAGTAGTGATCCTTTCTTTTTTACTTTTAATTTTATTTTTCAATTACAGTTCACATCCTGTGTTATTCTGTATTCACTTCGGAGGTACAGCAGAGTGGCTCGACAATCATTTACTTTGCAAGGTGTTCCCCCAGACCTTTCCAGTACCCACCTGGCACCATGGAGGTCCTTCCTTGATCATTCACTCATTTTCTCTGTTAACCCTTTTTGTCCCCTCTTAGGCACGGGCCATCATCATTCCATTTCATGGATCAGAGAGCTAAGGCTTCCAACCCCAAACTAGTCGATGACAGCCGGGACTCCTGAGGGCTGGTGAATCTAAAGTTCATTCTCCTACCAGTGGCACTGGCCGACCGCATCTTTGGTTGGTTCTCCTGGCACTTGCGACCCTTCACCTCTTCGCTCACAATCAGCCCCATGCTTGTCAAGGATGCTATCTCGTCCTTATCTGTTCCTCTCAGTGCAGCACCTTTTCATGGCATCTGATACTCGACTGCTGGAAGTGCAGTGGCAGAGACGTGCATGGGGACCAAAAAGGCACAGGGTGCCGCTTCTGCCCTCAGATGACCCTGCGCGTGCAAGTGGATGAGCAGATGCTCAGAAACCTGGTTGGTTGATCACTAAAAACGCACAGCCTTTGTTGACGCGTCTGGGTGGAGGGGTACAGAGACCTTCCCCGTTCTGCTTCCTGCTGTCCGTTACAGAACGTTCCCCGTTTCCTACTCTGAACATACAGCAGCTTCAGGGTCAAAAGAAAGGAGGCTAAAAGTAATGGCTAAAATTCGATGGGGAATACTTTCATTATCTTAGCATGCTCTTTTCCCTTCTCGATGCCCCGGAAATAAAGATGGTAGAAAATGAGTTGACACTGTAAAACCTACAGAACTTGCAGAACTTACTCTTCAAGAAGCAGCGCAGTGGCGGGGTTAGGGATCTGGCTGGACAGAACCCACAAGTGCGAGCTGTTATTCCTGTTATGGAGTGTTTATTTTTAAACAAATTTCCCTTTTCTTCTCATACACAAAAAGCGCCAGCTACCCGCTGTTGCCAAGATCGCCTTATTCTTCCCAGCCCAGGTTTGTGGTGCTTTTCATAAAATATTTTCCACAAGGAAAGAACGTAAGCTCCATGTGACCGTAAAGGTGTTTACGTTGGTAACAGTCAAGTCTAACGTCTAAACTTTGTGTTTTCTAAAGCACATGAACATTTTCCAGGTACATGGATTGACAAGTGAGCCCTTCTATTTTAAGGAATTCCCAGACACATAAACGCCGACTCGTCAAAATGGAAGTTATAGAAATAATATTAAGGATCACCGTGGCCGAGTACTAGACAACTTCTGATACCTGCTTTGAGCTGGCTGTTAGCGGAATGCTCTGTCTACATTATCTCCTTTAATCCTTATGACTAAATGAAATGAAGTCGCATTAAACCCATTGTGTAGCGGAGGGGGTGTAGGTGAACAGCAAGTGTGTAATTAACTTGCCCAGGACCTTAAACAATAGAGCTCAACAATGGAGCCCCCACTAGTCCTTCCAAAAGTATTATCTTGTATGAAATCCTAGCAGGTTGAAGTCGAGGGCAATTCTTGGAAACGTGGCAATGAGCCAAGTTAACATTCTTCACACATTCCCAATATTTTTTTGCCCCTTTTCGAGTGTGTATGCTTTGTGTAAAAATAATGTTCTCTTCCATAATCACAGTGTAATGATCAACATCGTGAAATTCACATTGATACAGTACCATTGTTTAATCAACAAACATTATGCAAATTTTTCCCCTTGTCCAATGAATGTTCCTTATGGGAAAGTTTTTAAAATCCCATCCAGGGTCCTACTCGGATGTTGCACCCAATGTTTTTAAAGTGTAATTTCTTGTGTGTATTATTGTTTTTGATGCATTAAACAAGAAAGCTGCCCTTGGCATTGTGATCTTCGTGTCTTTTCTGGGCTGCAGTTTGTCCCCCTCACATAGTCACCTGAGCGACAGATGAGTCACAGAGAAAAGTCCCACACACGTTCCCTAAATACGCTACATCTTGCATTCACTATCTCATCACTGTCGAGCCAGAAGGACGCCATTTCTGTCACCTAAATCGTCCTCCCGTTCTCTGCGTTCTGCATTACCATCTGCTAAATATATTCCAACGTGCTATTTGTTTTTAGTTCTAGTTCGAGGGGCAGCTCTGGAATTTCCCAACTAAATCATGAGATGGTGGTGGGCACTTGACTAGAAGCGCTCATCCCTAAGGGTGTGGAAAGAAGTCACCTCGGTAAACATTTGCTTAAACATCCTGCTGCCCCTTCCCACCCTAATCCCATAATTTTTCCATAGAGGAAACACGCAGCATTAAAAGGGCAGCACCTCCCAAAACCCTGATTTATTTTTGTCTCTTAAGGTTGATGGCAGTCACATGGTGCTCTGAATCCCCCATCCCTGACCTGCTAACTAGTGAAGCTCCTTCAGAAGCAGCCCGTCTTGGGGCCTAGTTTGTGGTCAGGGAGGTCTCACCCCACCCCACCCCACCCCACCCCCCTTCCTAAGAGCTTATGAAAATCGGCAGGGTGCATGTCGAGATCACACCTCAACTGACTCCACACCAACCCCTGGGTCAGTGAGGACTGAAGACACAGCCTCCTGTGAGTAGGGAAGCGTGGCTGGGGCTGAAGAATTCCCAAGTGAACCATTCTTAGACATCCAGTCTTGAAATTGGCCTTCAGGGAGCCAGTCGGAGGGACCATACATTTTTGAGCGTGGCATATGATTTCTTTTTTCCTTTTTCAAATGACCGTGCACATCACCCCCTCTGCCTCGTATTGTAAGCACTATAATTAGCACCATCCCAACAATGTAGCCACAACTAAACCAGATTATCTCCGCGGACTTAATCTCGCGAGAACAAAGACATCCATTCAGTTGGCCCTGAAATCCGATTTAATACATAAACATGAAACGGGAAAGTCAACAGTCTTGGTAACTTTAACACAATCATATGATTTTTTTTTTTAAGTGCAATATGCCAAAGAAAGGCGAAGGTCTAAAAAAATAAGAGAAAGGCCATCAACGCGCCCTCTCCCCCGGTTTCTCAGTCACGGGCTTCCTAACTCAGGACCAGCCCCTGGAGCTGCTGCTGCTGCTGGTGCTGCTGCTGCCGCTGCCGCCGCCGCCGCTGCGGAAGGTTTTTTAGCAGAAATTGCTTTGTGTCCCCCAGCTGTTTGTGAATTCCGACCCCTCCCAGCAGCAATGTCCTCTAAGCTGCTTTCTTCCATCCAGATATAGATCCAAACCTGTGTTCGGTAACAATACAGCTTGTCGCTCGAAATGCTCAACTTCCAATAGCAGTTCACGTTAGAAGTAAAATCCGAGATTTGGCTCTTAAAGACGCAAAGTAACAAGGCTCACATTTCTCCCCCTTCCCCTCCCCCCCTCCAGCCCCCCCCCCCCGCCCCTGCGGCCGCCGCCCCTGTATTATTTTGTTTTGACAAGTCCAGGCGTGTGTTTTTCTTTTTTCTTTTACACATGGCAATCCGAGTTTTAGGTATGTTTAGTTTATTTTTTGTTAAGATCCAACATGTTCTAGTTTTCTAGGGACCCCTTTGCTTTCTGTTTCGACTATTAATTACAGTCTCGTTCAGCCTGCTATAAGCTGCCCCGTCCGCAGAGAGTTACAGGAGCTGTGAAAAGAGCCAGCATATTTATCAAAGGCGGAAAAAAAAAATGAAGAAAATGAAGACAGTACTAGAGCGTATTGGGTATATAAACTGTTCTTCCTGAAAAGATAAATGATTTGGTAATGAATAGATCCTTTAGGCCATAAAAAATCCATTTATTTTCGTTTGAATTTGAATAGAAGAGATTTGCATTTTTTTTTCTGAGCAGTTACATGTGAATTAAAATGCAGAGCATGAGGCTAGCATACAATCAAACTCAATAATAACCGGGACATACTGTATTATTCATAAAAATAAAATGAATAGTTTGGGGAAAGGAAGCATTGTGGCAGGAAAAAAAATGTACATCGACACCAAGCACCTACTGTCAGAGGAGAAAATAAAGCCGGTTAGACTACCAAGAAATTGGTAATAGAAGTTGGGCATGTATTCTTATGTTATTTGGGGAAGAAGGGAGAACAGGAAATGTCTGTTTCTCTGATAACAAAATGTTCAGAATGTTTCTCTGTATGTTGATATCCAATTATACATACAAAGAGAGTCAACAGTTATATCCTCAAAGCAGAGTAGAATCACGATTGTATTTCCCCCCCCCCCAAAAATACATATTTCAAGTAAATGTTTTGTTGGGGTTAGTCTGACAGTGGGGATTGGCCCAGAACAGGCAGGTTGAGCAATGAGGCCCTCATAGTCTTTGTGTCTGTTTTTTTCTCCCCATCCCCCCACATCCCTGTCCCCACCCCACATGCCTGGGAGAAAGTACCCCAATGCTTTGATCGCCATCAACCTACAGTGGAGTTTGCTGAGAGACAGTCTTTAGAGAGTTGTCCCTGATAGTCTGATGAAAGTGAAGAACTAAATACCAGCAATCACGGAGGGTCTTTAAACCGGGAAGAGAGAGAGCAAGCAGATTTCTTTGAATTGAGGGAATAATCTAAGATAAGGAGATCCCCACGCCACGCATTCCAAACTTAAAAAAAGAGAAAGTGTGAGGGGGTGTGCAGGGTGGAGGGGAATGAGAGGGGGAATGGGACAACTGTAATGGCATAATCGATAAAATATATTATTTTTAAAAAGTGCGGTAAACTCAAGATGGCCGCAGAGGCCACACAGGTAGGTCGGCGAGCCAGGAAGCCAGGTGGAGGCTGTCGCCGCCCTCACCCCCACTACCCTCTATTGCCCTGTGGTGGGGAGTTGCCCAGAGCTTGGTGTGGTTTGGTGTGGTCAAGAAAAACCAGAAATCCAGATTTTAGGTAAAAGCTTACTTTAGAAAGGAAGATAAAAATATGAACAGTGAAAGGACAGCACACTCACAGTTATTAACAACCACACCTAAAACAAAAGCAAACTAAGAGGACAGCTCGATCAGGAGCGGAACCATAGAAATGGAGATCACATGGAGGGTTAGCAACAGGGGAGTGGGAGGAGGAGAAGGGGGGAGAAGGTACAGAGAATAAGTAGCATAGATGGTAGGTAGAAAAAAGATAGGGGGGGGGGCAAGAATAGTAGGGAAAATATAGAATCTAAAGTATTTGTGCCCTGGCTGGCGTAGCTCAGTGGATTGAGTGCGGGCCTGCGAACCACAAGATCACAGTTCGATTCCCAGTCAGGGCACATGCCTGGGTTGCAGGCTGGTTCCCAGCAGGGGACTCACAAGAGACAACCATACATTGATACTTCTCTCCTTCCCTTCCCCTCTAAAGATAAATAAATAAAATCTTTAAAAAAATAAATAAAGTACTTGTGACACATGGACATAAACTAAAGGGGGGGGAGAGTGGGAGAGGGGGTGTGCAGGGTGGAGGGGAATGAAGGGAGGAAATAGGACAACTGTAATGGCATAATCAATAAAATATATTAAAAAGAAAAATAAATAAATAAACAAAATTTGAGAACTTAAAAAAAAAAAAGAAATGTTGGGAACTATTTCAAAATGCTTATTCCCTGAGCAAAAAAGAAAGAAAGGAAAAAGAGAGAGAGACAGTGGGCTAACACAGCCCTTTCTACCTGTTTGCCGTCTCTACTAGCAGAAAACATGAAAATGCAGGAAAGAGCCTGTACTTAAACCTATTGTGACCTAAGAATAGTTCCTGAATTACTTTGGCTGACTAGTCTGTCACTGATACAAGGAGCACTTTACTTTTTAATTTAGCCCTGTGTTATTTATCCATTTCACTACGTTGCATTGGATTTCTACCAAGTGCCAGGAACTAGGCGTTGTCTGCCCTGCTCTTGCCTGGAGGGAAGTCCAGCATCCGAAGCCTGTTCTCTGGGACAGACGCAGGCACTGGTTCCAAGAGAGGGACCTGATGCAGGTTTGGAAGGCAGTATTCGCTCCTAAATCAGCAGGCTGTTTTTCATGCATTAAGTAATTACATTTTTTATTTCACAGATTCATAGCTACGTAAAGAGACTCATTAAGGATTTCCCAAGCATTGGAAAAAAAATAAAACTTTTTCTCATTTGTGCTCATAGTACAGTGTTGAGACTGAATTTTCTCTCTATGCTGCTTAAAACACAAGCGCTTCTCACTGGCAGGGTGGCGCAGGTGTTTTCGGCATTGTCATCCCGTACACCAGAAGGGTTGCAGGTTCGATCTCCGGTCGGGACACCTACCCAGGTTGTGGGTTCAATCCCAGGTCAGGGCACATACAGGAAGCAGCTCATCAATGTCTCTCTCTCTCTCTCCCCCTGTCTCTGTCTTCCTCTCTCTCTCAAATCGATAAGCATATCCTCTGGTGAGGGTTAAAAAAAAACACACGCACACAAATAATTCCCTGAAATGGACATTTATGGTTATCTTTTGGCATTATCTGGACAAAAGGGAAAAGTAACTGGTTTCTGTATTGAAGACTTTTTTCCCTTGGAAGGGATCAGATTCATAACAAAACTGACCTTTTCTTCCTAGAGACTATGTGCTTTGCCATCTGTGATGCACACCCACGTTTTCTGTGCTCATTATTCCCAAGATTCTCACTCCCGTTATTTTACCAATGGTGTGTAATCAGTATCACACACTCCCTCAAAAATTTGGGCAAAAAAAAGTAGGCATTCTTCATGGCGCAATATGGTACATTGAAGTGGGAGTGGAGAGTGGTCTTATAAATGGGTTAAAATATAAGTATCAAAAGAAGCAATTTCTTGCACATGTAGCATGAGGGTAATTTCGTATCACCTTCTGGAAGGCATTTGGACAATAGGAAACCAAATATAGGTATACATTGTACCTACAGACCAAAGCAGGTACCCTTGGATGCCTAAGGGCTTACCTTTAGGGATCTATCTTAAGGAAGAACATCTCTCCAATGTGAAAAGCCGCTATGCAAGGGTGTTTACATAGAGCCAAATTCGGGATAACCATAAATTACAAACAGCTGGAAGGTCCCTCAAAGGGCCACACAAAATATGGCACAGACACAAAACGGAATATTTTGTCATTAATGAACACAATGTCAACCTATGTTTATTATTGCAGAAAAGGTCTGCAGCACGCAGCACAGAATTTCGGCAAAATTACCATGTCCGAGCAATCAAGAGTGATGTCCACCAAGATGCAAAAACTGCCCTTTTCTCGTTTAATTTTTTAAAGTCCTTATATACATGAAATTGTGCGATATTATGCTTATTGCACTTAGCGTAATATCCTGTAGGTCCATCCACATCCCAAATGGCAGGATTTCATTCTTGTTTATTGCTTAGTAATACACACACCACATATTTTTATCCATTGGTGCTCACACTGTAAAATATATAAGGGTTAAGCCCTGGCTGGTGTAGCTCAGTGGATTGAGCAGGGGCCTGCGAACCAGAGGATTGTGGTTCGATTCCCAGTCAGGGCACATGCCTGGGTTGCAGGCCAGTTCCGGGCAGGGGCCACGTGATACATTGTATGTCCTCGGCAGAGGCAACCATACATTGATATTTCTCTCCCTCTCTCCTTCCCTTTCCCTCTAAAGATAAATAAATAAAATCTATTAAAAAATAAAATAAAAGTTGGAGTGATCAATAAAGGAAGAAAAAATATGTATAAAGGTTAAATCAGTATGTCATACCCCCGCAATACAATGTCGTGTGCCAATATTGCATTTTAATAAAATTTTTTAAAAACTTCCCTTTTCTGTGAAGCTGAGTAATTTTTACTCTCATTGTACTTTTCAGTAAAGCCTAACACAGGTGGTTTAAACAGCAACAAAAATCTCTTCTCCCAAGAATTAAGAATGTACAAAGCAGAGAAACAACACGGGTGCGGCAATCCTCTGGTTCGCAATCTGGGGATGAGGGGGGGCGGGGAGCATGAACTAGGAAGCTGAAGAAATAACTTTGTGAATTAAGTAAGAATGGCGACCCCAGATTGAGTACTAACAGCGCAGCTTTCACCCCACACAGGCGCCACGCGGCTTCCGGCAGGCTTGCCCTTTGCACCTCGGCTCCGTGCCCCATGGCCCTATCCTGCATGGGGACAGGACCGAATGGACCGAAAGCCTTCGCTGCTACGGTCTCACTGCACAAGCAGTAAACGGCACCGTTTTTTGCTCCCTGGCTCTAGCTGCTATTTGCCAGGTCTCCCGCTGTTCGTGATTCAACCATCAAAGCCACATCTGCGCACCACCGCAAGAACCAATGGAAAAATGAATGCACTGGCCCGTGGCCGCCTGGCCCCCTGGCCTCCTGGAAGCTCTCCTGTACTGACAGCCTGTGGCCTACGAGTGTGCCCAGCGTTGGCTTGGGTGTCCTGTCCACACAGGGATATGCTAGACGTTTCCAGAGCAGGCTCCACAGCGCGAGTGAGTGATAGAATACACGACGACTCGAGCACCAGCGGTCACGTGGTGGCAGCTGCAGTTGTACTAAATGCTTCATTTAAGGGTGCGGTTCTCCGGGCTGGATTGGACTTCAGTCCGACGGGCAGGGACACTATTGGACCAGCTCTGAATAGAGCACAGGTTGGTAACAACCTGCAGTGCCTGCTGTTCTAGTGAACTAAGCCCTGTAAATGTGAACGGGATCTTCCCCAACCTGAAGTATGTCCACTTCCTCGGGACATCCAAAGTGCCTGCGAATTCACTCATTGACCCATTCCTTCATTTTATTCTTTTGTCAATGACTATGTTCAAAGTGCCAGCTAGAAATTAGGAATTGTGTCCAACATGGTGAATACTATGTTCAGCCCACAAAGACAAAAGCGTCCACGTTCCTCCGTCAAACTCAGTGACTATCACCAAAGCATTGTGAATATTAAAAAGTTGGAATTTAAGCCCTGGCTGGTGTTGCTCAGGGGGTTGACTGCCGGCCTGTGAACCAAGGGATTGCAGGTTCGATTCCCAGTCAGGGCACATGCCTGGGTTGCCGGCTAGGTCCCCAGCCTGGGGTGTGTGAAAGGCAACCACACATTGATGTTTCTCTCCTTTCCTCCTCCCCTTCCCCTCTCTCTAAAATTAAATACATAAAATCTTTTTTAAAAATCAAAGAAAAGGTTGGAATTTAAGATTAAGTAAGGTGTTTGTTTGATTTTTCAACCATAATCTTGAAAACAATTGGAATGTATCCTTTGGGTGCCTGAAAATGGATTTATACTATCCAGTCAAAAAATCGTTAGCATAATTAGGGATAATGTACGTCTAGCACACTGGCCCTTCAAATAATGTACTTGTTCATCCAATGTTTACGTAGCTCTCTTACACCTTAGAGGGAGGTAAGAGGTGAGAACCAAGGCTCAGGGTGGCTAAGAGACTTACACGAAGTCACAGAGTCAATAAACTTGACCCAGGTACCAGCATGACATTATTGTCGTTATTACCACAGGCCAGGCCCCCCATACCGGCAGTGCGCTGAGATCCACGTCTGTCTTGCTTACGAAGTTAAAGGGTCTAGTATACATTCCCAAGGCCGTGGGAGGCGGGGGCAGAGCTACGTGTATACATGTGGAAATGCTCTAAGTCTCCCACTTCGTTGCTAACCTTGACCTGCGATGTCCTCCTGTCTTGAGAATACTAGTTCTATGTACTTTTGGTTGTGTTGGGTATCCTGATAAAATAAGATATGGAATTTGGAAAAACAATTTTAAGATTCTTCCTTTTTTTGCCCTGGCTAGTGTAGCTCAGTGGATTGAGCACGAGCCTGTGAAGCAAAGGGTCACTGGTTCGATTCCCAATCAGGGAATTCCCTGGGAATTCCCAGCACATGCCTGGGTTGCGGACCAGGTCCCCAGGAGGGGACACATGAGAGGCAACCACACATTGATGTTTCTCTCCCACTCTTTCTCCTTCCCTTCCCCTCTCTCTAAAAATAAATAAATCAAATGTTTTTTTTTAAAAAATAAAAATAAAAGATTCCTCTTTTTCATGTCATGGTTAATAAAGGAGAGAGGCCATCCCATAGCTATCAAAAAAAGATTTCCCTTTTTTAACATGAGTTGTAACAGTTTTCCTAGCGGTATATTATTTTCTTGAGTGGCCATAATTGCCGGGAACAATAAGAGCAGTAATAGTAATAATAACAGTAACAGCTGACATGTAATGAGGGGCTAGTAGCTATGTGACACTGTGCTAAGCATTTTTCACATACTGTACATATGCCCCTCACCTGGCTCTGTGAAGTGGGGACCTCATCTCACAGATGAAGAGACTGAGAGATGGAAGATTTAAAGCATTTGCTCGAGGTCGGACGGTCTGTAAGGAACTCGTCATCAGCCCTGGGGGATGCAAAGCCCAAGAAGGAGTGATCCCTGCCTTGGGGAACCCAGAGGGCAGTGTCACCAAGGCGGAAAGGGTGCTTGGTGGCGAGTGATCCACTGGGTGGCAAACACAAATATTAAAACCTCCATTGCCAACATGAAAATAATAAGGAGGACCTATTTAATATACCATTGACGCTGCCTGCCCGGCTCTGTCCGCAGGTCCCCGGCTCACTTTGTCATGCAGAGCGTTCTAAGTAGCCTGATGGAAAAGTGGGGACTTACAACATGGGGGTGACAGTGGGGTTGCCAGAGAAAAATACAGGACGCCCAGTTAACCTTGACTTTCAGACAAACAACAAAACGTGTTTCAGTATCAGTACGATCCAACTGTTGCATGTGTACATAGCATCGCTAAATCTGGCAACCCTCCGACTGATATCCTTTCTCTCCCGGGTTTGTTGAGGGGTCCGTGTCTGCCAGACTGAGTTCATTTACTGGTTGCATTACTTCCTTTTGCCAAACTCAGTTTTCCCCGATGGTAACACTTTACTGGCCTTATTTTCAAGCTCTGGTCATGGGGCCTGAGCGCACCACCCCCAACCCCCAAAGCACTTTTGCGCATTTCACGCTTATTGCCCCTTGGGACCTTGAGACCATAGCTGAGGAAGTTTGGGAGGATAAGGAACCACCTGGAACAGAGGCGAGCGGTCCTAGCCTAGAACAGCTCGGCTCCCCGGTCCGACAGGCACCGGACAGGTGAGGGTGGCCATTCTATGTCACCCAGCTGCTGCCCCGCTGAACACAGGTGCCTCAGAAAAGCCATCAGTGACCATCCTGTCTGGTTTCATGTAGAAGATGATGATGTGGGGAAAAAAATGGCTGGGGGGGAGGCTGTGCATGTTTGGGGGGCAGGGGGGATATGGAAATTCTCTATACCTTCCTCTCCATTTTGCTGTGAACCTAAAACTGCTCTGTAAAAAATAAAGTCTTAAAATAGTTTTTAACAGTTCATTGCTTAAAGCCACTGCATTTGGGGGTGGTTTCTTACACAGAAAAAGCTAACCGATACACGGAGTGAAGGCATTTATCTGGCTAGACCTTGCATGGGTCTTCATTTTTTCTTTCTTTTTTCTTTTCAAATCTGCTTTCTGAGACTTTCTACTCTAAAGCAGGGCTGCGGGTTGGGGGGGAAACTGGACTAAAAAAATAGGTGAAAAAAGAAAACCAAAAGAGAAAACATTATCTAATCACTTTCACTTTTTTTCTATTGTCTTTCACTCCTAGAATCCCACTGGTGTTCGCCTCTCTCCACAGGTATGTGCCTATTTTCTTGTTTCTTGTGTTACAAAAAAACCTACTGTACTTGACACACGTGGTTAATTACAGGGGCTCCATGCACACAGGCGAACCTGTGGTTGGAAACTTTTAATTGGGCATACAAGTGGCCACCTAAATGCTCAAATTAAATGGTTAGCCATCCAACCACGGCGTTGTTAACGCAGGGGAAATTTCTCCCACAGCTTTTCATGGCCTCAAATGGTGCCCGAAGTTCAATCTTCACAACAGGACCTAAGATAGACAGTATTCATTCATTCACTCATTCACTCATTCATCCCCCAACACAGGTCATCACTGCCTACTCTGTCCAGGCACTGTGCCAAGCGGTGTGGAACCCAGCAGAGGACACAACCTAACTGGTCCCTGACATTAGGAGCTTGTCTTTTACACACCAAATGCTTTGACTTTTTCCATTTCCTCGGCGAGGGTCAAATCGAGGAAGCTGTATGAAACACCCACCCTTTGAAGAAGGCTGGAGGAAACGAGAGTGAAAAGAATATTTGAAAACTTGGTTTGGGCAATTCTTCACGACACCAAATAGTGCATTCCCCTCATCTTTTCTCCCCATGGGAACCGCCTGCTGATTTGAATGAATAAAGAATACATTGTTGTGAGCACCAGAGAGGCACCAAGCACATGACGCAGTCACTGTTTGGAGCTAAAGCTAAGCCTCCCATTCAGTGCAACTGAAGAATGGTAACTACCACCCACATAACGGAGGGCCGTCGAATGCTGATAACTCGGAAGAAAGTCATCATGGCTTTGAATTACTTGGATGACTATCTCAATGTCCTTCCATCATTCTGACTGGAAGGGGGCGGTGGGAGGGGATGTGCAGAAATCGCTTTGTTCGTTGAATCAATAACTGTTGAGCTATGTCTCAGGCGCTGTTCCGAATGCTGGGGGGACACGGCAGTGAGGAAAACGAGCCGAATGCCTGCCCCCGTGGAACAGTCACTTTAAGCTAAAGAGGCCGCTTCATGAACACAGTAAATAAGAAAAATACAGATCGCCTGAGATCACAGTGAGTGCTGTATAGGAGCATCCATAAATTCCAACTGTGATGTTTTACAGATTCCATTAACCGTGTAACTGCCAGACACTCCCAATAACATCCTAATCATTGTTTTAAGTAATTACAACTTTTTAAAAAAAATTTGCCCTGAGTGGTATGGCTCAGTTGGCCGGGCATTGTCCTGCAAAAAGAAAGGTCACTGGTTCTATCCCCAGTCAGGGCACATGCCTGGGCTGTTTAGTCCCGTGTGGGGCGTGTGTGAGAGACAACCAATGCACGTGTGTCTCTCACACTGATGTTTCTCTCCTTCTCTTTCTCCCTCCCTTCCCCTCTCTCTAAAAATAAATACATAAAATCTTGAAAAAATAACGTTTTAAAAAATTCTTCAGAGTTGACCATATTATATTTGTTTCAGGTATACAGCATAGTGTTTAGACATTTATATAATTCACACGGTGATGCCCCTCCCCACCCCCAGTTACGTCCACTACCCACTTGTAATCATCTTTTTTCATAGCAAAGCAAACACTGAGCACCTTTCTGTCTTTGTTCAGTTCAGACCAACAGATAGATGTTGAGCTCCAACAAGCAGAGGGGCCCAAAGGTGAAGGGTACCTTTCCTGCCCCTACAGGGCGGTGCTAGGCCTGCCAAGTAAACATGTCATTTCGACGTTACATGGTAGGTCCTGAATAGCGGTGACAGCAGGTCACTACAGGAGCACAAATGCTTTCTGGAAACTCCTGAGCGTCCTCCTGAAGTAGAGGCAGGGGTTGGTCCAACAAGGGGGCAAGAGAGAGGCATTCCAGGTGGCGGAACAGCGCGAACGGCCAGCAGGGCGGCGCCCCCTTGTTGAAGGGGGGGAGTGGAGGCACGTAGGAAAGAGCTGCCGACTCCCAGATATTCCCGGAGGGTAAAATGTGGAGTGGACGTTTTCACGGTGACAGGTCTATCTAGCTAAGACCGCCAAATCTGAAGGCCGGAGTGCGGAATTATGAACTGCCGTCGGACTCTGTGGCAGATAAATGCGGTGCAAAAAGAAAAACATCCCGTCTTTACGCCCAGTGAAATCTGCTCCCTTTTCAAAAGCTTTTAAAGAAAATGCCTCTTTACCATGGGATCCGTTCCACTGGTTTGTTTTTTTAAGAAAACATCTCTCCTAAAGAAAGAAAAGCCATCTTTGATCTGACGTGACAAAAAAGAGCTAACTAACAACATCTACGGTCGGACAAAGAGAGAGAGAGAGAGAGAGAAGCAAGCTTCTCTGAGCCACATCAACTATATGAAAGAGAAAATGTTTCATTTAAATACTGAAAACTAACACAAAACAGCTTGAAATGTGATAGCCTCTGCTGAATAAAGTGAAACCACATGTCGATCTGACAGCAGTTTCTGGGACACAATTAAAGGTCACTTCGTGTACAAACATCTCATTCCTCACCAGGAGGCTGGGATTGTCGTCCGTAGTGTTGGCCACTGTGGGGCAGGTGTTGCAAGCTGTCAGGGTCCCCGTAGGTGCTGGAAACGGGGGATTAAGGTAATACTCCACCAACCAAAATCTTGAAATCTAACCACCCCAGGAGATGGCCAGCAGCCCTGGAGTTCAGCTGTCCCTGTCTTGAAATCCTAGAAGACAGGACTAAATGAATTTCCGAATCCTTGAGCATGGGAAGCCCCACCCTCCCACGACTGGTGCACAACTCAGAAATACAGCTCCTTTTCTGTTCTGTCCACCTTCGCCTTATAGGCCCCCGGGTGCAAAAAGAGAAAAGTTGGGGGAGCACTTGAACTCTCATTCCTCAGCAGAGGCCATCAGCTGGGCTCAAGTAGACTCATACACAATTTTTAGAGAGAAGTTTAGGTGCCTTCTTTGGGAAGGAGGAGTGTTGCAGCCGGAGCTGCCTTCGGAAGCCTCTTCCAGCAGCTGGGAGGTTTCAGCTCAAGACGCTTCATAGGCAGACGGGGTGTTTGGGGAATTGACTTTTTAAACAATTCTCAGCCCCGAGGCCTGTCTCCTCTGACCATATTCCTTTAAGGAAGGATGTGCTGGAGAGCAACTTCAAAGGCTCGCTTTCAAAAGGGAAATCACATCTAGAAAGCTTTTCTCAGAAGGAGAAACAAATGATTTGACTTGAGAGAGAAGTCAATCTTGAGAGCAAGGAGCGAAGAGCCAGAGTCAGTTCATGGGGGCTGGAAAAGATCCCCTCCAGTGGAACCTGACTTCACTCTTTCCAGCTCACTCGACACATTATTGCAGATACGAAGTTCAGTTGAGAAATCAAAATAAAGAAAAAAGCCTTTGTTCCAGAAAATCACGTGATCTCCATTCTCCCTCCTTTCTCCCTCTCTCTTCCCCTCCCGCCTTGTCTCTCTCTGTCTCCTCGAGAACTCTCCCCTGTCGGGCTGCGGGCTCCAACTTCCAGGCTGTCTTCATGGGTTGGCCCTTGAACACTTGGGGGAAATCCGTGGGTGGGGGAGACAGAAAATGGCTGAGAACATGTCGACCCAAGGAAACAGTCTCAGTCGCCCGGTTTCCTCCCGCCCCACCCACCCACCCACCCCTTTACACAGTCCCCAACCCACCCACCCCCACTTCCTGTTCCTCAGGCCTGGCAGGTGAGCCCTGGGGCCTGGCGATAGTTAAGGAATCTTGGGTGTTTTCTTTGTACTTGCAATTACTCAAGTGATACCTGAATCCATTCTTGGGGGTGGGGTGGGGGGAGTAAAATCTCAAAGCAAAACCAAACCAAACATCATGTCTGTTTGGGGTGAATTCATCTATGAAGTGCGTTTCCCCACTCCGGCTGCCCGGTTTCCATTCCTCCATCCCAGGGGCTTTTTAGAAATGAAAATAAAAGAAAGGGATTTGTAAACTTAAAAACAGAACATTGGGACATAAATAAAAATTTGAAAAAACTGCATCAATCCTGGGTTCTTTGCAAAGTCCAGGAAAGTTCAGAGAGATTGCTGGCAAGGACGAGTGAGGAGAACAGGAGGGGACACACTTATAAACGACATCAGGACTATACACAGACATACTCACGACTAGAGAGCAGACTTTTTAAAATTTTAGGCACTATTATGTACCATTTGGCTTGAAAATCTACCTTTGTCTAGTGAAAAAAAGTGAACTAAGCCAGTGTTGTATTTATACCCCTAAGTATTACTTTTCCTTATCCACTTGCTCGATAGACCTTATAAATGCCTGCTGTAGAAAACTGTGGGGGAATTCAGGTCCTTTTCCCATCAAACTCCTATATTCTGAGGAGACAAGGTGCACCCATGTGTTTAGAATTTTCCATCTAAAAGTAGCCTCAGCTAGAAATTAATTTACCTTAAAGAAGTGTCTGTAGTGTGGATAAGTCGTATTAGTGAGATTAGTCGTTTTCAAGAGTCACCGAGTTTTAATATTTTCTTTAGACAACAATTAATCCAATTCCAGGGTGAAGACCCTGACAATTCCAGGGTGAAGACCATTAACAGTTTCTTAACAGACAACCACCACCCCCCGCCCCGCCCACCCACCCACCCCCTCCAGAAAAAGAAAACACAACCACAGGCTTGGGGCCGCCAGCCCATTAGGGCCCACTCCGTGCCAGACACAGGAATTACGAGTTTGTCCCTCATGACACTTAAAACTGGATACCATTATTATACCCATTTTACAATGGCAAAACTGAGGTATGGAGAGGGTGTTCAAGGTCACATAGCCCTAGGTGGCAGAATGAGGGTTCCAATGGAGGAAGACCCTGACGGTACAGGGTATCAAAGTCTGCATTACACTGTAGGAGAATGTGTCCCTTATTACATTTTTTAAAGATTTTATTTACTTATTTATACAGAGAGGAAGAGGGGAAGGGAGGGAGAAAGAGAGGGAGAGAAACACCAGTGGGTGCCTCTCACCCCCAACCAGGGAGTGAACCTGGAACCCAGGCATGTGGCCCGACTGGGGATCAAACTGGCAACCACGTGGTTTGCAGGATGACGTGCAGCCCACTGGGCCACACGGGTCAGGGCTTCCTTATCACATCTTTAACGGGAAATGTCCTGATTTCCCCCTGAACAGTGCACCTGTCTTACATAGATGGCTCTTAGCAAGAATGGGAGTGGAAGGTGGGAGAAAACATCAGATGCCTTCGGGGAAGATGACTCAAGGGTTTTAGGAGATTGAAGGTGTGTCAGCTGGGGTGTGGTTTTAACTACCTGAAGGATTAGGGAAGAAGAATAAAAAGCCCTGAGTGCAAGCCTGGCATTTCAGAAATAGCCACACAAATGAGCTATTGTCATCATTCCCACTATTATTATTATTATTGTTGTTGTTATTATTATTATTACTCTATGCCTCCCTCTTTTGTGGTACCTATCTATGTACTGGGCAATCGACACCTATGAATTGATAGAATACATGAAAGGCCCTAATCGGTGCATTTCAGCACAGTGAACATTTCAGTGGAATCTTTCTGGATTTCTGCCTGCGGGCCGTGGCTGGTCTAGCAACAGTTCCCAAATTCTCCCTGGACGCGATAACTATCTCAAACACAGGTGAGATTATGTATTTCAAACCAGACAAACCCTGCTGGATTCAAACCTGAAGTCTGTGGGAGACAATCTGAAGAAACATTAAATACCGAAGGAATGGTGGCCTTCTGTTTCTTTATAACAAATCAAATAAACTCTCGTGAGGGTGGACATTGAAAAAGTTGTTTGCCTTTTCTTCTTTCTCCCTCCTCTCGCCCTTCCCCTCCTCCCCCAATTAAGAAAGACCCGCTGAATGGCTGCATGTTAATCCACTCAGACCTGATTGCGAATACTGATTGGCATTTGCATTCCAAAGGAAGAATTCTCCGGACGACGGCTATGAAGGGTGGGTGGGGAGAAGTTCTAATCTCAGCTCCTCCCCAGCCCTCTTCTCCCCCTTACCTCAGCTCTTTGCCCCTTCTCACCCTTGCCTCCCTCGCCCTCCCCACGCGGAGAAACTAGGCCTGGAAGAAGCCTGTGGGGCCCTGGGCCCAGAATCACTGAGGTGCGATTCAGAGAATATTCTGGAAGGGCAGGCTGGTGGTGTTCCAGGTGTTGTTTGTGGTCGTAAACCCCTCCAGGGCTGGAACCCAGGTTCTGCCTTCTTTTGTAGAAGGACATCCATTAAACCCCCCCCCCCCCCCCGTTCCTTCAGAGAGACGTTTTTAAAGCACATTTGTCATAGAAAATGTGCTTTGAGAAAGTCATTTTAGGTTTCACTGACCCAGGAATTGAATGAGCTACCAGTATATGTTTTTTGGTCCTGCGAGCTCTCAGGTGAGTGTATCACCTGGCTCGGATCATGCAGCCATTAGCCGCAGGGAGACTCTTGGAATGGCCTCTGACAGCCTTCTGTTAAAGGGCGTGTGTGTCCTTTTCGATGTGATAAGAAAAACACAAACCACGTTCCTTTCCTGAAAGCATATCTCCAAGTGCCTTTTTTAAATAACTAAACTTCTCTGTGGGCGAAGGAAAAAAAAAAAAAACACGGAACACGTTCCACCTGCCTGTATTTCCTAAGCTCTGTAGAGTTTCAAAGCCAGGCATGTAACCACTCAGATATCTAAGTTTTTCTCTTTATTTTGTTGTTTGAGGTTAATTTGGTGCTTTCGGCTACTTGAGCAACCCTTGTATGGGTAGCGAGGTACCTCCAGCTGGCCTTCCCGAACCTTCCTAATAATGGGGGCTTTGTTGTAAATGTGAAACCTATCAAGAAGCAGGCATACATGAGTGTGCTGCCTGTTTTTATAGTTTCCTTGCTCAGGCTTGGTATTTGCAGAGGGTGCACGTTGGGCAACTTGTTTCTGAATTAAAACATTGCTCAATCTGCTCGCTTTCTCAAGAAGAATGACATTAAACCACTACACTAGGTATGCATAGGATCTTGGTTGTGAACGAGTCAGTGATGAACTTTTTAAGTTTCGTCCACCAAGATGAGTCAATGTGATGGATTTATTAATTAAGCAAAGCCGTCCTCTGAAATTACCTTGTATTAATCACAATTCCTGCAGAATGTATCCAATTAGTCTCAAGAGGTAAGCTTGACAAACTATCCTTCCTCAGAGGCCATGGTCAATTTTAATAACTCCGGCTGGGTAAATCATCCACGTTCGGCCTGAGATGATGAGGGGCTGAGGAAATTCCCGAAAGGACCACGGACCCCATTCTGGCAAAGCTGAAAACTATGCGAAGTGGAGACAGGGAGGCTGGGTGAAGCAGGAAACGCGATTCTGACAATTCTGGATATTCTAGTATCTGCTGCCACTGGCACTGAGGAGTCCACTCTAATTGGATCCTTCTGATACAGAGGCTGGGGGAAACGCGCAGACCCAGAGGCTCAGGAAGCCCCAGCCGCCAGATGGCAATTTTTTTGTTAAGGGCAGCTAATGCCTGCCCAGGGCCAAGGTAAACAGATCCGTTGGTGGGAAGGTGAGGCTGACTAGTCATTCTCACGGATTCTTGGGTGTCTTTCTTTGCGTGATGCAAATCCTATGCTGCCAAAAATCATACACACTGAAATGACTTAGAAGTAATGTCTCCCGACGGGCCCTCTTTACAGAAAGGAAACAGAAGAGCCTAGAGATTCAGGGCAAAATTATACGGCAAATACAAGACCAGAATCCAGAGAACCTAAGGGGAACTAAGTCGCCTCTCCCTGCCTAAATTTCCTTTTATATCGCCAAAGAGCTGGGACAAACAAAATTGTACAGTTTCCAGTTCTCAAGTGCTGTCGTTTTGGGATTTTGATTCCAGGTCTATGTTCTCGAGAGCCTAAGTATTTAACTCCATAGAAACAAACACCAATATACAGACAGATGTGAGAATACATATAACACTTCCGTGAAAAGTTCCATAGGAACAAAGCTTTGAGGAGCCGAGTCTGAATGATTTGTAGGTGACAGAATTTTTTTAAATGTATATCTAATGTGTTCACTTCCTGTTACTACATGTGGGTTTTTTGACCTACTGCCTGTATAAGAAAAAAAAGGGAAGCCAGATATTTCTGGAGACTTTAAGATTCTTTGTTTTTGAGATGAAATGAAAATGATTAGGGAGATATGGGAAATTAGCGTTGTTTTTTCTTTAAATTCACCTCATTCTTTTATTGCAAAGATTGAACTGCCTCTAGATTTCCTTAGAAAAGAAATTTCTGCTTCACAGGCAAACTTGAGTGATAAAATGCAGTGAATTTCAGTGAGTTCGTCTCCTGGAGATAATTCACTGCCAGTGGAGTGGGTTTCCTGCATAATCTTATAAGTCAAGTGATTAATAGAAAACGAAGCCAGGAAGATTTTAAAATGAGGCAGAATCCTGGCCAGTCGCTCAGTTGGTTAGAGCGCCATCCTGATACACCAAGGTTGCTCGTTCGATCCCTGGGCACTTGTAAGAATCAACCAATGAATACACAAGTGGATCAACAAACTGATATTTCTCTCTCTCTCTCTCTCTCTTGCTCTCTCTCAATCAATAAATACAAATTTAAATAAAAAAGAGAGGACAGATAATGTCCTGAGGTAATGTTATTTTCCTCCTTGGCATTCTTACCATCTTACAGAGTACAGTACACAGCCCCCTTGAGTATTAATGAACTCTCAACTACTTAGGATTATTAAAAGGGAGAAGAGGAGAGAGAGTGAGCTCTGTCATAGGCTGGGGAAATGCCCTCGGCACGTGCACTGAGAAACAAAGGACACTTCCATTTTTAGAAGCATGAGTAATTTGATAAGACGGCTCTTGGAAATGAGTTTACTGCTTCCTTACACTTTGAAACTTAAATCTTGATCACGCAGACACGTAACAGGCATTGATTCTGGAATGAACGCAATTAAACCTGGTGCTGGGGTAACCACTAGTTGTGCTGGGTGTTTGCCTAAGTTTCCTTCGGCCAAGGGTCCCCCCTCATCACCCAAAATGAAAGCATATTTTTCCCAGCCAACTATTCAAATCGTGCCCAGCGAGCAGCACATACAGCAGGGAATAACTTTGAGGATGAACTCACAGAGAGAGTGAATGTGGCTGAACTTGTTTCTTTTACTCTGAAAGCCTCTGGGGAAGTTGATAAAGTTATGATTTATCGTTTTGCAAAAGCAGTTTGTTTAAATTTTTATATTTTTTTAAAATAAGCAATGCTCATAGAAACCAGCCCTCCTTTTAATCTAACTTCCTGAGGGTTATTTTGAAAACAGGAATATTTAAAGACATTTGGAGTCTTTTGATTGGTCGCGAACACGTAGTTTTAAAAAATAATTTTCATGATATAAAATAGCTAAATGCAGTCCAATTGTTTTTTAAAAATCACTGTGCAGGAAAAGGTTTATGAAAAAAAATGAATTTCATAAGGGACATCTGAAATAAGTCAATGGCTAACCATCATTAGATATGTTTAAAAACAGGTTGGGGAACAGGATGGTTGATTTCCTGGTTAGGACACCAGAACCCTAAAACTGAATTTCAGCTCTGACCCCAATCCTGTACAAGCCTGAGCTACTTTATTTTTTCATTGAATTTTTAGTAAACAGCTGAGGCCTCTACTTCCTTCCAGTGTGGGACTATCCTAGTTACTTCCTCCTACTCCTTCCCTCCCATGAGCCCAGAGGGCAAACATGTCAAAGTTTCCCCCTAAATGGCTGAGAAATGCTAATAGCAGTGTGAGAACCACCTCCTCTCTCCAAGGCCTTTTCTCAGTTTCAACGTGTATGATTCCCTTGTCACTAACCCCTGTGAACGCTTAGTTCCTAACCCTGGCTTAGCAAGAAAGATCTACCTTCTGCAAAATAAAAATGAAAACTAAAAAGGCCATTTGAAGAATTTTAGTTGGGAGTTACACACACACCTAACCTCAGTGATAGCTCTTGAACTTCTCATTCCCAATTTAATCTTTAATTAAAAGTTCCAGAAATGCAGTAAACTTGAAATGCTCTTTAAAAGTCATTTTTTAAAAAACACTACGCCCTAAAATCTTTATGGATACATGTCCAATTTACCCTTTAAAGAGTTCTTGAAAAATAAAACAAACAAAATTCAGGGCTACATCCCAGGGCACCTAGACTCAGAACTACATGAAGTTGGCAGGAATGGTCGTGGTAACTGACAAAGTTGAATTAGCCCTCCTTGGAGGCCTCCCAGTTAAAGAAGCAAACAGAAAAAAAAAAAATCTACTGTGTGAAAAGTGATTGAACATCGACGGCTGTGAAAGGGATATAAAAATAAAAGTCAAGAGATAGAAGAGCCGTTTTCTGTGTGCAGTGGGAAAGTTCGCCCAAATGACAAGCTGTCACGTGGGGACAGCATTCTGAAGACTATTTCCTTAGATCAAAAAGAAAAGACAGAAGCCCAACATTTGTGTCTGTGCTGGTCCATCGTGCCTCCTCTTTCCTGGAGTAATTATATGCTCCATCCATGAAGCGATGGTCTGATACCTCCGTGCTCTGAGGACAGAGGGCCAGGGTCAGATGACATTGCTATATTTAGAAACAGACTCTGTTTTCTGTTTTGCTCAACCTCACAATTTTCTGCCCGAAGAGAGAGGACTTTCAAATGTACATTGATCTTTCTCATATCGTGAGTGAACTGAATTAGCACCTGGTTTCAACTGCCAAAATACGTTTCAAAAAAAATAGGAGGGGAAAGAGAAGCCTGAAGTCTGTGCACTCCTAATTTAGCATGGGAGATGTAGGGGTTTTTTTCCTGCTTTCTTCAAAAGAATATAACTAGAACTGTGCAGAGTAATAATATTTACCAAATTTTTATCAGTGCTGAAGTATGTTCTTAACTGAACAAAGCAACCATGTGAAAAGATGATATTATCCCAAGGCGATTTAGATGAAAGTCTTCAAAAAAAACAACAACCAAACCTACTGTGAATTGTGGAAAAAAACTAGCTCGTGTAACCACACAAAGTGACTGTGAAAAATTAACTCTACGGAAGGAGAAAAATAATGTATTAGCTACAGAAATGTATGTTGATTCCCTTTCTCATAAAGGGTCTGGAAAGAATAATGGATTAAAAATGGGCAATCTTTCTTTTAAGTTAAAAGTTGCCTGCCACAAGCCCAATCCCTTTGAAAAGGTACTTGCTGCCTTTAAATAGTCTCTCTGTGGGGGGGTCCAGGTACATTCATGAAGCTGAAAATGGGACTGATGAGTGACTACATTATTGGATTATGTTGGGTTCCATGTGTGGAGAATTCATTCATTCATGTCCTATTTATTAAGGTCAGCCTTCTAAAAATGATGATCACCAATTTGCATCCAGGACAGGGGCAGGGCAGGGGCTCAATATACACATGGATTTGAACATAGTGTCATGTGTCAAAATGACGTAGAGCTCTAACAACTTTTCAGGTTGACCACGACAGCATTCCACCCGCACTGCTATTTGAATTACGAAAATACCTACCCAGGTCTGTCTCTACTTTTGTAGCGTCATAGTTTTCCACCTTTCTCCAGGGAATTTGTTTTACATAATTCCTACGGCCGCTTGTGAGCCGAGACTTTTTAGTTGCAGCTTTCATTAATTCTGTCATTTCTCATTCATTCATTTTTTTCCATTCAACAATCATTGTTATGCAAGACAGGTTTAGATGCCCAGGGGTCCCAGTATTTCCATTTTATGAGCTACTCAAAATTTCCAAAAACAAAGGTTTATTTAAACACTCACTTGTTTGGAAATAGATCATTTTTATTGTGTTTTTCCATCACCATTTATCCATCCCATACCCTCTTTCCCCTCTCCCCACCCCTTCCCCTTGGAAATAGGTCATTTTAAATACAATATTTATGCTTCATTGTCATGGAATCAGAGTGACCGAGTTCCGTAGCCTATGAAATCTAAGATGTGCTTTAGTTTTACATTTTAACATTGCTAAAATTAGTGTGCATTAATTGTATTTGGAAGTATTTCTTTCCCTTTTTTCATGTTTTTTTATTTTTCAGTTATAGTTGACATTCAATATTATGTTAGTTTCAGGTGTACCTCGTAGTGGTTAGACATTTAGGTAACTTACAAGGTGATCACACTGGTAAGTCCAGTATTCACCTGGCGCCGTGCGCTCCGTAGATACTCCATCATTATTGACTATGGGCGGTAGGCTGCACTGGACAGCCTCAGGGTAATTGCTAATTTGGGCATCTTAATCCCTTCACTTTTTCCACCCAGCCCCAAACACCCCTTCCATCTGACAAGCATTCTTTCTCTCTTTTTAAAAAATTTCCGTTTTTTAAAAAATCTCACTTACTTACTTTAGCGAGAGGGGAAGGGAGGGAGAAACATGGCTGCCTCGCATATGCCTCCCACCGGGGGCCTGACCCACAACCCAGGCATGTGGCCCGACTGGGAATCAAACCCCAGACCCTTCGGTTCACAGGCTCCTGCTCTATCCACTGAGCCACACCAGCCAGGGCCATTCTTTCTTTCTCAATAGCCCATAAAACAATAGAGAATCTTACAAGGGGTGATGCTTTAGTTTCAACAAAATACAGTCCCTCGTCTCTTTACTTTTTTTGAGTTGTTTGGATGTTATCGCTTACATATGTCTTTCATAATGGATTTCGACGAGATTAATAACATTGTTGGAAATAATAAACTATTAGTAGCTATTAGTAGCTATTAATAATAGCTACTATTTCTTGAGTTCTTCCTGGGCATGAGCAGTTTCGCGAAGTTCCCGATGTCTAATCCTCACGAAGACCTGAAAGATCGCGCGTCATTTGGAGAAACAAGGAAAAAGAACATTCCCATGGCCCCCCTCGCCTTCCTCCTCCTATATCTCAGTCCTGCCTTTATTTTAAAAGTTTGATATTTTGTGCACCATGGGTTTATTGGCGTTGATTTCATTTAAAAAATAAAAACACAATATATTGCCCTGGCTGGTGTAGCTCAGTGGATTGAGCACGGGCCTGCGAACCAAAAGATCACGGTTCGGTTCCCCGTCAGGGCACATGCCTGGGTTGCAGGCCAGTTCCCAGCACGGGCCAGTTCCCAGCAGGGGAGGCACCAGAAGCAACCATACATTGAAAAAATAAATAAACAAATAAAATAAAAAACAATATATTGTATTAAAATTATGTTTATCTCTATCACGGAGTATTCGGGCGCCGCTGGGATTTGGTGCCTAAAGCCAGGGCCTCGCTTGCTTCAGCCTCATCACCAAAGATCAGACCCAGAGAGTCTGATGACAGACCCTGTATCCCTAATGGCACCCTGTTCCCTTCATAGCATTGGTCACCGTCAGTAACAATGAACTTGTTTGCCCTCTTGATCATTGGTAGCCTGTCCCCAGTAAGATCTGAGCTCCAGGAGGGCGGGGAGCATGTCCTCTACCTCATCGTTGCCCACCATCGGGTGGGACAGGCCCAGCTTCTCCTGCCTTCAGCAGGTACCCCGAACACAGGCGCCTGTCCGGCGCTATTTTGATGCTGCGCGTACAGCTATGCGCCAGTTTCTGCTTTTGCGACTTACAGCCTTTGCCCAAACAAGCAAAAAATCAATTAAAGCGAGGCCAGGTGGGTTGAACAAGCAGTAGGAACGCTGTTTCACGCATTAATTTAAGAAAAAAGAGGCTAACATAAAACAAATGTCTGGTCCCCAAACTACTTCAGATTTGGCTTTTAAAGTGCTCCGCTTGGGCTAAAAGTTTTGGTTCGCTCTGTTTGTTTGCTTGTTTTGTCTTATATCAATGAGTGTACGGACCCAGTAACGGGCGGCCAGGCAGGGCAGCCCCAGAGTGGGGGCGGGGGACCAGCCTGCCACGGCAAACGGCAAACGTGCTGTGGAGGAGCCGCGGGCTCTCAGTTCTCATGGGGATCCTGGCGCATTGGCTGCCTCTGGATGAGTTCTGTTCCGAGGCTAACATTCCTCCCTCAAAAGCTGAGCTCCCACTGGCTGAGCATCTTTGGGAGGGCCCACCGCTGGGTCCAGGGGCTGGGGGGGGGGGGGGCAGGGTCCCACCTGCATCTCCGTCGCATTGGGCTAATGTTCAGCTGGGATGGCGAGTTCACGATGCGTCCTTTTTCTCTCTGCCCTCTTTTCTCCTCTGCCTTCACCTATTACCACTGCATGAAGCAGGATTTGAGGTTTGCAGGATGTATTTACGCTTCATCTTATGATTATTAAACCTTCGAAAATTATGAAAGATACCAAATTTGGTCTCCTCCCACGTCAACCTACCCCCTCCGTGTAAAGGTAAGCCAGCTGGATGGCGTTCCAGTGCCCTCTGATGACTTGGCATTCTAACCAAAATGACCGAATACTGAAAAAGCAAAGCAGGGTCATTCTATATTCAGAACGAATGTGCCTGAAGTTTTAATATAAATGGGTTTCCTCTGAAGGCTATGTCATAATCGTTATATTTTTATCACCACTAATTATGCTAACTTTATTTTTTACAAAGCACCTACTATATGCAAGGCCTTTGCTGGACCCAGGGAGAAAAAGAAGGATAAATAGAGCCTGACGTCTGCTCTTGAGTTTATATAAAATATAAATATCAGGGGTCTTCCACGTGTAAGGGACTTTGACTGAATGCTTTGNAAAGCAAAGCAGGGTCATTCTATATTCAGAACGAATGTGCCTGAAGTTTTAATATAAATGGGTTTCCTCTGAAGGCTATGTCATAATCGTTATATTTTTATCACCACTAATTATGCTAACTTTATTTTTTACAAAGCACCTACTATATGCAAGGCCTTTGCTGGACCCAGGGAGAAAAAGAAGGATAAATAGAACCCGACGTCTGCTCTTGAGTTTATATAAAATATAAATATCAGGGGTCTTCCACGTGTAAGGGACTTGACTGAATGCTTTGGGTCGGGGGTTAGCAAACGTATTCAGTAAAGAGTCGGAGGGCGCGTGTTTCAGGCTTTGAGAGCCATATAGTTTTGTCTCCACTGCCAACAGTAGACATACAGCAGCCAAAGATGATCCGTAAGTGACTGGGCTTGGGGTGTCAATAAAGCAGGGGTGTCAAACTCGTTTTCACCGAGGGCCACATCAGCCTCCCAGTTGCCTTCAAAGGGCTGAATGTAATTTTAAGACCATATAAATGGAACTGCTCCTTAACTAGGGGCAAGGAGCTCAGCCCTGCAGCCGAGTAGAAACCAAGTGCCGGGCCAGATAAAACAAGGTGTAGGGCCGGATTTGGCCCACGGGCCTGGTGTTTACCACCTGTGCAATAAAGTTTTATTGATAAAAACCGGCAGCTGCCCCGATTTACCCCGGGGAAGTAGATGGCTAAAACCTGCTTTAAATTCATTGTCTTTCCATCCTTGCAACCCTCCCTTGAGGGCTGGGTTACGATTGTCATTATCCAGTCTTAGAGGGAGAAACTGAGGCTGGGGAGAAGGTAAGTGACTCAACCCCAGACACACAGCCCGTGACGATGGAAACCAGGATGGGCATACCCAGGCTCCCTGCTGTGGGAATGAGCATTGCCTGCCACCTCGGGCATCAGCTCTGGAGACTCCAGCCAGAGTGGCGGGTTCAAACCTGGGCCCCACGGGCAGGTGACGTAAAATACCCCTGCCTCACCCTTTCCTCCGTAGGAGGCACCATCCTAGTGTCTGATCGTTGTGGGGTGTATTTTCCAATTTTAGTTTTCAGTTACAGTTTGCCTTCCACATTACTGTCTATGCATCTTCGTGAGGTTTCAGTGAGCTCACACGCACACGAGAGAGAATGCTTGGGAAGGAGCCCCGTCGTCACAGAGTCAGAGGGTGTGTGACACCTGTTTATTCCAGGGGTTGTACGGAGGCATTGGGGGGGGGTGGCTGTGGTGACCTCTTGCTCAGAGGTAAGTGCAAGGGAAGTGAGAAGTGACAGTGGGGGGCAGGTGCTGTAAGAAGGAGGGCACTTTCCCCCCATTCTTGCTTTTCTCTCCACAAAGGAGGGAGGCCATTAGCCTGACACCCTGGCCTCTCTTCACCCCGGGTTAGGGGGCTGGTTTCTTTTGACGGCTGAGTTCAGAGGGAATACCTGGCAGGGTTAGCTCGGCCCCTTCTGCTTTTGCTGACAAGCTTCAAGTCCATATCCTGCCCTTGAGCTGGTTAGCTCGGCCCCTTCTGCTTTTGCTGACAAGCTTCAAGTCCATATCCTGCCCTTGAGCTGATGTCCTGGGCTGTCCTGGGCTGCCTGTCACTGGCGGGGTAAGCCTGGCTCCTCCTGCAATTCAGCACCAAGAACCCCACCACCTCCCTAGTGCTGGCTTTCTTGGTCTCCACTTGGGTTTTTCCCTCCTTGTTTGTCATTTGGGTCAAGATACAGGCAGAAAGGACAGTTGAGTTCCCAGCCCCTGGCAACCATCTTTTTACTTTGTTTCTATAAATTCACTTTTTTTTTTTAAACAAAAAAATCCTCATATAAGTGATACATAGTATATGTCTCTGTCTGGCTTATTTCACTTCCCATGATACCCTCCTGGTTCATCTGTGTTACTGTACATGGCAGGACTTCCTCCTTTCTTAAAAGGCTGAATAATATTCCATTATGTATATATATACACACACACACACACAATTTTCATTACATATAGACACTCGTGTCTATATCTAGATAGGTGCATATATCATGTTATATATTATGCATTCAATGTTCAAAGGAAAGTGATTCTTTATCCATTTATGTCGGAGTGGACACCTGCGTAGTTTTCACGTCTAAGCAACTGAGAATCTGCAGTGAACGTGGGAGGGCAGATATCGCCCCAAGATAGCGATCTCACTTCCTCTGGGTGCTATTGGTGCTGTGACTTGCCCGCTTTCTCATGCCTGACAGTGTTCTAGAAGCCAGGCTCTCTAGCTCTCATTTCCATCCTCTTTCTATTTGAGGCTGTGCATGGAAAATAAGATCACTCAAAGCAGAGAAGGAGAGAGAGAGAGACTGAAAAGGACCCAAATATTTGCATGTCAGCGTCACTCGTTTTCAGCTGTAATCTGGGAAATCAAACTTTTGTCGGAAAATGTCCCATTTATTTAGGTTTCACAGACACAGCCGCTCCAGTTTTTAAAATTTCATCAACTGACTCTTGAAAACAGGAGCTTAGTGGAAAAAGAAAAACTCAGGAACTGCATTCTTGCCAGATTTAAACCTAAATTTTACTGAAAGCCTGAATTTTACTGAATATTCTTGTAAGTTTTTCTCTGATCATAAAAGCAAGACATGATCATTGCAGAAAAATTTTTAAATATGAAATAGCGCGGTAAAGAAAATAAAAATCACTTGAAATTCTACTCCTCCCCAGCTGATAACTTTAAGAGTTTGGTGCATACCCTTCAGAACTTTTACAGACACGTGAAAACACTCTTTGATTGTTTTTTAAAAAAAGATTTTTAATTTATTTATCTTTATAGGGGAAGGGAAGGAGAGAGGGAGAGAAATATCAATGTATGGTTACCTCTGCCAGGGACACACAATGTATTGTTTGTCCCCTGCCAGGAACTGGCCTGCAACCCAGGCATGTGCCCTGACTAGGAATTGAACTGCGATCCTCTGGTTCGCAGGCCCGCACTCAATCCACTGAGCTACACCAGCCAGGGCTAAATACGCTTTGTTTTTATGTCATTCGCTTTCAAATTTCTGTGGACGTGGGAGACACCATTGGCGGCCGCACCACAAGAAGACCATCCAATTCTTCCTCGTTCCCAGGACCCTGGCTCCCTTTCGAGTGGAGAGGTTCTTCGGAGCGGAGGCTGGACCCTCCCTTGTCCCAGAAGGTGAAACTCAATCCATCTAACACAAAAATCTGTGTGTTCCATTCTCCTTGCGAGTGATTGGTTCAGAAGAGAGTTTCTGAACCTCAGAACTTTTCATAGTTGGAGCCAGATTCATTCTCTGCTGCGGACCTGCCCTGCGAATGGTACGGCATCGATTAGCTTCCCCGGATCCACCCCCCCCCGCCCTGCCCCCCCACCCCGCAAGGTGCCAGTCGCAACACCTGCCCACACCCAGCTATGACAACCAAAAACGTCTCCACACATCGCCGCACGTCCCCTGTAGAGAAGAAATGCTCCTGATTGCGGAGTAAGCAAGCTTCATTCTGGTCGTTAAGCCCTGTTATTACATGGCAGCGTGATTCTTCCTAATGACTGCATGGTATTCCACGATAAAAGTAGATAATCAGTTATCTAACCGGTCTACTAATGATGAATATTAATTTCTTGTTCGGCTTCTTGCTGTTACAGTGTCACCATGAATATCTATGCTTGTACATATCGTTGCACGCTTGTGAGTGAGAATGGATCTGTAAGATAAATGCCCAGAAGTGGAATGTATTAACTAAAGGGTATGCACAGCTAACATTTTAACAGACATCACCCATATGCCTTCCCAAAATGTCCAAAAAGGCGATATCGTTTTCTCACTCAGGAGAAACAGGAGTATTTATCTCCTCAGAACTTTACTAACTCTAGGGAAAAAATCAATTTAAAGATAATTTTTGTACTTCAAGCACATAAAAAAATGGCTATCTGTTTGTTGAGAACTTCAATTATTTTTAGTGATGGAATAATGCTCCTCTACTTTGTTGAGTAGAGGTACCACTGTTTATTTATTTATGAAATCATTTTAATTGTACTTTTTCCATGACCATTTATCCCCGCATACCTCTTCTACCTCCACCTGCCCCCACAGATTCTCTACGTTCCCCCCAATTTGGACGCTCACTTGATTTTTATTTGGTATTGAAGTTTTTAAAATAAGCACAAATATTTTTCATTGTGACAAGTCACTGACAGATCTATTTAATGTTAAAAAAATCTGACTTCTCTCATGGAGTTTTATGATTATTTAATCTGTGTTTCTTTGAAATGGTTTTCCTCCAGGCAGACTTCTCCATTAGAAGCACGGGGCCCATGAAAATGTTTTAGTGTCTTTTAGAATCAGAAGAAAAGAGTAACTTTTTAGGTTGAAGAAAATGTTTTAATATTAAATATTAATATGTTCACATTTATGCTAATGTCTTTATACAATATAATTTAGTTCATTTTACTCTTTGTGGAAAGAGGGACCCATGCAAGTCATACTGTGGCCCTGCCTCATTATAGCATCTTTGTTCAAAGCACGGGGATCCATGAGGACTAAATGGAAGAGAAGTAGCAGCTTGAATCTCGATGTATAAAATACTCAGACAACTTTTCACCGGTGGTGCTCAATTTTCAGTTTTGAAATGTGACCAAAGGGAAGGACTCGGACGGCATCTCACATCACTTTTCCTAAGGAATGATGAACCCCTGAGTATGTCTGTGATCTGCCTTCACCAAAATATTGAGAGAGAAATTAACATATACATTTTTCATTATTTTAGTCTCCCCATTGTTTTGCTGTTATTGTCTGAATTTTTTTTCTTAGCCATTGTGTGCTCACTGTTCATCTCTCCCACACATTGCCTTAGCCTATGTCTTTGAAGTAATTTTTTAATTTTTTCAAGGAGATCTTTTATTTTTATAACTTTGGATTTCTTCTGAACGTTTTTTATTTTATTCATTCATTCGTCCAACACATCAAACTGCAAAAAAAAAAAAAAAAAATTTAAGTGCAGACACAGGAGAAAGTAGCCTGGGAAAGGCCCACTTGGAAACAGATCAACCCATGTGGACGATTAAGATTTCGGAGGTTTCTTTTTAAAATGTAAAGTGAAGGGTGAGTTCCTAGCATCCGTTGTTCGTGTTTGGACGGAGGACGCAGAACAGGAACAAAGCCGGTGGGGTCAGGCGAAGCGGGGTGCGGGGTGCGGGGGGACCTCAGAAGGCCAAAGCCACGCGGAGGAGGCTCTGTCGCGCCCACAGGCGCCCCGTGCAGGTAAGGAGGTTAATAAGGAAGGCGGCAGCCTTCCCTGGGGTTAGAGCGCCTTCAGTTACAGCATCGGGGTGAATCATTTCCTTCCGAGCTCAGGCTGATCTATCGCAGGGGGGCCTCGTCTGGATTCTAACAACAATAGGTGCAGAAAAATGTCCTCGTTCCAGAAACGCGACACAAACGACCAAATTACATAAGAAATGTGTGCTTTACAACACAGTCTACATGGAGGGGCACTCGCGGGAAGAAAAACTTCTGCATGGGAAAGCGGGTCGCTTGAGAAAAGAAAAACACTCGCCAAAGAAAAGAGGAGCCTTCTCTTCCCGAGTCTAATTTATAACAGGGAAATTCCTTTCTGAAGGCAGGAACTGGGCTGAAGGACTGGGTGTGTTTGTCTTTTTTTTTTTTTTTTTTTTTTTTTTAAAGCCTTNTGAAGGACTGGGTGTGTTTGTCTTTTTTTTTTTTTTTTTTTTTTTTTTAAGCCTTGCACTATTTCACTAGGGACGGAGTGAGTAAGGGATTGGGATGGTGTGGAAACACTGGCCCTTGTGTATTACGGGTTGCACCACGGGCGTTTTCGGTGGCCAAATCAATACCTTAGTTGTCCTCGAAAAACCCTGTAGGTCTGTTTTTAATAGCTTGCTACACGGCTGAAATTACTCTGATTACTTAGCAAAGCCTCACCTTTGATCTACTGATCTAGTTAGGGACTGTGTGACAGAGAGCCAGTAGCAGGAGAGATCATTAACAAATTAAAAGAAGAAGGAAGGGAAAACTACAAGTTACAGAAACACAGGAAGTCTGAGGTTTGTCAGTTGTTGAAACATTTGATATTGTCTTTTAAGAGTCCCAGCTCTTTGAGGGCTTTCTTTGGATGACAAAATACTGACATTTAAAAACAGCAACAACAAAAGCAAAGCCACACAGTGTTTTGAGCTGGAAAACCTTGCATGGATTCCAAATGAATGAATGGTTGCCGGCCCCGTGTTCTACTTCCCTCTCTCAACAGATACAGATGCTTATAAAAATGCTTCTATTTCCCAACGTCTACAGTAGTGAAATGAAGGGCCAGCTTCCCATATTTGGTGCTCGTTAAAAAGTGTGCCTGGTAAGCTATTTTTTTAATTGTGGGGAAAATGCGGACAGATAGTACAGAAAGGGGTCACGTGCCACCTCCCATGCCCATGCAATTTCGCTGTTATTATCATCTTGCATTATGCATTATATCTGAGACACCTGGTGATCCCAGGTTGATACATGATTATCAAACACTATTAAATTTCATATTCGTGTAAATTCCACAGGTTACATTAAAGTGCATTCATTTTTTTAAAATATCTTTTTATTTATTTTTAGAGAGAGCGGAATGAAAGGGGAGAGAGAGGGAGAGAAACATCGATGTGTGGGAGAAACACAGATTTGTTACCTCTGGTGTGCCCCCGTCCGGGGACCTGGCCTGCAACCCAGGCATGTGCCCTGGCTGGGAATCAAACTGGCGACCTTTTGGTTCGCCGTCCGGCGCTCAATCCACTGAGCCGCACCAGCCAGGGCTAAAGTTCTTTATGTTGTACATCCTCTGGGTTTTGAAACATGCACAGTGATACGTAGCCACTATTATTACAGAATCACAACAAAAAGCCCCTGTCTGGTTCCAGCGAGCAGCCATTCTAAATCCTGTACTTTCAACCTAAGAGCTATTTCTCCCCCTTTGCACCTTCTTCAAGGGGCTTTTATTTTAGGAAAAGAGGAGAGTTGCTTCTCTCTTTTGGCTGGGGGCCACAGAAAGTCACTTTGCTTGGCTGCAACCTGCACATCCCTGGAACATCTCCTCTCCTGGTGTTTGTCTTCTTGCCCATGCAGGAGAACACGCAAACGTGCTCTGCCGAATATCCAAGAGGGAGCCCTCTGTCCTGAAGTGACAGAGCGACAAAGAACTAGAAGCGGTATGTCCTACGCTCGCCTGCCTTCCCCTCGACTCACCTGGTTTTATAGGTGCACGTCCTGACTATCTTATTAAGCTGCCCCAACACAGATTGATTTCCCGCCCTCCTCTTCAAGACGCCATGGCTTGCTCACCAGCCCCCTTCTTTGCTGCATGTGTGTCTACAGCGGAGCTCTGAAGCCTATAGTTGGGACCAGTGACTTTTAAACTGAGGGCTTGGGTGATACAGTCCCGGGCTTTTGGGTAGAGCTAAAGCAGAGTATTTTAAAAAGTCGAAAATTATACCTTACCCATTCTTTTATTAAATCGTTGAATAAATATGTGGGTCTCGTGGGAGAAGACACATGCTGAATATAGGCATTTATAGAGAGAAAGAAAATAAAACCAGGTCACAGGATCAAGTTGAGTAAGGGGCAATTTTAGCTGAGTCAGAGAAGGTTCCAGCAGAGCTGGTGTTTGGACGGAAGTGGCCAGAATGTCCTCCGAAAGTCTACAAATGAAGGGTTCCAGGCAGAGGCGGGGACAGACACAGGGCCCAGGACTCCACCAGTTAGAGGAAGGACAACAGCCAGGGAGTCGGGGCTGAAAGGACCAGGGGAACGTTGGTGGGAGGGGAGGTGGGGGGGGTGGCGATGGCAAGGCAGCAACTTTGGGTTTTACTGTGAAAAAGATAAGGACCCCCTGGGAGGCTGTCTGGGGGGTGGATGAGCTGTGTTCCACCTTTTCTGCCTTTACTCACCGCTTCCTTGAGCTTGCGTGGCCACACAAGGGTGACACCGGGCGGGAGATCTTGAACCTGAGCCTTCCCTCGGGTTCCCGCCTCCCACATCCAGCTACTTGCTCCACACCTCCCTTTGGGTTTCCAGAATCACTTCAAATTTAGCAGAACCCACACTGAGCACCTCGTCTTCCTACCCCCATCCTCCTCCTCCCACCGTCTTCCCCAGTGCTGCTGAAGAGAATCTGTCCCCCTTTTGGCTCACGCCCCAAATCGGGACTCATCGTTGCTCCTTTCACTCAGCTACTGTTTCTAACCCAGAGCAAGTCCTATGGACTCTACCTTCAGAATGTGTTAGGAATCCCACTAGATACACACCAGCGGCTCTCTCACACCCTTCGCTCCACCCCTCATCACCTGTTTCTGAGAGTAGTAGAACGTCCGCGGAGCTGGTTTCACTGTTTCTGTTCTTCCCCCCTTTCAGTCTGTTCTTTTTTTTTTTTTTAGATTTAAAGATTTTATTTATTTACTTATTCATTCATTTATTTATTTTAGAGAGAGGGGAAGGGGAGGGAGAAAGAGAGGCAGAGAAACAATGTGTGAGAGATACGCTGATCGGATGCCTCTTGCACACCCCCAACTGGGGCTCTGGCCCACAACCCAGGCATCAGACCAGCATCAGGCATCAGACCCATCCATGCCCCGCCTGGGAATCAGACCAGCGACCTTTCTGGTTTGCAGGCTGGCACTCGATCCACTGATCCACACCAGCCAGGGCATCAGTCTATTCTTAAAATAGGAAAATCTGTCTGCGTAAGCCAGACCACATCATCCCTCCCCGTAAAACTGCCATCCTGATCAGGCTAGGAGCCAAAGTCCTTACCATGGACTCAGCATGAGCCCCGTGCTTTCTGAACTTGTCCACTCCGCTCCAGTCATAAGGACATGCCTGTCTTGGCCAAGAGCATACTGGCTGGGATCTTACCTCAGGACCTTTGCATGTGCTGTGACATCACTTTGGTTCTTCCCTCTGATAAAAGCATGATTTGCTCTCTCACTTATCTCGGGTCTTTCTTCAAAGGACACCTTTGGGCAGGGGTCACCAAACTTTTTCTGGAAAAGGCTAGAGAGTAAATATTTTAGGAACTGTGGGCCACCTAGTCTCTTCGGCAATCATGCAACCCTGCCATTGTCATGCAAAGGTTCCACAGGTGATAAACGCACCAGCAGCCAGTTAGCTCGGTTGGTTGAAACATCACTATGATGTGCCCAAGGTTGTGGGTTCGACCCCTGGTGGGGGCACATACAGGATTAACCAATGGGAGTGTGAATGGGTGGAATAGCAAAATTGGTGTTTCTCTTTCTCTCCTCACCTTCCTCTCTCTCTCTAAAAATAAATTTTTTAAGTAATTTTTATCTTTTAATTATTATTATTATTTTAATTTAATTCTTATTCAAGTACAGTTTCCTGTTTTATATTCCCTCTAAAAATCAATTTTAAAGCTTTTTTTTTCATTAAAAAAACACACATAAGCAGAGCTGTGCTCCAATAAAACTATTTATGGACACAGAAATGTAATTTCCTATAATTTTTATGTATTACAAAATAGTCTTCTTTGGTTTTTATTCCAGTAAGTTAAAAATGGGGAAACCATTCTTAGCTCATAGCTCTATAAAAATGCCCTGGCTGGTGTGTCTCAGTGGATTGAGTGCGGCTCTGTGGACCCAAAGGTTGCCAGTTCGATTCCCAGTCAGGGCACATGACTGGGTTGTGGGCCAGGTCCCCCCTTGAGGGTGCACGAGAGGCAACTGATCAATGTATCTCTCACAGGTTGATGTTTCTCTCCCTCTCTCCCTCCCTTCCTCTCTCTCTAAAAATAAATAAATAAAATCTTTTAAAAAACAAAACTAAAACAGGCAGCCGGCTGCACATGACCTTCAGTCCCCAATATGTCCACCCTGTCCTTACGGAGCACTTCCTTGCCCCTCCTCCCAAAAACTCTATGTCCACGCACACACAACCACACATACACACTCTCCCTATTTTTCATGTCCTTCCCTCTTCATAGCTTATCTACATCTGCCTTTCTCTGTATTTAACTTACTCTCTTTTTCATTTATTTACTTTCCTCCCAAACCTCCAACTAGGTGGTCCACGAGGGCAGGGACTTCTGTCTGTTTGGGTGCACTACTGTGTCCCAGTGTCCCCACGGTACCTGGCCCATAGTAGGAGCTCCACACAGAGTGCTGAGGGAACGGCACCTTTGAAAAGAGGCTGCGGGACCTTCGGTCAGGGTGGAGGGGACCCTCACCCCCGTCTCCAAGGAGCAGGGGGAGACGGGAAGGCACATGTGTTGAGCATGCGCTCTCCGAGGCATCGGGCTTCCGGCCCCCTTGGCCGAGCCTTGAATGCTTTTCAGCTGAGAGCAGGGCTTGGCTACGGCGACGTGAAATGTTTGTGGAGCGCGGTGCAGTGTGGTGGGCAGGGATGGACGTCAGTCTGCAGACCTGGGCCTGCCACAGAAGGACTCGAAAGAGTTCCAGAAAGTAGGTCTCTCGGGCCACAGGCCACACTTGCCCAGATCCGAATCCCTGTAGAGGCAGGCAGTTGAGAGATTAAATCCAGACTCCACCAAATGCTGACCATATGACCTCGGACAAGTTACTTAATTTTCCTGAGTGTTTACTGAAAAATGGAGATAATAATTACCTCATAGGAGGCCACGAGGACTCAGTGAGCTAATGTGAGCGATCTCTTGGCACAGTGCTTGGCTCATCCTTTGCGATAAATACCGGCTGCCATCAGCTTTTCATTAGAAAGGCATGCTCGCTGTGGAATAAATAATCGAATATTTATATCATGGAACAGGCAAACAGAATCAAATAGGACAAAATAAGGGCAGAAATAAGGTTATCCTACTTCTCCAAAACTACTGCTGATGATGTCCTGGGGTGCCTCCTTGTCGGGTTTCATCTATCTGAGTGCTTTTTTAACGTGATACGAACAATTGGGTTGCCTGTTGTCCTAAACACCACCAAGGAATCAGCCCTGAATCTGATGGAGACTCGTATGTCTACCTCCTAGGTTGTTGCTGTTGTTTTTTTCAATTCCACTTGACATTCAATATTATGTTAGTCTCAGTTGGACAGCGTAGTGGTTAGACATTTGACGTAACTTATAAAGAAATCCCCTAACGAGCCTAGAACCTAGTTCCTGGCAGCGTACTAGTTACTAAAATGTCGTTGACTATATTCCTAGGCTGTATTTTACATCCCTGTGACTATGTTGTTCTAACTCCTAGTTTACAGGAATATAGAGAAGAAACATGTTAAATGACACGAAGGATTGGAATCAGCAGAGTTTAAAACATGGGACCTTGCCCTGACAGGTGTGGTGCGCGTAGTAGGGCATCATTTTGCAAAGCGAAGGGTCACCGGTTCAATTCCTGGTCAGGGCACCTGCCTGAGTTGCCGGTTAGGTCACTGGTTGGGGCTCTTCGATGCTTCTCTCCATCTCTTTCTCCCTCCCTTTCCCTCTCTCTAAAAATAAACAAGTAAAATCTTTTTTTCTAATGTGGGGACTCCTACAGGACAAACACCTCAGTTTCTTCAAAAATTAAATTGCAAGGGGCATCCCACAGAGGTGCAGTGTTGAGAACGTTCTATGCCTGCATTAGTAGGCTCTAGTCAAATGTGGCTATGGAACCCTTGAAATGTGGCCTGTGTGCCTGCCTGAAGGACTAAATTTCTTATCTTATGAATAGTAATTTATTTAAATAGCCACATGTGGCTGGTGGCCACTGTGCTGCCCTGGGTAGCTATAGATTAAAAGAGACTTAGAGACATGTCAACCAGCCACCCTGAAGAGGCCTTGTTTGGATTCTTTGTTTGGGGGTTTTAAAAAAATATTTGTTTATTTTTAGACAAGAAGGGACGGAGAAAGAGGGAGAGAAACATCAATGTGTAGTTGCTTCTTGTGTGCCCCGCACTGTGGACCTGGCTTACAACCCAGGCATGTGCCCTGTCTGGAAATCAAACCAGCAACCCTATGGTTTGTAAGTGGGCACTCAATCCACTGAGCCACACCAGCCAGGGCTATTTCTTTATTTTTAGAGAGAGGGGAAGGGAAAGAGACAAGAGAGAGAGGGAAACATCATCGTGTGGAAGAGAAACAGTTGCCTCCCACACGCCCCCAGTTGAGGACCTGGCCCACAACCCAGGCATGTGCCCTGACTGGGAATCAAACCAGTGACCTCTCGGTTCACCGGCCGACTCTCAATCCACTGAGCCTTACTAGCCAGGGCTGGATTTTTAATCAAACAAATGAACTTTTTAAAAAAACACCTGTGAGACCGGGAAATTGAAATACTGGCGAAAGTCTTTGATGATATTAAAGACTTATTGCTGATTTTGTAAAGTGTGATAACGATATTGCAGTATTGCTTTTCAAGGAAGTCCTTGATCTCTTAGAGATACTGAAATACAATGCCTTAGTCCCCCTTGTCTGCGGTTTCCTCTGCATGGTTTCAGTCACCTCCAGTCAACAGCAGTCTGAAAATGTTCTATGGAAAATCCCTCAAAGAAATGATTTGTAAGCTTTCTTTTTTTAAGATTTTATTTATTTACTGGTAGGGAGAAGGGCAATCAATGTGTGGTTGCCTCTCATGAGTCCCCCCACTGGGGACCTGACCCACAACCCGGGCATGTGCCCTGACTGGGAATCGAACTGGTGACCCTTTGGTTCACAGCCTGTGCTCAATCCACTGAGCCACACCAGCCAGGTGTAAGTTTTCTACTGCATGCAGTTGTGAGCGGTGTGATGAAATCTCACACTGTCCCACTCTGTCCTGCCTGGGACACACACTGTCCCTCTGTCTGGTGTCTCCACACTGTATGTGCCCCATGCCCACTCAGGGGCCCTTATCATACGTAGCCTCACAATGCCTGTGTCACTCACCTCACGTCACCTAGGCACACATTGTGTCATCTCTCTCATGTCACCAGAGGGTTGAATCCAAGGTGGTAAAATTTTTGAGGGTCTACATTCCCATCGCTCTTATTACAGTACATTGTTATAATTGTTCTGTTCTATTATTCATTACTGTTATTCATCTCCTACTGTGCTTAATTTATAAGTTCGACTTTCTCATAGATATGTATGTGTAGGAAACACCAGACATATAGGGTGTGGTACTACCTACGGTTTCAGGCGTCTACGGGGGGTGTCTTGGAATCTATGCCCTATGGATAAGGAGAGGGGCTACTGTAGGTAAACATACACGACACCTAGCCCCAGACAGGTGGCTCAGTTGGTTGGAGCAGCATCCTGTGCACCAAAAGTTTGTGGGGTCGATCCCGTTCAGGGTACACACCTAGGTTGTGGGTTTGATCCCTGGTCGGGACACATATGGGCGGCAACTGATCGATGTTTCTCTCTCTCTCTCTCTCTAAAATCAGTGAACATATCCTCAGGTAAGGATTTTAAAAAATTATGCGACATCAAGGATTTGCATCCAAATAACATAGTGTTGCCCTGGCTGGTGTGGCTCAGTGGACTGAGTGCCGGCCTGCAAACCAAAGGGTGGAGGTTCCATTCCCAGTCAGGGCAGATGCCTGGGTTGTGGACCAGGTTCCCCGGTATGGGGCGTGTGAGAGGCAACCACACATTGATGTGTCTCTCCCTCTCTTCCTCCCTCCCTTCTCCTCTCTCTAAAAATAAATAAATAAAATAAAATAAATCTTAAAAATAATAAAATTCATTGACTTAAAAAAATAACATAGCACGGAGGGGTGAACACCCAATATGCAGGTGATGTATTACAGAATTGTGCACCCGAAACCTGTACGATTTTACTAACCCGTGTCACCCCAATAAATTCAGTTAAAAATAACCTTGCAGAGGGTGTGGGGTACAGAGGACACAAGAGTCTCGTGAGCCGATGGCTGTTGAAGCCGTAGAATGAGCAGATGGAGGTTCACTTACTCTTCTCCTTCCTTTGCCATGTGTTTGAAATTGACCATAGTGAGAAAACTTCTGTAAAATCTTCTTAGTCCACCCATGTTATGTATACGTCTTTCTTCCTTCGGGAATTCCATTAGAAGTGAACACTGACATTTGTAAATGAAAAGCCTTCAGTTCTTAAAGTCGCATTAGAATTTTAAGGGAAAGATAAAGCAGCACTTTTAGAAAAATCGCAGCCAGGCCCAAGCTACCAGCTTCCTTTAAAGGGACAGAAATTATTCCTGTTCTTCGTGGTGTTCCTTGATCACACTCGGCTGCCAGGAGGGAGACCACCAGTTGCCCCACCCGTCTATCTCTCCTTTTCCTTCAGCAATGAAATTTCTGATTTTTAGTTGGCACCTGACTACCCTGATAAAAGAGTATGCTTTCCAGCCTCTGATGCACCTGAGGGTAGCTGCGTGACCACATTCTGACCAACGGTTTATAAGGGGAAGTGGCATTGACTTCCTGGAAATGTCTTTAAACATGTTTCCTTTCCTGACCTCCCCCATTCTTCCTGCTTGCTGGAATGTGGTCTGATGGCTGGAGCTTCAGCAGCTCTTTTGGGTCATGTGGCAGAAGTCACGTGAAAGGACAGTGGAACAGGAAGATTGAAAGAGCTCAGTTCCTGAGTGATGAAGTGCCATGAGGGGAGAAATAAATTCTCCTCTTGTTTTTCTGTTATTCACAACTGATTCTGATCCTAATTAATATAGTTGCTATATCTCTTCTCTAATATTTATTGAGGAGTACTCTGTAGGTTGTATCATGCTTATTGCTGTGACAGAAACTCAGTGAGCCATAGAATCAGACATAAAGGATTTTTCCATTTAATTGAAAGAAACACAAAATATAAGATGATGAAGATATCACTAAATAGTACCAGCTAGCATGTATTGAGTACTTACTAGGTGTCAGACAATGTTCTAAGCACTTTATCCTTATTAACTAATCAGTTTTCACAACAAGATTAAGTTATTACCATTCCCAATTACAGGTGAGAAAACAGAAGCACAGAGAGGTTATGTAACTGGCCCAAGGCCACACAGCTCATAAAGTGTGGAGATAGGACACATGGGTAGCATGACTTAGGAAGGTTTCAGAAGGAGAGACAGAGCCAGGGCCACCTGGCAGATTGTTGTAAAGAAAACGAGATCCTCATTCATTCAATGGATATTCAGGGGGTGCTTGCCGTGTGGGTCAAGCACCCTTTGGACTGAGAATAGGGTGAGCGTGGGCCTAAAATGTAGCGGGGTTGACAGGGAGTAGGTTGGGGGATTGAGATCTTGCTTCACAGCAATTGTCATCAGTTTGGCTCAAATGAACTCACAACAGTGAAAAACAATTGAATGAGTAGGTTGTGATTCGGAGCCAAGGCGGCTGTGTGGCCCACTCCAAGGCAGGGTGCTCTAGGAAGGGTGCCCCCCGGTGCTGTGCAAAGCCACAGCAGTGATCCCGAATTTGAGGCTCCCAAGCTGAATGTGGCCACAGGTGCATTTTGGTTGGTTTGCGGCGTTTAGGAAATTGAGAGACTTCACATAGAGACCCAGACTCCCGGTTTCTTTCAAAAACGGGGAAGATTCATCAGTAGCAGACCAGCATTGCCACATCTGGCTAAAGCAGAATGCAGCTGCCCCTTCAGACTTGTCACAATTCCTAGCCCTCCCCAATGTTATAAGGTGGTTGAGAAGGGGGATGGTTACCGGAGGTCCCCGTGTGACATGAGGGTGCAGTCAACTTCACGTGTCTCGGCCTGCAAGTGCCAAGTGTGATGCTAACTGAGAAGCACAGTATTCATGGCTCTATTTCCCCCTTGCCTCCCAGAAGAGAGGAAATATTCTGAAACAAAAATCTTCACGAACGTTCTTATAACCAGACATATAGCATTTGAGACCCTTCCAGGTGGTAACACTGGTGATGACAACTCGACTGTCTTGCCTGGCCATCAAGTGTTGGTGTTAAAGAAACCAGGACCTCTTCTGGAAGACAAAGGAGTTGATCCATTCTATGTGCGGAAACCTGGAATGTTCCCTTTCTTTTCTTTTTTCAGAAGTATTCCCAAATCCAGGTGCCTGGCTGGTGTGGCTCAGTGGATTGAGCACGGGCCTGTAAAGCAGGGGGTTGCCGGTCCAGTTCCCGGTTGGGGCGCATGCCTGGGTTGCGGACCTGGTCCCCAGTGGGGGACACAGGAGGGGCAGCCACACATTGATGTTTCTCTCCCACTCTTTCTTTTTCCCATCCCCTCTCTCTAAAAATAAATAAATAAAATATTTAAAAAATCATCTAGATGGGTATAAGCATTAAAAATCACTAAAAATAGACAGTAATGCACAATTTGCCAATCAATGAGAGAAAAATCAATCTATCTGAAAAGTTCATCTCTTGGGAGCGAACTGGGCATCAGGCAAAGGAGGGAATAGGAAAACAGACCCATATTTTAGTTTGTTGTCCGTAAGCCTGAGTTCCTCACATGTTCAGGCTCCTTCTTACCACAGGGCCTTTGCATATGTGATTCCCTCTGCTGAGAAATCTCTTCCTTTTTCCAACTTCTCCCTGCTTATTCCTTCCAACCCTGCCTTTTATTAGTATTTTTTAATCCTCATTTTATCCAAGGACATGTTTATTATTTTTAGAGAGAGAGGAAGGGAGGGAGGAAGGGAGAGGGAGAGAAACATTGCTGTGAGAGAGAAACATTGATCACCCCTCTTGTTCACCCCCAACCAGGGACCAAACTGGGTATGTGCCCTGACTGGGAATTGAACCTGCAGCCTTCTGGTTTATAGGATGACACTCCAACCAAGTGAGCCACACCGGCCAGGGCCAATCCTGCCTTTAGTGTAGCTGTTTCTGTTCTCCCTGTGCCTTCTACCTGGAAGCCTTATCCAGCTCTGCACCACCTCCAGGTCCCTTGCGAATATACGGTCAAAGCACCAGGGCCAATATGGTCCAGAGGTATTTTTGCCTTTGTGGGCCGTATCCTCCATGAAAGGATATTAAAAATTATGTTTTGTAACTGCACTGGCATTAAAACAAATATAACCCAGGCTGGATATATTATTATATATTCATTGTTATGATATTTCTTTTTTGGTTCTGTCTTTAAAAGACATGGAGATGAAAACGTCTTCCTGGGCCCCTAACGGCATCGCGGGCCCCAGGTGCTGTACCTCATTCCTCCTGGAGAAATGCCCGGAGTGCCTGGTCCTCGGGACCACGCCCCTTCTCCCCAGTACATATTCCTAGTGCAGTTCAGTGCCTTCTGCATGGAGCCCAGCTAAGAACACTGCATCTAAATGCCCCGTGGTGACGCTCGGAAGGTGAGACACCTAAAGGCTTCTAGGAAGGCCCGCCCGTCTGCATTTCTATTTTTATATGTTTTATTTTTTTCTAAATATTTTATTTATTTATTTTTAGAGAGAGAGGAGGAGGGAGGGCCAAAGAGAAGGAGAGGAACATTGAAGTACAAGAGATACAGGGATCCATCAGTTTCCTCGCGCACACGCCCCCAACCGGGGGCCTGGCCCTCAACCCAGGCACGTGCTCTGACTGGCAATCGAACTGGTGACCTTTCAGTTCACAGCATTCAATCCACTGAGCCACGCCGGCCAGGGCTGCATTTCAAGAATCAATCATCATTAATTCTACTGCTCACAAATGGTGGAGATCCACTCTAATGGCCAGTTTCATGTTTGCTTACCCAGCTAAAACTTTGACTCCAGTTAGGGCCATGTCTCTTTGTGCCATTCTGCATTCCTTCACCAACACAGGTTCTGGCACCTAGTAGGCGCTCACTACATTTTCAGTGAATAAGTAGAAGAAAAGAAATGTGGCCGGCTGTGTTTGCGAGGTTCCCATTTGGTCATGGCTGCAGGTAAGTAACTATATTTTTAAGGAGTGAGTACATTATATGCTATACTGACATTATATATTATTGATAGAGTATAGATACTATATTGATATTACCTATCAACGTATCCCTGTCTCCTAAAATATTGCCTGGTAGTGTAGGTCCACCATCTCTAGAGTAGATAGCTGAGTGGTTGTCCATGGGGGTCAGCTCTTCACTCTGTTACGACTGTATCAGATTACAGATGAATCCGTTCGTAAATCTCTTTCTATTACTATTGGCATCTCAGATTTCGAATGCCCCAGACATAAGGCATCTATGGATTTCACACAGGTGGTACATGTGGCCACACTTCCTTGTCCCGTCTTCCTTTCCTTAAGGTCACGGTGACCTGTTTCCTGGCTACCTCCCTTTGGTGTCAGCAGAGTTCTCTCTGCAGGTTTTCTTACAAATGAAAACATTGTGGGAATACCAAGGGGAGCGAAGCCTGCATTAGTGGTTTATAAATAGCAGCAGGGTATCAACGTGGGTTTCTACAGGTCAACTAATGAGAACTGAAGACTTCTGAAGTGTACCTAGTAATTTATGTGTCTCATCTGGGAGTCACGGGAAAGATCTGGGAAGCGGCCAGCGTCTTGTTTTTGGTGCAGTTCCCACGTCTTCAGGCTGTGGGTCAGGCCGCGTTGGGACGAGACCTGGGCCTCAGGTCTAGTGGGGATTAAAAAGCAGTAGATTGGGAGATGGACACTTCCCCCTCTAAAAGAAGATGTTTATCAAAACCGTTGAAATATTTGCTGTTGCCTACACTGTGTATTTGTAAGTATTTATCTTGCAGAGTCCCTGGGTTTCTTTGTCTTCTGATCTTAAAATTGGGTGCCGTCCTTAGAGTGGTATTGTGTGTTATGGTAATCCATTATTGCATGGGACGCTTATTGTGGTATGTGATCCTGTGATTGAATCTGTTAAAGGTGTGCAAGGCTAGATAATGGAGTTGCTGTAATTCGTTCAACAGCTTTTCCATAAAAATATTACTTTTACTTAAAAAAAGGGGAGGGCCATGGCCTGGAAGCTCAGCTGGTTAGAGTGGCGTCCTGATAGGCCAAGGTTATTATGGTTGTGGGTTCGATCCCCGGTCAGGGCACATACAAGAATCAACCAATGAGTGCATCAATAAGTGGATCACCAAATTGATATTTTTCTCTCTTTCCCTCTCTAAAATCAATTTAAATTTTCTGAAAGGTATGGGTGAATGGAAAACATGCTAGTTGTGGTGGAGGGAAGGCTGGTTCTCCATGGAGAAGGAACTAACCGTGATCTACTCGTGAGATCCATGGGTAGAATTTGTTTGTGCCTAGGGTGATCCCAGTGTGTTTATCAAGCCAGTATTCTGAATCCTTCAGACAAAGACATTTTTAAAAAACGAATTCTGATGATCATCCTTAGAAAGAAAAGTACTGGCATATGACCATTTATGCGAATGTTTGGTTTTATCATTATAAATCTATTTTGTTCAATTAGGAATTAAAAAGTTCACTGAACTCTTCCCTGCAATGAAATTATTTTGACTGTCTTACGGGGTTTACATAGAGTTCACTTTAAGATGAGAGCCTGCCTACACAGAATGGAAAGCTTAATTAGATTATGCTCGTTACAGCATTTTCCTGCGTTCTTCCGTCTGGCACAAGTTTTGATATTAATAAAGACAAGTTTTAATGACCCATCTAAGTCCTGCACACTTCGGTGGTATCTCAGAGATGGCTTTTCTTTCTCTTATTAAAAATGCACCGTGACATCCACATAGCATGTGCTGCATTTAAAAATATGTGTGTTTGTATAAAAACTGAGCCTTTTATTTTTTCACTTCCCCCTTTGAAGGAGGAAGAGATAAATCATGAGAATAGAACATATTAGGAATTTGGTTCCAAAAAAAGGAGCTTCCAGGAAATGTAATAAAGTCTATGTAGGTAAAACTTAACTATGTTCTTTCTATCGCGAATGATTATTCAGTTCAGAATGAGGACACTGAACAATTGTGAATTAGCCAACAAAAATGATATTCTCTTCTCTTTCTGGTTTAGTTTATTTAGATCTAACCTTGTTTCATAAAAAGTGACATTTCCCATCTTGTACATGGTTAATGATTTTAAAAAGTTCTGTATACTTAGCAATGTACAAGAAAGATTTATACAGGCAGACAAACATATTTTAAAGACGTATTCAAAATACAGGGTCTGGCACAAATAACGCTCCTTTTTTATTACAAAATCATAAACATATAATTCTGTAACAACAATACACCCTCAAGCACACCATAGGATGTTTTTTGAAATGTTCAAATAAAACTATACATTATTACGCCCATACTATTAGCCCACCGACCACACTCAAGCAGGTGTTACTTCTGTCAGACCCTCCGTGTTAAAGATGAACTCTGGCTGGGTAGCTCGGTTGGTTAGAGTGTTGTCTCAGACAAGCCAAGGTCATAAGGTCGATCCCCACTCAGGGTACGTATGAGAAGCAACCAATGGCTCTGACTGGTGTGACTCAGCTGGTTGGGCATCGTCCCACAAAGTGAAAGGTTGCCAGTTCAATTCCCGGTCAGGGCACATGCCTGGGTTGTACAGGAGAGACTACTGACAGATGTTTCTCTCTCACACTGAGGCTTCCCTCCCTCTCTCCCTCCCTTCGCTCTCTAAAAATTTAGACATAAAATCTTTTTTCAAAAAAAAGCAACCAGTGAATGTATACATAAATGGAACAACAAATCCATATTTCTCCATCTCCCTTCCTCTTGCTCTAAAATTAATAAACATTTAAAACATTAACTAAAATATATTAAAGATGAAGCTAAGCTCTTGTTTCTGGACATCTGAGTAACTAAACAATATAACGAAGTCAAACACGTTTTCTCAGGCATTGTGGCTAGGTGTAATTTGTTATTGGCTTAGTTGTGTTTACTTTTTCCTTTTCTGTTCCTTTCTAGTTTGTGTGTTGGTTGCTGGGTGCTTTTTTTTTTTTTTTGAAGACTGTAACTACCTTCAGCTAGTGAATAAAACCCTCCAAGTTTTAACCTTTTATGATTTAAGTCTAAAAGCATTTAAAATGAACCAAAATAAATCTGTTTGTTCAAAGCTAAAGCACGAAGCCCTTACTCTTCGGCATACGTCATGTTTTCTGTTTGAGCTGACTTCGCCCGGGATCCCCCACCCTGTTTGCCTTGCAGCCTCTGACAACCGAGTTGGCTGGAAGATTTAAAGCAAACGTGAATGAGCAGAAGTGAAGTGTTCGCCCAGCTCAGTGCCACACACCTTTCTCAGTGGCTTCCTGTCAATCCCAGGCTCTGTTTCACCTACAATGGGATCTGTCCCATAGGGCCGTGGTAGGGATTCACGGAACTAATGTATATAAAAACCTTAGAAGAACAGCACGCTACAAAAAGGTTAGCCATGATCCCGGTGTGCTTTGGGGACAAGCCCCCCTCCCCCAATAGCTACTGCTCCGGAATAAGAGTCCACGCAGCAGGGAGCGATCTGTAACCTTTGTGGGGGCGGGGCGGGGGCGTCGTTTCCTTAAAGAACAATGTTTTCTTTTACATATTCTGAAAATGGGATCCTTCACCGAAGGCAGCTCTTCTGCCCAGTAAAAGTGCCTGTAAGGGAAGGAAAATGCTGACTTCTCCCAGCCTGCGGGAGGGGGAGGAGGNGCTCCGGAATAAGAGTCCACGCAGCAGGGAGCGATCTGTAACCTTTGTGGGGGCGGGGCGGGGGCGTCGTTTCCTTAAAGAACAATGTTTTCTTTTACATATTCTGAAAATGGGATCCTTCACCGAAGGCAGCTCTTCTGCCCAGTAAAAGTGCCTGCCTGTAAGGGAAGGAAAATGCTGACTTCTCCCAGCCTGCGGGAGGGGGAGGAGGGACTTTCAGTGCCAAAGGGACTTTTAGCTGAGTAATAAAGCAGCAGTCGTCCTCCTCCTCTCGGCCCTGATTGTAAACTCCGTAACAGAACGTTCAAGGTCTCCTAGGTATTTTACAAAAATCACGGGAGGAAGGCGGCACCAGAATCACCCATTTTTAACCAGTGCTTACCGGGCACATTCTAAGTGTGTAGTGAACAACTACTTAATGGTTTGTCATTGAAACTCTGCGATATTTTTTTTTCTATTGGTGTTAGGGATAACCACCCCTTGTGTGAAATACCCCCACATAAGGGGGTTTTAAAAAATAATGTTCTAAATGACAGAAAAAAAGTCATTGTAAAAAAATGTGAAAAATATACACACACAGGAAATTTTTTAAAAAATCAATGGGGATTGTTAGTAACACCTCAGTGGAGAAGAAAGGGTTTTTGAGAAAGTCCCTCATAGGTGGTGCAGAATCTGGGATTTAAAACAAAACAAAACAAAACAAAAACGTTGGGATACGATAATACCAAAACAAATTCAAGGAGAAGAAGAGGAAGTCACCCTACACCTATGCCAGAATCTAGACCACTTCCTTCTCAAATAGGCGAAAAAGGACCAGGAACTTCAAGGCAGGAAGTAGCAACAAGACTTGAATACTCCTCGGGAATTCTAGGAGCTGGGAAGCGCTGTCCGAGCCACCAACCTAGGAGCCACGGAGTCTGGGTGTATGGGGATATTCACACCCAGGTTACAAGGGACAGGGCGAGGGTGGGGTGGGGTGGGGGGATCTCTGCCAGGAGTCCTGGACTGAAGTTTGGGCTCTGCAATTGATTAACTTTGTGACCTTGGAAAGGTGACGGTCTCTCCCAGGTCCACTCTTACCTTACAGAGCGCTGTTAAGATATTGTATCTATAAAATCCTTTTAATAGAACAATGTAAACATTAGGCCTACTGTGGAGGAGGCACCATTCCAAGCTTTTCTGTATTGTCCGGGCGTGAACCTTTGTTTTCTTGTCTACACTATTGATCCGCAAGGATTTACAGTTGTTGGCAGAGGTGAATCGTGCTGCTTCCCCTGGGCCTATTCAGAAACTTGGATGTTTCTGCTTAGTGAATTTCTCCCAAGTCACCTTTGAAAAATAGGTGCCCAGGAATATTCATCCTCAGCAAGAAAGAGACAGGTGACACTGTCCCGAGGTTAAAGCCACCTTCCTGACAGGTTTTTGTTGTTTTGTTTTGTTTTGTTTTCAATTGTAGTTTATATTCAGTACTCACCTCACCTACAGTTTATTACTGACACCACATCTGACTGTCTTTGGACAAGGAGGTACACGTCCTCTTGATAAATAAATACTGAAGTGCCCCTGACAAATGGATCAAGAAGTTGTATTTCCTCACCAAACACAGCCTCATTTGTATACCCCATCTCTGGCCAAATTCTGTAGCACTCAGGCCATAAATATGTAATGTCTCCTGAAAACACAGGCCTGCCTATCTGGGAGCCCACGCCCATTTTGCTGTCCCACATGAAACTGGGAAGCAGGCCAAAGGGTATGGCCAAATAATGGCTGTGCCAGAGGACCCCCTCCCCCCCGCCCCCAGGGGGCAGAGGCCCCTCCCCTCAGGACCCAGGCTGGTAGTAGAGACACTTCTGAGCCTGTATCTGGGGGTACAGTCACTCTTTAGGGCATCAGGAGTCTTTATTAAATTACTCCAGCTACAGATTGGCTTTTTATTTTTATTTTTTAATTTATTGATTATTGAGAGAGAGAGAGAGAGGGAGAGGGCGAGAGGCACTGACTTTTTGTTCCATTTATTTATGCATTCATTGTTTGATTCCTGTATGTGCCCTGATCGGGGAGCAGGCCTCAACTACAGCCTATCAGGATGCTGCTCTCACTCACTGAGCTACCCGGCCAGGGCTGGTTGGCCTTTGTGAGCCTGCTTTTGGCATAGGTAGGAAAGGAGGAGGCAAAAAAAAAAAAAATAGTGGTGTAAGCAAGTGTTGAAATCTTAGACCATTTCATGAATGACTCAGTGTTTCCTTCTGGAAAAGGGCAATAATTGGCTTTCCTTAATAACTTAGCTTGGGGAAGAGGCCCTCAGTGTGGAGGGTTCTGCGTGCTGTCCGAATCCAGCCATCCTCTGAGCTTCATTTCCATAGCTCCCCAGAAGGAATTTCGTTCACATGATGACACGAGCTTGTTGAAAAATAACAAAATAACCCATCACATACTTCCTCCTTCAGGCTTCCTGTTCTCTCTGAGAAATGCATTGAGGTTGTCTCTTTCTCTCTCTTTCCTTTTTTTTCTTCCATTTAAAAATATTCAAAATATAATGCATCAAATCAATATAACCTTAAACTTACATAAGGTGATGAGTCCACTCTCTCTCTAAAGCTGGAAAAACTATTCAAAATATGTTTAAAGCTATTACTCTTCTTTAAGAGAGTAGAAAAGAATAACCTGTCATTTCTCTCTTTACAGAATGAGGATTTCCTTTGGTGCATTCCTTTAGTGTGCGAAATAGATAACTAAATATGTTTCAAATATTATTTGTAACCTGGGCGCATTTCAATTTTAGAAGTAAAAGAAAAAAAACCAAACAAAGACATTAAGCCTCTGTCTCCCTCTGCCTAGAAGCAGTCCTGAGTTCTGATACAGAAGACGTCCATGCTTCCGGCATTACTGAGGGTGAATCCCGCTCAGAGCTACAAACGCAGAAGATGTCTCACATGACTCATTACTGGAATAAATGTTGCTAATGTTAAAGGTATGCAAATAGAGCTTAAACGGGTGAAGGAAGACTCTGCAATTCAATAAATAAAGTTGAGAATGTTACTGTGGTTACCGTGGACTCTATTTGCATACAGGCTTATCTTGTTTTTAAAGCAGGAGGGGGGAAAAAAGGGAGGAGGAAGAGAAAAATCCCAACTTTCACCGCCTGTTCTCAAAATATAACTTCTTAAGAGGGCCCAACGGCTCAAGCCATGTTAACCTGCAAAAGGCACTTTGTGCAGAAGAGCCCAAAACACGTCACACATATTTTCTAGTATGTAGAGTGCAAACATGAGACTAACTTTAGGTCATCTTACTGAGAAAATTGCACAATCCAACTTTTTGTCGCTCCAGTCTGGTATGTTAGGTCAGGGCTGATTCTGCCACTACTCAGGTTTCAGGAGTGGCCCTACCTGGGTTTTTGGGCTCATCACTAGTGGGTCCTTGGCTCATCTCCCAAGTCAGACCCACAGCCAGACTGAAATAGAATGAAATAGACAAAGAGAGAGAGAGGAAGGGAGGGAGGCACCCCGTGGTAGATCCTGCCGCTGTTTATCAAATCACAAATCTTACAACGCTGAGTCCTGTGAATGAAAGCCCGGGTAACTCGCCATTTGGGAAGGAAAGCTCACACTGTCCATCTTATTTATGTCTGTGTAAGCGTGTATTTATCCACCTTGGGCTCCGGAGAAAACCGCGCTTCCCTGAGATTGCTCATCCATGGAAGGTGGAAGTCGTTCAAGGAACTAAGATGAGCAAAGTCCATACTGACTCAGGAAGAGAATGGATTTGAATACATGCTTCAGAAAAATGTCTACATTAGTCACACCCTCGTAGGTAGGACGGGGGTTGGGGGCGGGGGGGGGGGGAGGCGGAGGCGAAGCTCGCCAGAGGCCGGGGCTCTACAGAAGCCCTGCGGGGCACTCACAACACAGCGTCCCCACCGCCGCCCCTCCCATTCAGGACTGGAAGATCCAGGCGGGATGTGCCTGGAGAAGCCCGGAAAAACACTTGGGCTAGAAGCCATACGAATGGTGTAGAGATTCATTTCGTAAATACCTTTAAGCGTTTCTCTTTTACATGGGTATTTACTCTAGCTGTGGGGAGCGTGGCCAAAGGTTTTCTGACCATCCCACTCGTGGACAAAATGGAGCAGGTTTTCGGTTCGGAGCTCCTGTGCACCCCAGCCCCATCCCCCGGCCCCATCCCCCACCCTCAAATAAAGTTGGATTCTGAAACGGAAAGTGAGGAAGGGAGGAGTGATAAGAACCTTATGTACTAACAAAGAGGGGTGGTATGGTTCTTATTTCATGAGCTCGGCCCCTTAAGATTATAGCACAGACACATGCATTGCTGCACTTAAAAAAACAAAGCAAAACAAAACAAAACAAAACCCCCTACGCGTGTGTTTTTTAAAAGAAGTTAATACCTGCTTCTGATACCCAATTCAAGAGGTACAAAGGGGACACGGCACAAATCAGTCCCCTCCCACTGTGGTTCCCAGCCTCCCAGGTCCTCTTCCTAGAGGTCACCACTGTGACCAGAGAGATTTTGTTTTTTTTTTTAAAGGAGATAATTGCCCTGTCCATGTGGTTCTCCTTTGCAGTGTGAATACACTTTTGTCGTCCTTATTTCTGGATAATTCCCTCTGAAATACCATAAGATACAGAGGGATTAAAAAAAAAAAAAGAGCTTTGGTGGCCTGACACCAGATTTACTGTTAGGCTTTTAATTCAACTGTCAGTGAAAACTTTCTTTTTCTGTTTGGCTTTGCACAGATATTCTGGCCCCTCCTGCTCCACGCACGGGGAGTTACGGGAGGGGGCTGGGGGAAGTTAGGAGCTTGCCCAGTATCTGTATTTTCTAAAATTTTACAAGAGAAGGAAAACAAGATGTGACTAAAGAAGAGAAATCCTCGTTTGAGCGAAAATCCTCATTTTCCTTATTAAAATATCAGGTGAAAGAGGGCGAGCGAGATCCTCCCAAGTGCTCAGTCATCTTCCAAGAGCTGCAAGCAAGTGCCGCCCAAGCACCTGGGCTTGTTGCTGAGTGTTGCCATGAAAATGAAACAGCATTTGTGATCAGAAAGCCTACTGTTTACTGTACAAAGTTTGAAACCTGCAGAAATCACCCATACACCCAACATAAAGTGCTCAGACACCACCACAAAAACTAGAAGAACACTCTTATTAGACCTACGCACTTACCATATTTTAAATACAAGAATTCTCAGAGTTTGCAATAGCCTTAGAAAAGATCAGAGAGGTACATAGGCCTAGTACTAATATTCTTCTATCTTATTGTGCAGTTATCCCAAATAATTTGGATTTACCTGCTGGGGCCTCTACTGTCTTCTGTTTACATTTGTTCAACACACATTTAAACGTAGTTTAACTGGTATCTGTAAAATCTCCACGCCTATCCCCACAGTTTGGAAGATGGTATTTTATTTTTTTAACGTTATTCAGGACATTCTGTATCAATTCAATAAATATAAATCAAATTTGAATATTGAGGATCTGATCGGCCTTTTAAAAAAAAAGATTTTATTATTTTTAAGATTTTACTTATTTATTTCTAGAGAGAGGGGAAGGGAGGGAGAAAGAGAACATGAGTGTGTGGTTGCTTCTTACACAACCCCCACTGGGGACCTGGCCTGTAACCCAGGCATGTGCCTTGACTGGGAATTGAACCCGCAGCCCTTTGGTTTGCAGGCCAACACACAATCCACTGAGCCACACCAGCCATGGCTGATTAGCCTTTTTTAATGGGTACATTTGGGTATGTTTTGACACCTACAAAAAGCCTGAGAACAGACCACAGATACTGTATCAATATTCCATAAACTCCCCTGGCAGTAGCTTTTTGGCTTGCTCAGCATAATGATTCATTGATGCTTGTAATGTTATTTTTCAGTTGTGTGCCTGTGGCACTTAAAGTAAAAAGGACAAAAATAAGTTTGAGGGGGAAAAAACCCCATTTTAATTGCTTTCAAATGTTCCAATAAAACTCAAACCCATACACTCTTGCTCAAGAATTTCCTTGCCAGATCATTGCATAGTTGCTTGCCAAATCTCTCTAGCTTTCTCCTATTTTCTTATTCCTAATTCTTAGGAACTACAGACAATATTAATATATGTAAATATTTTCAAAAGGCTTTTAAACATTCCAATGTCACAGGAAAGAATTTTGAAAAATCAGATCTCCATGCTTAAAAACAACTAAAAGTTTATGACTCAGAAAATAGCAAAATAATCTTAAGCTCCCAAGAAGAAAGTTGGGTGTTTGGGTTTTTTTTTTTTTTTACACTCATGTTTAAATAACCATTTTGTTATCTTCAACTGTTGTCCCTACTGAGGACATCCCAATAAACGGCCGATCTCTGTGACTAAGGAAATACTCCAGCTTATGATTCACTGATAGGAGAAGAAGTATCAGCAAGGCCAGGAGGCCTCGTAGGTCACTATCTAACAGCCCGTGGCACTGGCGCGGGCCCAGCGAAATGATGACAGAGCAGTGGTTGTGCCCAGACCATGACAAGTGTGCAAAGATGACTTCAGTCCATGGAACAACAGCAGGTGGGCACCGTGCACACTGGATTCTATGCAGACAGAATAGAAGAGAATGTGCGGTGGATGGTGGGTGTCCTGGGTTCCAAACAGAGGCTTTGGAATTATGACAGCATGAAATTCCAGTTTCCTTCATAGGGTCTGCGATGTTTTGCTGCACACTGGAAAATTATGAAAGAGATAACATTTTTAACAACTCGGAAACGTAAAGAGAAGGGCAGACATTTTGCTAATACATATATAGAAATGGAAGGAAATAGAGTGAATTCAAATATCACCTTTTTTTGCCCTGGCTGGTGTGGCTCAGTGGACTGAGTGCTCGCTTGCAAACCAAAGGGTCACCAGTTCGATTCCCAGTCACGGTACATGCCTGGGCTGTGGGCCATGTCCCCAGTGGGGGGGGGGTGTGAGGGGCAACCATATGATGCTTCTCTCCCTCTCCTTCTCCCTCCCTTTCCCTCTGTCTAAAAATAAATATGTAAAATCTCCAAAAAAACCCCAAATATCATCTTTTTCTCACAAAACAAAAGTCTCTTAGATATGAACGCTACCCCCCAAAATATTCATAAGAATGACTTTATTTCAATCTTTATTTCTTTATTGGTGAAAGAAAGCTCAGCTTCTTGGGTTCAGGATCGTACCTCACCGTACACTGGCTTTATATTATTTTCAACAACAAAAAAATCTATGACATGGGCATGTCTCTATAAAGACAATGTGATAGTCACAGGGCACCTATCTTGCACCCCCACAGTATCTTCTGATCTAAGGAGGGAGTGGGGAAATGGATTCAGGGGTAGACTCAAATTGTTGCTCCTATATGACCCAAGAACACGAAAACGCCTAGGTCTATTTAATTTTTTGAGCTGTGTCTATGGCTCTGAACTCAACTTGATATAACTGCTATTTAAAGTCAATGAATTTTTCAGAGAAAGACAATTACCCATAACGTGGAATCTAATGAACAAGCAAAATAGAGACAGACTATAGACAGAGAGCAGGCAGACAGCTGTGGGGGGTGGGGGGTGGGCAGGGGGGATGGGGGGAGGGTGGGATGATGGAACAAAAGAAAAGATGAAGAACTCACCCTGTGGTGACTGCAGGGGGTGGGGGAGGTGGAAGAGGGTGTAAGGGGGGTAAATGGTGTATGCGTTTGGTAAAAATAAATAAATAAATACAAGAAATCGTGGTAAAAAAAGTAAATGAATTTTAAAACATATCTTTCATCGTAATTGTCATTTGGTGTTAGAAGTAATTCACGGTCCTGGCTAGGTAGCTCACTTGGCGAGAGGATGGTTCTGACGCATGAAGGCTGGGGGTCAGGACGTGTGTAAGAATCAACCCACGAGTGCATAAATAAGTGGAATAACAAATGGATGGGTTTTTTCCTCTCTCCTTTCCTTTCTCTCTAAAATCAATAAACTAAACAAAATAGCTGCTTTTTCTTTTCTTTTTTTTAAAGAAATACTTCATTACTCTCGAGGGTCAGAAGGAAGAGGCTTTCATTCTTAGGAAATCCAGTCAAGGGGTGGTCTCCCCCCTTCAACGGCGTTAGGTGTTCTCAAATGCCAGGAGATGTCGTTGGAAGAAATGAAACTCCTAAGTAGACCTTCTTTGCTCCTTCTAAGGCACCTAAGAAGTCAGGTTTGCCACTAAGGCGACCATGCCTGCTTCTGCAGCAGTTAAGACTGTCGGCCCTCCTTATCTCTCTTCTTGTTTACCGTTGAGGCACTTAGTTAAAACCCAAATATAAACCTATTTAGTGGTCAAAGAGGGGCAGCATTTTTTGAAAAGACATAGTTTCAGGAAGAAAAAAACTAAAAGGAAAAAGTGGAATAATCCACGGTAGCACAAATTAAGGATCCCTCAAAGTGTGAAAACAATGTCATCCAAAGAGTTTTTTCAAAGTGTCTGTCAAATCTGCCCATCACCTGCTGAGCGTTATTCACATGGCTTCCCCCACCAGCCCCTGTGCCCACGAGGAGTTTTTCCTCTCTTTTTTCTTTCTTTCTTTTTTTTTTTTTGCTCAATCCCTATCTCACATTTCTTTAAAACCTTACAGTTCAAACGAAACAATTGCTAACCAGGGTTACATCCAATATTTACATGGAGAAGTTTCCTGAGAATTTGACATATCAGTTAAGGTTGCAGTCCCGTCAAAGATGATCAAAGATACCACATTGGAAAATCGTAATCTTGTTTGGAAATCTGTAATGAGTTCTGCCGGAGCACTTTAGTCCAAATCAGGAACTTAATTTAAGTAATTCATACTAAAAAGGAAACTTCTGGCCCAGCACGTTGCTTTGAATCTTTTGACTATTAATAATGAAGAGAACTGTTGTGTGTTTGCAAGTTGGTGAAGCATTCATCTCGTCTGCTCCCAACTGTGATCTCATTATACACAGGGCGACCATGCAGTCCAGAAACAAGAATACGCATAAGGTCATCACAACATCTGCAATCTGCAGAAGTTAAGATTACGGGGGAATAGGGGATAACAGAATAAAACAGGATGAGACAAAACCCAAGGAAAGGGGCTTAATAAAATAAAGTCGATGGAATAACACCATGCAGATTTCCAGACTTAACAGAAATCCTCTCTGTGAACCCGTGGGGTGTTTCAGGCCAACGGAGTAGCTGGGTGAAATGGGAAACCACCGCAGGAAGTACTGCCGCGGCTAATTAAGGAATGTGGAACCCTTCCTTCTGAGTCAGCTGGGCGGTATGTGGAGCTCTGTGCTGCTTACATGATGATTGCATGAAACTTGATAAAGAAAACCAGAGTATCTGGCTACTTAACATTTAGGAGGCAAGACGTGGTGTGTGTGAGTGTGTTTAAATGGTTCCTAATCTTTAAAATGGCTCCCTGCAGCTGGCCTTTTTTTTTTATCAGCTGATTATATTTACGGCATCATCTCCTGGGATGGCTTGCTGCTATCCCATAGACAGGATATGGACCATTTACAGAGTTCACGTTTTCGGGTGCACCGCCTTATCACGGCGTTCTGAGGCTTCACTACTATTACACAGCAATAAAAACATCTCTGGGGGGCTGTCGAGTCTTAGTTCTAATTTCTTTTTGGAAAGAATCAATGTTTTGGTTTTTTTTTAATTTCAAATGTAATGCAGGCATATTATAGAAAATAATTCCGGGAAAACAGGAGGTAGGAAAGGTGAGGTAGCTCTCATGATCAAAAAGTAGTTTAAAAAATTTTATATGTGGCCACCAGCCAGATATGGTTATTAAAAGATATATAAAAATTTTGAAATGTACTTGAAGCAGAGAGAATAATAAAATGAACTGTTTATCCCCAGCACCCAGTTTTGCAGTTTCAAGGTGCTAGGCTCCTTGGCTTAAGTTCTCCCCTTTTTAAATTTGCTAACACATTACAACTTGCAAGGTATCATGTCATTCTCCTAGATGCTTCAGTATATGTCTCTAAAATACACATATACATTTTTTCTAATAATTCACCATACCATTAGCACAGCTAATGGATTAACAGTGAGTCCTCCATATCACATAAGACACTGTCTATACTAAAATTTCCCTGATAAGAAAAGCAATTAAAATTTTTATGTATACCTATAGCCTCCCTTTTTGCTAATATGAAAATGTATAGTCCGTTAAAAATATGGTTTTGCATCTTGATTCTTTTTCAGTGTGCTATTATAACTCTTTCCCCGTGGCGTGTTTTTCAAAACTTTATAGTTTGAAATGGCTGAGCGCAAGGGGGGCTGGGGGGTGTGAAGCTGGGTGATTAATCATTCCTCTGTTTGTCTGTTTCTCCGTCTACCTCGAGAGAGCTTTTGTGTGTTTTTCTTCCTCTCATAGTAAACTTGTTGCCATGAATATCTTTGTTCATAACACCTTCTCCTAGATTAGGGCTATTTCCTTAGGACTCATTCCAGGATTCTCATTGCTGTGCCCAAATGCATGAACATGGCAAGGCCCTTGACTTGTCTCCCTGAGTTGTTTACAAAAGGACTGTACCAATTTACACTTCCACTTCCAAAGGATGAGAGAGCTTCTCTCCTAAAGTGTTTAAGGGCTGTGCTTTTCAGAGCTCTGATAAAATCACTGGCTAGGGCTGGCTTATGTTTGTCTTATAGTCATAGCCATTTCCAAATAAATAAATACACATTTCTATAGCTCTGAAAACGTGGCATGCGCAGACTGCCAAACAACCACTAACTAACTTTGATTAGAAGAGAAACCGGTCTATTTGAAAATGTGGTAATGAGATAGTTTCCACCCCCCGGGAAGCCCAGTCCTGGAGGGGGAGGGGAGCCTGCGTTGCTTCTAGTCTCTCTTCCCATCCTGAAGAAGGTAGAAATGAGCAGGTCAGCGCGTTCTCTTCCTTTACTTTCCGATTTTTTTTTTTAAAGCGGGGTATGTTATTCCTTTCCATGTGGCTGAGTTGAGGATGCAGAAATACGGGTTGAAAACTAGCAGCGAACCTCTGGTGGCAGGCGTTTCCTGTAAACGCAGCCCCATCGTACTGGGTAACAGAGGATTAAGGCAGAGAGCCATTTTAGCTTCGACTCCAAATTCTACTTTGTTTCCTTGGGGACACGTTGTTCTTATTTGTTGCCTTCAAATAAAATTGCCTCAGAAACTGTTTATTTCAGTGCATAGCTTTCTTATTTTCTGTAAAGAATATAGCATATCGGTTACAAATCCTTGTAGAAAATTCAGTTGTATTGGTTTGGAGAAATTTATGTGACAGATTTTTTTTTTTTTAGGCAGGGAGAAAAAAGCTATCTCATTACTGTTTATGGGGAGGAAAAAAAAGGAGGAACTTGATAAGAAACTATTTAGCAAGATGGTCTTTAAAAGCCCAACATGTGAATCTTTATGAATCTTTATTTTCTTTCTCTTATTTTTTTTTGGAAAAAATTAAGATGGTCCTGTTATCTTCATTTGCTCTTCACTTTTTTTCACCCCTGTCAGTGACACTGGAGTCGTTCCTCAAAGCAAGTGGGGACAAAACACGATCTCTTAAAATATTTTTAAGAGGACACACAGGCTTGGTATTTGTAAAAAAAAAAAAATCAACAAAATGTGCTAATCGAATTTTTAAAAAACTTGTCAAAGCAGCCAGAGGGATCTAGTAAGGTGAGGGCTGTTTTGGAATAGGGGGATATCCAGGAAGAATAATGGCTAATGTCATTTTGGCTGACATTTATTGAGCGATTACCATGGGCCAGGCAGTTTTAAGATTTCATCACAGTTTACTTATTTAATTCTCAAAAGTGCCCAATGCGCTGGGCAATGGTATTCTCCCCATTTTACAGGTGAGGCCCAGAGACCGGGTCACTGGGCTGAGGTCTCCCAGCAGCCGAGCCATAGAGTCAGCATTTGGGTTCAGACAGCCTCGGAAGGTTGTGCTTGACTCGGTTCTGCTTTCTGGGAAAATTTGCTCGTGTTGGGAGCTGCTGGGCAAAAAGCCCATCTGTTGCCAGTGGAGCGGGGAGGTAGGGTCGCTTTGAAGTCACCTATGGGAATTTAGGGCAGCTGTCTCTGTGCTTGGGTCCAGACTCCTGACTTCTTGGCCACCTTACGTCCGTTAGGGGCGTGGCTTTGATTTTAATCTCTTCTCCAGGATTTTGCCCAAATCCCAGTATCCTCTTGGAGGGCGTGGCCAGAGAAGGCACACTATATAAGCCGGAGACCTGAGCGCATTCGTTCCACAGCCTTCCTTGGCCGGGCCGCTCACGTTTGGCGCCTTCCGGGGTCACCGAGGTCTTCCTTGGAGAAGATGCCTGAGGGACACTGAAAGGTAGACCGTCTACCAGCTTCCTGAGTGTCGCCCAGATCCAGGTAGGTGGCAGGTTTTCTCCACACTTGGTCTACCTCCGTGATTTTCAAATTCATGTGCCTTTCGTCTAGCGAAGATGGAGAGTTCGGTTCTGGAGTGGACACATCTCAGTCCAAATCCCACTGTTTCTCTTGCCTGCTGTAAACATGCTGGCTTCTCTTCCCCGGTCCAGGAGTAACTATCCTGGCTGGGCTCTGCTGTGGTTAAGAGCAGACCTGGTGAGCCAGCCTTAGAACTTCTGCGCCGGGGGCAATGGTTGTTACTGTAAGAGCGTGTCTCGAGTGCTTTGCTATGTGCCAAATTCTCCTTGAGCATTTTACGAGTGAGGACTTATTTATCCCATCCAAATGCACCTGTCAGTTAATACTCTTCCCTCCATCTGTAACATGGGGAAACAGAGGCAAAGGGAGATGAAGTCAAGTGATGGAGGCAGGACGCCTGGAACCCGGGCGTCTTGGTGGAACCCAGAAAGCCGGATCTAAGCTCAGTAGTCATATTACTGCTCAGGCATCGCTTTCTAATGTGGGCGAAGGTACGACTCTGCCTGGATATCCAGAAATGGTGTGTGTAATGTGCTTGGCTGATAAAGAAATACTTAATCAATGATTGCTATTCTCAATTCTCCTTAGGCCAAGGTCAACCACTTAGTCCAAACAAAATGGCATGAGTCAGCATGGGCTGTTAGATCAGGCTAGAATTTCCACTCTATTCTTGTTGTGGAACCTCAAGGAAGTTAGAAAAGTTAAGTCAGAAGGCGAGACCACCTCTAATGGCTACAGTTTCCTCGTCTGCCCAGTGAGTTAAATACAGGTTATTAGGAGAACTAAACAACACCATTATTGGATCAGTTGCACATGAAGACTGGCACATAGGAGGGTCTCAAAAATTGTGTTGTTTCCCCCTTTTCTTCTTCTTACCTCTTCTTACTCTTACGGTTGTTGTAAAAGTGACCTGAAAATACGAACACACTGAAATACCTGAGTGATTTCAGCCAGGGAGGCTATCTGCGTTATCTTTTCAGGAGTCTCCAGTGCTTGGCTTTATCAGTCTGTTTGATAAGCCTCTGCTCATACCATTCTGTGACTCCCAGGTTTATTCAGAGTAAAATTTTTTTTTTTTGGTCCTTTGATCATTCTTGTTGACGTTATTGGTGTGGCATGGGTCAATAAGATTATATAGGTTTCATGTATACAATTCTGTAATGTATACAATTCTGTAATGTATCCCCTGTATGTTGTAACGTGTGTTCACCACCCAAAGGTCAGTCTCCTTCATCACCATTTATCCCCCCTTTACCCTCTTCTACCCCGCCTCCGCTACCCTTTAAAATTAAAATTTGGTCTTTTTTAAAAAATTTTTTTTCTTAAATTTATTTTTAGAGGGGAAGGAGAGAGGGAGAGAAACATCAATGTATGGTCGCCTTTTGTGCATCCCCTGCTGGTAGTTAGCCTGCAAGGAACCGGTTTGCAACCCAGGCATGTGCCCTGACTGGGAATCGAACGGCGATCATCTGGTTCGCAGGCCCGCCAATCCACTGAGCTACACCAGCCAGGGCTAAAATTTGGTCTTTATAGTGACCCAACAGCCCCATCTTCATATGTTTAGTGAGATGTTTTATTTTATTTATTTTTAAAAGGTTTTATTTATTTATTTTTAGCAAGGGGAAGGGAGGGAGAAAGAGAGGGAGAGAAACATCAATGTGTGGTTGCCTCTCACACACCCTCTCCTGGGGACCTGGCCCACTACCCAGGCATGTGCCCTGACCTAAAATCCAAACGGCAACCCTTTGGGTTGTGGGCCGGCACTCAATCCACTGAGTTACACGAGCCGTGGCTAGTTTTATTTTATTTTTAATTTACCGACTATAGAGAGAGGCAGATCTGCATTTCCACCTGTCCATGCGTTCCCTGGTTGGTCCTTGGATGTGCCAGGTCGGAGGTGGCGCCTGCAACCTTGGCTATGGGGCCAGTGCCCAACCAACTGTGCTACCCGGCCAGGGCCTCTGTCTTAATTTTCTCACTTACCCCACACAAGCCGCAATGCCGTGCCAGCCTCCTTGCTGTTCCTTGAGGTCTTTGCATGCCCATCTTTTAGCCTGGAATGCTCTCTCCCCACAACCCCGCAGGGCTCCCCCCGTCGTCCCCTTCAGATCTCTACTCAGATGTCTTCACTCAGATGTCTTCATCTGTGAAGTCGACCTGGCTGGCCTAGCCTATTTACCATCACTCCCCTCTATCACCCCCTGGCCCCTTCGCCGCTTCCCCTTTATTTTTTTCCCATACTAATTACCACTTAATACACTACAATATTATTTAACCCACTATGTTAACTCCGGGAGGATAGGCATTTTATCAGATTTGCCTTCCTGCGGCGCCCCCAGCCCCCAGCGCGCAGTGGCTGGTGCGCGGTGGGCCCTTAGGAAACACCGGTTGAGGGGGAGAGGGGGCGAACGGGCGCCAGACGCATCCGGGGAGCGCGCGGGGTCGGTCCGGCGGGGCGGCCGTCCAGCCGCACTTCTGTGTGCGGCGGCCGTGGTGCCCGGGGGGGAGGAAGCGGGCGCCCCCTTCGCGGGGCCTGTACCCGCGCCGCCTCCGCCGCACGCGGCCGGGCCGAGGCCCAGCCCGACCAAGGTCACAAAGGAGGCACCGAACAAAGGGTGACCACGAGCGAGACCGCGGTGGCCCGGGCAGTGGCCCCGAGGGTGGGTTGGGTGCGGATTGACCTAGGCGGATGCGTGGCGCGAGGTGTGAGGCCGTTTGGCGCCGTCGGGGCCGCGGGCGATGGTTTCTCCAGTGTGTGTCAGAAGGTAGAAATCGCGAAAATGGGGTTCCCTGTCTTTTTGTTCCCCAGGGCGTTGAGTAATTTGGGATTCTGTGCTGATTTTCACTGTATTCCCGCCTGGCTGTCTAGGTCCTGTCCTCTCCGTGGGATTCTGTTAGTGGGCAACTAAGTTTTACTAGTTTATTTTTAGAGAAGCGAAGGGAGGGGGAGAGAGACACACACGGATCGGTTGCCTTTCATAGGCGCCGGGACAGGGGACAGAACCCACAGGCCAGGCGTGTGCCCTGACCCAGAATCGAAACTCGACCTGTCGCTTTGTCCAGGAGGCCCAACCAAGTGAGCCACACCCATCGATGCCATAGGCAACCAAGTTTTAATTACACAGGTAAAACATGAATATGCGTTACATGCAAGAAGATCAAAATATTTAGCTACCACCCGATGGTCCTGGGTCCTTGTCCACATTTGAGCATGAACCCCTATAGGTACAGGTCTTCCCAACATCTATGTATGTCCATATTTCCTCTTTCATTCTTTCTTAGTTATTTACTTATTTAGATAGAATTGACACTTATTTAGATAGAATTGACACTTACTAATTTCAGGTGCACAACATAGTTATTTGATATTTGTGTGTACTATGAAATGATACACGTACACATTACAATCTATGGGTATATAAACATAGATGTATATTACATGCATAGTATGTTATTACATGCATAGTAGTAGAAACATGCATACTATGTACAATAGTTCATAGTGTGCATGTATATTTACATGCATACAGATATGTTATTTACATATACATATTTTCTTTTAGAAAATGATATTGTAGTATGTTTAAACAAAAGTGGCATGCTTTTTTGCATCTTGAATCTTTTTTTTTTTTAACTCTGATATCTTGGTGATTTACCCATGTGAATACATGGGGCTCTAGTTCATTCTTCCCACCTTATGCCCCTATCCTTAAATTTACATATACCATAGCTCGTGTGTCCATTTTCCTTCGGATGGACATGTAGGTCGTTTCTAATTTTTTGCTGTAACAAACAGTGCTGCAGCGAACAACCTGGTGGACCTGAGGGGTTATTTATTACTCTAGGGTAGGTATTATATACTGTCTCTTATTTATGCTTTAGGTTGTTTAGTGCCTGTTTCTCCTATTAAAATATAAGCCCCATAAGGGCAAAAATACAGTTTGTTTTGTACCTCGCTCTTTAATTACTGCCTTGGCCAAGTGCCTGAGACAAAGGAGTTGTCAGTAAATACTTGTAGAATGAGGGCAAGGTTGGCTGGGACCAGGGGTTGGCTTTGCATGCCTAGAGAGGGACTGATGACTTATTTTGGTGTGGTGTGTAATTTTGCACAGGGCTGTAGCAGATGTTTATTTGTGGGTTTAGGAAAGAGTGTTCTGGGCTAGGAAGCATACAGGTTTGGGAGGCTTGGGATGAGATCTTTGTATAGATCAAAAGGAAGCAAACAAGGAGCGTGAAGGAAAGGAAGGTTGCATCTGTGGACAGTTGGGTTGCTAGGATCTGGAAGGTGCACTAACTGATTAGCTCTCAGGAGCAATGGAAAGTCCCGCATGGAGGGTCGAGACCCAGTCTAGGACACTTTCATTTGGTAAACATTTATTGCCTCCCAGCTCTATGCAAAAAGCACGACTTTGCACAGCCTTTCTCCCTTACCCTCAAAGGAGAGCTGCAGTCTTGTTGGGGAAGCTGGATGAGGACACAGGTACACCAGCTTGAGGCTGGAGGGGACTAGCCCTGGGGCCACCGAGTCATCTCCTGCTGTTCCAGACATGGGGGAGGGGAGGGCGTTTAGACGGAGGCTGCGTGGCGTTGTCCCAGAGCCACACACAGCAGACTGTCGAACCCTCAGGGTAGGGTGTCCAGAAGTGCCCATCTGTGTAGATGTTTAGAAGTTAAGGAAATTTAGGTTGGTGACAGAGCTGAGATTTGACCTCAGGTTCACACGGCCCTGTTAGCTTTGTGACCTTAGGCAGGCTACTTCACCATCTGAGCCTCAGTTTCCTCTTTTTTAAAAAAAGGTGGTAACAACATGCAGGTTGAAGATTGGTGAGATTACAGTGAGTTCAGTGACAGGTGTTCTTCCACCAGTGACAGCTCAGGTTCAGTGGTCCTGCCCTGGACACAAGGACTGCTGTGTCCTTCTGGCCGTGCCCTCTGCGCAGCCAGAATGAGGTCATGGAGGAGGGAATCTGTAGAGGAAGAAACACTTGAGTTTAGTAGTTCTTTCCGTCTTATTTCCGTTTCCTTTCAGTGGCTTCCTGGTGCTCCTGGAGGAAAATGCTAAGTGGCCGTCCGGCTCCCGCCAGCTGTGCTCAGAAACTCTGTCTCTAGCTGGAGAGACCTTGGGAGTTTTAAGCAGGGCCCTGGCGTGATCAGATTTGACTTTGGAAAAGATCAGTGTGGCTTTTGAAGATATTAGTGTGACAGATACGTGTTTTCTGCTGGGATGGTAGCCCTTCGAACGCAGCACCCATGTCCCTTCCTGCTGTAGCCCTGGCCTGTGCAGACATGCCAGGCGATCACAGAGCAGGTGTGCACTCCTCGGTTGGTCAAATGCATCCTTCACCTCTCTGCCTCTTCCTCCGATGTGTTAGGATTACATAGGAGGAAGATGTAATGAGATAATGGGTATTATCTCAAGCCTGGCACACATAACCATTTACTGGTTTTTAATCCAGTATGAGCATCTACTATCTACTACGCATGGTTCAGGTCCTGGGGATACATACCTATGGGAGGCAGTGTGTGGGGGGGTGAGGCTTAGCTAGTGTCTGCACAGGAGGAAAGCTCTGTGTTGAAGGATGGAGAGAGAGGGGCCAGGCTAAGAGGAGCTGAGGTTGGAGACCCAGGCAGGGGAATGGGCTGTGAGGGAGGCCCTGTCTTGGGAATAAGGCCAAGGCCGTAGAGGCAGGTGCTTTAGACTCTTAGTTCTACTGCTCATGACCAGTGGGCTTTGGGAGAGTCCCTCAATCCCTCTGTGGCCAGGTTTGTCTATAAAAATGGAAAAACATAGGCCCTAACTCAGAGGGTCGCTGGGAGTTAGATTAAATGAGTGAGAGCGTACAAAATTCACACTGAGAACATAATACGTGCTAGTGCTTACTGCTTCCTCCATTACGAGGCAGAGAAATGTAGAAGGCACTCGTGGCGTGGGTTCGGACAAGTCCCTGCTCTGGATGGAGTTAGCAGTTCGATTCAGACCAAGAAATAAAAAAATAAAATTCCTAACCAACCAATTGTACAAAGACCTTCCTAGGTCATTTTTGTCACCTGAAAGGGAGGAGCCAGAGGGGAAAGGGGAAGAGTAAGGTCAAAGACGCTCTGTGTTCTCCCTAGTGACCTGTGGAACCCCTCGGGTTCCAGCTCCAGTGTCATTGGCATCTGGAGAGCTGGGCTGGGCTGTCAAACAGTACATTCAAAGCTGAGCCCTGCACAGCCCTTTGAGGACTTGATACTTGGTACAGCTGACCAGCAATCAACACAGAAGTTAAGGGGGCTCCCTCACCCTTGTGCAGTCCAAAAGCCAAGTATAACGTTGGGCTCCCCCCCAGTTTAACTTACTGATAGCTTATTGATGCCTGGAAGCCTTAGCAATAACACATATTTTGTATATTGTATATATTATAGACTGTATTCTTTCAATCAAGTAACTAGATTAAAATGTTACTGAGCAAGGAAAATAAGTTCAAATATTGTCCCAATTGGAAACAAATGTTTAAGTCGACCTGCGCAGTGCAAACACAAAGCCATGTTCAAAACAGCATGGTGTGCAACATGGCTTCCCCTGTAATTCAGACCAAGAAATAAATAAGAGGAGCTGAGAATTCAGCGTGGGGCGACCCGAGCACTGAAGGAGGCAGGCGAGTCGAGGTTATGGCCTCTTATTTATAGGTGAGGAAACTGACCCGGAGACCCAAATTTCAATTTCTTTCCCGCTGGAACTCACTCGGCCAAGTTCTGGGTGTCATTCATTTGTTTTGAACGCGTTTACCGATCTCCGATTCGGGCAGACGTCACGGGGATAACAGCAGAGAGCAAGACACAGGGTCACCTATTTTTATGGGGTGTAGAGGCTAACAGGGACAAACAGGAACAAACAAGCAGGAACAAACAATGACTGTGGTGTAATGTGCAGTGAGTGTGACTGTGGCACTGAGCCCCAGCTGCCTGTGTGATCCAGTGTCAGTGGCTGACCCATCTCTTGGCCCGCTTGCCCTTCATCCGTGTTCACTTCCCATGGAGTCTCGTACAGTTCCATGGCGTCGCACATCTGTGAGCGCTGGAGAGCCATGGGGGGAGGTCTGAGAGCCAGGTCTAGGGTTCCCGACTGGGCGTCTGAATGGGGATGGAGTAGGCGGTTGGAAATATGTTTTGGGAGTCGAGGAGAAAGGTCTGTGTGAGAAATGTGTCAATTTAGGAGCCTCACAGGTCTTTTGAAGCATTGAATTGGATGAAATCACCTAGGGAATAAATAAGAAACAGAGAAAGTGCCGGCATTGGACCCTGGGCACTTGAAAGCCTGGAGGTCAGGGAGAGGAGAAGGAATCGGCAGAGGGGACTGAGAAAGAGCAGCCCGTGAGGGCTGGGGGAAGCCTGCAGATTTAAATCAAGAGGGAAAGCATTTCAAGGAGGGGGAAGAGAGAGACTTTATAAGGTACCGCAGATGAGGCAAGTTAAAACGAGGGTAGAAAATACTTTGACATCCGCCCTGGCCCGGAAGCTCAGTTGGTTAGACTGTTGTCCCTACAGTAGAATAGCCATCTTGCGTGAGTGAATAAAGTTATACCTTTTTTTCTGTCAGACTGGCAATGTATATATATATATTTTTCGGTATGCCACAGATTTTTTTTGGGGGGGGTGCTGGAATCCGGGTACAAACCTTGCAGAATTTTAGTAACTACTTTATCTGTGCCATGAGTTAAACAGTTTGAGAATTGCTGCTCTAGAAAATAGCATAAGGCCAAAGGAGCAAGGACTTCATTCCTTTGGCTAACTCTAAGCTCTCTCTCTCTCGTGCCTAGAATCATGCCAGACCCCCCCAAAATGAGCTTACAGCTCTGCAGTGTGCCTCACGTAATTCTCTTGTCTTTATAAAAGCATGTATTATTTATGCCAGTAATAGAGTTACATGTTTTTTCTGGTTTTATTGAGATACAACTGACATGACACCATGTAAGTTTAAGGTATAGACGCCATGGTTTAATGTATGTGTGTTGCAGAATAACCACCACAGTATGTTTAGTTCATGTCCATCGTCTGGTAGTCACACTTTCTCCTCTTGAGATGAGAACTTTTAAGTCGTTCTTTTTTTTTCCATCCTTTTCTCCCGTCACTTCCTGCACTACGTCCTCCGTCATGATTCCGTTTTATGGGTGAGAAAACGGAAATCCAGAGCGATCAGGTAATCTCGAATGGATGCAGTTTTGGAGAGGTGGAGGTGTGGCGCCTCTGAGCCCAGAGTGATTGCGGAGGGAGACGTTCTGACGCCTGGAGAGGCTCCCGCTCTGCAGAGCCCAGCGGAAGTGCTTTCCTAAATGAATGGGCAGGGAGCGAGGGGCAGGGGGATCCACAGGTCCGGAGGCTCTGGGTCAGGGGGGCTCAGAACCCTAACTGAAGGGACAGCTGGGACTGGAGGCTGGAGAGGTGTCAGGCAGGGGCCGGGTCTACTGGGCTGGTGAGGCAAGTTCTGGGGTTCCTTCTCTTTTTTTGAGGCTGAGGGGAGCCTGGCCGGGCTGGCTGGGAGGTGGGCAGATTCACAGTGTGAAAGATCTGGACTGTGGGGTGGAGAATGTCCTTGGGCAAACCCGGAAAGGAGCTTTGGAGAAATCTCACATTCAGGTGTTTGGAGGCTAGAGAGAGTTTGTGGTGCTGTGAGGGAGATGCTGTGGACAAAGTTGAAATATATTGAGAAGTTACAGGGTTTGCTGATGGAGTCAAGGTGTGTGGAGAGGAGCTGAAATATACTTTGGCCTCTGGGTTCAGCTTGAGTAAGTGGGTGGATGGGAGAGGGCCCCATTTATGGAGATGAGGGTGAGAATGGCGTTTCAAGAACTGATACTTAACCTTTCTCTTCTGGCCCCCCCCCCCCTTATCCCATAGCTCCCCTTACGGAATATCAGACGAGCAAAAAAGCTTTAAAGAGGTGCTTCCCAAAGTTATGTGACATGAAATTTTTAAAGAAAGTTTACATTTGCAAGTCAAGTGAGGTCAACCTTGGAAAAACATCTAGAATATTAGAGGAAGACAAAAGTTGTGTTTGCAGAGGGAGGGGGCACTGGTCCACTTACCAGCCGGAGGAACACAGTTGAAATAAGCAATGCCCCCGCCCCACGTTATCAAGTCAGTCTAATCCAGTCCTGAGAGATCCTCCCCCTACCTTATCAAGTAAATCCAATCAAGTCCTGATGGAATCTAGACCTCTATTTAAATTGAGCCTTATTCTTGGCCCCTCCCATTTTGGTTTGCTGGTAAAATCCCGCAATCCCATCTCTTCCAGGTGGACTGGCAAACTCGGAGAGGAAAGGGCAGGTTCTTGGTTCCAGACACCGCCTCACTTCCAAAAGGTAATTCCTGCTGTTTATGTTTGTCATCTAGTGTCATGATGTTGTACAGAGGGTTTAATATTTTGAGATGACTCGAGTGCAGTCAAGGGACCTCACAGGAAAGAGGGAAGTGCGGTGTTTGCTGCGGTTGGCGATCCTACTTAATTCGGTGCACTCAGTCGTGTTAAAAGGCTGCCCCGGTTTTCTTCTCAAATGTCCTTTGTAGTTTGCAGAAGCTGGCAGGTTTGGCTAACTTTTTCATTCTCTTTTCCTGCTAACTCTTCATTGCAGTTTTTCAGGTTTTCCTGCTCTGAACACTAAATTCTTTTTAAGTCCAGTATCTGTGTTGGCTGCGTTTCAGCTCCAGGGTTTTACACACAGTTTCCAAACTGTTTTTCTGTAATAGTTCCACAGTAAAATAAATACTTGCGAAATAAGAAGATCGTACTGCATTCTGTACCTCTAATGGAGGCTAAGTCCCCAAAGATGATTCCAAAAAGTGTTAAATATAGCAAATCAGAAGGGGTTTTTGTTTTGTTTTGTTATTAGAGCTGGGGAGAAATCCAAAAAGAAGTCTCATCTCACCAGGATTAAATCAGATAATGGGACGATTTTTTTTTAAAGCCTACACTGGGAAATACCTTAAGGAGGGTGGGTCTGTTTAGGTAATTGTGAAAAATGAAGTGTAGCTGATGTTTGTCTCATTAAAAAAAGGTGAAGGGGGCTTTTTCTGCCCTTTGCCAGAGTAGCATGTGCAGAAAAACATCAGCTCCCATTGGAAGGGACGTTTCTGGTTCCATTCTTTGTGTTGCCTGCTTCCCTGCAGCACCTGACTCCTTAAGAATTAGTCTAGCTGGGGGTGCCGGCGAAACAGGATTACTTGTGGGCGGAGCTAAGTGTGTGCACACCAACGTTTGATTTTCAGTTTTCATTTCATACAATAATAATGTGAATTCTTCGCGTTTACTACAAAATCACATGTTCCTAGTGTTCTGTTACTTTTGGAGTTTCCATTTTTAATTGTTTTAACTCCACATGCTTTCCAAATACACCTTAAGTACAAGTCTCTCCATTTGAAAGGGAGATTGTGTCTCACAGAAGCCCTTACAGTGAATTCAGATCACTCTATGTCCATTTAAAAACACAGTATGTGTTTGCAACCCGGCACCCAGTCACTGGCAGTATTTTGCAACCATTTCCCAGTTTTTTGTTGGCACCCTTCCAGGAATAGGGTTCTTTGTAATTTCTTGCTCAAATGTAAGATCACATATAAAATTCTGAGCTGATAGATTGGTTCAGACAATCATCTTTTAATTTGGAGAGCTACAACAGAACAAGGTTTTTCTTGGGGGGGGGAGGAGGAGAGAAACAGTAGCTGACAACCATATGATGTTACTATGCTAACAAAGTGGGAGCTTTGTGCTGGCGGCATAGAGGAAAAAGCACAACACTTTTTGCTCTGAAAGTAATTCGGTGACGACGGGGTCTGAGAGCCAAGGGCTCTCTATTGTTCTTAGTGAAACGATTATTTGTCAAAACATTTGATTGTTTCCCTATGCCTGCTGAAAAGTTTGGACTTTTCTTTTTGGCTCAATTTTCATAGTAAGATTTTAAATGACCGGTGCTATTCTGTTTACAGCATTCAGGGTTTCAGAGTTCAAAGGTTATCCATTAACACGTAGAGTGAGGCTCCACTCCGGTTAAGACACAACCTGGTCCCACCAGTTCATAGCTCCTTTGTTTGGAGCCCTGCTGGAAGTCGTTTGTTTTGATAAAGTTCAGTGAAGCTTCTTGTTGAGGAAGAGTCTGTGTCTGGACTGTGTTTTAAGATGGGACTGAAAGGCTCTGAGAAGTATTTTAAAGAAAGGTGTTCATCTTCCCTGAGAAAAGGAATTCTAGTCCTAGAAGTAATCGGTATCAGTGTCCTTGAATGGAAAAAAAAAAGTTCTGGCCTAAGAATCTACTTCTGGCGCGGCTAATTAATTAAGTGTGAGTAAGGAATTGGTTCACTTCCTTTTTAGAAAAGACTAACCAGACCATATGTGGGGCTAGTAGTTATATATAAAATGACAGCAAAACATCACACTTGGCAAATCCTTCCCTTTTGCTGAGAAGCTGCCTCTCAAATTCCATTTCCTATTTATTACGGGTTGCATTGCTCACCAGCCGAGCACTTGTGTAGTGTGTTTTATTTTTCATTTTGGTCCTGATTTATTAAGTATATAATAAAGTGCCTTTAGTANAACCAGACCATATGTGGGGCTAGTAGTTATATATAAAATGACAGCAAAACATCACACTTGGCAAATCCTTCCCTTTTGCTGAGAAGCTGCCTCTCAAATTCCATTTCCTATTTATTACGGGTTGCATTGCTCACCAGCCGAGCACTTGTGTAGTGTGTTTTATTTTTCATTTTGGTCCTGATTAAGTATATAATAAAGTGCCTTTAGTAATTAAGTATATATTAAAGTATACTTTTAAGTGCCTTTCTTGATTTGTTTTAAGCTTTTCCATTTTGGATACACCGAAGGCCAAAAGAAAAAGAAACACTGGGCTGTTTTGTTTGCGGTGACTTGCACTGCTCCGTTTACGTTTGCATTCGTTTGCATTGGGGCAGAAACCTTGGTGGGCGTGATTGTGCTTCTGGGCTTCCTCTTGGGGCTTAAAATGGGGGAAATCAGTGTCCTCAGAATCATAAGCTTTCCTTTTTTTTTTTTTAAAGCAAGGGTAAGAACAGTAGGGAAATGCTTTAAATGAGTTGGGCTTTCAATGAGTTGGGCGGAAGGAGGTGGGGGAAAAGCTTTTTTTGGGGGGGGGGTTCCCATTTTAATAAGCCCGGTTTCATCCACGTGGGTTTCTGTCAAAGCCAAGTGGATTCTTGGAACCCAGGCCAAGTTTAGAAATCTCAAGTTATAATAGTGCGCAAACCCAGGCCTTAAGAAAAAATAACAAAGGGTAGCTTTATAAAGATACTAATTAAAAATATTTTAATCATCAAGTCTCATCGACCTTACTCACACTTAAAGAAAAATCTGAAAAAAATGTTTGTGCACAGCGGCTTTGTAACCTCTCCAAAGGAGTGTAAAGGCTTTTTGTTTGTTACTAGTTCTGGATGACCCAGGAATTCGGGCTACCAGCCCCTCCCTTCGCCTGGGCACACCTTGCAAGGGAGGGGGAGGCAGCAAGGCGGAGGCCTGGATCTGCGCCTGCGCGCTGCCCTCGTGGCCCCCCTCCCCGCGTACCTGTCACTGGAACCGCCGGGCCACGTTAGGCCTGAGTTGTGGGGGCGGTGAAAGGCGCGCGCGTGCGCGGGAATCTCCCGGACGGGAACAGGGAGTGCGCGTGCTCGTCCGCTCGCCCCCGCCTCGGAGGCGGAACCCGAGGTGGTGGGCGGGGCAGGGGTGCGCCTTCGGAGATCACGTGGGTGAGGGCGGGGCCTCGGGCGGCTCGCAGTCGGTGAAGGCAGGAGGCGGGGCGTATTCGAACGGCGGGGCCGAGGGCGGGCGCAACAGCTGCTCCCTGAGCACTTTCTGACCCAACAGTCCCGGTGTGCCGGACGCGCCGCGCCCCGGTGGCTCTAGGGACCCCCCGCGCCTGCACTGTCCCCTCGTGGACGGGTAGGGGGCGCCCGAGCCTTTGCCCCCGTGCGCACCCCCACCCCGCTCACCTTAGCCCCGCGCCCGAGGTGAGCCCGGCCCCCAAATCCTCCCGGCGGGGGTGGGGGTGGGGGGGCACTCTATTTGGGGGAGGTCTGCGAGGCCCCGAGGCGCGGGGGGGATGGCTTGCCTCTCGGTCCCCGTCTGTTTTGGGGGACCGGTGCCGGCGCGGAATCCGGGAGGTGTCCGCACAAAAGGCCGAGAGAAACTCCCCGTCGCCTCCCCTCCCTCTTGCCTTCCCCGCCCCCTCCCCTCCTCTCCTGCTCCCTCCTCATTCAAACCTCGGCTCGCTCGTGTGGTGTCAGTTCAGTCCCGGCCGCCGCCGAGCGAGGAAATGGCCGAGGAGCCGGAGCCGCAGGTAAAGGGGGCGCGCCCCCGCCCGCGCTGGGCCCCAGGGGGCGCCCCACTTAGCCCCTCCGGCGTCCCGCCGAGCTCGCCCTCGAGTCTTTGGTGCTCGTTATCTCTCCCCCTACTCGGATGATCGCCCCGCCCGACCCCCATCCTCGGTTCCTACTCGATTCCGCTCCTCTAGGGCGCCCCCTCCCCACTCGGCGAGAAGGTGTCGGGCGAACCCCCGGTGTGTACAGACAGTGTTTTACCATCACACTCACTCTTGGAAATAGTCGAGATGTTTTGGGGGCGGGGAAGTCCCCCCTCTCCGGGTCGGGAGCCAGGGGCCGGCTGGAGGGAGGTGGGGGCTGCCTGCAAGGGTGTGTGGGGGCTTTCCTGAAAAGTTGGGTGGCTTCACCGCGCGGCTCTCCGAGTCTGCCGACCCGCCTGTGGGGGTTGGCGGCCGGCGCGGGGTCCCCTGCGATGGCCCGGGAGGGGCCGGAGCAAGTTGGAAAGAGCCAAAACAATGCGTCCTAACAGGCGTCCCCCGCGAACAATGGCCGGGACCGTCCACACGGGCCGAGAGGAAGGCGCGTCTACAGGGGCCGGAGGAGGGGCCTGGCCTGGCCGTGGACCCCGACACTCCCCCCAGCGAGCCCCCCGGCCGCCCCCAAAACCCTGCCTGGGAGTCTGGGTCTTCTGCCCATCTCTGAGCAGGCGGTGCACAGGGCTGCGTTTCCTGGATGTGCGATTAGGATTTTTATTCCTTCCCTCTTTAATTTTACAGATTAAAAAGAACTTTGAAAATAACCCTTAAGCGTTTAAAGAACAGCTTTATAACTCAATTCTAGTGGGAGACCCGAAGCCAGTTGGAAGCAGAACTAGGAACTCCGAAGGGCAGGAGGGATTGAAATGTTAGCCTAAAAGTGTTTCGTTTTTTTTTTTTTTAAAGGAAGTTTCTGCCAGCAGGCGCTGAGTGGCGAAACCGCGCAGTTTCAGATGTAGAGCCCTCTTCCCTCTTGATTTGGCCCCAAAATGAGTGCACGGGATGGGGGGGGCGCTGCTGGGGGCGCGGGAGGCAGGAGTTGGGGTGGCCTGGGTGATCCTCGCCCGGCGGGCGAGAGGTGGCCTGCGGGGTGTCCTGGCCGGTACCTGCGCGCCCCGGATCAGAGCCATTCAGGTCCCGGGAGTGAGCCCACATTTTAGGGATCGGGGTAGGGCCACGGAGGACGGGAAGCCGCATTTTTTCTGGCGGATGGGGCGGGCAAGCGGGTTTTTCTGCCAGGTTTAGCTCTAGGAGCCACCAGTGGCCACTTCTGGGACCCCAGTAGCCTGTTCACATTTGGAGCAGCAGAAACTTTTATTTTCTCTCCGCCCTCCCCCACTCCCTCCAGGAAAAGGATAGTTATTTCAGTAGAGTTGAAGGCTTTGGTGTGTTGTTCCCCTTTGAGATTCCTTGAGCCACAATTTATCTTTCTGAATCAGCCTATAGGGCTTGGGGCTTTGAACATTCCTGAACGTGTATTAAATAAATGGCGGTTGTAGTGGTCCTCTGGCCAGTTTGGGGCCCAGCGTTACTGACCACTGTGCATACCGTACGTAGCCTAGCTGGCTTCCTGGTTTTCTAGATCCTTTGCGACCATTAAGCTGTATGTTCTAAAAAGCCTAGGTCTGATTTAGTTCAGGTTGATTCAATTATGTCTTCATCGCTTTTGAGTTGGTTGAATGAGTTGACATGAGATTAAGCTCAACAAAAGAAAGGCAGGGAAACAACAGCTGCCAGCCAGGCCTGGCCACTAGGTAGGGGTCTTAGGCCTTTTACCTTCTCTTCTGTGTGTCAAGAAGTTCATTTAAAAATGTTCTTTTACTGTACGTTCCCCCTGGAATGCAAGGGCTGCCTTGGTATCCATTGAGACTTAAAATACTAAGTCTTATATTATTTTGAGAATGAGTAATAGATCTGGAGTTTCTAAAAAGCCTGCAGTGTCTGTAGTGACAAGTGCCGGGCAATAACCTAATGGCTTTTTGTCCGAAAAACACAACAGTCAGACCTAGTTTGTGCTTGTTTAGTTAATGTGTGCTGAGGACTTGGAAGGTGTGTCCTTCATGGTGGATGGCTTTTTCTGAGGAGTACGCTTATTTTAGAGGCTCCTTTTGTCAGTATTCCGAAGTGTCTAGTAGAGCATGTGTTTTTTAATCCTGGTGTTTTAGCTGAAATCACCCCCCCTTTCCAGTTGCTGCCATTTTTAATAATGTGTAGGTTTTCAATTCTAGAGGCGGTGCCTTACTTAAAGATTGAGAAGTCAGTAGCTCCCAGACAAATTTATATTTTACTTGACTTGTTTGTTAGAATAGGGTTAATAATCTGATTGCTTGGAATTTTAATTACTCGGTCTGAGGAAGAAGGCGGCTCCTTTAGCTCTGCACATTGATTTGCATGTTGGAGGAGGAAGTGGGGAAGAAGCCGACTTTTCTAGGTGAAAGACACGTTTCTTTAGCGTCCCATTTCTTCCAGTGCTTTTTATCTTCACAACACCTAACACTTTGCAGTTTGACCTTTGCCATTGCTAAAAAAATAACTCGTGGGTTCGAAGTTTAGCCGTTGTCTTGGGCTCATATTATTCCCTTTCACTTCTTAATCAGAAAAAGGAATTACTACACCACTGAAATAAAACTTGTAGAAAACACTTTGTCCCTCCAGCCTGAAGAAGCCATTTAGATAACAGCTCGACTCCCCCTCTTCCCCCAGGTAACAGGGGAGGGGGGGGAGGAGTGAAGGTTTTTGGCTTTGCCTTTACTTTTAAGGTTTAAGGTGGAGGCAGATTTGCATTCCTTTTTGTAAGCCTCCGTTTTTTTTGGCAGTGGGACGCCTGGAAGAAATAGCAGCCCAGTGGTCCTTTTAGAAAGGAAATCTGAAAATAAGACTTAAGCAAGTCACTTACAGACTGATGAAATAATTAAGGAATATAATGGCCTGGCAAGGACTGGCCTTCTATCTCGTGTCAGATAAGTGCTAGTCACTCTTCTCCCTTGTAACAGGAGGATGAAATGGCATGTTTTTGCCCCAGTGGGGCTGCCTTTCCCCAGCTCGGGAGCACTCTTACTTCTGAGGTACTTGATGAGAGCCTCAGGGGTCCCCAGAGCTGTGTTTTCCCACTTTATAAAATCCCCTTCTTTTCTCTTAGTTGTCACAAACGTGATATTGACTGATGAGAACTTTGAGTAGTTTTAATGACTCTTGACTGCCTGCGATCCACTACTTACAAAAAACAAAAACAAAAACGGGTTTATCTGACTCTCAGGACTGTGATTGGCCCTGGTCTTTGACCTGAAGCTTTGTTTCCATTTGTTCAACAAGTTAGTTCCGATGGTTCCGTTTCAGGGAAGCCAGTGTGGCCTGTATGTTAACGTTTTTGAGGCTGCTGCATGTGACCTGTTTTAGGTGGTTGAGTCCTCATTTCCTATTTCAGTGTAATCCTGGAGCCGGGATGGTTACTAAGTCAGATAGCAAGGTGGCGCTCAAATAGTGAACAGTAGCCAGGTGTTTCCAAGCCTGGGAATCACACAGTAGAAGTGAAAACACGAGACAGTTCTATATACCGATGCGTATGCCAATAGAATAAAAAAACGCAATGAGACTTTACATTAAATGACTATAATTGGAATAGGTAGAATGGTTTTCAGATTGATTACTGAGGTGTTACAGAATAAAACCCTGGATGGTATTTACAGGCCACACATTAAAGGGATCCCAGTTATTACACCGAATGTTCTAAATAGTGAGGGGTCTGGTTCCAGTGTGTAAGGTAGACCCAGGCCAGGGGGAGGTGGGATTTGTCCACCTCATCTCCAGGTGGGGGGAGGGGTGTTGAAATGCACGTGGAAGCAGGTGAATTACACAAAGCCAGCAGGAAATGTCTTAAATTCGGTGAGGGGAGCTCGGTCGTTACAACTTAGTGGCCTCATTTTGGGGGCAGCATAACGGCGCTACTGAAATGACGACTTTTACTTTTAGCAGTAAGGTGGTTTGGCTCGGCTTTCTGCGAGAAGGGTGTGATGCAGTTAGGCAGTGGTGTGTGGGGCAAGGGATTTGGAAGGGAGACCATGAGGGCAGATGGAGTGTGGCTTTGAGGAAGTGGGACGATAGGGACCGTACTTTCTTCAAATCTGCAGCTCCGAGGAGCAAGCTCCATTCTTGTATGAGTCTGTCTTCCAGGTAAATAGAGGGGCAGCCCCTGCCACCCCGCCGCCCCCTGCGGTTGTCCCTTTATGCCCGACATGGGAATGCTTGTGAAAAACCTTTGCATTNACAACTTAGTGGCCTCATTTTGGGGGCAGCATAACGGCGCTACTGAAATGACGACTTTTACTTTTAGCAGTAAGGTGGTTTGGCTCGGCTTTCTGCGAGAAGGGTGTGATGCAGTTAGGCAGTGGTGTGTGGGGCAAGGGATTTGGAAGGGAGACCATGAGGGTAGATGGAGTGTGGCTTTGAGGAAGTGGGACGATAGGGACCATACTTTCTTCAAATCTGCAGCTCCGAGGAGCAAGCTCCATTCTTGTATGAGTCTGTCTTCCAGGTAAATAGAGGGGCAGCCCCTGCCACCCCGCCGCCCCCTGCAGTTGTCCCTTTATGCCCGACATGGGAATGCTTGTGAAAAACCTTTGCATTCGATCATTTGTGGGCTGCCTGTCCTTCAGGCCCCCCTTACTTCCTGCCCAGGGCAACAGCAGAGCTGATTACTGGAAATTTGGGGCCAGTTTGGTAATTTCATGATAAAGTTGAGAAATAAAATTACCAAACCTGAAAAGACAGCTGAGTTAAGTTGCATGAGGGGATTAGTTTAATTCCTTAGCCTCTCTCCTTACGCTTTCCCAGAGTTGTCTCTGACCTCCGCATCCCTCCACTTCACAGAGAAGGGCTTCCCAGGAGTCAGATGCCCGTTCTTTAAATGGGTTCTTGCAGTGTTTTGGGTATTGGTGGCCATTCCTTTCTAGTGTCAGAACCTTTTTGAATTTAAAATCGTTCAAAATGCAGTTATATTGCCTGGAGATTGAAAGCCTTTTCTTGAATCAGCATTAGGAAAAGTTCTTGTTTTTTCTTATCAGAGGTGTTTTTGTTCTTCAGTGGACACCTTTTTGGTTGTTCAGTACATAAGTCCACTGAACATAGGCTGTATGTATGCATTGAAAGGAGGCTTTCCCCCCTTTATTTTGAAAGCAAACAGGTGGTTTAAAGGGGCCAGACATACAACAGTAGCGTGTGTTCTCTGCAGAGACAGGGAGAGGGGTATTTAAATGTCTCCAGTGAAACCTCTCATGCCTTAAAAGGCATTGCCACGTTTATGTTCAGTCTGAAGGTAGTTAAGTTGGGGTACGGTTAGGGACACGCGCCATTTGGCTCCGTGGAGAGAGCTGTGGAAGGGTAGGGCGGTGGTCAGGTGTGCTGCCCAGTTCCTCGTGCACCTATGTGTATACAGGTGTGTGTGTGTACATGTACACAGGCAGTGTTTTCTTTGTCCAGTGAAAAATTGCAGGTAAAGCCAGGGCAGTGCATTTCTTTAGTTCTCTGAACTCCCTCTCTTCGCTGCAGTTACACTAAAATCTTTTCAAAGTGTTAAGGTAGCACTGGTTAAATCGTAACAATAGAGCTCACTGAGAGCAGTGTTCAGTCTTGCCTAATTAAAATTCTTTTTTTTAAATTGTCCATTTCCCGTATAGTTCTCTTTCAGGACACAGTGAAATTTTTAAAAGCCAGTGTACAGACTACAGTAATCTGTTAATTAATTGTTAATTGTGACCCTAATTCATTTGGAGTGAACCAGGCAGTTTTGAATCGTGAAGTTCTAATACGCTAATGTGATTACATTTTTATAACACTACCAGGGTCTCTAGTCCTATTCAGAATTGGGCACTATATACAATTTCAAGAAAATGAGACTGCCTCTGAACAGTTGTTTGCTTTTGAATAGTTTAGGTTGGAATGCTGACTGTCACCTTTGAGTACTTGAATCTTTTTCTTCCACTTGCATTTTAAACATCTCTCCACAGTTATATTAGGCAAGTTGGGTTGACCACCTAGCTCACGGGTGTGACCTTGGTGATTGCCTTGCAATAGTGTTGAAGGGTTTCGAGTGACAGGTTTTGATCGCTATTGTAGATTACCATGTAGAGTGCCCTTTCCTTGTCAGCCGAAGGGAAACAAATAGTATGTGTAAAATATGAAAGGGAAACTGCCCTGAAAATGTAAGTTTCCTAACCAGATCTTGGGGGTCGTTTTGCAGTTTAAAGGTGCAAATGAATTGGCCAGCAAGCAAGTTGACTAGCAGTTTGTTTATGTTGAATGTTTTCATGTTCACTTAATTGGCACTTAAGAAACTGGGGAGGGAGAACCCAGCAGTTTTGTTGGGTGCTTCGGGTCACTTGGCTGTGAGCAGAATTCCTGTGTGTGGGGATGGTTTTGAGGCCCATCCATCAGTGCCTTACTGCTCCGTCCCGTGGAAATGAATATTCTGGACCACGAAACGTAAGATGGCCTGAGCAGCTGCAGCACCACCTCGCTGTCGGGGGCCGGGTGGGGGGGCGGGGGTGACAGTTGAGTCCTGGGTACACAGAGGATGCTGTCGAAGAGACACAGCACTTGTCGGTCGGCGTGGTGGCCCTCCCCGGAGTTGTTGTGTTTTCGTTAAGCGTTGTCCAATGTGCAGTGTTTGCTCATTTCAGGGTCTGCAGGAAGCGGCGGAACTCAGAGGAGCTTTACTCACAAATGAGTGTCTTAGACAAATACGGAAGAAATGATTTAGAGCATCAGACTTCTGTTTCAGGCAGTTACATATAGCAGTAGGTTCCTATCTTTTTTTTAAGGATTATATTGTAAATTAAAAAAATATTTACTTAAGTAACCACAATATAATTTAAACCCTGGTGTTCTCAGAATGGAAGGTTATGATGAGGAACCTCTTGCCTAAGGTGCCTGGGAGTGTACAGCTGAGGTTAGGTGCTGTTACCTGAGTAAAGGTTTTGAAACAGTTTTTAAACATTGGAAAGTGTTTTTGCAAAGTGCCTTTCAGTAAGCCTGGTGTGTTCACATGGCCGCTTTTCTGCACACTGGAAGCGTTTAGACTGCAGGTGTTGGGCGGACTGCTCCGCCCCCCCCCCCCCCCTCTGTGCAGAGACAGTTGATTGACAGTCACTGTGCTCTCTGGACGCCCTGTGTAGAAGACCCAAGTCCGGCGCCCACGCTTCCGCCAGCTGGAAATGGTGGTTGGTTATTAACAGTAATTAGGTTCGAATGTCTATTTTTCCTAAGTTCTGTTTTGCTCTAAAGATTCTTGTTTAGCAGATTGGTTTTAAGTGATGATACTGGTTTATGGTGCAAGGAAGCGTTTTGTCTGCGCATAGTTTCTAAGGCCAGAGCCAGGACATTGCTGTCACGGGTTTTCCTAGCATGGCCCGCGTTCTTGTTTCGGTGGGTCCGTGAGGAGAGTGTTTCAAAGCCCAAGTGATTCTTTGCGCTGGTCAGTTTTACGGTATGATTAATTTTTTTTATTACACTTGAAATTGCAGAGAATAGTAATTAGATGGCAGCCATAGACGGCCATGTGGAAGTTTTTTTTTAAGTTCATAGCCACACGGCAGTTTGATGGGCATTCAGGTTCCATGCAGCATCAGCTATGGTTGGGACTGCGGCCGGAGGTGTGCGTGCTGAGCCTCCACTTCGACTGGTGATGCCGTGGGGGTTCAGTTATTCACCAGGTGCTATCGGGGCCTAACCCTGTGCCTGGGGCCCCTTCTTAGGCTTCGTGGGCAGTGGGGGAACAAGGCCGACAGGATCTCTGCTCCCTAGGATCTTCAAAGGGGCGGCCCAGGGTTTTCATATCTTAGGGGTGAAGAGTAAGGATTACGATGACCCAAGGTCGTCTAGTGCTAGACACCTGGGCCAAGGTAATGACTGTGAGAGTCCGCCTCAGACGCTTCCCCAGAGGAAGAGGAGCTTCCGTTTTCCCTGGGAGGGGGGGCCTTCCCACCTGCTGCACCACAGGCCTCTCTGGCCTCGCCCTCCTTCCCCTCATCTCCAGGCCTCTACCTGCTCACTCCACCTTCCGCCTCCCCGGGCAGAACTGGAGGAAGCCCTTTCTCCTAAGATTTTAACACTGCTTCCTTTCCCAGCCCCTCGGTCTTCTGTTAGAAGCTGGTGATAACTTGCTTAACCCAGATACTTAACATTTAAGAGATAAAAGTGGAAGCTAAAGCCCTTTACAGGCTGCATCTCCGGCCTTTGCCATGGCCCAGGGTGGGAAGGGAGGGTGATGGGCCCACATCATGTTCTGATCCAGAGATTGAGTTGAGGGCTGTCTTTTGGGGAAAGATTATTTACAGAAAAGTGGAATTCCCCAAAACTTAAAAATGTCACAGACCAGTAAAATTTCTTTAAAAAAGGAAAGATAATAATGAGGCTTTGACATGGGAGACTATGATTTTTTGCCAAATTAGGACATTAAAAACAAAAAAAACCCTATTATTTGCCATTGCCATCCTTCCATTTTTTAAAAAGGGTATTTTGGAACCAAAAGGTAGAAATGACCACACATGAAGGACAGTCTTTATTTGCGTTACGTTAACGTGAACTCAGCGAGGTGTTGCTCTAGTTCTCCGTTGGCTGCCGGCCGGTGAGTTGGTTGGTGACCGCTTCCCCTTGGACGTGTGCTGCTCCTTCTCTCAGTTAAAATGTCACCCGGGGTAGTGGCATTCAGTAAATATTTGTTGACTGAGTAAATGATCAGCCATGTAGCCAACCATCACTTAATGTCTTGATTCGTATGGTCATTAAATACTCTTTTGAGCGTATCTGTCCATAAGTGTAGACCTGCCCCCAGAACTGTAGGCTTTTGAAACTCTTGAGATGGCCTTGTAATTTGTCCCTTGACATTAAGTTTAGGTGTGTGGTGGTGACCGCTTTAAGGTTGTGACGCAGGCAGGACTGGAACTCGGGCTCCCGGAATGTTCTATCATATCCCTCCTGAGCTGGTAGCCAGCCAGCCCATGGGTTTATCCTCCGTTGTGGCAACCAAGGACCAAGCAATTAACACGAAATACTTCAGCGCATTCTTTCTTTACCCCAAACTTTGATCTGCAGTCTTATTTAGAGAAATTCATGTTTTTTTCAAAACGAAAGATAACAAGGAAAATGAAGTTTTCTCTCTTAGGAGAGTGGAGAAGCGTTTCCTGGTCTCTGAGCTTGCTCTTTGAGTAAGTGGAGGGGAGGAAAGTAACCTTTTTTTCTGTAAAGTTGCCTGTGGCGGGAGTAGTGTGCATGTCTTTGTTTCTCTGGGTGCAGCTGACAGACTTCAGGTAAAGTAGTTGGGATACTTCAGACAGTTCCTGTCCTTGCCGTGAAGGTGGAGGATTTGGTTTTAGAGGTTTCTGGTGATTCTTCCCTAAGCTCGAACGTGAGCTGCCAGATCAGAGCCTGCAGAGTGAAATCAGGGCATCCGCTCTGCACCCCGCCCCCCCCCCCCCCCCCCCCCGTGCAGAATGTGGTGGGGGTGCCAACGAGGACCTGTTTTCTGATTGAAAGACCTCAGGGAGTGCTGAACCAGGTCTGTTGAGGATTTTAACCTTGGACATTCACGAAGGATTGTTACGTGTGTATTTCCATATTTGTTGTTGGGATGAGGAAGCCGTACTCTGATGTGCGTTGAAGGCAGAGTTGTCAAAAGCAAACTGGGATTTGGACAGTGGATTGAGGTTTACAGCGTCCAGTGGACCAAAATTTATCCAGGTTCCCCTTGGTCAAGATGATCATTCTGAGGTTCTGTATTTCTTTTCCTTTAAAAAAAAAGATTTTATTTTTAGAGAGAGAGGAAGGGAGGGAGAACGAGTGGGAGAGAAACATCATTGTGTGGTTGCCTCTCATGCACCCCCTACTGGGGACTGGCCTGCAACTCAAGCAGGTGCCCTGACTGGGACTCAAACTGGCGACCCTTTGGTTCACAAGGCCAGCGTTCAATCCACTGAGCCACAAAAAGCCAGGGCAGTATTTCTTGAATAGGGATTTTAGGAAGGGCTCCCATTTTTTGTGTTGTTGACGTGTGTATGTGAGTACGTGGTGTGCTTTTTGGGCATGTGTGTTTCTTGTGTGTTTGTATGTAAGACAGTCTGAAGCTCTGGCTTTTACAATTTTACCTAAAGTGCCTTCTTTGTCATCTTATTTTTTATAATTCTTAGTCTCTAGGTTTGTAGAGGCTTTTTATAAAGATACAGATGTACATTTCAGTGACATTTGGAAGGCATTTATCTGAATTTAACAGTTTCTGTTATGAAACATTGCATTTTTGATTTAAACCATTAAAGCACGGTAGTCTATAAGTTTCTTAACGGGATGGAATGCTGGTGATGTAATGAGTGTACTGATTGGTAAGGGGTTAGGTTTAATTAACAAGCATGTGTAACAGGCTGGCACTGCATTAAGTTAGAAGTAAAGGGGCCGAAATACGTGCCCCTCTTTTCTCTGTCTAGAGCCAACCATTTCTGTCTTCTTCCCCTCCAGGTTTCGGACATCTCCTTGTCTCCAGGTTGCTGGAATTGACTTCTTGCTCAACTGGATGACTCACTCAATGGAGACAAAGAGAACTAATGCTCCGTGCTGACTCACATTAAGTCAAAGCATCAGGGAGTCAGTCTGCCTTGGTGGTGGGCAGAGCCAGTGATAGTTTCTGTCGCTGAGCTTCCGAAGGCTTCTGAAGATAAGATATTGGGAGGAATATATACTTTCTTTTGAACTTTTATAACAAATACTTGCTCCAGTCGTGAAGCCCCAGGGCTGCTGGGGGTGTGAGTGACGAGTTTTACAAGTGGCCTTATTCCATTTCCGGAAACCCTCACCCGGATCCTCAGCTGACACGCAGTCCAGAGCGGCAGGAGACATGCCGACTCAGTCCCTCCTAGTGTACATGGATGGCCCGGAAGTCATCGGCGGCTCTCTGGGCACCCAGGCGGAGCTGGATGATGCCATGTCCGTAAAAGGGGCCGCTGCCGTCCCCTTCAGAGCCACACAGGAGAAGCCGGTCATCCAGATCGAAGGCTGTCCGCCCTTGGACTGCATGTTTTGCAGTCAGACCTTCTCACTCTCTGAAGACCTCAACAGACACGTCTTAACGCAGCACCGGCCCACCCTCTGCGAGCCCGCAGTCCTGCGTGTGGAGGCCGAGTACCTCAGCCCTCTGGACAAGGGCCAGGTGCGGACGGAGCCTCCCAAGGACCAGAGCGGCAAAGACAGCGAAGACCTGAGCTGCGAAGTGTGTGGGCAGACGTTCAGAGTTGCTTTCGATGTGGAGATCCACATGAGAAAGCACAAGGACTCTTTCACCTACGGGTGCCACGTGTGTGGACGGAGGTTCAAGGAGCCCTGGTTTCTGAAGAACCACATGCGGACACACAACGGCAAGTCGGGGGCCAAGGGCAAGCTGCAGCAGGGCTCCGAGAGCCCAGCCACCATCAACGAGGTTGTCCAGGAGCAGGCCGCCGAGAGCATCTCCTCTCCTTACAAAATCTGCATGGTTTGTGGCTTCCTATTTCCAAATAAAGAGAGTCTGATTGATCACAGGAAGATGCACACCAAAGACACGGCTTCCGGCAGCAGCACAGCTCAGGCGGGCTCTCAGCTGGCCGGGGCGCCAGCCCCCAGCGACGAGCTCCTGCAGTTCCTGAACCTGAGGCCCACAGCGCGCCCCGAAGCCGGGAAGCAGCCCGCCAGATGGATCCCTCAGCTCGACCCCTTCACCACCTACCAGGCCTGGCAGCTGGCCACCAAGGGCAAAGTCGCCGTCTGCCGGGAGGTGAAGGAGCAGCCCGGGCAGGAAGGGAGCACAGACAATGACGATTCAGACAAAGAGGAGCTTGGAGAGATCTGGAGTGCAAGCAAAAGCCATCCCGAAGGTTCCGGGAAGTCCAGAACAAGCAGGAGCGGTTGCGCAGGCCTCGCGCACGACAAGGAGAGGTCCAGACATGCGAATGGTGAAGTGCCTTCCGGGGACTCGGACCCCAAGTTATCCAGCAACAAGGAGAAGCCCACGCACTGCTCCGAGTGCGGCAAGGCTTTCAGAACCTACCACCAGCTGGTGCTGCACTCGAGGGTGCACAAGAAGGAACGGAGGATGGATGCGGAGTCGCCGACCACGGCTGTGGACGGGAGGCAGCCACGGATGTGCTCTCCGGACCTGGCCGGCACCCTGGACGAGCACGGGGCCGGGGACCGTGACGGCGGCTCTGAGGACGGGTCCGAGGACGGGCTTCCCGAAGGACTGCATGTGGGTGAGTGCTGGGCTGCGTGCTGGCCCCTTGTGGGACCTGGGGGGCTGGGGGGCTCGGGGGTCTAGGCTGTTGAGGCAACTCCCTGTTGTTAGTCACATGCCCCGCTCTGGGTTGAGTCGAAGGCCTGTCCATCTGCCAGGGTTTCTTCCTGTCCTGAAAACTCTGGGATTTTGTATTTTGCTAACACACTACTTTAACTCGTGCAGCAGCCTAGAGCAGCACGTCCAATTAAGTGGTGAGTTTGCCCCCCGGAGGGCACCTGGCAGTGTCTGGAGACATTTTTGGTTGTCACAGCTGCTTGGGGTGTGTGTTGTGGGCCCAGCGAGTGGAGGGGGGATGTTTGTGGACATCCCATGACGCACGGGACAGCCCACGGCAGAGAAAGGCCCAGATGTCAATAGCACCAGGGTTGAGACGCTGGCCTTTGCTTTCAGTTCCTTCCGTATCCTTGACCTTACCCATGAAAACAAGTTACCCTTTCACGCGGTGGACGGCCCTGTGTATCGAGGCCCGGCTCGCCTGTGTTTGTCGCAGGTAGATTTCCAGTGGTGACGGAAGTACTGGGAATGGTGGCGAACCGGAGGGAGACTACTGCTGTTAGAGACGCCCTCTGGTTCTGCCCGTGTCTGGTCTTTGTGTCTGGGACTGGTGTTCGTTAACGGTTGTTCGCTCATGGACCCCAGTTGTTCGTAAAGTACAGGGAATGTGGACGCACTGCGGCGTTTCTGAGAGCTCCCATTTGCTCTCATTTTTAATGTGTTGGTGACATTTGTAGGGAATGGAAGCTGCCTTTGAGGCCTGGGGGGTGATGCCTCTGGAGTCCCAGTGGGCGCTGTCCAGGGCAGAGGACGCCCCCCGGCCCCCCGTGGGAGGCTTGCCACCCTCACTTTGCCCAGAGCCGCTGGTGCGCGTGGTAGGATGTTTTTGGAATAAGGGGTTCTGGTGCTTTGAGAATAGTTAGAAAATCCCCACAAGTGGATAATGAGAGCATGAGTTAGTTTTAGAAAAACATTATCATTTAGAAAAAAGTGTTTTTGGTTAAAACAAATGCTGCCTTTTGTTGTAACTTGATCGTGTGGCTGTCTCGGAGAGCTCTGGGCGTGAGACCCAAGATGAGTTTGACCAGAGAATACGTGGAACTCGCCCGGGCCCGTGCTCTTTCTGATATTGGGGGGGGGGGGAGGCGGGGGGTGAGAGCTGTGGGTTTTATTTGAGGTCAGGTATTTATTTAGAGAATTTTGAGTCCCTGGGACACCAGAGGTCTAGCACTTGGAGAACTACCATCTCCAGTTTTCAGAACTAAAACCTCTTCTGGCGTCTTGGTGGCNAGGGGTTCTGGTGCTTTGAGAATAGTTAGAAAATCCCCACAAGTGGATAATGAGAGCATGAGTTAGTTTTAGAAAAACATTATCATTTAGAAAAAAGTGTTTTTGGTTAAAACAAATGCTGCCTTTTGTTGTAACTTGATCGTGTGGCTGTCTCGGAGAGCTCTGGGCGTGAGACCCAAGATGAGTTTGACCAGAGAATACGCGGAACTCGCCCGGGCCCGTGCTCTTTCTGATATTGGGGGGGGGGGGGGGCGGGGGGTGAGAGCTGTGGGTTTTATTTGAAGACAGGTATTTATTTAGAGAATTTTGAGTCCCTGGGACACCAGAGGTCTAGCACTTGGAGAACTACCATCTCCAGTTTTCAGAACTAAAACCTCTTCTGGTGTCTTGGTGGCGTCACGAAGAGCTTTCCACCCAGACCTCTCGTCTCAGCGGTTTCCTTGCTGTCTTGGTGGCGTCACGAAGAGCTTTCCACCCAGACCTCTCGTCTCAGCGGTTTCCTTGCTGCTCAGGCCATGTGGTCTCAGGGAAACCTTCCGGCCCGGAGATGCCCCAGTGCCCTGCGAGAAACGAGATGGCCAGCCCTGTTCTGCCAGCAGGTGGCATGGGCGAAGGATCTGCTGGGAAGCCCGGGCTTGCTCGGCAGGCAGCTAGAATGCCCTAGAATGCCCTAGAATGCCCGCAGTGGCTGGGAGCGCCGTGTCCTGGGTTTGGTCTGGTTCTGCCGCCGCGTTGTTCCGTGACCGAGCACGTGTTGCTTCACCCGTCTCTGCCCTGATTTCCCTGTTTGCGAAATTGATTCCTCAGCTTTAGCCTTGTCTTCTGCCCCCCAAGGATGGTTGTAGCAGCCTGTTTATAGAGGCGCAGCCTTTACGGGACGGCAGGGCAAGTCAGAGGGGATGCTGCAGGAAGGGCAGGAACCAGGTAGACGTGGGCATTTCATGTCCTTTCTGTTAAGACAAAGTCGTTGTGCAACTTCTTGGACGTGATGCAACCGTAAATCCCGGCGCACGGGTGGAAGTAGGAAGTTGCGATAAGGCGCAGGCCCAGCTACAGACGGGGCCGGTTGGGTGTGATTGTAAGAAGGCAAGCGCGGCGTTTCTCTGTTTAGGGAATTATTTTTCCTAGATTTATACAGGCGGGGCCGAGGTAGTTCACAGTTGGGAGTGTGTGAAGGACAGAGCTTATTCTGGTATTGTTCATTCATTGTACTTTTCCACATGAATAACTGTGAATCTCTCTTTGCCTGCCTTGTATTCTCATGTCTTCTGGGCTAGATTTATCTTGTTATAATTTACCATCAACCTGGATTTCTTTAGATTTATTTTTGAGATGATCAGAAACCAAAGTAAAGTATTTAAGAAATATTTCCAGCTTTTATAAATGGGGTTTTACTAAGGGTTGTTCATGGGGTAACCTGTTTGTGACGACCTCATGACACCTCTTAGATCAAGGGCTGTGTCTGCCGCTTCCGAGTGTCCAGAGGGTCAGAGGGGACGCATTTCCCTCGGGGCGACAGGTTGCACCTCCTGTCTCATGCACCGATGGCTGCTTGTAAGCCGTGTTTATTAACAAATCAGTAAACCCTAAGTCATCTAGAATGTGAAATTGGAAGGGAACAGGGGAGAGAGGCCTTTTACTTGGAAATAACTTTTTCAAGGCAAAGTGACCAGTTTAGTTGTGCTGAATTTTAAGAGATGAATCAACTTGTCATATTGTACAAAGCAGCATTTCATCTCAAACCTAAATGCGCACTTTGGGGGAGCAGGTATCTGGACCGCAGCCTCTCATTGTCCTGTGTGACAGGCAGCCACCCTCCAGTGGGTGTCCCCCAGGACCTTTGCCCTGCTACACTGTCTCGATCATCCTGGCGAGATCCAAGCGTGTGAAGTTGAAGGCGTTGCGGTTCGAGGGCAGGTGTTGGTTTGTCAGACACGTTGCGGCCATGTGAGCGCTGGGGAGGGCCCCGCCCGGTTTGCAGAGCCTCGGAGATCTGACAGCCCTCGGCCTGTGCCCCTGCCTGTTTCTCTCCATGAGGATGAAGTTGCGCTTGCTTCCCTCTAGTGGTAACTTGCCCAGCCGTAGGATCGAGCACTGGTTTTTCCCTTGCGGTTGGGAAAGTTGGCCGTTGATACTGGCCCAGTTTTCTAGAGTGCCTGCTGACGGAGCTGCTTGTGCCAGCCCATTGGCACGGGTCCCGCCGCAGCGGGCCGGACCCTGCCCGCTCAGCCCGTCGGGAGGGCAGGCTGCGTGCCTCTGTCTCGACCGGTGTGTCGGCGACGCAGAGGTGGGCAGCTCGGTCCTTGGCAGCGACCCCGGCTGCAGTCGAAGCGCTCCCGGAGCGTGCCCCTGGACAAACGCAGAAACACACGCGTGTTCCAGGACCTCAGACAGCCTCCAAATGGCGTCTGGTGTGTTTTTTCCCAGCACTAGTGCGAGAGTTATTTTATGCTTTTTATCAAGAACATTTCAGTCACCTTGGCTTATTCATGTATTTGAGCTCTCCTCTTACATACTTTTTTTTTCTTTAAGATAAAAATGACGATGGAGGCAAAATAAAGCATCTTACATCCTCAAGAGAATGTAGTTACTGTGGAAAGTTTTTCCGTTCCAATTATTACCTCAATATTCATCTCAGAACACATACAGGTAAGGAGCCTGAGGGTTTTTTAATGAAGAGAATGATCTTGTAGTGGTCTGGGACTTCTCCTCTTGGTTGCTCAGACGACCCAGTGGCCGTGGCAGTGGAAGAGTAAATGTGCAGGTAGTGCGCAGCTGTCACTTCAGGGGTTTAGTGGCCCTGGGACTTGGGCTGTTCTCTCTCAAGTTCGTTGTCCGTTCGGTTTCTGATCACCAGATCCCCGCGTCTCCAGAGCTCTTTAACTTCTAATGTCGCAGCTGCTTTATGCTGTTGGGGTTTAGAATAAAGTGGAAATACATTTCATAGTCTTCTAGTTTTTACGTTTTTGGTTTGTTTTTTTATTTTTAGAGAGAGGGGAAGGGGGGAGGGAGAAAGAGGGAGAGAAACGTCGGTCGGTTGCTGGGTCATATATGCCCCTCACTGGGGACGTGGCCCACAACCTGGGCACGTGCCCTGACTGGGAATCGAACTGGTGACCTTTGGGTCCACGGGCTGGTGCTCAGTCCATGGAGCCATGCGCTCTGGGCCGGAGCCTTTTCTGTAGATCGCAGAGCAGCTGTTAACAGGGGTTTAGGGGGCTGCGTGTGCTTGGTTTCATCTCTTCCTCTCACCAGCTGTGCCGCCTAGGGCAAGTTACTTGAGCTTTCTGAGCCCCCTTTTCTGAGCTTTAAAAGTGGGGTGACAATCACTTACTTCCACAGGGATGTTATGAAGATTAAAGAAGTTGAAAGTGTTGCTGTTTTGCTGGCTGGTTGTTTTTTTTTTTAACTTAAAGACGCATCACATGGTCAAATGCTCAGTGTAGTCGGTGACGCAGAGCAGTCACAAGTTGGCTCTGGGACGTGGAGACCGGTTACCGGGTGGAGAGGGAGGAGGGAAGGACCCTGTGTTCTGTGTTCGAGTCTCCTAGTTTCCACAGTCTCCTCTGATGCTTCTTATAAACTTCTGTAATACGGTGACACCTCTTGTTGTAGGTGAGAAACCGTACAAATGTGAATTCTGCGACTACGCTGCGGCCCAGAAGACCTCGCTGCGGTACCACTTGGAGAGACATCACAAGGACAAGCAGGTCGACGCGGCCGCCGAGGTCAAGAGTGATGGGAAAAACCAGGAGGCCGAAGACGCGCTACTCGCTGCCGACAGTGCGCAAACCAAAAATTTGAAAAGATTTTTTGATGGTGCCAAAGATGTTAAAGGCAGTCCCCCTGCCAAGCAGCTCAAGGGGATGGCCCCTGCCTTTCAGAGTGTCCTGGGCAGCGCCGCCCTCTCGCCAGTACACAAAGATACTCAGGGTTTCAATAAAAATGCGACCGAAGACAGTGCTGACAGAGTGAGCAGAAACCCTGCCCCTGCTCATTTGGACGTGTTGAGGAAGAGACCCACCGCTGAACCCCAGGCCGGTGGCCTCGTCTGCAGAACAGAAGGGGGTGTCCCCCCTCTTCCTCGCCCAGACGCCACTGCCACCCGGAGTGCCGGGGCCATGAAGGTGGAGGTGGCAGCGGCTGGCAGTGTGAAGCCAAGCATGGACTGTCAAGAAAAGCCTTTAAACTTATCCCTTGGGCCGCTGAACAGCTGCCCGGCAATTTCTCTGAGCAAGAGTCTGATCCCTAGTATCACCTGCCCGTTTTGTACCTTCAAGACCTTTTATCCAGAGGTTCTCATGATGCACCAGCGGCTGGAGCACAAATACAACCCCGACATCCACAAAAACTGTAGAAGCAGGTCGTGGCTCAGAAGCAGACGCACCGGCTGCCCGCCTGCTCTGCTGGGAAAGGACGTGCCGCCCTTGTCCACTTTCTCCAAGCCCAAGCCCAAGCCCGCCTTCCTGGCGCAGTCCAAGACCCTGCTGTCGGAGAAGGGGAAGCTGGGCCCCTCAGGGCCAAGCAAAGCCCCTCTGACCTCAGGGACTGACTCTAGCACTTTAGCCCCCAGCAACCTGAAGTCGCACAGGCCACTGTCCAGTGTCGGGTCGCAGGGGGCTCCGGTCACCAGGCAGCAGCCATCAGAGATGTTTCCTAAAAGTGGAGGTTCTCCTGCCCTGGAGAAGACGAAGAGGCCGGAGGTGAAGTTCAAAGCCCCGGGTGTCTCCCTGTCCCAGCCAGCACTGGGCGGCAGCACCGTCAATGGCTCAGATTTCCCTGCCAAGCATGACGGCCCGTGGGTGCCCCCTGGGAGAGACTATTTCTGTGGCCGCAGCACTGGAGGTGCCGGCCCGGAGCTTGGAGAGCCGCTTCCCAAAAGGCCAAAAGCTGGGCCGGTGGCCCTGGACGTGGAGCAGCCTGGGCCTCACTACAGAAGGGGCCTTGACCTGCCCAAGTACCAGATGGTCCGCGGGATCACGTCGCTGCTGCCCCAGGAGTACACATGCCCGCCGCCAGCGGTGCTGCCCCCCAAGCCGCGGTTCCTGGCCTCGGGGGAGATCGACTCTGCGAATGTGCTGACCGTGCACAAGCCCTACAGCGGCCCGGGACCGCTCTACACGTGCACCCCCGCGGGAGCAGCGGCCGGCGCCGCACTTGAAGGTACTGCCCTGCCCCGCACGGATGCTGGCTCAGCCCCAGCCCCTGCGGAGCCTTGGGTTCTTGGGGGAGGGGCCCCCAGGGTATAGAACGTACAGGGGGAGGGACAGCGAGGCATTCCTAGATTGGCCATGGTTTCCCCGTCCCCAAAGCTCAGTCCTCCAGGATTAGCCTTGTTTCTGAGTGTTGAATTTCTCTAATTTTTCTCCCTTGGGGTGATGACGAGAAAGATCATTGAGAACCAGTGGCCTGATCTTCTCCTTACCCTGAAATCTCAGGTGTCACGTAGGCCTGTCACCTCTACCACCCTGGTCTCCTGGTACGCACACGGTGTGCCCAGCACTCCCTCCCAGCCTGCCCTGGGATTTGAGATCTGGGAAACTTCTGCCCACTCTCACCACCACTCCTGGACCCTCTACTCCTTTAGAGCAGGGAACACAGGGAGCCTCGAGTTGCCTGCAGTTCCTCATGTGCCCCATAGGGGGCAGGCAGGCGATCCCACCAGCACCCGGGCCTGTCGGAGCTGCTTAAACACACATGTGAGCAGTTTTGGTGTCAGGGCTGACTAGGGTTATGTGGCCTATTTAGTTCTTGTAAAATTCCTCGTGAGTTTCAGGAGTGCCACCACTGCCCCGAGTACGTTAGTGGTCACCTCCTAGACGACTCGAGTTCACTGTGGGAATGTTTTTAAAGCCCCTGCTTCCTCGGCCTATGGCCTCCCCGGGCTGTGCCTGTGAAAGGTGGGGGCAGTGCCCCGGCATTACACCACCACAGCCGCCTGGCACGAGGCTCTGCTGGCTGGTGCTGCCCCAGAGCCAGACCACCCTGAGCCCTCCGTCCGTGTTCACTCAGACCCCGATTCTGCGCGGAGCCTGGTCTGCCGTCAAGGGTGGCCAGACACCTGTTTTCAAAAACAATTGCTCTCGACACCGCAGTGCCTTAAAAAGTCCCAGTGAAGTAACAGTTTGGGTTGCCTTTAAGAGCACCCATTTTCCCCCTCAGTATATAAAATGGATTCGAGTTAAAACTTGGTCTCTCCACCAGGTGAGAAAAGACCGTGTTGCAAGGGAGGTCCTTTTAAAACAGGTGTTTTTTCTCTTCTCCCACACTGGACGTGGGGTTAAAATATATTACGCAGCCCAGTTCTTTGGGCCCTTTAACTCTTTCTATGGCAGCCCCGTGCTTAGATGGCCTTGGTTTTGATGAACTAAGGTTCTGCAGTGATGGGTGTTTCCCTGGCATTTAAAAACTCGGCAGTGCTAACTGGACCACGTGTGTGCGACCAGGGGCTCTGACCACGCTGTCAGGTCAGGGTTTTGGAAAACGGGCCTCTACCCACCCGCCCACAACTCACCCGGTTGCTCGGACTGAATGCTGAATGCCCTTTTATGTTTTTCCCAATTAGGAAAAAGGCCTGTGTCGTATCAACACTTACCTGGCAGTGTGCTGCAGAAAAGGAGCTATGACAGTCTCACTGGGAGTGCACATTATCGACCAAGTGACAAAAACCCTTGATTTCCTAGTTGGGGAAGAAAGGTGAGCACGTGTACCATGTAGTGACTTCATTGGAAATAAGCCATCTGTTGTATCCGGTAGAATGTAAAATTGCTTTTAATTGTAATTTTGACTTTTTTTAGGTGTTTTTAAAACTTAGAGTACTCAGGCCAGAACCAGTAAGATAGCAACCGAAATTTAGTAAGCATTTGGTTCTGCATTGAATGTTTTGTGAACACGGCCTCTTTCATCCTTCTTCCAGCAGGGGGCAGTAAGTCAGGCATTTTTGGCAAATTGTGTTCTCTGCTTTTTTCTGTCAGTAAGATGTTATTGGCGCCTGGCCATGACCTTTTGTCTGCGGCTGCAGACATGACGCTGTGGCGGGGACCACGAAGCCTGAGCACCTGAAGGTGTTTACTGTCTGGCCCTTGCAGAACAAGTATTCTGACCACTGGGCTAGGGTGTCCTGTACACACTTCACAGAGACCTGGGGATCGAGACGGGATTGCGTGGCTTGCCAGCGTCCCACTCTGCCTGGCCCCAAGCCTGGCCCCAGCCAGCCCTGCAGTAAGAGCGTGTCCGCAGCCGTGGTAAAATCCTGGGCCGTTGGGAGGGAGTGGGGACAGGAGCAGGTAGAAGGGTTAGTTCGTGTTGACGATTGGATTTCACATGGTGTGTGTGTAGCTGGAGGGTGACCCAGAACACTCGCGGGGGTGTGCTCGGAGCTGCACACATGCTGGTGTATTCCACGTTCGGGTGAGGGTGTGGCGTGCAGGGAAGAGTTACCCTGGGACCCCTTGACAGTAAACTGGGTGAAAGGTGGGGTTCAAGGGCAGTCCGTTCTCTCTGAGATAAACCTTCGCCGAGCGTCTGTTCCTGAAGCGCGCTTGTCCGAGGCTGCTGGGGCTAGAGAGAGCGATGGGAAGACATGCAGGCCAGGGCAGGGCCTCCTTCCTGGCTCATGGGGTCACCCGGGGGCCCACTGGCCACGTGTGGGTGTGCGTTCTTGTCCTGTGCAGACTGGGTGAAGGGGTGTCATCCCAGGAGAGGGGTAAATCCACTCTGCGCGGAGACAAGCAAGCCGTTCACGGACTCGGAGGAACACAGGTCCCTCGCCTGTGCGTTACAGCCTGTCAGTGACACCCCGGGCCTCTGTCCACATTCTCTGGGCTTCTCCGCCTGCGATCCCCGCTGCCCGGAACATCCTTCCTGCACCGTCTTGGTCAGGCGCCCTTTCTGATCCTGCAGGACCAGCTCACACACCATCTCTGCCAGTGTGTGCAGGAGCCAGGGCTCCTTCCTCTTTGTGTTGCCCTGCCCGGGGGTGTGGCTCACGCCCGTTTCCACCACTAGCCCGTTGCTGGGACTATCGCAGTCGGTGTCAGCTGAATGCATCATGTCGCACATACTTGGTGCACCTTTCTCCTCAAGGATGGAGGTTGTTCTGAGTCGTTTGTTGACTGCTCCTGATCTGTGTCATGTATTCTCCTTTCATACGGTGCCAACTTGCAGAGTTTCTCAGAGGTGGCCGTTGGCTTTGCCAGACCTGGTGTGACTGGTGTGGGTTCTGGTTCTTGGTTACGTCATCTTCCTAAATCATGGTCGTGTGTCTGCGGCCATGTAAGTGGTGCGGCATCGTGACCGTCTGCTCTCCGGGTACTTTGCTGCAGAGTTCAAGCTCAGATAGAACACATCGCAGGGCCAGATCGAAGTAGCTCTGTCTATTCAGTACACTTTGAGTTTTAACAAATTACTTAATAGACTTTCAGAGAGAGGTGAAGGAAGGAGGGAGGGCACGTATAAAATGCCGGTTTGTGGTTCCACCTAGTTCGGCATTCATTGGCCGGTTCTTAACGTGCCCTGACGGGGGCACGCAACCCCGGGAATCGGAACCATGCTCTGACCGAGCTACCTGGCCAGGGCTGAATGTTTTTAAAAGATTGTCTTCAGTGTTACCTTAGTCACTTTTTCAACTTTGTTTTCCCCAGGTCTTGGCGATGGATGTGTGTACTCAGCGTGAAGTCAGTCCATCTTCTGAGAAAGCGGCGTGAGAGCTACTGAACGAAGCCGTGATTGATTGTACTGTACATAGAACTCGGGAACACTACAGTGCTGTGGCGTCCTGTCCACTCTCGTACCAAATAGCAATAAAAACTGTCGTCGGAGCAGTGGGGTTGTACACCTTGGAGACCGGAGAGCTCTATTTTGTCCCTGAATAATATTTTTTTTACAATTGACCAAATAAGTGGAGTTTTTGCATACTTGAGCGCTGCTGAAAAGAATCATTTGGGATGGGGGGTGGGGTGGGGAGAAAGTATGTGATGCTTGCACCTCAGGTAAAATCTGTAAATAGATAAGTTGTACCTGCTTGTTCAAATACCCTGTGTATTCTTTTTCTCACGTAGCTCATCACTTTGAGCAGGTTCTTGCTATTTGTGCTCTTTCATTTAAATGGTATGTTTTAAAATAATTTCTTGATGATTTTGTATTATGTTAAATCATCCGCAGTCTGTTGTCTTGACATTGTTACTGGAGGCAGCAGCCCCTGTGGCCGAGAGCTGCGTGGCACCCTCCCATTGCAGGTGCCCGGGCCGCCGCCGGCCGAGGGCGCCCGCGCTCCAGCCCGTCGGAGGGAGCCCCCGAGGCGGGTTTAGGCACACGTGTCTACAGAGACTCATTTCCTCTGTAGAGCAGCCAGCTGCCCAGTACATGTACCAGATTGTGTGTGGAGCTACTGAATAGAGTTTCCTATCAAATTAATCATTTTTGTTGGAAAATGCAGTGTTTTGGGCACTCGTCTGAATTAGTAGATAAAAACTATAAACGCTAAATTATACATGTGATGTACAGTTATTGGAAGCAATTTTCATGGAAATGAAAGTTGCGGGGTAATTTTTAGGTTTGTATTTGGGGTCTCGGTGCGTCCGCATTGGAGGCGGACAGCGGGTGCGTTGAGACTCGCTGATTTTGATGAGAACTGCTGGCTGAGCCCTCCGGTGATAATGACCAGGGAAGGAGGGACCTGTTTCCATACCTCGGTGGTCTTCCCACTTTTGGTTTTAAAGCAGCAGCATTTTCTCAGTACACATGCAATTTGGGTTTTAAAGAGAGTGGCCACCAGTTGGCTCCTGGATGTTTTAAACTTTCTGTTCCCGTAATTTGCAGTCCCTCGCTGAGTTTCTTCAGCAGTCCCTGGGGTTAGCAGCCACGAAAATGTGTTTTATTAAGAAACTGTTTTCAAAAATAAATTTTGCACTGTTGATGTTTCATGTCCTAAGGGTAAAGTACTGAAAGAATCCTGATTTTTTTTTTTTGTTTATTTTCATTATGCAACATGAAGCAAAGTTGATCGCGAAGTCTTAACTCCCGTCCCAGGGAGGCCTAATTGGAGATCAATCTGCTGGCCTTGCAATGAAGTGCTTTGTATCAGGAAAGTGTACACTAGTAACCTTTTTTCCTGTTCACAAGCTGAGCCATATGTACATAATCTAGATTTTCGTTTTCATAGTTTTGCACTTTTATAGCCTATTTTTTGAAGATTAACACATTTGCAAAGATGATTGACTTGATCGTTGCCTGGTTCCCATGAGTGTTACCGAGAGCGCGCTCTGACTCCAGGAGTGCAGCTTCGAAGGGGTGCAGCGTAATGGAGGGCTGAAATGTAAACCTGTATTAAAAAAAATCACCAAATCTATTTGAGAACAAGTCGGTTTGTGCTGTGCTGAAATTACTGGGGTTTTTGTATCTCTCCTTTCTAGCCACATTTCTGAAAGCGTAAAAATACCAGTTTTTTTTTTCTTTTTCACAGCCCTTGTATTCCAAATTTTTTTTTTTTTTGCCCATCAGTATTAACTATTGGGATACTACTGGTTTTGTATGTTTTTTTTTCTTTGAGACAACAGTACATAGAGGTACAATCTGTTGGATTTTTGTTTATGTATTTATTTCATTCCAGTTTGATTTATTTTAATTGTTGATACTTAAGTTGTCAAACAGTAGACATTACCTGTTTTATTTATGATATATTTCAGCTTAAAGTTATGTTATTATATGTGGATGTAAATACAGATTTGGTGTTTTGCAACCTTGGGTTTTGGTCTTTATTGCGTCCCTGGTTTCCGCTTTTGTTTCGTTTAACTTTTTATAAATACAGTCGTAAAAGTACACGGTAGCGGTGAGATCAGCAGAGTGAGACCGCCCTCATCCTGGGCAGCAGCGTTTTCGGTCTTTTTGACACTCCCTCCCCATCTTCCCTGAGCGTCTTAAAGTGAGTCTCTGACAGGGTTTAGTTCACCCCTAAAACACTCCTGTGTGCATCTCGGACAGGTGGGGTGTTTCCGGGCGGCACCCGGCTGAGTGGACAGGGTTCCTCACCGACCCCGGCTGGGTCTCAGGACGCCTGCCCGCTGTCCATGACTTGGAGTCCATATACACCGAACAAGGCCCACTCGTGAGTCCCATCGGTAGGTTCCTTAAGCCTGTTCTAACCCCACCCTCGCTCTGTGGGACGTTTTATTTATTGAAGAAAACTGGGTTATCCCGTAGAAGTGACTGTGTTCTCATTGGGGTCTCCCGCATACTTGGGGTTTTCTCCAGCCAGTTCCCGCGGCTTCTGCCCATCCTGTAAACGTAATGAACGTCCGGGCGTTTAGAGGGAGATTTCTGGGTTCTGATGTCACACTGAGCTGCAGTTCAGAGGTTTCTCCCCATTGATGTCTCTCCGTTCTGATTTGGTGACCCCAGTGAACATCATTAGGGGCGCTGCAGACACGAGAGATGATGCAAAAGGTAATTTTTTTCTGAGGCCTTGTCATTCCTGCATTCGTTGGTTGGAATTCTATGGAGCAGACCTCACTGGTTGGGTTTGACCCTGAAGTGCAGCTTTGAACAGAAAGGGCCGACTCCCCACGTCCGTGATGAACCGGGTTTAATAGCGAGTTGGCGCCCGGCCAGGCACCTCCTGGACACGACTGAGGCGTGGACTCCTGAGTTTTGGGTTGCAAACTTGCACCTGGGGTGCGTCCCAAGCACTGGCAGGCATGTGGATGCTCGGTCTTCAGTCTTTGGCCAACAGGGATCTAAGTGAGCCGTGTAGTCGGGACCGTGGTCTGACGAGCTCTTTGCCGTGACGAGGTCTTCTGAGTCGTCTTGAACATTTCTCGAGGTCCAGACCTGGAGACGGTTATTTCTTCAAGGGTCCTCCTGGTTTCCAGTGATGGGGGGGGACAGGATTGGAATTACTCAGGGGTTGGAGGGTGCTTTGTGGCTGGGCTGCGGGGGGGGCGGGGGAAGCGGGGGAGAGTGCTTATCACAACTGGATTTGCTTCAGCTCCTGGCCTGAAATACCCACTTTAAGAAAAATAACCTCAATGAATAAAACTGCTGTTATTAATTCAAGACTTAGGGTGGTGCTTTTACATCTTGGTTTTATTTTTGATTTTTCTGGAAGCCTGGGTTTCTGATGACATTAACATAATGAGCATCTATGTCACTGTGACCACGAAGTCACGATGCCAGCACTCAACAGTGTGATTACTAAGTGAAGCTTCCAAAAAACCCTTTTTTTGTATCTACAGTTTTACTGGCTGATAGCGGTGGTTTTTGACTCGGGGTCCCAGACTAGCAACATCGTCACCCCCCGGGAAGTGGTTAGAAGCACAGATGATCAGCTTCGCCCCAGACCTGCTGAATCGGGAACTTTGGGGGCCTGGGCCTATCAAGTCTTCCAGTGTCCCCTGGCCTCTGCTGAGGAAGTGCCACTCCGGGGACAAGGGCCATGTGTTTGAGAGTCTTGGGTTAGCCTGGGGGGCTACGCCACAAGGGCCCCCCACTGTAGATGCATTGGTCCCCATCCCCAGACACGGCTTTGTTCACCCCCGTCCTGAGGACCGTTTTGTTACGTAACGCATACTGTCGCAGTCACAACAACAAAACCAGGTATTGTCCGAGACATCCAGCTTTCCACCCCTTCACCCCGTTCCCTCCCTTTTGTAAAGGAACCAGTTTTTAAGACGTCAGTTTTTGGTTTATCTTTCCATTGCTCCCATGGGAAAGGATGGGCTCAGAACCAGGTCGTTGGTGTTTCCTCGCACGAAAAGGAGCAAGCGCACTGCACGTTGCTGCCGGTTGACGTTAGGACTGCTAAATTTTTTCTTAAACGATGAGAATCAAACAACTTGGGAGAAAACTCCGAGGTGCAAGTCAGTGGCCCCTCGGCCTGATTTTACTTGTTCAGCACACAGTCACTGAATTTTTACTAAGTGCATGCACAGGTGTTCTGCATCCCATGAACCGACGTTTTGCTGGAGGCTGGAGATGGCCCGAGAAGTGGTCTCAGAGCCAGAGCGACACGTTGGGACAGTCCAGGTTCCGAGACCCGAGCGCTTTCCTCACCCCTCTTCTCATGTATCACGGCTGCTGTCGAGGACTTGGCGTTCCTTCTGCAGTGGTGGTCTTGCTGTTTCGAATGTGGTGGCACTTTTATTCCCGAGAATCACCAAGTTCAAGTGCTCTGTGGCACACCTGCCTCCCAAGCCTTGCCCGCTCCCTCTGTACTTGGCATTGATTGCCTCCCAGCACTCACCACTGCCTGCCATTATCACGCACGGGTCAAGGGGAGCTCCCTGAGGGCAGAAACGAACCCTTTTATCTCCTGGGCGTGGAGCAGGGCTTGATGCTCCTAGTATTTGCTGCTGGGATGGAGGGATGGATGAATAGACGTGGCTTCTTCTAGCTTAGCCCCGCACCAGTGACAGAGAAGACGTCTGGAAGTATCTCAGAATAACCTGCCTTTGAGGTTCTTCACTGAATCCCTCCACACAAGCATTTTCGTTTATCCGTGGCGATAAGTGGAATCACTCTCACTGCCTGTTCATTGATTGTTCCTTACAAACCAAGCGAAAGGAGTTTTACACGGCGGACGGTTGGGGGTGGCACAGGTGGGTTAGAAGAATCGAAGGTGTGGGTGTGTTGGGGCGGTGAGTGGTGGTGCGTGGAGGGCCGTCGGGCAGTTGGGCTGCAGGGGGTTAGACACAGGTGTACCTCATTTTATTCCTCTTCATTAGTCAGTGCTGGGCTTTTTTTTTTTTTAAACAAATGGAAGGTTTGTGCAACCCCGTGTGAGTCCAACCGTCTCAGACGATTTTTTTTTTAAGATTTTATTTTTAGAGAGAGGGGAATGGAGGGTGAAAGAGAAACATCAATGTGTGATTGCCTGTCACCTGGACCCCCACTGGGGACCCAGCTGCAACCCTGGATGGGCCCCCACGGGGGATCAAACCAGTGACTTTTTAATGTGAGCTCAACCCACTGAGCAACACCAGCCAGGGCACAATGGTTAGTGTTTTTTAGCAATAAAGTGTTTTTTGATCAAGGTCTGTTCTATGGTCCAGAGACAGCACAAGGGACTCACATGCAGTATCTTAAGGTAGCTGATCTGTTCTCACCATTTTACAGATGAGAAAACTGAGGCCCACAGAGAGCCTGTAAAGGGCTTGGACTGGGTCTGTGCCTTTTACCTAAAAGGTGGACATTTTGGTGAATTTAGCTGAAGAAGTAAAGCGGGTTTGATTACATTCGGGACCTACCGCTGTCTGCGGTTATGAGGGAAGTGACAAGCACACCATGTGGCTGTCCAATTGTGTGTGAGGAGGGAGTTCTTGAAGACGGTCAATAAACAAACACTGGTGTGGCTGAGTGTGCTGAGTGCTGGCCTGCGAACCAAACGGTCGCTGGTTCGATTCCCAGTCAGGGCACATGCCAGGGTTGCAGGCTGGGTCCCAGGTGGGGTGAGGCACGTGAGAGGCAACCACACATTTCTGCATTTCTCCCTCTCTTTCTCCCTCCTTTCCTCTCCCTCTAAAAATAAATAAAAATAAAATTTTTAAAAAGGTTTTATTTATTTATTTTTAAAGAGAAGGAAGGGAGGGAGAAAGAGAGGGAAAGAAACATGAATGCGCAGTTGCCTCTCACGTGGCCTCCACTGGGGACTTGGCCCACAACCCAGGCATGTGCCCTGACTGGGAATCGAACTGGTGACCCCATGGTTCACAGCCCGTGCTCAATCCACTGGGCGACACCAGCCAGGGCAAAATAAAATCTTTAAAAAACTAAAATTTAAAAAGCTCCTTCAGTTAAAAAAAAAAAACCACAAAAAACGAACATTGACTATCCAAGACTCTTTTCCGCGTAGAACTAATCAACCAGCGACCCACACACATTTTAACCCTGGAGAGTGTTCAGTTTCGCCACAAGGCGGCGCTGTTCCAAACTGCATTTACTTGTCCTATACCAGCTGTTTGGGACAAACTTTCAAAGACAGAACATCTGCGTTATTTCCAATGCTGCAGGAAATAGGAGACTCTATTAATACCATTTTATTGAACTAGTTAAAGTTTTTATAGTGCAACTTTCCAGGAGCTAGCCTTCACGTTCATGACCTAATTTGGTCCTTGCACTCGAGTGATAGACACATCCAAACCCAAATGGCATCACTGTCATTTTGGTATTTATTTCCGGGAAGCCCCCAACCCCCGTTTTATTTATCAGCTACCTATCATCTGTCTATCTATTTTTGAGCCAGGGGTGGGACGGAGGTGCCCGTGCCTCCTGGAGGGAGGATGCTAGGCCAGGAGGTCCAGGCTCAAATCCAGAATCCTGGCCCGGAGGGTCAAACCCTCATGGAAAAGGAGACCAGTCCTGGGCTGCGGGAGCCTCGGGCCGCGGGTGGGGCCCACGGAGCCTGCCGGCTGCTCTCCTCCTGGGCCACACGCCCCGCTGGCCGGGCCTCTCCACTGCCCTCTCCTCCGCGTCCCAGTCTAAGGGGACGCCATCGGGAACTTCAGGCTTCGCGGGGCTCGTGGGGCCTAAAGACAGCCGGTGACCGCTCAGACTCTCCGGGTCGTCCCCGGGTGGCCGTTAAAGCAACAGCATGGCAGTGACCGCGAGACTTCCCGGACTTCTCTGTCCGGACGCAAGTTGGATGGCCCCCTGGCCGCGCTCCGAGATGAGAGATAATCCCGATTTCAGAGGTTTCACAGCACAGACGGGCACGATAGCGCTGGTGTCTCGGCTCGTGCAAACGGCGCACGTGCCACGCCGACCCACGGTAGCACCGGTACGTGCGTTGCGGCCTGTTCGTCTAGTAAAACGCAGCGGTGGCGACGACTGGCCCGCGCTTACACGGGGTACCACTGTACACCTCCCCACACGCTGAGCGAGAGGCCAGGCACGAAGAGAACATCCTGTAGGAATGAATCCACAATGTCAAGGACAAGAACGGGCAAAAGCAACCTCTGCTGTTAGAGGTCAGGATGGTGGGGGGAAGGATGGTGGCGGGGTGACTGCAGAGGGGGCAGGGGCCTTCTGGGGTGCCGGAGAGGCTTGCTTTCTTCATCTGGGTGCGGGTTCATTTTGGGAGAATTCACCGAGGCCTACGCGGATGATTTGGGCACTTTCCCGTACACGTATTTTACACACAAATTAAAAATAGCACCATAAGCCACTCGGGGATGCGGAATATAAAAACCAGAGCAACGCTGACCTTTTTCGACTCACAGTGTGCCTTCCCGGTCGGCACAAGTTAATGTCATTCTCTAAATAAGGAGACGGAGGCTCTGGCCGGTTAGCATGCGGAGTCTGCGCCCGGGTCTGCGCGGGGAGGGCACCTGGTCCAGTGTGGGAGCTGCGGGGCCCTGCGCGCCCCTCCAGGTTGCGGTGATTGTCACACATTCCCAAGACGAGACTGAGCTCCACGAGGGCAGCACAGGCGCGTTCACTCACTCATTCATTCGCTGCTTATATTCGCACGTACATATGTATGTATGCATGTATGTATGTATTGAGGGCCTATCGTGAAAACACAAGTTTTTGGCCCTTATGGACAACTGATTCTATCATGCAGGATGTCAGAACTCGTAAGAACTAGCCTGGTGAGGAGGATCAGGAATTCGGGTTGCGGGGAGGGCTGCAATTTTAAATACGTTGGTTGGAAAAATCCTCACCAGGAAGATGCCATTGGATTTTTTTTTTAATCCTCACCTGAAGACATTTTTTCCCCATTGCTTTTAGAAAGAGAGGAAGGGAGAGAGGGAAACAGTGGTGTGAGAGAGGAGCATGGACTGGTTTCCTCCTGCCGGTGCTGGGACCCAGGGGTGGACCCCACACCCTGGATGCGCCTTAACAGGGAACCAGACCTGCGTCCTCTCGGTTACAGGTTGTGGACAGGACGACGCTCCAGCCAGCTGAGCCACACCAGCCAGGGCAGAAGATGCCATTTGGACAAAGACTTGAAGGAGGCCAGCGAGTGAGCCACGTGGTTGTTTGAACAGAAACATTTCAGGTAAAGAAAACAGCGGGTGCAAAGGCCCCGGATTACTCAGCAGCACGAAGACGCAGGTGGCGGCTGGGCCAGGTGTTCGAGGAGTGGAAAGAAGGTCGGGTTTCACTGGGTGGTTGGAAGGATCTCAGCTTTCGCTCTGAAAGTGATGGGAGCCATTGGGGAGGGCGGAGTCGGAACAGAGGATTACCAGGAGCGGCCTCAGGCACAGCTGTCCCCAGCCTCCAGCAGGGTTGGGCGAATTTGGCCATTGAGTCCTGGATGTCACCTTCGAACGCAGTTGAAGGTTCATGCAGCTGAGGCACTGACAGGGCTGCTCATCCCACCATGTGGCACCTGATTTTTCTTTCTGGAAGATGCCACCTGTCTGTGCCAGGAGGGCTTCCCGGAAGAAGTGTCATCTAATCTGTCACATGCACGAGGAGCCAGGAAGACCTGCAGCTGCTGTTCCCTCTGAGCTCCCTGCCGCTCCAACACTGCACCGGCCACCCCCCCCCTCCATCCCCAAACCCTTCGCCCAGAGGTTGAAGGCGGCAAAGCGCCCTTCAAGATCCTCAGGAAGCGCGGACCCTGGAGCGGAGTTCTCTGCTGGGGAAGGACGTGCAGAGGCTGAAGAGGGGCTGGTGGCTGGTGGCTGGTGAGGGAGTTCCCATCCCCTGGGCCTGAGAAACGCCGCACGGCGCAAAGTTTTAGGACAACAAGGTCCTTGGCTTCATCGACCAGAAGCGGAAAGGGCAAATTCAGACAGCTTCCGCTTGAACTTGTATTAGAGGCTTCCTCATTCTTATTGGTTAGATTTTGAAGGTGAGCAGGTGAGTGTAGCAAAGTGGAATTCTCTCAGGACACTTTTTTTATTGCTTTTTGCTGATCCTTAATAAAAAAAGAAACAATCATAAATCACAGCGGGCTCAATGGCCTCCTTTCATCTACAACTCAGAGGACAGACACCCGAAGTTGAGGAGTTTAAAGATTTTCAGAGGCCGCATCAGCCTGACCCACACCCTGGCTGCTAAGCCTGCCAGAACAAGGTCTTTTTGTATGCAAATTTGAATTATGCAAATCTAAAATTGTGAAGTGGAGACGTGTCAAATAGAGTTCCATCATATGCACCCAATTCGCGGTGGTGGGATTTCCACAAAATTAGAACGTCGTAGCCCTGACTCGCGTGGCTTAGCTGTTTGGACTTTGTCCTGCAAAGACAAAGGTTGCAGGTTCTATTCCCCGTCTGGGCACAGGCCTGGCTTGTGGGTTCTGTCCCCAGTTGGGGCGCAAGCAGGACGCAACCAATCAATATTTCTCTCTCACATGGATGTTTCTCTCCCTCTCTTTCGCCTTCCCTTCCCCTCTCTCTAGAAATTAATAACATCTTAAGAAAAAAAATTCTCAGAGAATCTGATTTCGTGCGGGGAGAACTGAAGCGCGCGTTAACATCACTGCCACACGGGGGCGCCCGTCGTCAGGTAAACGGACCAGGGGGCGAGCCTTTGTTGAAACGAAGCTTGAATTCTGCGGCTTCACATGAGGTCGGGGGCTTTGGGTTTCCTTCCCCTGAACAAGAAGCAGCTGCTTGTAATTCTAAGCTGGATATGCCTCTGAAACCAGAGTACATGTGTCCAAAGGAAACATTTAAGAATTCAAACGAAAGATCGTAGCTGATGCCTTCAACGAACAACGATCGCATTGCATTAGGTCATCGCTTCCCACCCCCACCCCCCTTTTATTCGAGTGTATTTGGGCCAAACTGACGACATCTGCCTGTGAGCAAGATCTCAAATGCTCCGCGTCCTAGTCCTTTCTGTGCCGTTGACGTTGCCATTGAAATACGAGTGGACAAAATCATGTTTGCAGCTGGTTCAAACACTCAAATGGTATTTATAGTGAAAAGCAAGGGTCTTGCACGGACTGCGCCCACCCGAGTCCTGCTCTTCCGTGGGCCCAGACACATGGGGATTGCTCGCCTCTACCATCTGTTTGTCGGGAGTTTTCGTCTGCGGTGTTTTCTGAAGGAGCGGCTGTTAGCATTAGGGGCGGGACACCTTTTCCTTGTGTGGAACTGTCCATCCCTGGCCCCGAGGCCTGGGGGCATTTCTGCCCCTCGCCCCCACCCAAAGTGGACAATATTCCCGTCATGTGAGGCGTGTTTTCAAATGTCCTTTGGGTGGGGCGTGCCTCCGCTCAGGGGGGATGGTCTGCCCTTCTGTTTACAGTTTAATTCCAGTAGTGGGGTCCCGTTTGCGTTTCCCTCATTCTCAGAATTCCTTGCTTCCTGGCTTTGTGAACGATGCTGTGAGACACATATGGCCACGTTGTTGTTCGAACCCCTACTTTCTGTTCTTTTGGGTACACTCTCCGGAGTGGGATTGTTTGGTCCTATGAGTCTCTAGATCACACACCTTTTTTCTTTTATTTTAGAATATGAAGACCCATATTTTTGCTTCATTTTATTTTTATTTTTAAATTACATGCCAAGCTCATTTTTAGTGTGATACTTTGCCCTAGATTTTTTTTTACTCTTTAACATTAATACTTCCCCCCCCCCCCCCCCAATGAATCTCTACTATGAGTGACTGCTTGACAGGAGATGCTAAATAAAAATATTTTGGTAAAGAAAGGAATGATATTCGTCAATGCAACCCTTAATGACAAAAACCAAGACTTCTTTAAAAATCAATGAATTTGCACCTTATTCATTAGAAAATTTGTTATGTCAAAATGGGTATGGGACCTTTGTTCATACCGAGCAGCATAGGCTCTGTTTTGTTTTTAATTTTCCGTCTCAATCTCTCAACCTGTTCATTCTGTTTCATTTTTAAAGATTTTATTTATTCATCTTCAGAGAGAGATGGAGGGAGGAAGACAGGGAGAGAAACAGCAAGGTATGGTTGCCTCTCGTGCGCCCCCTACTGGGGGGAGCTGGCCTGCAACCCAGGCATGTGCCCTGACAGGGAGTCGAACTCCCGACTCTCTGGTTTACAAGGGGGCCCTCAATCCACCGAGTCACACCAGCCAGGGATTTTCATACCATTTTATTGGTCAGGGAACTGAGGATGGAGCTGAGGCTGGACCTGTGGCCTCCCGGCTGTGGAAACCCTCACACCCTAGAGCAGTCTCCACTTAATCGGATTACTTCCTCTGTCCAGAAAACTCTGGGATTCTGAGAGCCCAGACACAAGTAGAGGCTGGCATTTTCATTCATTTTTTTTTTTCTTTCCCGGAGAGAAAGCCTACTAGAACGACTTCCTTAAACAGTGAGCAAAAAGGAACGTCTTTTGCTCGCAGGCAGTGGTAATACAACCTTTGTCCACACGGAGGCAGTATTAACCAAGAAGAACAATTGTTGGAACAAAGAGAAGCCCGCTACTAAGCTTTCTAGGGCAACTTAAAGGAAATTAATCAGCAACTGTGGCACTCTGGGTAAACAAATATAAAACAGACCAGGCTTCAGCTTAGAAAATCGCAGCGAGGGTTCTCACTTGTGCGGCGGGAGGGGATGGGCTCCACACCGCACCCCTGTCGACCTGACGGCTGCACCCACTGAGTCCAGCGCTGTCCAGATGTGTCGGGGGGTTTACTCCCAGAGGGCTTCTGTTCTCACAGGTGACCACGCAAAGGTAGGGGCGCCTCTCAGCCACGGGAGAACGTTTCCACTCCTGTTTTTCTGAGAGGACAGGTAATTAATTGCACGACACGCCTGATTCAAAACCAGATGAAAGCAAGTGTTCAGAGCGACCTTTCATTTTGGTGGGGGGAAGACTTTTTGGAGTTCATTAACCAATCTCATTAAAAGCCGGTGTCATCGTAAGGATGGAGACGGAGTTTTGATCTTGCCAGTTAAGGATATTAAAAAAAATACAATTGACCTTCCCTGTCGCCATTCCTTCCTACAAGGGAGGGTAGGACCATTGGGAAAATATGATTGAAGAGTAAAAGGCAGTCATTTAAATCGACCCCCCCCCCCAAACAACCACAAGCAAGCAAGCAAGCAAACAAACCCTGAACCCTGCTGAAAAACCCAAACCCGGAAACCTGCATGAAAAACAAATCAGTGAAAAAACTTCATTAAGACCTGCACAAAGACTCCCATTGGGAGGCATTCTAAACGAGTTAATTCTTTTGGGTTGAGAGAAACTTCTTAAGAAAATCGAGGCAACAAAGGACAAGCACCCCTTCCGAATCCCCCAGACACAGGGCTCCTGTCCGCCAGGCCCGGGGAGAGCTGGTCGAGCCCGTGCAATGGGCTTGGGACGCGCCGTGCAGGGTCTTGTTCAAGTCTTACTACTGCCCTTCGAGCTGTGAGCTGCAGTCATTCCTGGCACACAGGGAGGGAGACCAGACCAGGCAGCGTTTCTGCAGCCCCGCCCACAGCTGGGGAGGGTGCTGAGGATGGAAGCCAGGCAGGGGCCACAAGAAGCCCCATCCCTGACCGCGGGGTCAGCTTGCCGTACTGGTCTCTGGTTGCTCCGGTTGTTTTGGAAAGACAAGTCGGGGTGGTTTCCTCATAAATTAAGAAACCACCACCACCCTGGTTGACCATCAGAAAAAGACAATCACCCGTCGTGTCTCTGCTTTGAGGAAGCTAATGTGTGAGCACAGTTCTTTTCATTAGTAAAGGGGCTTTTTTTAGGTTGAACTTTATAAACAAATTTACGTCCTCCTCGGCTCACTAGACAGTACAAAATAAGGCATTTCCTCCTGTTATTCATATCCTTTTTTAAAAAAAAGATTTTATTTATTTATTCCTAGAGAGAAGGGAAGGGAGGGAGAAAGAGAGGGAAAGAAACATCGATGTGTGGTTACCTCTTGCATGTCCCCCACTAGGGACCAGGCCCGCAACCCAGGCAATGTGCCCTGACCGGGAATTGAACCGGTGACTCTTTGGTTTGCAGGCTGGCACTCAATCCACTAGCCACACCAGCCAGGGCCTAGTATTGATATTCTTTGCAGCTGTAATGTTCGGAGGTCGCCGTATCCCCCACTGGTAAATGGAGTGGGTATGTTGACACTCCTAGCTTGTACTCAGTGTCTTGGTCTGTCTGGGCTGCTGTGAGACAGTACCGCAGCCCGGGCGGCTTATGAACAACAGACCTTCCCGGGGCGTCACCACGGGATGGTGGGGGCCCTTTCTGGGTTGCAGACGATTTGCTGTGTCCTCCCTCGGTGGGAAGGGCTGGGCAGCTCCCTGGAGTCTCTTCTGCTCCTCTCCAGCTAATTGCACACAAAGGCCGCACTGCCTGATACTGTCTCTTTGGGGGTTAGGTGTCTACAGATGGATTTTCGGGGCACACATACCGATCGTAGCACTTATTTTAAATGGCTTCCAAGTCTTCCTTGTTTATAGGAAATACTGTGTTGGACATCTTTGTGCTTTTAGCTCCGCTCGCATTTCGGGTTTTCTCATGTTTAGATTCGGGGCACATACAAGAAGCAACCAATGGATGCATCAGTAAGTGGAAAGACAAATGTTATTTCCTTCTCTCTCCCTCCCTTTCAGTCTCTCTCAAATCAGTGCATTATAAAAAGAAGAACTCAGTGGGGTTCTTGAGTACGGATGCTTCCTAAACCTGGAGCTGATTCAAATTCACTTGACCAAGGACCCTCCCTCTTTATCTTCATTTCTGAGAGACGTTTGTCGCCACCTCGAGGAAGGCGCGTGTCTCCGGGAACGCTGGCCCACGCCGTCCCAGAAGAGGGCATTTGCGAGCTGCGGCCCGAGAATCAAGTCCTGCGTGCTGTTGATCTTCGTGGGGCTGGCCCGATAAGAACGCTTTCTACATTTTTTTAAACGGTTGGAAGAAATCAGAAGGAGAAGAATACTTCACGACACGCGACGCTGATGTGAGAGTCGAGTGTCCGTGTCCAGAAATACAATTTCGTGCCAACACGGAACGCCCGTCTGTTTACGGTGGCCTGTGGCTGCTTCCGTGTGATGACAGGCAGGGCGGTGGAGGCGGTGGGGACGCGTAGCCCACGGACCGAGCTCTCGGTCCCGATTTAGACGTTCTTCTTTGGGCTGCCTCTGTGTTCCCCTGAAGCCATAATTCTCCAAGAAACTTTTTGAATACTACAGTAACTAAGCATAGTTTCAGTTAGTTATTTCCATAAAATATGTCCAAATTTCTGTTTTAAGTTCTTTGTGAAATGAGGCAGAACATAAAATTTAAAATGTCACAATCAAAGGCCATGTGATTTCATCGAATATACATAGAAAAATCATCGACGGATTTTCTTATGAGAGGAGAGAAAGTATCTCTTCCTATTTAGTCACTTCTGGAGCCTAAGTCTAATTAGAAACATCTTTTAAAAATCATATGTATCTATTTCCCAGCATTTGCGGACTGGGCTTGTGTTTGCCTGTTCAGGCTGCTGTAACAAGTGTCCCACCGACGGGGGGTGCTTCCCCGCGGTAATTTCTCACAGGTCTGGAGGCTGCACGTCCAAGACCAAGGTCCTGGCAGATCTGTGTCCGGGGAGGGCCCGCCTCCTGGCTCACACAGGGCCGTCGTCTTGCCGTGTCTTCCCGTGACGAGAGCAGAGGGAGGGAGCGAGCCCTCACGTCTCTTATGATAAGTCACAGCATTCGGGTTCTACGCCCATGACCTCATTACCGGCCCTGCTCTAAAAATGCTGCGGAGACCAGGGCTTCAGCACAGGGATTTGGGTGGGTGGGGGGGCGCAGGCACACGCTCAAAACTGAGATCTGCGTCATGGTCTTGTAGTTTTTTTTCTTCTTTTACACTTTATTTTTCAATGACAGTGTACATCCGTATCATTTTGTATTAGTTTCGGGCGTACGGCAGAGTGGTTAGACAACCGTCCGCTTTACACAGTGCTCCCTCCGTGTTCCCTCCGTGTTCCCTCCGTGTTCCCGGACCCACTGGCACCATCCCCTGTTACTGCGAGAGTATCACCCACGTTCCCTCTGCTGTGTCCCTGTGTCTCTTTCGTAACTGCCCATCTGTGCTCGTCAGTCCCTTCACCTTTCGCACCCGGACCCCCCGACGCCCCCTTCCCTCTGGCAGCCATCCGTCTGCTCTCTGTGTCCGTATGTCTGTCTGAATTTCCTGTGTTCGTTTGTTTTGCTCTTTAGATTCGACATGCAGGTGAAATCGTATGGTACTTGTCTTTCTCTGACTTAATTCGCTGAGCGCGGCTCCCTCGTGCTGTCAAAAATGGCAACACCTCATTCTTTTCCTGGCTGAGTAGTATTCCAAATGTGCAAATGTACCACCACGTTTTATCCGTGTGTCCACTGACGGCCGCCTGGGCTGCTTTGGCATCTTGGCCATCGTAAATGACGCTGCAGTGAACACAGAAGCGTGTGGATTCTTTCCAATGCCGTGTTTGGGGGTTTCTTCAGAGGTATTCCCGCAAGTGGAATCGCTGGGTCATCGGCTGTTCCATTTTTATTTTATTTTTTAGGGAACTCAGCGGAGGGAGCAAGGCTGGGCACTCCCAAGGGTAGGGAAGAGGAAGGAGAAGAGAAGGAGGAAGATGAGAATGGAGGGAGGAAGAAGGCAGGCAGGCTCCCCCTGCAGCCCAAGGGGGGACCCGGCCCTCCTGCTTCCCAGCTTCCCGCCTCCGAGGCGGGGAGAGAGAGCAGATTTCGGTTTCCAGCCGCACGTGAGTGGTCACTTGTGGCAGCAGACCCAGGAAGTCAGACCGAGGCGCTCCTGAAAAAATGGAAAAGGGAGAAAGACAGAGCTGCTGTGTCTTGGCTTGCTGTTCGCCGGGCGAGACTCAGGGCTGCGCCGCCTGCTCCCCGGTGGGAATGCGCCTCCGAATTCCAAGCATCTTTAATCCCGGCAAGCGGTGGGCACAGCACGCACCCAGTGACGCGCAGGTGCCTCCCGCAGGGTGACCATGGCCCGGATTTTGCCCTTCCTTCCGGCGTCAGGGGCCAGGCAGGCCCAGACCCCCATCCCCCGACCCCGGCCTCTGCGCTGACAGGGGTGAACGAGCCGCCTTCCTTTGCCCACGCTTTTCTGTCGAAGCAGGAGGTTCAGGGGTTGATCAATGGCTGTTTCATGCGGGCGGCCCAGCCAGCTAATCACGGGGCAGCGAAAATCGTCGCAATTAGAGGCAGACGAGGAGCCCGAGGTCCCTGCCTGGCAGACCCAGCTCTCCCACGCTGACCCGTCCGGGGCCCAGCAGGGTGGAGGAAGCAAGGGCCCAGCCAGAAGCAGGGTGTTCTGTGCAGAACCAAAAACCTGGGGGGGAGGGAGACCCGTGGGGACCTGAAGCAGCCCTAACCCCTGGACAGGGGGAGGTGGGGGACATGGGGACTTCGAGGGACCCGCAGTCTTCCCAGGTGTGCCAATTTTTCAAGAGTCCAACAGTTCAGATTATTTTTTTATTGTAGTAGACTATGGATCACATAACATTGGCCATTTGGCCCATTTCTAAGTGTATGACTCCGTGACATTAAGTCCGTCCACCCTGCTCTGCAGCCGTCACTGCCTCTGTCTCCAGGACTTTCTGTCTCACGACAAACTCCCAGGAAATGCTGACCTGTCCCCCAGCTCCCAGCTCCCACCTTCCTGCTTTTTGACCCCATGACCCCGAGCAGGTTCTGGTTTTTAGGGCCAAGTTTCCTCCTTCAGCATGTGAGCTCATTTGCCACGGCCCACGAGGATTTGTCGGTGGCGTTCCAATGTAAGTCGCCAAATGAACACACCCCAAACCGAACTCTGCCTTGCCCCAGCAAATCTTGCTTCATCCCTGACATCTGTGCCCTCTTACCTGAAACGAAGCTGTCAATCAATGCTGTCGACCTTTCCCCTACCTCGCCAGTCTCCGTCCTTCAGTCCTCATTGGAGCCAAACGCCTTCACCTGGACCAGCTCGGCTCCCAGGTCTCCGGAGTCTCCTCCGCCCTGCTCCCCACCCCCTCTGCTTCCCCCCCCCTCCCCCCCCCCAGCAGTTCCCTTGGCTGTGGAACCAGCGAGCTTGGGTTCAAATTCTGAGTCAGATTTTTGGACGCATCTCTTAACCCCTGGGCAACTCAGTTTCCTCACCTGGTGAACGGGACCCATCTTGGGGTTGCCGTGAGGAGGCAACAAGTCCATCCACAGGAAGCCAATGCATGTAAAGGGCTTTTATTGCTATCGTTATACAGTGTTGTGGTTGCTATGTGTGATTTCAAGACACGCGGTGATCATTTATTGGCACATCTGTGCATCTGCGACAGTGAGTCCCTGGAGAATAGGGACCCTCTCTGACGAACAGACCTGTGCTTCTCCAGAGTCTGGCCCGTGCTTTGTCCTTGTCAGCAGGGGCTCAATCCCTGTTTGGGAAGGAAGGGGGGAAGGAGGAAAGGAAGGCAGTTTTCCCAATGGAAGGTTAGCATACGCCTAAGATACCCAGTCTGAAGCAAGGACCCCTTCTGACACCTCTGGGTGGGTGGGGTCCCCACCGTCACCCCCGATCACAGGAGTGCCTACCTTTTTGGTTCCATGATTGCCAAGCGACAAACTACTTCCAAACGTAATGGCTTAAGCCCTGGCTGGTGTGGCTCAGTGGATTGAGCGTCAGCATGCAAACCAAAGGGTCATGGGTTCAATTCCCAGTCAGGTGGGTTGTAGGCCGGGCCAGGTCCCCAGGTGGGGGTGTGTGAGAAGCAACCACACATTGATGTTTCTTTCCCTCTCTTTCTCCCTCTTCCACCCTCCACTCTGTCTAAAATAAATAAATAAATCAAAATAGTGGCTTAAGTGTTTCAATCTCCTGGGTCAGGAATAGGCATGGGCAGCCCCCCAGGGTGTGGAGGGAGGCTGTCCAGAAAGGTACAAGGCAGCCTCCCTCAGTGCCTTGCACCATCCCCTGCCTTGGTCCCCTCCAGGTCCCCTGCAGCTTGGCAGGGTCAGGGAGTGGGTGGCAACCTCTTATGGGGCTCGTTCCCCCAGAACAAGTGTCCCAAGCAAGACTTCTTACGCCCAGGCTCGAAAGTCTCAGAACACCGTGCTGTTACATTTGGTTGGCCAAGCAGATCCCTGAGGCTGCCTGGGTTCCGGGGGCACAGAGTCAGACCCCACCTCTCCTTGGGAGGAGTGCAGAGACCCCGTGGCCCCCCTAATTCACCATGCTCCTCTGGTCCACTGTGGCGGCTTTAAACCAGGGTCACCAGGTCTCACGGACAGTTTTCGATGAATCTGTGAGTTCCCAGAATAAGTTTTGTACAGTGCATGCAAAATGTGCATTTTTTCCCCAGTGAGATGAGCTCTGGGGAAGATTCTGAATCATTGCATGGAGTTCCTTCTCTTTTACCGGGCCCCAACTCACCCCACTCTTCTGCAAAATTTCCCCGAGAAAACACAAACAGAGACCTGTGAGCTGTCCCAATCGCACAGAGAGATCGGCTGCCCCCGAGTCCCCTACCTTCCCTTCCTCAGAGACCATCTCGCTCTCACTTCAATGCAGATCTTCCGTGATGTGTTCCCACGTATCCCATGCCTGTGTGGGGTTTAACAAACACAAACGGCCTCATTCTCTTCATTGATTTTTTCTGTGAGTTGCATTCAGTTTTTGACGCGATGAGTAGGAGAGCGGTTTGTGTCGGTCTGTCTAGACTCGTCCCGTGTTTAACAACGGCCTTGTCGGACCTGCTCAGTGGGCGTAACCATGGGCCCCCGTGGACGTTCCTCCAGGGATTTACCTGGAAGTTGTTTCCGCTCCCCCCCAGGTGCACACTGCTGCTTGCTGTCCACAGCCTGGGCTTCCCCGCTGCATCTCCTGGGGAACATTTCTCCTGGGGAAGAACAGAGGGGTGGACCGGCCGGGTTATGGGGTGCGTGAGTGTCCAGTGCGAACTCATACTGCTAAATTCCCTCCCAACACAGATGCTGGGTCTGACGGACGGCACCACATGCTCCACAGTATTGCCGAAGGTGAATGTCCTGTCTTCCAGGGCCCCTCCAGTTGGCGAGATGAGCGTCTGCCCATTGTCTGTGCTGTGGCCATCCGGTCGACAGTCAGGAGCGCGGTCTTTGGGTGCAGGGGGACCTGAGGGCCTGGTGCGGTCACTCACCTGTAAAGAAGGCACTAAACCACGTGACCTAATGGAACTCAGTTGTCTTCTCTCCCAGTGGGCACCCCCATTAAAGCTGCGGGATTTCACAGAAGCTGCTTCTAGCCAAGTCCAGAACATATTCAGTCCTCAAGTACTGGCAACAATTATTATTATTATTATTATTATTATTACTACTCCAAGAGTGTTTTCAGTTCGGCCTTTGCAGGGGGCAGATGCTACGGAATACGGCAGCCTGGCCCCGGTTACGCCTCCCTCCGTCACGCCTGTTAGTGTAGAGGCTGCAGCAGCTACCGGTCACTCCTCCCCTTCAGTGGGGTGACCTTAAAAAGGACCATGGTCATAATAACTAACTTCCCCATCCACCATGAGGCCAGCGCCATGGGGCCCATTTCCTCCCCCTGGCCCTGGGAGGAAGGCACCGTGATTTACTTGACCCATTTGACAGATGAGCAAAGGGAGGCCTAGCGGGGCTGAGTAACTCTCCCAAGGTCACGTCTCCAGCAGTCTGGCAGAGCTGGGCCCTGAACCTGTCAGTCCGGCCCAGGGCACATGTTGGTCACCACTCCTTTATAGAACCTTCCAGACAGAAGCAGGTACTACAGGTGTGGCCGATTAGGCAAGGATATGCGAGAGACTCGGAGGACTGGTTCGCTAACTGGACGCCCCCTGACCGCTCTGCCTGTCAATGAGGCGGGGCACCTGTTGGTTCTACCAGCGAGGACACCGAGTGGAAGCGGAGGCTGAGACATGAGGACAGGGAGTCAAGGGCAGGGTTGTCTCTGCGGCCAGACATTGGAAGCAAACCAGGGTCGAGTAAGTAGAGGAACGGTGTCGTCTGAAGGTCGCGCAGCATCGCTGCCGCGGGGAGGCGGGGCTGGCGTCGGTACCGTTCGAATCCAGAGAAACCAGAAACCAGTTCGAACCCCGCGCGGAGGAACGCAGCTTGCGGAAGGGTCCAGCGCAGCGAGCCCGTGCGTCTGAAGTTTGAGCAGCCTGCGAAACAGCCTCTCAGGACCGCGTAAGGGTGGAAGCATTACGAAGATAAAGCTATGCATGGGAATGGAAGACATCAAACTCAGGGTAGTCGTTATGCAAGGGGAGGAGGAGGAAAACATGACCAGAGAGGAGAAAGGTTCACAGGGGTTTGTTGTAACAAACAAAAAACTGGGTGTAATTATTTACTCATTATGGGGAAACAGCTACTTAAAAACAGTTCGTTAGGACACAAGACCCTATCCCTGGGATATTACTGTTAAAATTTCTTCTATTGCTCTGTCCACTGTGAGTTTTATTTTTAATAACTTGTTTTTATTTTTTATGTTCATCAGAGTCACACACGCCCAGACATTAAAGACAAATCATCCCGCACAAGTTTGGTAACTGAATAAAGCTTTTCTCTCTCTTAAAAGAAAAAAAGGGGTGGTTAAGACAGAGGCGTTTGTTTTATTATTCTCTAATACCCTTGGATAAATCGGAAGCATTTTGTGAAAAATACTCAGACATTCATGAAATTATTATAAAAAATAAATACACCTCCTTCAGATTAGCCGTCTCTACCAATTCGATGACCTTGAACTTCTAAAACTGGAATTCATCCGTCTTGCATCCCACTAGCTTCTTTGCTTTTTTGGAATCCTTATTGTGCTCCCTTTCCTTGCCGTTTCTCACCCATCGGATCCAAGTGCTGTGGTTTGGCAGTTTTTTTTTGGGGGGGGTCCTATATCCGGTGAATTTTCCCAATCTCCTCTGGGTGGGGTGCTGGAACAGTTTGCAAAGTATGATCAATATTATAGTTACAGTTTGGGTGACAGCTAGAGAATTGCGTGCCTCTCGAGATTGAGGCANTAAAAACACAGTTCGTTAGGACACAAGACCCTATCCCTGGGATATTACTGTTAAAATTTCTTCTATTGCTCTGTCCACTGTGAGTTTTATTTTTAATAACTTGTTTTTATTTTTTATGTTCATCAGAGTCACACACGCCCAGACATTAAAGACAAATCATCCCGCACAAGTTTGGTAACTGAATAAAGCTTTTCTCTCTCTTAAAAGAAAAAAAGGGGTGGTTAAGACAGAGGCGTTTGTTTTATTATTCTCTAATACCCTTGGATAAATCGGAAGCATTTTGTGAAAAATACTCAGACATTCATGAAATTATTATAAAAAATAAATACACCTCCTTCAGATTAGCCGTCTCTACCAATTCGATGACCTTGAACTTCTAAAACTGGAATTCATCCGTCTTGCATCCCACTAGCTTCTTTGCTTTTTTGGAATCCTTATCGTGCTCCCTTTCCTTGCCGTTTCTCACCCATCGGATCCAAGTGCTGTGGTTTGGCAGTTTTTTTTTGGGGGGGGGGTCCTATATCCGGTGAATTTTCCCAATCTCCCCTGGGTGGGGTGCTGGAGACAGTTTGCAAAGTATGATCAATATTATAGTTACAGTTTGGGTGACAGCTAGAGAATTGTGTGCCTCTCGAGATTGAGGCAACAAATGACGTGAAGTCCACGTTCCCCGAGCCTGTGGGACTCCCGAGCTGCTGGGAGATTTCTGCTGACCCCCATAGGGAGGGAGGGGTTGAGGTCACGCTCTCCTACAGGCTCTGGTCTCTGAGGGTGCTTCTTTCTCCTCCGTGACGCTCTGCTTTTGTTTTTCTTTACATGGCAAAAACCCCCTACCAATCAATCATCTGATAGGCACCGGGGACTTCGCTGACCATTTCTGAGGACAAACAGCGAAGGGCTTTGCCAACGGGCACGCAGACATACGGTATAAGAATTGGTTGGCATCGCTGTCCTCACACTGTCTGTTGGGGCCTCTGTTAGTGCTGCTGAGTTTCCTTCCTCTGTGTCCTGGCACCACGATTTGTATTCCCTTTGGGGAACCAGCCTGCCTCACTTTCGGGGTTTGGGGTGCGCCACACCTCCCTGCAGGCAAGACCGGGTGGGGATTATCACCTCCAGCTTAGGAAGGGGAGCGGGACTGCAAGAGGTCGGTCAGGCCAAACAGCCAGGGAGGGCATAAAGCGGGCTCTGACTTCAGGTCTACCCCACAGCTTGCACTCGTTACCACTGTGGTGTAAGAAGATAAAAATGCTGATCACGACCATTTGCCGTCCACTGCCGGGCTACTCCTTCCTTCCAGGCCTGCCCACTGAGCTCCAGACTTCTATGATCCATGCGTATATAGTCTCTCCATTTGTATGTCTAATTGGCATCTCTGATGGTGTAAAAAATGTTGATACATCTCTGGCCGGTGTGGCTCCGCTGGTTGGGCATCGTCCCGTAAACCGAATGGTTGCGATTTTGGTTCTCAGTCAGGGCACGTGCCTGGGTTGTGGGTTCCATCGCCAGTTGAGGCACATGCAACAGGTGACCAATCGGTGTTCCTCTCTCACATCAATGTTTCTCCCCCTTTCTTTCTCTCTCCCTTCTCCTCACTCTGGAATCAATAAGAAAAATTTTAAAAAAATGTTCAACTACCGTTTTCCCCATATTCCTAGCACCACTCTCCCCCAACCTACCACACTCAGTGCTGCCCCCACCCCCCACATTGTCTTTCAAGGAGTGGAGGTTAATTTTCCTCTCCTTCAGTGTGGGTTGGATGAATGACTTTCTTCTAACAGAATATTATCGAAATGATGGTGTGTCATTTCTAAGACTGGGCCTTAAAAGGCCTTGTGACTTCTGCTTTACTCTCTGGAATCATTCGCTCCGGGGGAAGCCAGCTGCTGGTGTGAGGACAGTCACCAGGTCCTATGGAGAGACCCATGTGATGCAGAACTGAGGCCCCCTGTCCGCAGCCACATCGCGCCACCTTGGAGGTGGCCCGGTCAAGTCTTCAGATGATGCAGCCCCAGCCGACAGCGTGACGGCCGCCTCAGGAGCGGCCCCTGAGCAGAAACCCTCCAGGGAAGCTGCTGCTGAGTTCCTGACTCACAGAAACTGTGCCATGATGACTGTTTGTGATTTTCGAGATGCCGAGTTTGGGGGACACTCGTTAGGCAGCAATGAATTAAGACAGCATCTCAGACAGGACCTGTCAAAGGCTGACCTCCTCACCTTCATTCTGCAAACATAATGTTTCCTCTAACTTCTCTCTTCAGAAAATGGCAAAGTCATGGTTCTTGTTTTCAGGTTAAAACCGTGAAGATATCCTTAAATCCTGTCTTTAAAAAAAAGAATTTATATATTTATTTTTGGAGAGAGAGGAAGGGAGGGATAAAGAGAGGGAGAAAGACATCAATGTGTGGTTGCCTTGTGTGTACCCCCTACTGGGGACCTGGCCTGCAACCCAGGCATGTGCTCTGACTGGGGATCGAACCGGCGACCCTTTGGTTTGCAGGCCGGTGCTCAATCCACTGAGCCACACCAGCCAGGGCCAGCCTGTCTTAATTTTACAACCCAAATCAGATGTAAGAGCAATATCCATTGTCCTAACTTTAAAGTGTATCCAAAATCCGACCATGTCTTTTCACGTCCTCAGTTATCACCTTGGCCCACCCCCATCACCTCTCACTAGGTGGGTTCCAATTGCCACCCCCCTAATCCCCCTCTGTCCCTGGTACTCCCAGAGTTCATTCTAAATGTAGCCGCCAGAAGGACCCTTTGAAAATACAAGCCAGATTGTCGATTCTTCTGTTCCTAACCCCTCACGGTTACTCTTCCTCCAGATCTGTGAACGGCTCCCTCCTTCCACTTCCTCCAGATCTTTGCCCAGGTATCCCCTTCTTTGTGAGGACGTTGTTGACTCCTGAATATTCTTCCTAGTGTACACAAGGTCTATCTGGAAAAAGTCCAGCCGTCATTAATAGAATGGGAATGGTTTGTTTGATATCGATGTGACCTGGCAGATGAGGAGAGCGGACTGGAATGTGCATGTGTGAGCAATCATGACTTCACTGTACTAGTCAGTGGGGGTGGGAGACACCCTTGAGGGAGCGTGTGCGCTGTGTGGCCATCCCATTCAAAATGAGTAGAGAGCCATGAATCTACATCCCTTTTGCCTTAAGTTTGAACATTTCTCCCCAGAAACTGTTTGGATGATTCAGAAGGCCGCAGCTATGGGCAACTGGTGATTGGCAGCTTCATCACGACAACACACCCGCTCATGCATTGCACCTCATGAAGAGTTTTTTGGCGAAACATCAGATCACCCAGGTGACTCAGCCCCCCCTACAGCCCAGATTTGGTGCCCCGTGACTTCTGCCTCTTCCCAAAACTAAAATCACCTTTGAAAGGAAAGAGATTTCAGACCATCAGTGAGATTCAGGAAAATACAACAGGGCAGCTGATGGCAATTGGGAGAACTGTGTGAGGTCCTAATGTCCCTACTTTGAAGGAGGCTGAGGTGTCACTGTCCTGTATACAATGTTCATCTTGTATCTTGTACCTTCTTCAGTAAATGTCTCTATTTTTCCTGTCACGTGGCTGGAGACGTTCTGGACAGACCTCCTTGCATGGTACTTTTTTTCCCTCTCTCTTCTGGAATGAGAGCTCCTTAATGAGGGGGACTTTGTTGTCTAGTTTGCTTACTGTTGTAAATGATTCTTGCACATAGTAGGTGCCCTGTAAATACTTATTGAACGAATATGTTGCCGTTCTCCTAAGAGCCATTGTTCCTGACACGTATCGGCACCGCCCGGGAAGCCAGTTACAAAGGAGAATGTCCGTTTGGGGGCCCAGGGCACGGAACACAATCACAGGCACGCAGAGGCTGACGACAACGAGGTGTGTGTCAGATGCAGCCCCGGGAATCTCTATTGCATTTGTCTCCCAATCTTTCAGCAAAATTTGTTATTTCTGCTTTAACAGAGGCACGGAAAATAGTAAAATATATTGAAATTGGTTTGTATTAAAAAAACTCCTTTGTAGTTAGGACAGTAAATTATAGACATAGGCTTCAATATAGGCCATAAATTGAATATTTTAGTGTGAGTCGAGTTGTATCGAGTGTTCCTTTGGGGATTAGAGTTTATTTCCTAAGCTTTTGTTCACTACATCATGAGTCTTTTCAATAAAACGATCTCGTTGCCTGACAGCCAGACAAGTCTTTCAATGATGCAAGAGGGTTTTATCGGGTGTGGTTAACTCAGAAAATGGTTCTCTGAAGATACTTTATGACCAAATATTTACTAATGTCCCTTAGCAGGCCTGGTTAATTTCAGAATACCCAAGGAAGCCAGTAAATGGGAACAAATTAGAACACACACACACACACACACACATACACCCCCCTTCCCCCCCGTTTCTACTCTGCTTTAAGTAGGTAAAAATTAAGAAATGTAACTGAAAGAGGAAACTGGATATTATCTAGACCTTGATATTGAAAGTTCTTGGGTAGATGAAATTAGGGCTGGTGTGCCTGTCACATAAGGTTTAAACCCATCCATCCATTCATCCATCCATCATCACTTATCCATCCGTCTATCATTCATCATCCATTTATCCATCCACCCATCTTCCTATCATCCATCCACCCATCCATCCATCCAGCCATCCACTCAGCCATCCGTCTATCCACTTGAACAGGGGGACATTTGCTGTACAATCCTTGGATTCAGGGTCTATAATTGATTATTTTTCTAAATGAGGCAAATTTGTCCTACCCCTTATGAGTCAAAGTTTGACAGATGTAGGAAACAAAATTGACTCTTGGGTTTTGCAGTGGCACAGGGGAGCTGACACACCACCAGCTGGGGGACTGGGCGTGGGGAGGGCAGGAGGCAGGACCGCTCTGGGCTTCCAGGGAGGGAATCGAGTCTTTCCTGCATGAGAAAGAGTGTGAGCGGCCTGCACGCCTACCCGCTCCTGCTTGGCACAGTCTGGGAGGGTGACAGGCAGCCTCTGAGGGGGCCCCAGTGACCCCCACGTCTGGGTGTTCTTGCCTGCTGGACCCCGTCCCCCGGGGTCTGGCTGGACCCCCCTTCTGGGAGGGGGTCACGAGAGACCCCGGCTCCTGTTTCGTGGCCAGCGCGTGCTTGCTGTGACGGGCAGCTGCTGTGTGAGAGCCACCTAAGGCGGTTCCCAAGTGGCGATGGCTGGTTAGGGTCTCCAGCCAACAGCCAACGAGGCTCTGAGGCCCTCGGTCCAGCAAACAGGCCACGAGGATCTGGTCCTGCCCACAGCTGCTGATTTCCCCCAAAGTGGGCCCTGCCTCGGGTGACCCTTGAGATGAGACTGCAGCCCCACCTGCCACCCTGTGAGAGGCCCCATACCAGAGGCCCGAGGCCCCCCATGCCTGGATTCTTGGCCCACAGAAATGGTGAGGTCATTCATGCCTATTGTTTTACATTGTTACACTTTGGGACAATTTCTTAGGTGGTGTATGAGTTTGCTAGGGCTGCCTTAACAAAGTACCGCAAGCTGGGTGGTTCAGAAACACAGAAATGTATTTCCTCACGGTGCTGGGGGCCAGAAGTCCAAAGTCAGTGTGCCAGCAAGTCTATGGTTCTTCCGAGGACACCTGGGAAGGGTCTGTTGCTGACCTCGCTCCTAGCTCCTGGTAGTCTCGGGCATTCTTTGGCTTAGACCTGGCCATCAGCTCATTGTGTCTCTTCAAGTAATTTCCCTTGGTGCGTGTCTGTGTCCACATTTCCTTTTCTTAATGACCGTACCGATCAGATTAGATTCAGGGCCCCCCCTGATGATCTCATCTTAACCGGATTCCATCCGCAAAGACCCTATTTCGAAATCAGATCACATTCACAAGTACTGAGGGTTTAGACGTCCATGTATCTTTTATTTTAAGGATATAATTCAACCCATAACAACCAGCAATAGATAACTAATGGAGAGAGGTAACTGCCCAGAAGAAATAGGGATGTGCTTATTCCAGGATGTCCTTATTTCCAAGAGGAAACCAGATGCCCCACCATCCAAAAAGGAAAAAAGAGACCCACTTGGGTCTTACAAGTTCCCATCCACCCTCCACGCCCCCCCCCCCCGACACTCTCTGAGCGCCTGCTACGGGGCAGCCACTGTCCCTAGCTGCGTGGGGACCATCCATGTGTAAAACGTGGTTCTCACCCGCAGTGCTACTGACACTCAAGATCACTTTCTGTCTTGGGCGCTGCCCTGTGCCCCGTGGGGCCTCTGGGGGCATCTCGGGCCTCGACCCAGGACGACCACTCCCCAGTCCTGACAATCAAAGATCAAAAATGTCTCTGGACACGTCCCAATGTCCTCTGGAGGGCGGGGGGGCAGAACCGCTGATATAAACATCCTGTCTGGTGCTGATGTGCCCCAGGAGGGCAGGTGCCACCCACAAGGTGGCAGTTGAGCAGATACATAAGTGAAGTGTGGGAACAAGCTACGAATGGCAGAGGGGACAGCCAGTGCCAAGGCCCTGTGGTGGGTGACTTGGGGGGCATGGGGGAGGGGCAGGGAGGGCTGAGGGGGCAGGGAGTTCAACAAGTCCAATGGGAGGTGGGGCAGTGACCCAGGGTCTGCTTATGTAGCCCATGGTGAAGTATTGTTTTTTTGACTTATCTAATTATTATAATTATTACTATTAAATATTTTATTTATTTATTTACTTTTAGAGAGAGGGGAAGGGAGGGAGAAAGAGAGGGAGAGAACCATTAATTCGTGGTTGCCTCTTGAGTGCCCCCCACTGGGGACCTGGTCCACAACCCAGGCACGTGTCCTGACTGGGAATTGAACCAGGGACCCTTTGGTTCGCAGGCCGGTGCCCAATCCACTGAGCTGCACCAGCCAGGGCGAAGCCTTGGGGTTTTGCAGTGAGTGGCGTGGGGGTCGTTGGAGAGCGGTGAGCAGGGGCTGATGGGATGGACTTTGAAAGCATCCGTCTGCTGCTTCGTGAAGAAAGGCGTCTGCTGGGAGGAGGAAGGAGGCATCCAGTCGGGAGTCACAGGTTCTTGTCTTCAGAAGAGGACCTGGGAGCTGGGGACACGTGCCGTCTCAGGCCCCAAACCCAAACCACTGAGCCCTGGGCAGGGCCGCCCCCGTGCTCCAGGCTCTGAGAGCGCAGTGCCCTGAGCCCTGAGGCTTCTCCCCCACCTTGGGTCAGCAATGCCATTCAACAGCGGGGCCTCAGCCGGTCCCTCCCACAAAGGTGGGCCTGAGGCTTCTCTGGAACAACGCCCCCACGCTCCCCCCGACCAGCCTGCCTTCAGAGCCCTCTCCCCCGAATCCCCAGTCTGGCAGGCGCCCCCGGTTCCATGGAGATGACAGGTGGCTTCTATTGAGAGGGGCTGACAGGCCTCCCATCCCGGCGTGATTGACAGCGCCTTCGTCAGCGGGAAGAGAATGGCGTCTCTACAATGATGTTTGCTCCGTAAATATTTGACATTATCTACCCTAAAAGCCTGAAAGAAAATTTCACTTTTCTTTCTTTTTCTGGGAACACAGCAAGTCACAGAACACCCTTACGTATAATTAGCCTGACAAGGGAGTTTCTGGTTGGGGCTGGGAACCTGCCAGGTGGGAACAGCTGTAGGTGTCTTTGAGTCTTTTCTGTTCCAGGTGGTTGCGATGACTCACCTGTGCCCGTGGGGATGCAGCTCCCCCAGCACACGGAGGTGCAGGCCGTCCTCTGGGGCAGGGCCCGAGGCTCTGTGCCTCCAACGAGCTCCCAGCTGTCGCTGCTGGTGTGAGGACCTCACTGAGTGGTCAGACCAGTGGCCCCGTGGCCCTGTGGCTCACTCCTGCCTGATGCCCGGAGGAGGCGGCTGCCAGAACTCACTGTAGCCGTGGCTTCTGACACTGGACAGACTTGGACTTGAATTCCTGATGTAGGAGTTACTCGCTGTGTGACTCTGGGCAGGTTAACTCACCTCTCTGAGTCTGCCCCTGGGGTTCACGACAACGGTCAGGTTTTAGGGCAGTGCCATTAATTAACCTTCTGGAAAAAAAATTGCCCCTTGAGGAATTGTTTAAGACTCCCCCTCCAAATTGTCTTCCTCGTCAGTGAAATTTTAATGCCACAAATATATAGTACATCTGTTTACGTGCGGCGGCCCCTTGGAGGACCACAAAACATCGTCATCGCTAAAGTTTTTCACCCCCTTGCCCCACCCGCAGCCAAGAACTGTGTAACTTTTGCCCTCTTGGGAGTGATACCTCCTTGTTGAGAATGCATATTTTAGGGCAACTGTAAAGGTTAAGGAAAAGATCAGTTTTGTTAAGAACCCGACACAGAGTAAGTGTTCAGTGAGAGTGAAGTTCTGACGTGTGATACAGAAGCCGCGTTAGGTAACGCAGTATTGTCAGTACAACACAGCGTTACGTTACATGTCACCATACCACACCGTGCCACTCTGGGCCGCCGCGACTACCAACCTTTCCACCCCACGGCACACACAAACTACCCTTCTGCGACATGCCAGCACACACCGTGTGCCGATCTGAAAAAATGCAAAGGTATAATTTTGATTCATTGGCACTGGATGGCTACTGTTGTGTTGGTTGTTACCATGTGTATTTGACAGTCTAAGGGAAAAGAGGTCAGTGCCCCTGATTAGATAGTCAGGCATTAAGTGTTTCCCCAATTCTTGCGGCCCAGTGGTTGAAAAGAGCTGCTATACCAATACTTCACTGTCCTTTATTATACTACACTGTACTGTACTGTCCCACACTACACTGTATGACACTGTACGACTCTACTATTCTCTGTCGGTCTAGTGGCTGCTCAGTGGCTCCCAGTGGGAGAGCAAAGCTGCAGAAGACGACCGGGGAACGTGATCCAGCCGCGGGGACTGTGCGCAGTGACGTGAAATCAGACCCGGCTCTCCGGTTCACTTCGCAGTGCCGTGAGATCTCAGAGCTGTTGCTGGACCTTCTGGGCCGCGTGGTCATCGTCCCTACCCTGAGCACCACGCAGTTTCCCCCTTCATAATGCAGTGAAGAGCACATTTGGGGACACGGGGAGGGAGACCGAGACAGGGCCTTGGCTACTAGTGACAAACACGCCTCCGCTGAGCGCCCACCGTGCGTGGCCAGGGGACGTGATGCCGGGGGTGGCTGCCCGCTGGGCTCTGCGCTCTGGCACGCGCAGTGGACAAGCAGACAGCGCACGCCCCCGCGAGTGCCACGGCTTTGCACAAGGGCGGTCCAGGTGCCACCGGAGAGCAGGGGACTGATCCCAGACTCCAGTCAGAGAAGAAGGCGGGGTCGCAGCCCTTTGTGAAGGTGAGTGCTGGAACTGAGCGGACTCTAGTATGGCCGGAGTGTAGAACGTGCCAGAAGAGGCCTGTGTCCTGGAAGGCAGGAGCCAGACCAGGCAGGGTCTGGGGCTGGCGAAGCCTTTGGACAGATTCCTGGGGCCTCGGAGAGCCACTCAAAGTAATCAATCAAGGGGTGGGGGTGGGCAGGAGAGGCTGGGGGCGGGAAACTGGCTGTTAATGGAAGACCATTGTGTCTTTCGGTAAGGCCTTTCCATTTCCTTAGGGACAGGAGGGGCTTAGTCCAGGCCTGGGACGAAGGCCAAGAGGGGACTGGTGACATAGGGGACGATGAGACACAAATTCATGTACGGCAAAGAGCTTCGCCCGCCACATTCCCTTTGGCTGCAGTGACGTGTCTCTCCTCTGTCACTCATCCCACGGGTCTCCCGGTCACACTGCTGGCCCTTGGATTTCGGGATACCCTGCTCATTCCGCAGCCCTCAGGCCCGGTGATCAGGCCTGCGTCTGGAAAGGGCTTACCGCCTGCCGAGCGCCACGCCAGGGGCTTATGAGGGTGTGGCTTTCCTATGTCACAAACTGAGGTCTGCGTTCCATGTGCACCGTGTCAAGGGGTATGGAGAAAGGGGGAAGTCGGTAAAACGGGGTCTGAGTACGCACCTCCTGGGGTCATTGTGAGGCCTGGGACATTTCTTGGCACTGTGCCTTGCTCACTGGGTAAGAATCAACACTCGGTGCATCTTGAGGTGTCAGCCATGACTCAGTCACACATTCGCTGATTACCTGGAGCACCTGTGACGTGTGAGACATGGTGGGGTGTCCTGGAAGCTGAGGACCAAACAGGGTTGGTGTCTGCCCTCACAGAGTCTACAGTCTAGTGACAACATAACGAAGGAGGGCAAATGTGTTGGGGGAAAGGCCAGAGAGCAAAGGCAGGGTCCGGCAGAAGCAGGGCCTGCTTGAGTGTGGTTGGAATGGTAATAACACGGGTGTGACGATTTATAGTTCTAATTTGAACGTCTCACCTACAAGGTCATAGGGTGAGCTTGAGGGTGATATTGCTTTGTGACAGAATTACACGCTTATGATTTTGTGATGGAAGATTTTATAATTAAAAAGGGGGTGTTATTTGTGCTGGACCCTGTAGTCTGGGTGTCGAGGGCCAGGAGAAAAAAGTCTACTTACAGACACATGGTCACGTGACCAGGACTTGAAAGGTGCGTGCGGACGTGGGGAATACGTGGGTACCACATAGGGTCTCTGTCATAACAACTTAACTTGGCTGCCAAAGACAGCAAGTAAACAAGTGGGTGTGGCTATGTTCCAATAAAACTTTATTTAAAAATGAACAGGTCGAGGGTAAGATTTGGCCCCTGCGTTACAGTCAGTTGCCTTGGGGTCTTCTCTGTGCACGGAAGCCTACATCTCACAGCCTTTGTGGAGATTGGACGTCATATCAAAGTCCCGCCCCCCCGTAGCAGCTCTCTGTCAACAACTGAGCAAAGCGGATGTATGCCTACCCTGGCTCTCTCTCTGCTCAGGCTCAAGGACCAAGGCAGGCTCGGCCCTGCCCCCGAGGTCCTGGCAGGGTCAGGCCCCACTGCCCCTGGTGGTCAGTGTTCTTAAAATTCATGTATTGGCCTCCTTCGCTTCCCCACCCCCCTCCCTATCTGTGTTTCTTGGCCTCACTTCCCACATAAACTGCCTTTCCGTACCTTCTCACCTGCAGGCCCGTGTCCACGGGAAACCCATCAGACGTGAATGGAGGCCTGGGGGTTGGATGACCTTGAGCAGTTTTTTGTGAATAAAGTTTTATCGGGACACAGACACACGTGATTCACTGTTGTCAATGGCTGCTTTTCCCTGCAAGGGCAGGGCGGAGTGGTTGGGTCAAGGTCCCCGGGCCCACACAGCCGGACGTGTTTATTGTCCGGCCCTGCAGAGAAAACGTGTGCTCACTTTTGGTCTTGAGGGGTGCAGTGGCGCGATCTGGTTTACTTTATTAACGATCGCTCCAGCTGCTGAATGGAGAATGGACAGGGGCCAAAGGGCGTGCGGGCTGGTGAGAAGCCACGGTGGAAGTCCAGGAGAGGGTACCGGGGACAGATCCCAGTTGTCTTTGGCAGTGAGAAGCAACGGGACTTGTGACTGGGTTGAACTGGTCGGGGGGTGTGGTTTTGTATATTTTTGGTTCTCCCAGTGCTCCATTGCGAAATTAACTTTACCTTCCACATCACTTCCTTCCGGAATCCGTGGTGACTTCCCAGGTTGGTCGGGGCCACCTCTGTGCCCCCTGGTCCCGACAGTGCCCCCTCTCCCTCGCTCTGTTCTTCCTTTAGTCCTGCCTTAGACCCCAGAGATGGCACGCTGACAGGGCCCAGGTTTTGACTCCAGACCCTGTTCTCAACACTGTTAACCCCCTGCTTCATTAGTCTAAGTAAGCCTCAGGGCTAGCACATAGTAGGTGCTCAACAGTCACTGAGTGCATGAAGACCCAGAGGTCTTTGGTTTGGACCACCCTGCTCATCCTGGCCTCGGCCTTCACTGCCCGCCCCTGCTTTCCTCACCTGTCCTGCTGTTTCTAGCCTGGCCGCTCATATTTTGCCACCTAGGTGCAGGGCCGTGGAGTGGAGCTCCACGGGGGTCGAATGAATAAAGTGGAGCTCACAGGGGGTTGGCACTGGGGTCGTCGTAATGCAATGAGTGCGGGTCTCATGCGGCCCTGTGACAGGGATGCCGCGAGCTCGCTGTTCGAGGAGGACAAGTCATTTCTTGGTGGAGCGGGGAGGAGGTCTGCATCTGCTTGGGCAGCTGGTGTGTGAAACACGGCCCAGTTCTCCCTGCGCTCTCGAGGGAATGGGGGGCGGTACGCAGGGAAACTGAGCGCCAGGCAGGGCCATCACCCCGAGGGGGAGGCTGGCTGCCTCAGTCACGTCTGCCCTCTGCCGCGCATCCGTGAATTTGTGAGACAGCTGCCCGGGCCTCTGCTCAGATGGCATCGTAAATTACTCACGCAGAGCTGACCAGCTTGGAGGGTGTGCAGAGGGTGCCCAGAAACCCAGCAAGGGGTGCTGGGCTTTGTTAAAAAAAATCCACTGGAGATGAGGTGGAAGCTGGGCGTGGTCAGTGGGTCCCAGGCACAGAGGGGCTGCCAACAGCTACTTCTCCTGGGCCCCGGGGGGGTCAGCCCCGGTCCTCACTCCCCGCTTCCCCTCCCCCTTGCCTCTCTCCTCTCTTGCCATCTTTAAAGAACACACTAGGGCCAACATCAATCCATCAAACGTCATTACAGATTTATTAAGCCTGATGTAGAAAGACATTTAACAGTAACATCTTCAGAAAGAATAAAAAGAGCACTTCTATTCAGTCTTGTGCTTTGAAAATCTAAATATATTTTTTATCATATAAATAATTCTTTTCATGTTTTAAGTGCATCTGTGTTTTTTCTTCTTCTCCTCTCCTTTAATTTTCTTTTCTTTTTTTTTTTTCCAAATGGGCCAAAGCGAAAGTCAGCGTTGACGGAAATGAAGCCATTTGCCAAGTTCATGGTGTTGAGAGGCCGGGCTGTGGGCTGCCAGAGAGCTGGGATTCTGAAAGGTGTTTCAAGTAGCTTGGGCATTAGAATGGGGGACAGCCCCTGGCAAATCGTCATTGAACGCCCCCACGTCCTTCGTGCCGGCTGTTGGCTTTCCCGATGCAAATTATGATAAGGTTTCAGATGGGAACAGTCTATTTGCAATAACTGCTGAGTGGGAAGAAAAAAAAAGACTTTTTTTGTCACAAAGGAAAGCGTGATCACGTTTGAAAATGTAAATAATACACTTATAGAAAGCTTTCTGATGGAAATGAGGGGCTCCACCTCACCTTGGTGAGTGTGTTGTTATTATTTTTTTTCACAATAGCTAAGAGAAGTACTATTATTGAGGGTTTTAATTACAATTCTCAAAGTAGAATGATTTTCTTTAAAGAAACTCTTTAGATGTAAAAAATAATGGCTTCGGTGATATAATTTAAGGGTTTTCTTCATCTCCGCCATCGGAATTTATTTCCACTGGTAAAATTATATGAAAAAAACCCCTCTCCTTCTAGAGATAATTTCCTTGCTGTAGCATGATATACAGGCACACATCTTGAATGCAGCCCAAGTCACTTCGGTCCAGCAAGGGGCTGATCCAAATGTTTCTGTTAACCTGATTTAAGTGATTCGGGGTAGTGAGACCAGATTGTTTCTAATGAGGAGAAATGACAGCAGGGTGGCACTGAGGGACACAGCACGGGAGCACCTTTTCCGAAAATCCCTGCAGTTCTTTCCAGCTGCAAAGCTGTCATTTTCAGCTGGGCTGTTTGTCCTCGGGCCTCTGACGCGACGGCCAAGCCTTGGGAAATTTGCAAATAGTCACTGCGTGGAGCGCTGACATTCAGGACGATGGGGAGCACAGGTAAGTGTGGCCAGCCAAGGGAAGGACTTTCCAGATCCCAGAAAAGTGGGCACGGAGGCCTACCTGTGATGAATCTGTTTGGCCACAGGGTGGTATAATTTTCCTGGCCGAAAACTTTTTTTTTTTCATTGCAAGGACCATTTATAATCATCAAAAACAAGTGAAACATGGTTTTGATTAAAACAGCCTGTTGGCTCAATAATCTCCGTAATTTTAAAAGCATCCTTAATGCAGAAGAACATGACGATGTCAGGAATGGCCTGGGGCCCCATTATAGCAGCGGCCGAATAAATAAAGAGAAGAATTGTGAGGTCATAAAAACAAAATTAAGCTAATGTTTCAAATTTTGACAATTATGAATTCTTCCTCTAAGAAGACATTAAAAATTTTTCAGGCACTATTAGATAAAATACAAAGAGGGCAATTCTACACGGACGAGTTTGAGGTTTTCCCGAGGGGTGGAGCATGCCTTTAGAGAAAAACTCTGAGCCAGGTTGCTGGTCCCTCCCCAGACCCGGCAACTGGACAGGGCTCATGCAGACAGACAAACTTGGGTTTTAGAATTTCTTTGTAAACTCAGATCTAATTCTTTCAGAAGCTATTGAAAGAGAATGATCAGGAAAAATTACAAGCATATTTTTTTCTCTTTCTATACAAAAGAATCCCCATTGTGGGCCAGTTTGGTAGGAAACAGAAACAAGCAAATATAACAAAATCTGTGTTCATACATGGCAATATAGTTAGTATATACAAATATATACAGTATAAAAATGCACGGGAGGCTCACGTTCCCAGCCATCCAAGCTGCATCGTACACAAGGAAAACAGCCTGGCTTTTCCGGCGAGTATACGGGCAAATGTATTATTACATTACAGCATGCAGGCGATAGAAAATGAGGGCGCTCGTACAGGAACATTCGACAGGTACGGTTGCCGTCCTTTTTTTTTTCTTGGAAAATGACTGTCTGCTTTCCTAATATAAAACTGTGTTTGCCTTTCTTCGCTGGCAGATAAACGCTTTCCTTCAACGCGAGGATGAATGTGGTTCTCCCGGCTCACGCCGTCCTACTCCCCCCACTCCCTTTTCGAAAAGAAAAAACAAAAACCAAAACCCTGTAGAACTAATGTAAAGCGGCAATGATGCAACACAAACATGGTGGATGTCAAATTTTCTACAAAGCCGCGAGCATTCTGCAGAGTAAGAACAGGTTGACCCTTGCAGAGGCTGTGCCTGATCAACTGTTGTGGATTCTAAAGGGTTGCGGACGTTGACGATTTCATGCTGACGGTGCCTGGTTGTTAGGAATCAGACAAGATCAGACAGACGCCAGTCCATCCGAGACGAGAAAGCACATTGTCTCCCGAGGGATCACGACATGTAAGAACCCTGAGCCAAATGAGAATTGCTTGGGATGGAAGCTTTTTTGGACTTGCCTTGCTCGTTCCAGCATCCGATGTGGTATAGCCCCAAATATTGTGAAACCGAAATGTTTTTCTAGTATTTCTCTCAATGAGCAGGAAGAGTTTATACTTTTTCTCTGCAGACCCGGTTGATTTTGGGTATTTTAAAAAATGTGCATACACGTTTATAATTCCTGGATGTTGTAGGGGTCATTTAAAAAGCGAAGTTATTACTGAAAAAAGTCTCCATGTCTGAGAGATAATCGCGTGATTGTTCCAGTCCTGTAAATATAAGCCTTGCCTGGGGACCGATGCCTGAACGTGGGTTTCAGGTTCAAGGTAATTCAGTGAACACACTGACATTTATTTTCTGGAGGAGGTGAGGGAGTGGTAGTTGTTTTTTTTTTTAAGTAATGCATTTGTTCAAATTTTTCAACTAACTTCTCTTGGGAATTCTCACAAGAGAGTTATTATTTGTACTTCCAAAAACAGTTTTAAGCAAATAAACATCGTACAAAGGGCTGTGGATATTTCATCTGCTCCCCTCAAACAGATTGTTCTTTTAAAGGGCCTTGATGAGAATCACATGGCTAGTGATAAAGTCATCTGTGTGTTAGGAGGGGCCGGATCAGGGGCTGTTCACGGGAAGAGCCATTTTTCTTGCCATCTATTTTTCCGAAGGAAACGGGCAGGGTCCTCTTGCGGCGTTCCACCTGGTACCAGCATTTTAAAAACAGTCCCAGCCTAATCCGCGAAACATTTCCAGTTCTCCCTGAAGCTTTGGGCTGCCTTGCATGGGAGTAACTTTTGGAGAAGCACCCACACCCGTTAGCCCACTGTTCGTTACCACTGCAAGGAGAGTAACTCTAGCCTGGAAAGTGTGTATCTTCCTGGCCCCTGACCCTGTCACAAGAAACTGAAGGAGATAGGTGGCCTTTGCTTGGGATGTTGGGATGAAGAGGTACAATTGTCCTGTAGCAACTCTAAAGAGCATTCACACGTTTCAAATGTTTAATGCTTGCCTACAATGAAAACAGGTCTCCCGAGGGGGATGGGTTTGTATCTCTTTCTCCTGCTCCATCTTTGCCTAAAAGTATTTCATGGATATTTTGAGAAAGTCTTGTAAAAGAGAAATTGAAATTAGCATTTTGACATCTCACGGAGGAAAAAAAATACACCCAAGTTCAGTTGTGATTTTTTTTGGCTTAATGCATTTTCAAAATAGATACACTTGTATTGATTTTCAAAACTGGAGTTGTACATGTGTGTGTTTAAATCCTCCAATTTATTGCCTTAGTATTAGTGTTTTAGCTTTCAACACACTTCTATTCTTGTTGTAGAGAATAGAAGATAATGCGAAAATGATATTTTAATGGGTTTTTAAAAAGCAAAAACATTTAATAAGCTTGAAAAATGAAACCTGGTGGAAAAAGGTTTGGACGCAAAAAGCCTGGGAAACGATAGACGGGGAAGAAACAGAATGCGAGCACCTTGGAAGGCCTTGTGATCTTCGGGTTTGCTGTGGAAACTTTCAGGAAATCGCGGACTCTAACTGTGCTCGTGTCCATAGGCCCAGGGAAATAACAGTGACATTCACACACGCACTCACGCACACACCTCCCCACTGCTTAACCAGAGTTACATAAATGCTTCCCAAATCAGTCATTTCATTTGCTTGTTTTCTGCATTTCGACTACGTTCGGTAGCTTGTGCCTGTGACATTAATTATGCAAGGCTCAGACAACTAAGCAGGCGCATTTTGGGGGGGTGAGTTTTAAGAAATCTGTTGGTGACCTCAAAGAAACTCTGTGGGGACTGCCTGGGCTATTCAATTTATTCTCTGATTATATTCTGCTTCTAGGCCTTGACCTATTTTTAAGCTATTTTTTCCTTGTATGCTTTTCAGAAGGAGAATCCCCTATTCTGAAATATTATTTTGAAAAACAGAAGTAAAGCAGGAGTAACATGAGGGAAGTGGGACCCCATGGGAGCTCCTCTCCCCGTGGCTGGTGTCTGTGTCTTCTGGAGTTGCCACAGACACCCGGGGGACTAAGGTGCGTGTGAACTCTTCACCGCTGGGCCCCGGGGTGCCCACAGCACTATCGTGCACACGTAGCTGCCCGCTAACACTTTCTTGGGTGAGTTTGCTGAACACATTGTGTTTGCTGTTCTGCCTTGTGGTCCCAGCATTTTGTAACACGCTGTCTCTTGGGTGGATTTGCTGAACTGCAAAATGGGGCCACATACAGAACACTTCAATATTTCTATGCAGTTTTTTCAATGGACATCTCCATCGGCAGTTGATGGATGGCCTTGGCTAAAAGGAGATATGGGAAAGGGCAGGCAGGCTCTCCCCGCGCTCTCAACCTTGGGGTCAGCAGCCGAATGGAGACACTCCAGTGCGATCTGCATGTCATCTTCCTTTCCATTTCTAAAGTTCCAATGGATCAGAAATACATTAACTCGTGGAGAGGAAAAAGAATGGCATGAAAGCAGATAAAAACATTCTCCTGAGTTTATATTATTTAGTTTTTTTTTCCCCTCCAGAAAGAAGTTTCTAGGAGCCTCACAGGGCTTGCCAAATGGAGACAGGCTTGGTCTCTAGGAATATGCTAAGAATTGTGTGTATTTCCCAGCACAAGCCCAGATCTTGTTTCTAAGAACAGTAGCAGCTGTCCCTCAGCGGTGACATTTATGGTTACCAAGTGACGATTCATGAGCCTTACCAAATTTATCAATATTTTTGTCTCTCGCCTTCCACCCCGCCCCTCCGTAGAAATTGCACTAACAAAACCGTATAGATTATATGTTGAAGCAGATGATTTATTTTCTTTTTCTTTCTTAGAGGGGAAACTATTTCCACGGAGTCGAGCCCTGTATTGTTCGCCAACCCCCGCACCCAGGGTTGGAACGAGAGCTCGCCATCTGCTTTCAGACTCTGTGGCAGAGTCTGAATTCGGAAACTTTATCGAATACCCCTGGTCGGAGCGGGCAGTATGCGACGGCCGCCTCAAGAACCCCACTGCTAACGCGTCGATTTCCCTTTAGTAGAATTTCGCTGGTGAAGGACAGGGCTCCACGGAGTCCACCCTTCAATCTTACCCATCCCAAGACTGTTCCTTTCCGGTTGAGCTCCATTCATTTCTGGTTGAATAGGTTAAGCAAAGACAGACCTCGCTGTTCTCAATTCACTTTATGATCCTCCCATCATAAAAATAATATCAGCACCTTGCTTTTCATGTCAGAACTACATTTGAGCTGCGATTCCCTATGCCCATGAGTAAATCCCATAAAAGCCGCCCCGTCGTACTGTGGCGATTTTTCCTCGTGGGTGATTGATTGATGGATGAGTGCCGACACCTCGATGAAGCTATTTCGACTGCCATCTCAATCCGATGATGTGAGGGGTGTATTTTCTGTCCATGCCTCATTACTTCAGAATGACATTCCTGGAACTTCATTTACTTTTTCCCTCCTTCCCTGAAGCGCCATATTTTTTCCCATCTAGGTTATGCATGCCATAAAAAAAGCAATTTGCTATTATATGTGGCATAAGGGCAATACTTTCCCTAGGAGGTAAATAAGAAGTTTTTTTTTTAATCCCAATGTTGAATTTAGGGATCATGTCAAAATTTTGAAAACAATTCCAACAGGCAGCCTCCATGAGAAATGGTGAACAGGGTATATTTGGCTTCATTTCCTTGGTGTTGAGATTTTTTTTGGTGTGTGATAACCTTGGTCATTAAAGCAACAACAACAAAAATATTTCTTTTGTTTCAAAATCATCTAGTTCTTAGTGTTGTGCCTAGAACAGTTTAAACATTTCACCCATCGCTGAGTAGCAGGTTGCAATACAATCCAGACTTATTTGTCCTTTGAGGATAAGGAAATTCATTGTTTAAACGCAGTGATGGATTTATCTATTATAGATTGCTTTCAGTCATATAGAAAATGCTCAACCAGAGTAAACAGATGAACTCCTTGCATTTCCAGAGTGCGCACTAGGTATGCAAGACTTTTAATATTAAAACATGCTCTTAGCTTTTCCACGTTGACTCAGGACCTGATTTTAATCTGTGTAATACAGTATTCCTGTTAATAATAACGTATAATTAAGACATCCGTTAAAAATCCATAACGTTAATTTAATGGAGAAAATCTAATACAGTTCTATTGGAATTTTTACGTTAAATTAACTTTAACGGGCTTTTAATGGATGTCTTAATTAGATCTCATTATTAACGGGAATATTCCACAAATTAAAATTGGGCCCTCCAAGTTTTAATGAAAAAAGTTGCAGGAACACATTTAAAATGGACACCCTGTTTCATGCTTTCTGTTGCTTCCAAAGCTGAGCCACGTCTCAGAGCCCATAAACAACGGGTCCTGCAGAAAGAGATTACCAGAAAAGGCTGCTGCTGAACTTTCCACCCTGCGATGATTTCATCTTCTTGCTTCCTCTCTCATTCGGCATCTCACCAAGTCCCCCCCACCCCCCAACCCTGTCCTTTCAATTTGCAGGTCTCATATGACCGTGGTGCAGGCTTGAAACTATTATTTAAACAAAACAAAACAAAACAATGAGAAGATCATGATGATAATAAAGGTGCCTGCCACCGCACGGAGGGAAAAAAGTCTTTGGCAGCAACATGGTTAAGCCTGACTATTTGAACAACTTTCACAGAAGATGAACATCGTTCAGAGGTTTTCTTGGCTCAAAGTCTGGTTTTACTTAATAATTCTTCCACTTTGCGGTGATGAATGGCTCCCTAGTGCAGGGGCAGGACTGGGCAAGCCAGGTGCAACCGTAATTGTTGCACTGAACAGAAACATTTCCTTCAGACAAACGTTCCCAGAGGGGTTATAAATAGGAAGTGGACATTACCATGAAAAGTTAAGCTTCCAGGCGTCTACATCTAGTGTAGCTCACTTGGACATTAAACTGTGGAGACTGATACCACCCCCACCCTTTCCTGTCGAATGTTACAAACTGACAAAATAAGGACATCAATGTTCTCAGGCATTATTTTTCTTCAGTGGCACTTTGTTTTCTCGTGACGGTGAAAAGAGGACCGTGGAGACGAGACAGCCCCATTGCAGTTTATCAATGAAAATCTAATATCGTCCATAAGCAGAGAAGTGGAAATCAATACTTCATTACCAAATTGTTAGTGAGGATGAAGAGAAATGGCTGGGGTGTTTTTCGTTGTTGTTGTTGGGTTTTTGGGGGGCAGTCTTCTCAGAGCAGGGTGTCAGGAGTTCAATGTCAGAAGAGGGGCGGTGCAATGAAGGACTCCGTGTGAGGGGATCCAGGCTGGAAAGTCGAAACTAAGGCATTTGTCCTGTAATGGGAATCAGAACAACAACAAAAAGAGATGCGTTATTTTCAGAGCAAAGGCTCGGGCCGTTATTTCCCCCAGGGAGTCAAATTGCCCACCTAGAGGATTTTGCTGGTGTTCCTGTTCTGCACAGAGTCACGGTCCAGTCCAGTGTGTGGCCGAACTCAATGATGGGACACAGAAAGGAAGAGTCAATTCAGGAGAAAAAAAAAAACCCAAAACAAACTTTAAAATGTAGGGAAGAGATAGTTGTATACTGTGTTCGTAGCAGTATTATTCACGACAGCCGAAAGGTGGAGGCAACCCAAATGTTCATCAGTGGATGGCCAGATAAACAAAATGTGGTCTGTCCCTACAGGGGAATGAATACTGCTCCGTCTCAAAAAGGAACGGGAATTCTGACACACTCTACAACACGAATGGACCTTGAAGGCATGATGCTAAGTGGAAATAAAGCAGTCATAAAATGACAAACACAGTGTCCTTTTGAGGATATGAGGTGCCCAGCGTGGCCAGACTCATGGAAATGCGAAGCAGATGGTGGCTGCCCGGTGTTCTGGGGAACAGGGCAGTGGAGAACCCCCCTCTTCACGGGGTCCAGAGTTTCAGCTTTCCAAGACGGCAGAGTTCTGGGGATGGGGGCCGATGGTGGTTGCCCAACAACATACACTTGAAGATGATTCAGGTGGTAAAGGTTATGTTATGTGCCTTTAGCTGCCATTTAAAGTCAAAAAATGCAATGCATGATTTTCTAAAAAATTATAAAGCATTTTGAAATGCACAACATTTTACCCCTGGCCCCACCACGCAGGGAGAGTTCCTGTTCACATTCTGCTGAATTTTCTTCTAGTGTTTTCTGTGTGCATTTCTGCTGGGCTCACATAGTTGTAATTGCCCGCTGTGTAATATCTCTCTCCCTGTGTCTTCACTTGCAAGCCTCATTGTCAAGAGCTGCATGAGTTCAGTCTCCCAGATTGTGAGAGTTTACTGAACCATTCTCTGATGTCGGACATTTAATTTGCTTCCAATTTCATTCAGTAATGCATAACACTGTGAGGAACATCTTCGGTTTAAAGCCTTCCGGTGTGTTGTATTTCCGTACGCTTACATTCCCAAGTGTGGAATTCTCGAGTCAAAAGTAGGACCATTTTTTCACATGGGGACTAAAATTATGGTGGTGTACATTCTGTAAAGACAGGGGTGTCAAACTCATTTTCACCGGGGCCACGTCAGCCTCGAGGTTGACTTCAAAGGGCCAAAATAATTTGAAGACTGTATAAATGTAACTACTCCTTAACTGTTAAGGAGTTGAAATTACATTCAGCCCGTTGAAGGCAACCACCAGGCTGATGCGGCCCCAGGTGAAAATGAGTTTGACACACGTGCCAGAAGTTACGTAAAACTCTAACCACTATTCTATGCATGTGAAACTGATATGATATTGTATGACAACAGAAATTGAAAAATAAAAAAAGATGGCCATTTTTGTGGTGGGGAAGTGCTACTTCAGGTGTGTTTTGCTGTGGGAAGTGGGTCAGGTGAATTTTATTTCAGGTTATGTGCTTTTTGAATTACTGTAAAAATGCCTATAATTTGTAATATATAGAAATTTCTATACACTTTCTAAAACAAGGTGGTTTTTCTTGTTTATATCTTATTATTTAGTGCAGTGATTTTTGACTAGGAGCCACAGGAACTTTTAAAACATGCAATACCTGATGACTTAGGGGCACTGACTTCTTTTCCCTTAGATTGTGAAATAAAAAAATGACAACGGCTGATACAACAATAGCTGCCTGATGTGAATGCCTTGTCCCGAACCATAAATATACAGGTCGTATAATAGAGTGGCATCTCATCGGTCACATTGCATAGAAAGATTGCATTTGATTAATTCATTTTTGGTACCAGGAATCCTTATATAGAAGTATAGGCACCTGGTTTTTTAAAAAGTCACTTTGGAGTAAAAAAGGTAGGTAATTACTATTTTATAAATTAATAAAAATTACACCCTTTTTTGTCAGATTGTCAAAAATATATTTTTGGTGTGCTGCAGAATTTCAGTAATTAGTTTATTATGTGTGCCATGAGATGAAAAATTGCTGATTTAGTGATAGTGTTCATTTTAGTGAAAAAAGAAAACACCTTGACCCTATATACATTTAATCTTTTGGAAAAGGAAAATTTTCAGGTTTCCATTTGAAGAATAAAGACAAGTTGAAGATTATGACATTTGATGTATGTAGAGAAATTATGTGCAAAATAATCATAACCGGCAATATAAACAATCTCTTGGTAAAGCATAGTATGACTATAATACTAGCAACCAGTTACTGTATACCTACCAAATACCAGGGACTTTACATATATTAGCACTAACCCTTGAAAGAATCTCATTTTAAAAATAAGTGGAAAAAAGTCTCAGAGAGGTTAATGACTTGTCCAGGGTCACACAGCAGAGGGTGGCTTAAAATTCAGGCCTTTCCCTGTGGAAGTCCCTTGTGCTCTCTTCAGGTACCGCCCTATGTCGACGACAGATGGTCACTGTCAGTGGGAGGCGTCATTCCCTTCCACACGAGGCTTGTGTTTCACAGACAAAAGCTCGTCATGTTTCCTTTGACTTGGCTGGAACCCACTGGCAGGTCTGGAGACTTGAAGAAGGATGGCCATGTGGTTGGAGGGAGAGACATGGGTCAGAGAAAGAGAGAGAAAGCAAAGCCAGAAATTGCAATGGCGTCGGGAGCAGGTAGGAAAAGGAAGAGAAAAGCCTGACAGGCCCTGGCTGGGTGGCTCAGTGGGTTGGAGCGTTGTTCCAATACACTAAGGCTGTGGGTTCGGTCCCAGCTTGGGGCACATACAAGAAGCAACCAGGATGCGTAGACAAGTGGAACGGCAAGTCAACATTTCTCTCTCTGAAATTAATGGGAAAAAGTGACAAATGCCTCTCTTCCCTAAAGAGGGCATGTACGTTACACTGTACAACGGGATGGACTCTCAGGTGACGGGTGTAGTTCCCCATGAGGTCTTTAAAGCCCTCATCTTCTCCCCCCGACCATGGTATTGACGTGGCACCAGTTTCACCGAACCTTGTGCCATTGATCCCTTTCTTGAACTTGTAACAGATTAGATCAACACCTAAACTTCTCTGTCTGGGTTTCTCTTAGGACAAGGTTTGGTCTGGGAAAGGGAGCAGGAGAAAGAAAACAATTTTATTGGATCATAGTCCCCTCTTTGGAAGTTCACAATACACCAAAGCATATTAAAGACCCCGAGAAATCCCGCCATTAAAACTCAACGGAACACAACACAACCCATCTTTCCGTAGCCCATTGCTCCCCGGGTTTCTTTGGCAACTGCGTCCTTTCCTATGAAACGCACACAAACAGACCTGAGCGTCTGTTTCTGGAAAGCACCTTCATGACAGACACGTGTGCGAAAACCAAGGAAGCCGGTAGGCTCCGAAGATCTCAGGTTGCGATTCTGGACTCGTGTTACTTGGCTTTTTCGAGTCTCAGCAGGAAGGGGTCCTGTTGTAGTGACAACTTGACATTTTCCAAGTTTATCTGATGTCGCTCACGCTAAGTCTGCGTCTGACCCCCCGTCAGCCTGACGGGGCTGCCACTCGGGAGGTAAGAGCGTCTGCACTTGGCAGCCGAGGATTTGGCCGGACTTACCCAGCCCGTAAAGGCCGTTCAGATTCGGGGTTTCTTTTGTGTTTTTTTCTTGGTCTCTTCAATCACTGCTTTTTATGTTGTCTGTGGTGGTTTGGTGTACCAAGGTGTTAAACACTGGCGTTATTCATCATTTGCAGTCATTTCCCCAAGAATAGCTGCGCAGTTAGTTACTCAGTTAAACTCCAGGTCCAGGTGTCTCCTGTTAAAACCTGGCGGTGATGTTATTTCCATCTGAGAGAACTCCTCATGCCCCACCGTGATTGATGGATGTGGTAGATTGTTCTGGAAGGTCAGTGCTCCTCTACTAGAAGACAAGGATAAACAGGAGACCTGAATCTTGGTCCGCCTTGGGACAATATACCCTTTCTTATTATTCCTTATTTTAAAAGAGGAAAAACCTTATCTTTCTTTAGGTCTAAACATGAAACTGTGGCAGAAAATGAAAACTAGAAAACGCAGAGGAGGGCAATGAGAGCCAGTGCTTTTAGTTCTCTTTTTTTCAGAATAAATCATGTAGAATAAATTAAGGGGAAAAAAAAGGAAGCAAAGACTCTTGGTTGCCACTTAAATGGTAGTTGAGGTCAAGCTTGGCTGCGGCCTGCGTTTTCCCCCTCTTTTTTCTAAAATGTTGAGCTACTCCTATAAAAATAAAACAGAAATAAATAAAAATTTTAATTACACATCCACCAAGTCATTGGCAGTGTTCATTAAGTAGAGTTTGTGAGGGAGAGCCAGGCGAGAAGATGTAATTATTTGATATTAATTACACAGCCACCAACAGATGTGCAGGATTATATATACTTTCATTTGGCCCTGCTAGGGTTTCTAATCCTTGTGGCAAATCATTTCGGCTGGCTCTTCCGTTCCCTTTGGCCTTGCTCAGTGGCACCTGCCCTCTTCTTGCTCCACGCCACGCTGCTGTCCTCAGAGCTGCATGTTGTCCCCAGGGCGTGTTGTGTGACTGCCCCGGTCGTGGGCACACCGGTAGCATCTGACACTTAGGAGCTGGGGAAGGAAGTTCTTTGCAACGTGTGGGAGTTTCTTACAGGGTGACCGTCCCTCGTTTTTGACATTCTCTCTGCAGATTTTTCAGCCATGGCACTATGGACATTTCGGGCCGTGTCATTCCTGGTTGTGGGGGCTGGCCTGTGCGGTGAAGGGTGTTGAGCAGCATGTCCCTGGCCTCCACCCAGCTGATTCCAGTACCAACCACTGACTGAGGTGGAAAACATTTTTATAATTAAGCCTAGAATCCAACTCCGTTTCACATATGAATGCAACGCCTTTTCTGTACGATTCCACACACACTGCATTTTCCTGAAATAAAGCTACCTTGCAAACCGAGAGAAACTATGTTCGATTAGGAAGTTTAGCAGGAGTATTTGCCTTTTTAGGAAATCAAGTCCCCCCCCACCCCCCGCCCCCCGGCGTGGCTGCGGGTGATATTTGAGATGCCCACTGCACAGCCCCCAAATGATCTGTGGCTGCCGCTGACTCATGCCTGGGGAATCCCACCCAGGAGAAACCTGCCCACCTCGGACGCCCCTCATTATTCCTCCGAGGACTTTGTCCTTCCAAGTGTGGTCCCCCGGCATCACCTGTCGCCTGTTAGAGACTCGCAGAATACCGGGTCAGTCCAGCCGACTCAGAGTCTGCTGACTCAGAATCTGTATTGTCGTAAGATGCTCGGGCGATCAGATGCACAGTCAAGTTCAAGAAGCTCCGTTCTAGTGAATTTTTGTGTTGTACAGTCACAGCTTAAGGTGGTTTCTTTCTGAAATTATGTGTGCAGACTGATCTATTTTTTGAATGTCCGGATAGTAAAGGAGAATGTCTAGAGTGCCCGTCAGGAACTGGCCACGCGGGGCCAGCCAAAGGCCGGGGCCCCTGCTCTGCCCAAGTCCTTCCCACACAACAGCACCCCATTCGGCAACGTGACATGTCATCTGCAAGCTGCCGCCTGGGATTCTGGATTCGTCCATAGAACAGGCTTCCCGACTTCCCTGTGTGAGTACCTTACGAGGACCTCCGAGGTCACTTTTTCAAAAGCAGGGCACTTGAGTCCCCCGCCCCAGCGTGTTCTTCCTCTGACAATTCCCTTTGTGGGAAATGAAACCTCAAACCGCTGAAGTGGCTGGGGCCAGAAAGTCGGGTCATCCCTAACCCCCGTCGTGGAATTCCTCCGCAGACTCGAAGCCCAGCTCCAGGCTGGGTGACTGGTCCCCCACGACTGTCCTAACCTCTCACTGGGCCCCTTCCCTCTGTCTGCGTCCAGCCCATCCCTTTCTGTAGGGCAGGCAGAGTGAGCTTAGGAACACATGAATCAGAGTGAAGTGGTCACTCCTCGTTTCCTCCCAGCTTATCCTTCAGTGGTCTCTTCTGCGCTTAGAAGGAGACCCTGTATTTTTCCAGAACTTTCCCGGCCTTGCCACTTCTCTGACCTTGCCTGGGCCTCTGCTGCCCTTGCTGAAATGTCCCCAAAACACTGGCCTCCTGACAGCTCCCGAAACCTGCCTCGGGGTCTTCACAGTTGCCGTTCCCTCCACCTAGAATGCTATTCCTCCCGTTCTTTGTTCCGAGAGCAACTTCTCAACCGCAACGTCTCCATGGAAGTGGTCTTGCCTCAGAGAAGTCTGGTCTTACCCGTTGGACTTGACTAAGCTCTTTAAAGAAAATAATGTTGCACATTTGTGTTGTTCTTGTGGGACTTCTCGTAGTTTATAAACAGAATGACACACCCATTTGCAGGCTTAGTATGTGCCTCCTGCACTGTAGACCCCGGGGAGGGGGGGACAGTGGGCCTGCCCGTCACAGCAGCGTCCCAACCACACTAGCCAAAGTCTGGTGTGCAGTAGGTGCCCGATGAATATTTGCTGGGTGAGTGAAGCCTTAACGATCATAATTCTATCTATTCCAACATGGGAAAACATTTTTTAAGAGTGTTTATCATGAAACCAACACAAAATAATAAAAAAAGAAAATTATCTGGAATCCTGACTGATCTAATTCTGTCAGAGACAACTTAGAACACGTCCGTAAAGGAAAAAGAGAAGAGACTAGAAAAACCAGTCCAAGGAAACCTACGTGGGCACCAAGAAGCTTCACCATCTGTTTGGTCCTTTCGACTTCAAAGAATAATTTATTCTGCTGTTTTGAAGCAATTTACTTTTTTTTTTTTCAGAGCACATTCATTGAATTGTCTTCCAAAAATACATCGGATAAATATTAGTTGCCTCATGAGAAAGAGGTTGAGGCTGAGAGAGTTTAGCAAATTGGCTTCTGTGATGGTTAAGTGATGGGCCAGGACGCCTGCCCCCTAATTCAGGACTTCTTAAGAACAGAAAAGAGGGAGTGAGATATAAATGCTGCACATGGGTAAAGTGTATCTTTAGGAAAGACTGTGACAAGGAAGCAGAGTGGAATTGGAGACGAGTGATTTTTTAACCATGCAATTCTGGGACAAACCTACAGGTAATATGTTTCCAAATTGATTTTACAATGTGAAAATCCAAACGGACCTACCTCCGTGGCTGAATTTCATCATTAGCGCCTCTCTTCATTTTTCCTAAGAGAAATCTCTGTGTGCGGAAGCCCATAAACTTAGGTGGACCCCTTCCAAGCCTTTGAATGAATAAAAACACCGCTTAGGTGTATCGAATACTTTTCATGCACTAGACAGAGCTTTACGTGAGGAGGTGGATAGTTTTACATGTTATCTGGTATTTTTGCCTTTTCTTAATTCCCTTCCTCCCGGTAGAGCTCCTGTCACTGAAAATGAACTAATTGCTCTCAGAAGGGCGAGGTCACACACTACAGCCGAGGGAACGAAGGGGCTGAGTCTGAGTGGGGAAGGCCCTTTTCTCTCTCAGATCGAACCTCAGAGAGGTTGAGCCAGTGACAATTGTGCAAGCGGTGTATCGGGAACGTGCACGGGTGTGAATTGTGGACCCACCACGTAGCTGTCATTTCCATTAGTCATCTCAGCCCTCCGAAGGGTACCCAGCATCACGGGGCACAAAACCAAAGTCAGGTCGTTGAAGGGACTCATCCCAGGTGCCATGAAAATACGTGACAGGGAATATTCCAGCAATCCGTTGGAATATACATTCTCCAGCTTGCAGAGCTGTTACCCTTGACCACCAGACTAACTGTTTCTGATGTCAGATGGGTACCGACGAGACCACAAGTTCTTTGTCAACGGCGGTGCTGCCTCAGACCCTCGAAGATGAGGAGGCGATACTACCACCATATTGGTCTTGATCGTCTCCTCCTGGGAACATCTAAAGACGGACAGCACACAGGTCATAATCGACACACGGGGGAAGAAATCTCAACTTTTGAACTTCCTCTTTTTAAAGCATGGCTCGCGATAAATCATCCGTATCTCACATGCACGATCCCGTCGACTGCCCACGTCTCCAAAGCCAGTGAAGGGTTTTGCTGTGGGTCCCTATCGGGCCAGAGCGAACGTCTTCTACGCGGACCGACCTCCAGCCCGCCTCACCAGCTTCGGGTGTTTAACGGAGTGGGCGAGTCGGAAGTACCTAAGCAAATGCGTTCTCTTTTTGTCTACTCAATGGGCAGCCCTGGAGATTACTTAAAACCACCTCATCCCCACCACGTGCAAAATGGCTGTTGAGTGAAACTGGCAGAGACGGGGTGACATCTTGGGGAACAACAACAACAAAAATGTCGGGGAGACACGGGGTCTCCTGAGAGTGGGGCACGCACGTGCTGTCACTCGGGGTCATTTATGTCCTGTGCGTCAGCTTGGAAGATGTTCATGGCCGCAGAAACCCTCTCCCTTCAAGCTCACTCTCCGACTCCGGGCTATGTGAGCGGTTAAGAGACAGAGACCAAAGGCACAGCGGGAGTGTTGGCCCTGGGAAAATCTCTGGGCAACTAAGAGATGGGACTGTGGAGTCTTAACAGCTGTCCAGTTACCCCTAATTATAACCAAAGGCACCTCAGTCTGAATAAAAGTGACGAGGCCAAGAGAGGCCTCTTCCTCTCCCTCCCCCCCAACCAGCTTTGAACACGGATCTCTTCTCAGTGTGAAGCTTTGGCAGAGTTTGGAGTGAGCAATTATTAAAAAGGGATGGCGCTCCGTGTTAAGTGAAACACACATACACACACGGAGGAAGAAATGGTTTCTGTTCTAAATATTTGGTTTTGCCATGGGAACCTCCTGTTGTCTTCTTGGCAGTCTGCAATGTCACGAAAGTTTTGCAAGATGTTTCTGCCAGACACTAAGTATCATATCAGGAAAGCCTCGTGTGTTCTGAAATCCTGATAGACGTTTTCCTTCTGGAAACGCTCAGTCTCGGGAGGGATCACGTGTCCATTTTTGCTTTCACTGCTGGGAAGCTCAGAGGCCAAGTGAATTGGTGGCCCAGCTTTTGCAACTGTGTTTCCTCTTAAGGCTCCGGTCTGTACCCACCGAGTTCTCGTCGTGTTCGCTCGGTTTCCTCTGGCGTACTTGTGAAGGGTGTGTCTGCCACTTACGAGCTGCGTGACACTGGGGGAAGTGACTTACCCCTTCGGAACCCGAATTTCCGATTCTTCCAGATCAGATTAATAATAGTACCGTCCACAGATGGCGCCTGGCACAGAATAAATACTCAATAGAATGTGGATTTAAAACGTGACTTTCTTTTCTTTCGTGATTTTATTGCATTGCATAGAATACAGTCCCTTAAAAGTGCTGTGGAGTAAGACGTAGAATAAATAAAAAAATGCACATATAAAATTCTGCTTATGTGTGAGAAAGAAGTCATCACCAGGTCTTGGGAAATGGATTATTTTTTTTCTTTCTGGAGATTTAAAAAAGTAAGCAGAAGAGAAGCTCTTTAGTTCATACATTAACCGATGTTGAAAAGAAATCAGTTGTCAATTCAGATGTGAAGCTCAGGAGCGTTTTCCCTTTGTATATATGCATAAAAAGGGAGAAAATAGCTTCTCCAAACATGTGAGCTAGATGTGAAGGAGAGAGTGGAAAGCAGTCATGCTACCTACCATTTATTAAATGCTCATTATCAACTCTGAGCTCTGCAATAATGCCTGACAGATGATCTCATGGTCCCTACTTCCCGAGGAGAAAACAGGCCGGAATCGGTGAAGGAATGTAATTGAGGTCAGAGAGTTAGCAAGTGGGGGAGCCAGCATTTCGACTTAGGTTTGTCTGACGTCAAAACCTCTTCTCCAGCCAGCCTTTCTTGCGGCCGATGAAACAAAGTAGAATCTTCTGAAGGCACGTATGCTGGGGAAAGCTGTATGACGAAAAACGATAGGGACTGGAAACCCATCCGGCTGTTTTTGTCCTCTCGAGGGAGAAACTGGAAGGGTGGGTAACTATCAGGACAATGTCCTGAGCGAAGGAAACACACCTGGGTCGGGGTCATTGTCCTGTCGTGCTTGGCAGTGAGGTGTTGACCACGTGATGGTTCTCCTATCTGGTTGCTTTGGGCGCTTGGCCACAGAGGAGGGCGAGGAAGTGGTTTCCGTACCCACTTGTACTGAGCCACGCTCACATGCGCCAAAAGGGCACTTCGGTGGTTTGAAAGAGGTCTGACGCTGGCAATCACCTCCATAAACAACCCGGGCAGCTTCGAGTCCACGGTGCCCACGACGTGATTCACAACGGGACCCGTCTTCTCTAAGTGGAGTGCACGGCAGAGTGTTATTTATTGCAACTGGCGGACGACGGGGGCGGGTGGGGGGGGGGGGAGATTCACTGTGTGGACACAGCGAGGGGACGTCGCTGCCGCCTAACTGGGAGCTGTTGACATCTCGTAGGCGCTGCACGCCTTCCTTCCAAGTATGGGAAATAAACAGGCAGAGGTGTTTTACTTATTTACTTTTTCCTACCACTGTGATTTGGTGTCTAAGGCCCAGGGTGGCCCGGCTTGTAATGTATCTGCCCTGGAAAGGGGGTGAGTGGGTAGACACGCGTGTTTAGATCATTCAGACCAATGCTCTTGCGTTCCAAGAAGAGTCTTCCTTCATTTCTTTTATTTTTACTTGTATGTATTTTTGAGGATTTTATGTATTTTTAGAGAGAGGGAAAGGGAGGGAGAAAGAGAGGGAGAGAAACACTGATGTGAGAGAGGAGCATCGATCAGTTGCCTCTTGTTAACAAACCTGCAACCTAGGCGTGTGCTGTGACCAGGAATCGAACCGGCGACCTTTTGCTTTGTGGGAGGATGCCCCAACCACTGAGCCCCAGGGCTCCCTTCATTCCAATGATGGGTTTCATTCATTGGCTGCCTATTTGTTACATGAAGCTTGACTGCCGTTCTTTCAATTCTTACACGTATACTAATCGCCGAAGGGATTCATAACTCGTATGAATCCCTTTTTTAGAGGCCAGGAAAATGGCAGATGGATTTAAGTAAAGGGACCGAGATCACAAGTCTGGGAAGTGGCGGACTGGAATTGGAACCTGGGTTTCTCTGTCACCAACATACCTTATTGCTTCATAATAATAACCCTTCGCCAGTTTGATTGCTGGTCACCCATCTTCACAATGGACTGGGAAAATACGAGTGAGTGTTTCCTCTTTGTAAACGAAGAACCAGAGGCCCAGGAAGTGAAATTGTCCCCATCGCCCACACAGCTATTTCCCAGAGAAGCTGGGATGAGGCTGAGATTTGTCTATATCACAAACCTAGTTTCATCTGACTGTATCCAGTGATCCCCAAAGAACATTCTGGAAAGTCCAAGTCCCTTGCAATGCTTTAAGAAAAAAAGATGTTCTTTTTGTTTACGTTTTAAACAAAAACTCCTCAAAAAATGTCAAGCCCCTCCTTCCCCTGACCCTACCCACACTGTTGCATCCGCCATGCCCCTCACTGGGGGTATCCTTCCATGCCAGCCTGGATAGACCCTGACCCACCTCATCCTCTGGCTAAAATGTCACGTGCTCAGAAAGACCTTTCCTTACCCCGGAGTCTAGACTAGGTCCCCAGATTGCCTTGCTCTTCCCCCGACTTGTCATGAATAACGCTTTGGTGTGTGTGAATATTGGCTTACAGCCTGCATCTCCCACTGGCCTTCAGGAGGGCAGGGGTGGGGACTGCCACGTCCAACAAGATGCCAGCGCAGTGCCTGGCCCAGGGGTGTCGCTTGGTGAAGACACTTGAGCTTTTTGTCATCCTTTGCCCTTGCTCTGCCTTTGTGGAATCAGAAATGAAAAGGAGCGGCCTCTGGGACCTTCCCTGCCCCCACCATTTTGCTAAGGCGACATGAAGGCCCAAACTTGACATCCATTGGATAACGATGAGGGACCCTCTTTATTGTCCCCGTCCCAGAGCCTGGTGTTTAGCCACTTGCATCTGACTCCATCCTCAAGACCGATGAGGAAACCAAGGCTCAGGGCTGGTAAGCAGCGTGTCCAAGTTCAGAGCTAACAAGTGCCAGAGTCATCGGTTGCGCTTCCTGCCTCTGAGTGGGGTCCCCACGCTGGGCCCACCCCACGTTGGGCCACCCCTGGAGACTGTGCTGTGCTTGGTCTGTGGTAGGCCTGGGCATTGGGTTTTTAAGTCCCCCCAGGGGATTCTAACGTGTTACCGAGATTGAGAATCGTTGCCTTACTGCACAATTGATTGACTGATGGATCGATCACTACCATTTAATCAGTTAACCCTTCTTGCAGAGACTCAGTAGAATACAGAACTCGTTCAGCTCCGCCACAGCAGGCCTACCCCCTTCCCTGTCTGTGCCTCTCTCCTCCCCCTCCTCTGAATCTGCATTTCCATGTAGATTAAATTCCTGCACGACGCACTCACAAACCCACGATGCACGACTGTTTCTAAAGACAGACACCCTTATTTACATGTCCAGACCCAACAGTCTCGTTGCATCTCAGATAAACGACTGAGCAACCAAATTTCCATACAGACTAAGAATTCAAGGCCTTTGGCCCCTGGGGAGTGTTGATTGGACGGCACGTCCATCCTAGTAACAGTCACTACTATTAGATAATGAAGATTCACTTTGTACCAGGCGCTATGGGAGGCTGGTGGGATACAGAGGGACCCCACCACAATGCTGAAGTGGGTGTTTCCACCAGGACCTTTCTACCAAGGGTCATTCGGCTCATGAAAAATGGAGGGATGGTCCCCGTTGCTGGTAAGAGGTGCAGCCTGGATTTGAACCTTCCTCTGTGTACTCCTCCCCACCTTCTCTTCCCACCACACCCCCTCCCAGGAGCCCCTTCAGATTCTACCTGTGGTGCTGCTCACACTCTGAAAAAACACCCAACCAGGCTTGTTTTCTGGAAGGAATTCAAGGCTTTCCTCCACCCCCAAATCAGCTGTTGAGAAGCAACGAAATGTATTTTAAGGGTCTCACTTACAAAATTTACTATAAAGCGTTCAGTCCTTCCAAGCACAGCTACAAACGAAGCAGGAGGGTGGACCCCTTCTGTTTTGTGTGAAGGGAATTAGGGCAAGTTTGTGTGGAAGGCTCCCATGGCCGCGGGCTACTCCCTCCGAGGGCCAGGGCCGGGGGCAGGGCGGCGGTCGTGGGAAGCAACCTCTGATGTCAAAGGTGTGACGACATGGAAGCCAGTGTTATGGACTGAGCTCTGTCCCTAGTCCCCGCTAAATTCATCTCTCGTTGTCCTCCCCCACACACCTTAGGAGAGGACTGGATTTGGGGACAGAGCCTTGAAAGGGGTGACTAAGCTGAGGCCGTGAGGGCGGGCCCTAACCCAATCTGACTGGCATCCTCGTAAGGAGAGGACATTAAGACACACAGACGGAGACCCCAGGATGGGCACACGCACAGAAGGGAGACCCTGTGAGAAAACACGTGCAAATGTGCGACCATGGCAGGCAAGCCGTGTGCTCTGAGGACGGCAAAGCAGGATACTGAGAGAGGGAGGGGCTGTGCCTGTGACCGCCAGCGTGGCTGCTTGGAGAGGGGCCCAGGGAAGCCTCACTAGGCGGTGACGTCTGTGCACCGAATTCACCGGATCCATGATCTTGAGGGCAGGAAAAACCCCCACATCTTTTATTTCACTGACCTCTAACTAAAATTCAGCAATTCCTTCACTTACGGATGTAGACACCACATTGCAGTGGTAGAAACAGCCTCATGATTTACAGTGCCAACATTTTCACCCAAATGTCGTGGAGTTTGTCACATTACAGTTGTGCCAAATAGCTTGCCATACTGGGTACACTCATTCCTTTGAAATCACGCTGTTATTAGCCGTAGTGTTGAATGTGCTACTCAATGCACAGAGTCGGGCAAAGGTGGGCTTACGGGGGTGAGTACGGATGGAAGACGCCGAGTGTGTTCTCATGTTACCGGTCACTAATGATTGTGCTATTTTCCATATGAACAATTGGAAACCTACTTTGCCCCACCTTGCCTAGGAAGAACTTCATGTATTACGATCGCAAATTGCTGTCTTTCATGCTTGATAACTGTGCTTCCATGAATGTTTTTAAACTCATGTATTTTATTTTCTGCCTTGACATGCATTGCTTTAGCAGAGGGCTCCGTGGGCCTCCCCAGATGGCCCAAATCGACAGCCTGAAACAATCAGAACTTCGGCGGTCCAAAGAATCCAAGGGCCTCCTCAAGTCCAACAATGCTTGGATGGGCGTTATAGGAAAGTCAGCTTGGACAAGAGATGGATGACACTGTAAACGAACTTTTGTGTGTGTTTGTAAACATACAGCTGTTTAGTTGTTGTTTCTGGAGAGAAGATCTGTAGCTGTCACCAGATTCCTAAAATAGTTCTTGACCCGTATACGAGTTGGAAACCACCGTTCTAGGAGGAGGGGGTCTCAGGTGGGGGCCTCCTTCTGAACCAGGCTGTGCTTCCTCACCGTCCAGGGTGAGCTGCTGTCGGGAGAGATCCATTTCTCCCATTCACCCCCAGCCTGTTCTATTGTGTCGGATCCAAAGCCTCAAGTCTGCCCAAAACGAAGAAAATGTCATCCAGGCGGGTGAATGTGTGGCCGCAGAAGCGTCTGTGTGAAGGGTTCTGTCTGTATCGGCTCAGGTGTAGCGAGGGAGTGTGGGGGCTTCCTGAGTCAATCTTCATCGCATCCGCAGCTCTTCCCGCCCTGGTTTTCAATGAAGATGCCCCGGCCACTCTGCTTTCTTGCCTCCACTCTGCACACGCGATCAGCCAGCAGAGCATTTAAATTAGACCTCCTCTATTCTTAGAGCATGAGGGGAAAAAAATTCATGGCTGGTCTGAAGGACCCCAAGCCAGGACAGAGAAAGGTAATCATTTAATTTGTTGTTGTTTCCATAAATCAGGGCCCGGTTGTCAATTTCACCACATATTTGAGAGCACATGTTATTGACAATGTGTTCGTGGAGAAAAATGGAGTTTGCTGGCAAAGTTGTTCCATTTTCTAAAGATTAAATTGTTCATTGTACAGGCCGCCATCTGCCCACCCTAGAAGAGATTTAGTTGTTGGCAGAGGCCTTCACAGTCTAGAAGATAAAAGTTAAATTTCTTCTTTTTCTTGTTGCTGTGCATAACCACAGGTGAATTCATTCATCCACCCATCCGTCCATTCGATATTTATCAAGGGTTTCTTTGGTGACACCAGGTGGCTTTCCAAGGAATGATTTCTGCGGAAGGAACACACGGAGCTGATCGATAATCCTGTGGGCCTCATTCACGCGTGGGGCCTCGGACTGGCTGGCACCTCTGTCCCCTGACGCAACCTGTGCACTACCAGGGGTGCGACCGAGTTATGATGGGAAATCCAAGTTTCTGCGCACACAGAACCTTCCAGTCGATGGAGGACGGTCAGGGCAGACACATCTAAGAGCGAAGGGCACAACACGGGTGTGGAGAAAAACACAGGGAGGCAGAGCTCATCTCTGAGTAGACGCTTCTTGGAAGAGCTGAGTAGAAGGATTAGGCAGAACCGTGACACGGCCCTTCGCCTCCGTATCGTTCTACCACGCAGGCTCTGTCTAGTCGTGGGTGAAGTTGTGAAGGCTCAGAGATGAAGGAATTGGCTTCCTGAGGGTTACGTGCTGTGCTGAGAATTCTCAGTTATTTTTTTATTTGACCCTCACAGTGACCCTGTGAGTTAGGTTCTTTGGAAAAGGAGACATGGAAGCAGAGAAAAACCTCAGCAACTCACCCAGCAGGTCCCAGAGAGGGTTTGAACGAGGAGCTCTCTGCCTTCGGGGACCATGGGCTTAACAGCCGCACGGTCCTGCCCTCCAATATGGCCCAGTGGGTAGGAGGGGTTAGAAATAGCAAAAAGGTGGTCTGTGCCGAGAAAGACAAATACCACATGCTTTTACTTGCTTGTGGACTCTAGAGAACAAAGTAGACAAACAAAAGAGAAGCAGATTGACAGCTGTCCGAGGGGAGGGGCTTTGGGGGACTGGGTGGAAAGGTGAAGGGATTAAGAAGTACACATTGGTTTTTACAGACCAGTCATAGGAATAGAAAGTGCGGCAGAGGGAACACGTAGCATAATGACTCTGGATGGGACTGGGCAGCTCTTTGAAACCTTAGGGGAACCGCTGCAAAGAGTGCGTGGTTTTCTGGCCCCTGTGCTGTACGTCTGAAACTAACACAGAATAGTATTAAATGTACATCGTAATTGAAAAATACTATATACATTTTAAAAAAGGAAAAAACAAGGCAGTTTGGGGTGATCGGGGAGGACTGAAGCAAACTTCACCCTTTAAAGGAAGCTGCCAGAGACTGCCGTACCCACATGGTCCAAGTTCACGTCCCCAGAAATGACCCGCGCACACCATGGAATCCCCACTGTAACGCCTCAGGAGGGTGCTTCCTTTCTGTGGCATTCCTGCCACAAATGGACAACCTTGGTGCATCCCGAGAGGCCACCAACAAAGCCAAATTGGGGAGCATTCTCCAAGATAGCTGACCGGCACTTGTCCAAAGCGCTTACGTCATGAAAGACAAGGAAAAGCTGAGGGATTTCTGCAGGTGGAAGGAGGAGGAGACACAACCACCAAATTCAGGGTGACGAGGTCCTGGGGCTTCAAAAAGCAATTTGGGAAGTATTCGAACAAGGCCCACGGTGCAGTGAGTAGCGGCGATTAGGTAAGATACCGACATTACAGGAAAGCTGAGTGAAGCTCCTCCCTTCTATCTTTGCAACTTGACGCCTAAAATTATTTCCAAACTGAAAAGTGAAAAAAACAGGGAGGCCGTTAGATACGTTCCCACGAGAGTTACTAAGTGATAGAACAGGCCACCCATCCCCATTTTTCTCTGCTGCCACCCAACCTATCCAGGAAAAGATTGGAGGGATTCACTGAACAACGGTTGAGGGGCTGCGGACGCCAGGTGAGCGACCTGCAGAAGCACTGGAAGGGCCTGGGCTCCCGCGGGGAGGGGAGGTGGGCGTGGAGCTTCCTGGGGGCACTGCTTAGGCAGCAGGCTGTCCGTTCTAGGCCGTCAAGACCGAGAAGGCACAGAGGTTGGGTAAGGATGGTCCAGCCACGGAAGGCCAGGCAGCTCCCCTGAATGCTCACTGTTTGGGCAAGAAACAAAAAAGATGTATACGTTTTCAGTAGTTCCCAAGCTGTCTCGCTGCTAACTGGTACCCAGCCCTAGAGGGAAGAGGGAAGAAGATGGCATGTGAACCCTGAGTGGGCAGACGTTCAGCCAGGTAGAAGTCATCCTGAATGCAGCGCACTTCCCACATAGGATCCAAGACTCCCGTAGACCCAGGCCTACCCGACCCTGGATGCCCGCCCTGCAAGGGGTGCTGGCTGACGGGAGAGGATTTCCACAGCACTTCACTAATACGAGAGGGTGTTCCCCTGCCCACCAATCCAGAATCCAACACGTCAAGATAAAAGGAGCCTGGAAGAAGGGAAGGAAGAAAGATGAGTGAATGAGCTAACCTGCTCGCTTCCTGTCCCACGGCTGGGGACAGCCACAGGGACGCAGCTCTTTTCGCCCTGCAGGAGGCCAGTGTGGGCGTGTCCTGAGAGCACCAGCACAGGAGTAGCAGCAAGCAAGTCCAGTCTGCAAGCTCTTTGCAGGCCACTGCTGGCGCCACACCCTTTGGGCCCAGGTGTAGCTGAGCCTTGACTCAGAGAGAGAGAGGACCCTACACGGCCCTGGCCTGGTGGCTCCGTTGGTTACAGCGTCATCCCGACACACCAAGGTTGCACGTTTGATCACTGGTCAGGGCGTGTACAAGAAACAACCGGCAACTGCATCAATAGTGGAACAACAAATCAATAAATAAAAATTTAAAAATGAACTATAAATTGACGTGGCGAATGGCATGGATACAGGGGAAGGGAAAGAATTGGGGCCATTTGTGAAATCTACTACGCCCGGTACAGAGGTGTGGGGGCTGAACCCAGGGTCAGTCTGGCTCTGAGGGCCATGCTCTCTCTCTGGGTCCAGCTGGCTCCCTTGCACCAGTGGGTAAGCCTTAAATGATCCAGGCGTGAACTCCAAGTGGGATGGCATGACATGTGGATAACACAAGGTCCAAAGTCATCAAATTTGTTCTTTGGGTGCCTGCTCCCTTGGCCGGTTTCATTTCCTGAGTGGATTAGCTCGGGCAGAGAGCTGAGACAGCTCTCGGGACCCTACCTCTGGAGGCCGGCCGGTTTGTACGTCCCCCGCACTGTCAGCCAGCCCAGGCCCCAGCTGGGCCAGGGCATCAGGCCCCTGACTTGGCTGGACACGCTCTCTTTGGCCGATTTCCATGGCCAATGGGTAGAGTCCTCAAAAAAAGTCAGTTCAATTAGGCTGGGGAAGGGGGACACGGCATCTTTGAGTGATGAGATTGGGGAACAGGGAAAACATTTTCCACTAGTTCATGCCGCACTGTACGGCATTCCGATTTCATGACACTTCGTAATAAATCATTGCTTATCACTCACATGGGAACAGGACATGGCTCCAGTGAAGATTCGTTAGTGATTGTAGAGAAGAAACATGAATTGCTGTATATCAGGGCTGCTTGATCATCTTCCTGTCCACTGTAGGCACTTTTTTTGTTGTTATATTTACTGTAACCATTGTTTAGAGCATAAATAAGTGGAAGGAAAAGAGCACCAAGTATGAATAATGAAAATGAGTTTATCTTACAGATGCATTTATGCTGCCAGGCAGTTTGCATGCGGCGTCGGTAGCTGCTCTGATCGGAGGAGTTCCCTATACTTGAGGTTTCTCCCTTTCTTTCCTCCCTGCTCATTTTTTATAGCTGGTAATGCCAGGACGTTCCTGTGCAAGGATGGAGGCTCTGCCACGTGTGTGATTCCAGTTTGAGGCTTTTGCTTTCTGAACCACGGCAGCCTCCATTCTGGTGACATTTGCCCCAGCTATTCATTCGGATCCGAGGGAGCGGGGGAGAGTGATTTAACAAAGAAGAAGAGCAAGGGCTTGGGCTGGGTGGGAGCAACTTGCCAGATAAAAGCTTTAAAGATGTTCCAGCTGGCCTGTCATCTGAGATGAGTAAAGACTTTCGTGAGAAAGTCCCTGTTGTGGAGCCAGACCACCCTGGGAGGCTTGTGGTAAAAGCACCACAGGTTTTGGGCTCACATACCCTTTGACGTAGCCGAGACCCTTCTACGGCTAGATGGCCGCGAAGGAGAGATTCGGTGGGATGGGACGGTTGCGGGGGCTGCCGCTGTTCATTGTAGACGACGGGGAACCCCCAGTCTCATCCTTGGAGAACGGGTGCGGCTCCCTGGTTAACTCCTGTCTGGCTGACTTCCCCAGAGGCCCCTCCCCATGCCAATCACAGCCGGCGCTGGTACGAGGGGCAGTCACCAGTAGCTATCCCTTGTACCCCTAGAGGAATTGCAGTGAAGCTGTCTGTTGCTGGAGAACATTGCCTAGCAGTCATTTCTCTCTCTATATTTTAGAATATCTAGAATGTTCCAGATGGTTCTACAGAGAAACACAATGAACCCACAGAGTTAGAAATGGAAGAGGAGGCTTTTCAGAACCTGGGGCTTCAACACACCACAGCTGTAGGCATGAGGCCCAAAGAGAGGTTTTCTTTGAACTGGGATGACCTACTCAGCCTAGCGGGCTTGGGCTGGACTGGTTTGGGTGTCCTGTCCTGGGAAACTTGTCTGCCTGAGGTCAACGGGAGAGGTTGGTTGCCTCCCTGGGTCTAATCCTTCCCTTGGTCCTTACGCAGCTGGCACCACTGTTTTTATGTTGTTCCTGCAGCTGTGAAAGCCAATGTGAAGGTCAAGTTTGGAGATAGCAGAGGCACAGGAAACAGTGGTAGCTGTCTCTTAAATGCTGATGGGGCCTTACGGTGCTCCGTTCACTCCGTGGCTGTTGGCCAAGTGCCCCAGATGCGAGGCCTCACCCTCCCTGGGTTTCCATGGGCACAAGTTCCCTCTGGTGGAGGAACTGTAGGGTCTCAAGCTCATCCTGGGTACTTTCAACTCAGTATTCATCATCCCTGCATCTCAGCCCTGCCCTGGGGAGTTGGTATTATCCGGCCCATTTCACAGATGTGAAAACTGCGGCCCAGAAGGGGTTAAGAACTTCTCCAAGTTCTCCCAGTCAGTAAGAGGCACAACTGCTTAGGTCTGATTGCGAAGCCCCTTCGATACGATGTACATTCCCATCTATTGACTTGTTTGGAGCCTTAGAGCCACCCTGGAGCCCCTGGTGAGGCACAAGGGAAACCGGAGGCTCAGAGAGGCCGGGACAGTTAATCAAGGCCACACAGAGCTTCTGCGTAGGAGAACTGGGAATGAAGATGCCTAAATCCGTGTTGTTGTCCTTTGCACCTAAGTTTCTCTCTCTCTCCAGGGGGAGGAAATGGAGACCAGAGTGTACTGCATTTCTCTCCTCTTTAGAATTGATAAAGATGCTGTACTATTTCATATGTGAGTATTTCAGTTCTTTCTTTCTCTTTCTTTCTCTCTCCTTCATTCATTCATTCATTCATTCATTCATTCTTTCTTTCTTTCTCTCTCTCTTTCTCTCCTTCCTCCCTCCCTCCCTCCCTTTCTTCTTATCATCACCTGAGGACATTTTTTTCATTGCTTTTTAGGGGGAGAGGCAGGGAGAAAAGAAGGGAGAAAGAGAAACATTGATGCAAGAGAGAAGCTGATCAGTTGCCTCCCATACATGCCTGGATCAGGGATTGTTCATGTTCAGACCATGGGTTGCACATACCTGCACCTGACCTACCTGCAACCTAGGCATGTGCCCTGACCAGGAATTGAACCTGCAACCTTTGGTTTCCAGATGGCGCTCCAACCAACTGAGCCACACCAGCCAGGGCCACTCTTGCTTACTTTGAAAGTGTGTCAATTATATATGAAAATGGCACTTCCCACATTTTCTACTGAAAAGATTGCCTCTTGAAACATCGTGATAGAAACACGAAGTTCCCTTAGCAAATTTCTAAGGGCTTTAGAAAAATTTCATAGCATTTTGCACAATCTCCCTGTTCGGTTGGGGGAGACGGAGGGTAGCCACTCACATGCAAGGAAAAAATATGGGCAAGAACACGTGGCCAGAGCCTCCAGCACAGGCTCCCACACGGGGACGGGGACGGATGGTCAGAAACCAGTCTCAGTGCAAAGCCATAATTTCTGCAAATGGTTCTGTCTCGGGGTGGCGTTAACACGCTCAACCTGCTCTTCAGAAATGAGGACGTGCTATTAAAAAAAAAGCGCCCCTTCCCTCCACACGGACGAAAGTTTTATCTTAGGCAGGAGGAGAAATTACCGTCCATAGGTTTTTCCTTCAGAAGAGGTTTCGTCCCAACTGCACACAGAGCTCCGGTCTGCGGTACGGGGAGCTTCGTTCCACCGCAAACCTCTGCCGCCTCACACACAGAGAGCAGAACAGGGGAACACGTTTTGGACAACGCCGTTACCGCAACTTTGCTAACGGCGTTTGAACAGCCTCCAACGGAGGCCTAAATGCCGACACCATCCATAAACAACGCCAGGCCGCCCAATGAGGGAGACAGAGGCGCAGCGTCCTGTCGGGGACATTTGCATGGCTAAGAGTCTGTGATCAGAGTGATGAGGGATGGCTCTGAGTGACGGGCCTTGGGCAGATGGATGGCTATCATTATGCTATTACGGGGACTCCCACCTTCCCAATTACTGGCGGGCTTCATTAATTACCACCGCATCTCCCTAATAGAACCCTCTCTCTGGCTTATCAGCGCCTTCCCTCTGTCTACCTAAACCCCCGCTCAGCAGTCGATCACCTATGAAAAATTAGACCGTGCGGCTTCCAGTGGCCTATTTAAAGGAAAAAGAAAAATGAACCTGGGAGAGGAAGGGGAAAGTGCAGGAACGAGGAAGCCCAAAGCAACAGACACAGCGTGCTGTCCACACGGGCTGTGTTTCCCTCACAGGACTGTCCCGGGAGATTGGTGGCAGCGTCAGGAAGATATTCTGTGATGAGCATGGGAACGCCAGTGTCTCCTTTACACACACACACACACACACACACACACACACACATTTCCTGATTAAAACCTTCTGCTGACTTTCAGCATACATAAAATAAAACCTAAGTTCCCACCCACATCGCCAGCCTCATTGCTTCTTCCTCCTCACCCGCTAAGCCCCACCCACTCAGGCTTTCTTTCTGTTTCTCTAACACAGTAAAGGCGTAACTGCCTCAGGGCCTTTGCACCGGCCAGTCTGTCTTTTTTCCCCAGAACAGGGTATGAACAGTGTGGCCAGCAGCTTGTTTTTATACAGTCCTCGAGCTAAGAAAGCATGTACATTTTTAAAGTGTTAAAAACGCAAATAAATAAATAATAGGGAAGAAAGGCGGAAAAGGAGGAGGAGAATAAGAGGAAGAAGAAGTAGAAGGAGGAGAAGAAGGAGAAGTTTGCTGATGCCTGAGTTAGATCATCATACTCCCAGATGTTCTCGGGGTGCCCCCTATTCACGCTCAGGGCCTCTCCCATATCATTGCCCAGAGAGGTTGCTCCTGAACACACTCACGCCAGAGCAGATCTGCACCCCCCTTCATTGTCGTCACAGTGCCTGTCACCAGTGAATGTGAGTGTATTAGTTGTATGTATTAGCTGACCACCATGGTTCTCAACTCTGGCTGCACAGAGAATTGCCAGGATGGCTGTCAAAAATAGGGGTGCCCCGGATGGACTCCCAGAGAATTTGGTTCAAATTTGGGGATCAGACCCCAATAGACATCCAGTTTTAAAGTGTCGCCTGCGAGTCTGTGAGTAGCCGAGCTTGAGGAGCCCTTGGCTGTCCTCTGCCTCTTCCTCCTGGAATGTCGGCTCCCTGAGCTCAAGAATGGGGTCTGTCTTGCCCATGGCTGTGACCCTGGGACTCTGAAGAACCCACGAGGCAGCGGAGGTGCTGGGTCCCTGTTTGACGACCGAGTTAAAGTGTATTTATCATGTACATGTACAAAGAATTGGGGACGACACCTAGGGGACAGTGATGTAGGGTCTCCCAAGCGGAAATGATGCATCAAAAATGGGGGACAATTCCAGGAACCCCGTGCGGTTGCAGAAGACTCAGCCCCCACTAAGGACGAGGGGACGTGAGTCTCCGGGGCGGTCATCTCCTTCCCATCAATGCTGTTCTCATTTATCATCTGCTTTTACAGTTCTGCGTGATAATCCTCCCCGCACAAAGACTCGGCATCCACCAAACTCGCTTCCTCTTTCAAATTAGCTCTACTGAAAAGAGCAGAGATTTCAATCCTTCATCTGTTCACAGATGATAAAACATTTCCAAATCGTCAGCGATCGCTTTTTTTCCCCTCTAAATTCTAAGAACGGCCAACTGTTCCTAGTGATTTCGATTACATTTCCTACCTATTATTTCATGTAATGGCATCCCTTAAATTTTAAATTAGCTTTGAAGAATAAAAATAATTGAATTCCTGCTGTTTTGTGTACATAGAGGGTGACAGGAGCTAATGTGATAATTTAAACTGTAAATGAGTCTTCACTTTGTGTTCATTAATTACAGCTAATTACTGAATTACAAACCTTCTTGGTTAGGCACTGTTATGCATTCATGTACCATGTTGAATCTCCAGCTGGTATAAAACTGTTTTATAGGCTTACAAGCTGACATACCAAGCTACCGCTGAAACAATTCAGTTTGAAAACAAGGAGGGGTGGGGGGGGGTGGGAACACGTTCCTGCAAATGCTTCTTGAAATTAAAAGAACAGACACAGTGTTTCCAACTCATATCTTTGGGGATGGAGGCTCTTGCACGTATAATTAGAACAATTTATGCCACAGGAAAGAGAAAGAGCGCTGGGCTGTTCTCCACGCGGGGTGAAAATCTGTACTGTAGCATGTAATTTGTGAGACTCGAGTGTTCCTGCCCTTATCTTCTTGTTCCTGAGAAACTGAGCATCGTAATTATTTATTAACTGATCCTGCTCTTAATAACAAAGAAGCACAAAGGATGCCAGAAATCCTGCCCATGCTTTACGACCAGAAGTGGCCAGAAAGACAGACAGGTCAAGGACGGGGTCGTGGTACCTTCCCTTATTAAGTTAAAAAACAACATTTTTTCCTAGTGAGCTAGGCACGTTGGGTTATTAGACATGAGTATCTGCTGTGTTATTTGGACACCGGGCTCTGCAATGTCTAGGATGCTGTGATTTTCTCTAAAAGAGCTGGAGAAATACTCAGGGGGGTGGGTGATCTCCACTCGGTCAGGTCAGGTGTCAGGAGAAGAAATGCGCAAAGCCCACGGCTAAGTTCTTTAGTCTGGGCACTTTCTTCGCCTTTCCCATTCATTAGATAATTTGACTGAGCATCTGCTTTGTGAGGAACAGAAGGCTAGGTGCTGTGACGTGTCAACCTATGAGTCGGCAGGGACTTTGTATCTGCCATAGACCACCCCTTGAGGAATCACCCGTCTCTCATTCTCAGGCCACCTTGGCCTTGGGTGGGGCTCACCCCACGTCCCAGCTACAGGGATGGGCATGTGATTCCATCTGGCCAATCAGGCTGTTCCATTCTCCTGCCGCAGTGATTGGTCCAGGGATGGACACAAGTCCCAAGTCTGACCAATACAGGGTTTTTGCTGGAACTCTTTTCTCTGGGGAGTCTTAGCCTGGGGCTCCTGGGGGGTCTGAACCACCATGGGTGGGAATCTAGCCTGAGAATTATGCCACTGCAGAACGATCGAGTTCCAAGAGGCTGATAAGGCCAGATTTCCAATGACACCATTTAAGCTTTGCCTGATCTAGTTATACCTTTGACCTTCATGGGGGGGGGGGGGGTCCAANGCTTACGCTGGCTTGAGTGGCTTTTCTGTCACATGCAATCCACAGTCCTCACTGGTGCGTAGGGGATTATACACCAAGATGCAGGCGGACAGGGGGCACACAGAGGGGGCAGGATCTTTTCTAGCTCGGAAAAGAAAAGGAAAGAGGAGACCGGGAGGTTTCCGGAGGAGATGGTGTTTCAGCAGGGACATAAAATAGTGGAAGGATTGTATGGGAGGAGGCGAGGAGGAGAATGGGGCCAGGAAGATGGAATTCCAAGGAAAGCCAGGGCCTTGTAACAGGGTCACCCAGAGTGCCTGGGCCATCCAGGAAGAGGAGAAAAGCCCAACTGAAATAAGCCACGGGGCCTGGACCTTCGCGTCTTACCCAGATGGCTCACTCTCGATGTCAGATAGAGAAGCGTCGACTCCAGGCCGTCGGCTAGCGTGTGACCTGCCCAGGGCCATCTCAAAGCCTCTGACTTGGGTTTGGCGAATTTCACTTTCGTAATGACTTTGGGCAGGATCAGAGCGACTAGGGTAGTGTCTTGGTGGCGAGAGAAAAGAAGGCGCCTTGCCCTGGCTGGCGTCGCTCAGTGGATTGAACACAGGTCGAGAACCAAAAGGTCACAGTTTGGTTCCCAGTCAGGGCACATGCCTGGGTTGCAGGCCAGGTCCCCCGTGGGGGGCACGTGAGAGGCAACTACACATTGTAGTTCCTTTCCCTCTGTGTCTCCTTCCCTTACCCCCTCTCTAAAAATAAATAAGTAAAATCTTTAAAAAAAAAACAGAAAAGAATAGAAGGCGCCTTTACCCCTGCGCCCATCGTTCATCCTGGGTAGGGTCCGTCTCTCCGAGATTCTCCCACGGTGTGAGTTTCACGCTCACACATGGGAGCTCTGGAGGGATGGGAGCTGTGTTCATTGCGTGGTCATGTGTGGCCAGACACTAAATCTTAAAGGTTAAATCCTTTAAGAGCAGCAGCAGCAAAAACAGCCATGGCAAACTACCGCTGAGGGCTTGCTGCGTTCCACACTGCACGAAGCCAAGGGAGGATCACAGTCCCTTTTCATCATCATTGTTGTTGAAAACAGACATTAGTGGAGAGCTCACTACGGGCCGGGTGCTGTGCTAAGTACTCATCTTGCATTGTCTTATTTACTTTTCACAGAGGCTCTGTGAGGTAGGGAGTATTATCGGGCCCCTTTGACAGATGAGGAAACCGAGTCTCAGAGAGGTGAAGTGACTCACCCAAAGTCACACAGCAAGTGGGGGAAGCTGGGCCTCGATCTTAAGAAATTGGGGTTCTCAAATAGATGCTCTTTGCTCCTTGGCTCTCATGCCTTCCCTTATTTTGGTTTTTCACATGGATCCGCTTTGCACTTTTTGTTTAAGAATCGTTCGGCACCAGGCGCTCATCGCCCTGGGAAAAAGGGACTAGATTAGGAAAGTTATCGAGATAAGCCAAACTGCCAGATAAGCGGTGCGGCAGAGTCGTGTTGCAGCGCAGCCCTCGTCCTGACTCCCGAGGTCCTTACTGCTTCCTCTGTCATAGGTTCCCTGCTCTTGGTCTCACCAGCATCTTGCGTCCACCGGCATCTTGTCCTAGGATCTCCCATGGGGCCTGGCCTATGGTAGGTACCCAGACAGTTTCAGCCAGACTGAGCTGCGTGGAATTAAGAGCCCACGTGGTCTCCAAAACAATAGGGAAATCCCCTGTGAAAGGGCCACATTGCTGATTCAGAAGGCTTCCTGTCTTTTTTGTGGTTGGGGAATATCGTATATCCTGGACTTGCTTGGTTTTGTTTTCTTTCTTTTCACTCATGGGCATTCAGAAATACTGTGTGAAAAGAAAGCACACAGCCCCCCCCTCCCCTTCAGTGTGGAGGGATTTGGGGTTGGGTTTAGGCAAACCGGTCTGAGGAAACAGGCCCGGGAAGGTGAGGTGGCCCCCAGCTCCGCTCAGCAGCTGTGAGTGCAGGTCGGCCTGCTCTCAGCTGGGCTGAAGCTCTCTCTGTCCACAGCTGAAGTCCTCGGTGCCAGGCAGATGGTCCCAGGATTGTCAGTGGGCCTGGAGAAACCACACACGTACACATACACACACTCGCACTCGCACTCACACACACAAGCCCACACTCTCCAAATAGAATCTCGACGGTTTCTGCTTGCTCTGTGGTGTTCCAGGCTTCCTAAGTGCTGTTTGTGTCTGTGTGTATTGTAGCTGGGGGCCCAGCATTGACCTTCATCGCAACTGTGTATGGAAACCAAGTCAAATAACTCTTAAGGGACAACTCAAGTGTCTTTCTTCAAGTGACTACCTCTGGCCTTCACGAAACCCGCCTTCCTTGTTGCTGTTCTAACTCCTGTTTCCAGGACCACATGTCTCAGCACTTAGCACCATTTGGTCTCATGGGGCCGGCAGACCACTGCTCGTGATAGGTCCTCTCAATGCCTCAGTCCTCGTGGGGGTAACACCTTGACGGTGAAGACAGTGGGCTTTGGGGTTCCCGCAGGCTTGAGTTCAAGCCCAGATGGGCACTTCCAAACTGAGTGACCCTAAGTAAAGCCCTTGACTCTTCACAAATTTAACTTCCTCCCCTGCGACAGGTCGTGTGTGCAACCCTTAGCATTCAGGTAAGCGCTCGACAGGTCGGTTTTGTTGCTGTGACGGTGATGGCCCTGATGATGACAACAGTGACGGGGATGATGACAATGACAGTGGCATCTAATACTGTTTATAGAGCTCATTGCACTCAGGACATTTTAGGCCAACACCATTTCCTTAGTCCACATTTCATGATTCATTACACTACGTCAGGTCAGAAAACAGATCTCCAACCAACGCCGGCTGCTGCCTGAGGAGGCACTGGGGAGAGAGGGGTGAGCGGGGTGGGTCAGGCATCCTCACACTCAGAATGAGCCTTGGGTTGGAGGCTGCTGGTTGCCCACCCACATTCATTTCCTGCCTCTGTCTTGCTGATACAATTCTGGCTTTGTTTTCTGTGGTGATGTGCCCCACTCACGGCTCAGGTCACAGGATCTTGGGGCTCGGGACGACCAAGCGACACAGCTCTGGCCGAGGAGGGTTAAGTAAAATTCTGCTGGGTGGAGAGAACAGAGGCGACTGGGAGAGTCGTTTTACTCCTTTCCCTGCCTTGAATGTGGGCACCGTGTCTCGTGGCAGCAGCTGCCCTCTTGTGACTGTGAAGCAACAACGGAGAGACTCAGAGAGACAGCTTCTAACATCACTAACCCTTCGACCCCACGCCATGGTTGTCCACTTCTGAGTGTCATGATGGGGAGCAAAGAAAATCCCCATTTTTATTCAAATCCCTGTAAGTGAAGTCTTACTTGCAACCTAAAGCATTACTAATGCGTCACCTTCCCGCTTTTCTTTGACAGGAAAGAAAACCCCAGAAGCCCAGCTGAAAAAAAACCCAAATTCTTCAGTTTAGCAAGACTGATACGGAGAAATGGCGGCCGTGGGCTTCCTCTCCAATGTAGTTGTAGCACAGAAAACCCTGGGAATAATGGCCGGTAGTAGCTGGCATGCATCAAATGGTTATTCTGGGGCAAGGGCAGTCAGTTACCTGGCACACAGTAGGCACTCAGAGAGCTATTTTATGTATCTTACAAAAACAAATGATAAGTCACGTGCCCCCATCAACGGTTCCACTAAAATAGTTTATCATCTTCCCCGTCGCAGATTTATTTCACAAAGTTCCCTATCTCTTCCTATAAGTGCACCAAACCCTATAACACACCCTGTAAGTTGGAAGGGTAATAATTCCTATTTCACAGGGCTGCTGTGAGTACTAAGTGAGATGTTACATGTAGAGTGCACGTTTGGGATTATTGTTATTGCCATGTGCTGGGCACGGTGTCCAGTGGCTTGTCATCTTATCTTGGAGAGATGGACACAGGGACAAACGGCTGGGGGGTCCGGGTCACGTCCATTCTGTGCCCTGGGTTTCCCTGTTGGTAAAACGTGGGTCTGAGACAGAATCGGTGTTTCCTAAACTTCTGCCTGTCACACACAACCTTCCTGACTTCTGGCACACCACAGTCCCCTGTATTCTCTCTACTATTTTTACCTGATATTTTTCTTTAATATGAGTCACTTTTCTTAGCCTTACTTTAAGCAAAACTACCCCTCGGGGTCATAGATATACAGGGTGGAGCAAAAGCAGGTTTACAGCTGTTCGTATAGAAAACAATGCAATAATTGATAAATAATAACACAAGAATAAACTGTTTCATGTACTCACAATTGTAGACCCACTTTTGCCCCAGCCTGTGTATCAGTGCTTCTCGACTGGGGGTGCTTTTTGACCCCCAGAGGACATTTGGAAATGCCTGGAGACATTGTAGTTGTCTCATTTGGGGTAGTGATGGTGCAGGCATCGCGTGGGTAGAGGCCAGGGATGCTGCTAAACATCCTACAGTGACACAGGACAGCCAGTGACAAAGAATGACGCAGCCCACCAGGTCCCTAGTGCTGAAGCTGAGGAACCCCGGCACACACACACAGGCGCACACGCACACGCGTATCCATGTGAATGCACTTTAAAACAAACACGTAACCCTCCCTGCTAAAAAAACATCATCCAAGTGTCGTCTGAATCACTCTGCAGCACCTCGGGGCCTCGAATGCCATGTGTGGGGAGGTCCCTTCTCTATAACTCAGTGACGTCAAACGGGAGACAGCCGGCTGCTTCTCTTAATACTTAGGGTGGAGGGTGTGGAGGGAGGAATCTCTTCGGAAACCAAGCACCACCTCTGGGAAGCGAACCATCCTCATGCCTACACAGCGATGCATTCCTGTCGCTCACCGTAGCTGGGTTGAGTCGCAGAAATGATCTGGGGTTCCAGAAACCGTAAAGCAAAGCAGCCCGAAATACAAGTATCTCTTGGAGCAACGTGACCCCCATAGTCTCATCACGCGAAGCGCATGCGAATCACGGGACCCCCATGTTGCCTGGTAGAGCCGTGGACCGCCCCATTTCCCCACCCTGGCCTGTGACATGTGTTGTTCACACACGAGGCACTCCCACGGCAGAGCCAGGGTTGGGATTACAACTCCCCCTCTGTCTCTAACGTTTGGGAAAGGGCACTGCGATGCCGGTGAGCTCACCGACCACCCCCCGGCCTTCCACAGTGGTTGGGAATAAAGGATCTGCAACTGATTGCCGCTGACGCAGAGTCCCAAGGCCACAGCGGGACACTCCTAGTTCAGGGAGTTCCCCGACCAGGAGTTGCCGAAACTGGACCCACTTACACATCAGGGGGAGGAAGACTGCAGCCAGGGCCAGAGAGATGATGGGATTCGTGCCATGTGTTGTAAGCGGAGCTACAGCAATACCTGTGGTGCCCGTGGCGTGCAGTTCAGACTCCGCCTTCAGGGTAACTGTGAGAGGCGGTTAGACTAGGGAGCCAATGGGAAGAAGGACCACAGGCACGCACCACAGGCAAGATCTCCAACCCCATCCGCTCAGTCCCTGACTTGCTGCCTCTCCCTAGGATGCGGAGCCAGCCTAATAGGCATCCCCCACCCCCCCCAGATCCTATGATGCAGCCCGGACCCTCGTCCTCCTGGAACTGGTGCTGGAGGTAATCTAGACCGACTCACTTCAAAGTACAGACTAGGAGTTAGCACAGCTTCCACAAGGCCATTCTCAGCAGAGTTTAATCCTTTGGCGATTTGGATAAACCAACGGGTTTCTGGAAGGCTCACGTCTTCTCAGACCCACAAACCTCCCTGTGTGCATTGGTCACTGATGACTGCCCCTTCCTTGTTGATGTCCTTGGTAGAACTGATTTTTGTCTAACTGGGCAGTGATGTCGGGCCAGGTCTCTAGACCTCCCACCCGTCTCTCTTGTCACAGGGCTAGAATGCTTGGGAGCCCTGGTGAAGCTAGGATTCGCCAGAGAAGACCACGGGAGGTGGGGAGGTGGTGGAGGAAGATCGTGTTCAGGACATTCCTAGGAGGTGCCCCTCCACCCCAGGTGGGAGAGCTATTCCATAAAGATGCTCCAAAGAAACAACTCTCCTTCAGACTTAGCTACGGGCGGTCTCTAGTTTGGATCCAGAAACCTGCCTCATGGCGAGTCCCCTCACGTCCCACCCACCCACGGCTGGCTTGTCACTCTCTCTCAAGCTGCAGAGAGGAAGGGTAGACGGGATCCCTTCTCCTGCTTGCCCGAGCTCAGGAGGAACTTGCACGCTTCCTTCTACCGGTTCTGGTGTGCAAGTAGACAGGGCAGGGGCGGTGGGGGTGGGGATCTGGCATGCAACCCAGAAGGGCAGGGGAAGCTGAAATCACACCTCGCATCTCTCCACAAAGGTTTGATTCTCTTTATGGGTATGATCCACCAATCCGTAATCAAGGGTTAATTTCACAGCTCACTGCTTCATCTAGCATAATATCCATTCAGACTAATTAAATCTGTCTAATAATGTGAGTGTCTTTGTCTTTGTTCTTCCCCTTCTTTGTTTTACACCCTTCACATCTCATCTCCAGAACCACACGCCACCACACTCTACTTGACAAGCAGAATCCATCCCTAAAATTAAAACATTCCTGTCCTATCTGCAATGACAAGGCGGGCGAGCTTCGCGGCGCTCCGGCCCATGAAGGGAGCTGACACATTTGTTTTTAATTTCAAAAGAGTGGAAAGTGAAGATCTGACCCCGTCAATCAAGCCCTGTGACAAGTTTAATCATTGGTGCCCCACAAAACTCACGGCTAAATAGGAATGCAAATACTGTATCACAGGGCTCTTATAAATGCTAATCAAGGAGAAGTAATCAACTGACAATTTCACTGATCTCTGTTCTGAAGAAGTCGCTCAACGCTGGGTCCCTGGGCCACAAAGAGGAGAGAGAGACAGACAAAAGGGACAGATGAGGTTTTCCCCCCAACCTTCCTATTATTTTCCCTTCCTAGGACGTTTCTTTTTAAAGAGAGAATGCGCTCTTTTGATCCGCCGTTGAACTTTAAAGCAAAGAACTTACGCAGTTATATGTCAAGTGTACTTTATTATCAGTACCTGGGCTGGGAAGACAATGCGGGGAAACTTCCGCTAAAATAAAAATCATCATTTGTCTTTGTCATTAATCTGTTCTCAAATTCTCTTATATCTTAAAAGTGACCGACCTTCTCTGTGAGATGGAGAGGGAAAAAGAAGTTTTAGAAGTAGTCGAAAATTTGAAACTTGTGACCATGGTTAAAAAAGAAGAAGAAAAAAAATCCCCCTTTAAAAACTTAATCCCGGGTTGATGAAGAATTTATGACCCTCATGAAGTTCTTAGCCAAGCAACTCTCCGCTCAGTGTGGACACTTGGTGGAAATTGGAAGCATGGTTTTCACATGGGACCCGAGTGTTTTGTGTTTTACAAACCTTAGACCTTAAGGCTTTATTTTTCTTTCTTTTCCGCCTTGTTTTTTAACCAGGAAGTCCGAAAGAAGTCTGTTTCCTTAATTAATATCTATTTGAAACACCTATTTCATGGAATCACAGCAGGAAGAGAAATAAGCCGACATCAACTTACTTTGAGTTTTTTTTTCATTGTTGGCTCTGCAACAAACAGAACATTCCAGAAGTTCAGGTATTGGCAGATTTTTCCTCTAGAGCTAATCAAACCAAGTTACAAATAACCAGGGTGGTCCCCTTCATCGTAAGGACAGGAGAGTGGGAATTTGGGGGTTCTGTAGGAAGACGGCAGAGTTCCCCATTTTTTGTCACGTCCCATGTAAGAGGTGGCGGGCCCAGGCCCAGCGAGCTGCCCATTCCCATGCTAAGAACAGTTTTGAATGGCTGAGAAAAACATGAATATTGGAGAATGTTTTGTGATGGGACCATTACCTGAAATTTTCGAATTTCCAAATTCTAATTTCAGTGACCGTGAAAGGAGTTGGACCGAGCCCAGCCACGCCTGTTCACTCCCGTATCTCCTCAGCCTGTTCACACGGCAATGGCAGGGTTCAGCTGGGGCCACACAGGCTGCGTGATGCGAACATCGAACATATTTACTCTCTGGCTCTTTACAGAAAGAGTTTGCACGCCCTGTTTTATATCCTCGCGGGAGGTTGGCTGGGCTTGGCTGTGCCTCGGTTTCCCCAGCCACGGGAATGCGTTTTCTCCAACAGCTTTTGTGGAGGTCGAACTGATAAATTAAACTGTGACTATTTCGAGCGTCCTACCCACATGATGACGTGACCTGCCCTGTGAGGTGATGACCACAATTGGGTTAGTTAGCACATCCATCACCCCATGTACGGCTTGTTTTGTGGTGAGAAAGCTTAAGGCCTATTGTTTTATTTTTTTAATCCTCACCCAAGGATATATTCATTGATTTTAGAGGGAGAGGGAGAGGGGAGGGGGAGGGGGAGAGAGAGAGAGAGAGAGAGAGACATCAATGTGAGAGGGAAACACAGATCAGTTGCCTCCTATATGCACTCCAACCAGAGATCACACCTGCAACCGAGGTACGTGCCCTGACCAGGGATTGAACCCACAACGTCTGTTGTACTGGACACCTCTCCAACCAACTGGCCAGGGCAAGGTTTTTTTTTTTAGCCACTTTCAAGTGCACAGTGGGAGTAACTATAGTTACGATGCTGTACATCAGACCCCCACCTTACTCATCTTCTAACTAACCGTCTGCAGCCTTTGACCGGCATCGACCCCTCTCCCCATCCCCCAGCCCCTGGTCATCACCATTCTACTCTGTTTCTATGAATTCGACTTAAAAACGAAAAGACTGTGCGTGTAAGTGAGATCACGTGGCATTTGTCTTTCTCTGCCCGGCGTATTCACTTAGCACCATGTCCTCGAAGTCCGTTCATGTTGTCACAAATGGCAGGCTTTCCTTCTGTGTCACGGCTGAATAATATTCTGTTGTATGGAAATTTTAAATAGATGAACAACAGTAAAGATGCCTTGGGTTTTCCAGATGTAAATTTCTAACTTACTGGAGAAGGACAGGCTTCCTTCCAGGGAATCGCACGCCTCACTCCCCGGTCACTAGACCCGGGCGCCCTCCCCGTGCTAGTCTGAGGACCAGCAGCTTCTCTGAGAGGCCTGCAGCGCCCCCTGGGGGTTGCCAAGCACAGAGCTGCCGGTGCGCCGGCCGCTGCAACCCTTGCAACACAACATTGAGATCTAATTTATTTCGGAATAATAACGGGACTCCAAAATCAGAACATTGACAACAACAGAAAAGGGAAACACTTCTCTATTTCTATTCTCATATGGAGTCCCTGAAACCCAGTGTGAGCAAAGGGATAATTCATATGCTGGGAAATAGAGAGGTTGGTCAATTTGTTGCCCCAACAATACTAAGGCAGGGAATCACAAGAGATAATATTTTTTTTTCTGCCAGACATGCCCAGGTATTTAATAACTATACATACATACATACACATATCTACTTTTAACAAATAACATATTTAAATAACAATTTTCCAGAAGCTTCTCTTAATATTTTCCAGGGCCATTTTATTATTCTTATTTCATAGCTAAAATGATTCACCTTGGGTTAGGAGAGCGATTCTTCACCAGGGTGACCTTCTTCCCCCACAAGGGAATGAGAAGAGGGAATCTGGGGTACAAGGAGGGTATTGGGGGCCTTTAGCAGTGTCTGGAGACGTTTTTGTTGTCAGGAAAGAAGAAGAATGCAGAACCGTGGGTGTCTGGTGGGTAGAGGCCAGGGGTGCTGCTAAACATTCTATCCATACCCTGCAGGGACCCCCACAACGGAGAAGCATTTGGCCCCAAATGTTTATACTGCGGAGGTTTAGAACCCTTCAGTCCGGGAAGCGAAACGGTGCAAGGAGACCACCTTTGCTACTAGATGAACTCGGATTCTGATCAAGGTGTCTCAGCCTTGTCACCGCTGACATTTGGGTTGAATACTTGCTAGTGAGGTGTCCTCCTGTGCAGTGTGGTGCAGGTGGCACCAACCCTGACCCCTACCCACTAGATGCTGGCAGTACCAACTTCCCCCCAGCCCCAAGCAGTAGCAATAAAAAATGTCTCCAGATAATGTAACTATCCCCTGGACAGAGTCGCCCTGGTCAAGAAGCACTGGTTTAAAGTACGAATCGGTTACTTGCTGGCCTGGTCATTTTGAACCCCTTATGGACTGGCTGACAGGGAGGGGGAGCCCATGCACGGAAAGAGGTCACACGTGGAAGTTCTCCGAGCAGTTTCCAGAATACAGTGCTATCGGGAGCCTTTCTTACAGGGGTTGGAGAGTCTACGGAAAACTCTGAAAGAAGGAAAGAGTGTGGAGCTGAGTGGGACCCTGCTCTGGGCCAAGCAGGCACTCTTGCCTGGGGTGTAGAGAAACCTAGCTTCATTTTGACGGGTCAGGAAACCAAGACTCAGACAGAAGTATCTTGTCCATGCAGGGTGCCCCCATTGGGAAGTGCTGGCCCTCAAGTTCAGATACATCAAGGTCCCAACACAGGGTCTCCACAAGGAGGTAACATAAGGCGCTGGGTTTCTAATCAGGCTGTGCGCCCTTCTGTGTGGCCTTGGGCAAGTTACTGTACCCTTTTAAGCCTCCGTTTTCTCATTTGTAAAATGGGGCTAAGATGCAGCAAGGCATTCACTAGGCAATGAATGCCCTTAGTGGGAGCTGGCCGGAAGCAGGAACTCCAGCAACAACTACTAAGTGCAGGGACCGGCTCTTGCATCCTGGGCTCCTGACACTGTGCCGTGTTGCTCCCGAAGCCCTGACTATAAACCGAAGGGACTTCACTTTGTTGTGCTGAATGAATCAGTATATTTTATCATGAATAAAGAAGGCTTTGTTCTCTGGCTCCCCCAGCATCTCTCCCCTAACCTTTGGACTCCGGATCATTACCAGGAAAGCCCAGCCTTTGAAAGCTAATCCTGCACAGGCGGTAAAAGAGAGGCCTAACTGGGGAGTGTGCCCGTGGTGGCGGCAGCCACCTCACTGCAGCTCAGAGGCTGCTTAAGGCCGTGGTGGGTTTGAAACTGGGTCTACAGGGGGTGGGTCGCGGGTCGGAAGAGTTTCCAGTTCCTCCTTCTTCAAAAGTCATTGATAAGGTACGCGTTTCTGACTGGTTTTCATTTTGTCTTATTCCCAAGCAACCGACACTCTCTTCCTTTAAAACCGCACGGACTGCTACTCAGCCATAAGAAAAGATGAAATACTGTCACTTGCGACAAGGTGCATGGGACCTGAGAACCTCCTGCTAAGTGAAGTAAGGCAGAAAAAGTCAAGAACCATATGATTTCAGTCATATAAAAACCAACAAACGAAACTCATAGGCACAGACTACAGTATGGTGGTTACCAGATGGAAGGGCGGGGAGGAGACAGTAAAGGGTGAATGGGGTGAAATATCAGTATATGGTGCCGGAAGGAGATTCGATTTGGGGCAGTGGGCACACAACGCGATGTACAGAAGACGTGTCCTAGAATCGCCTCCTTGAAACCTATGTAATCTTATGAACCAATGTCATCCCCGTAAATTTACTTTCAAAAAAGGGCAAAAAAGTCGAACCACACAGATCTGGTAGATCCTACGGTGGGGCTGGAATATCACAAGAGATGAGGGGCGGGGTTCGGAGGAGGGCTGTTCCTTTCATTCTCCAAAACCGTCCCCTGGGAAGTTTGGGTCACGGAATTCCGAGGGAAGTGTCAGCGTCATCCACAAGCTTTGACCTTCCTGGGCTCACGTGCGCTCCCCTTGTGGATGTGACTTTTTTTTCAGGTGGAGGTGGTGGGCCTTGTCACTGCCCTGTCTCCAGCTAGTTCCAGCTCAGTGTCCCACTCTTAGGACGGAGGCATTCACGAATGTTTGCGGTGTGACCCCACGTGAGAGAAAGAAAGAGCAATTGTGCATCAGTGTAGCGAAAAGGGCCCTTAGCTTACACCAAAGCTTCCTGAATTGGTTTCCATGGAAACGTAGCTTTGCGAGGTGCCGATAGGTGCGATGTGAAGAGATAGACGGCTGTGTAGTCAACCTTGTTAGGGTGGGACTGGGTGGACCCCAGACTGTCCTGCAGAAGCTTTTTTTTTTTAAAATGGAATACAAACTCCCAAAATGGGATAGAAAACATACAGTATCTAGAAAACTTATTAGATCCCATCAACTCTTTTTCAAGTATTTTTTTTAATGTGGGGAATATCCTCAGACATTTACAAGTGGTTCCCAGTGCTTAGTTCTTGTCTATAATCTCTCTCTCTAGAGCCAGGGTCCTCAAATGGGAGGAGGCTTGTCTTCCAGGAGACATTTTTGATGGTCATGTAGTAGAGGAGAGGGATCGCTACTGCCACCTGGTGGGTGGAGGCCAGGATGATGCTCCAGATTCCTCACTGAGTAGGACAGCCCCCCACAATAGAAGGATCCTAAGATCTCATAGTATGCCCAGGTTGAAAGTACATCTGCCAAAATGCCTCAGTTTGCTATCTTCAAGCCCCACCCCGAATTCAGCTCTGTTCAGGGATTCTACAAAGGACCGGCCCAATGGAGAGAATGAGTGTGACTCCAAAAAAAAAATCTGCATTTTCGGATGAAGTTCTAGAGCTAGCCAAAAGGGAATCAATGTTATTTCTCTATATGGTGAAAGGAAGTCCTATTATCCTATTAGTACTCACATTTATACATCAGATAACTGTTTATGGTACATCAACTTTGTTCTGCATGAGGCTGAGTCAGGGGCCGGCACACTTTCCTTCCATTCAAGGGCCAGATAGTAAATATTTTAGAATTCGTAGGCTCTGGGGTCTCTGTTTCCAGATTGAACCTTGCCTTTGCAGGGCTGAGGCAGCAGGGTAGTTCCTGAGTGAATGGGTGTGGCTGTGTTCCTTAAAGTTTTACTTACACAAACTGGTGTGGGGCAGGATTTGCGGCCCGCAGACGGGGATCTCTGCTCTAGATGTCGGGGCCACAGGGCAAAGGCCCAGCTCTCAAGGAGCTCGTGGTCCAGGAGAAACTTAGGAGTAGATAAAACCCAACGACGGTGCAAAGAAAGGTGGCCAGATTAGCAGGTTTTCTGGCTGTCGTGATTACGTCCATTGCTCCTGTATTGTCAACGGAGCGCGTTTTCGCCCTATCCGGACACTCTGTTTCCGACCCCCGTCATCCTGCCGACTATGGAGACGTCCAACAAACATCCCAAGTGCCTGCTGGGCTCAGCGGTGGGGCCACAGGGGGCCTTTCCTCTCCACCCCTCCCCCTGTTGAAACTACAGGGATGGCTGTATCCTGTGTGGGCTTCCTGCCTGCACTCTTGTCTCCATCCGCCTGCCTTTTACATGGGCACTGGGGTAATACTCCTACATTGCAAATCTGACTGTGTGAACCCCCTGCTTAAACCCTGCCCTGGCTGCCTTGCCTCGGTGGTAGTTGTTGGTGTCAGGAGAAGGTGAGCGTGTGCACACACATGTACACAAGTGCACACATGCATGTATTATTTAGCTTTCATTTCAAAATGTAAATGTAACTCAAAGGTGCAAATATAATTGTTGGTTAAATGTTATCTTACTTTTTTTATAGATAATAAAACCTACTTTACATAAATCCAGACTTTCCATTTCTGTTAATGCAGTGGTGCCTGAATGCGTATGTTCATGTCCAGTGTGTATAAGTACACACAAAATACACACGTGTGATACAGCGGGGAAGTCTAAAAAAAGAACCAATGGAATTATCTTCTGGAGGGCGGACCCCTTGGAGTGAGTACAGGCTTCCCCCACTAGGTGAGTGTTCCAGGAACTCATCTGTGTCAGTGTACCAGCTGGTGTTGTTGTGAGAGGCTGTGTTTGGCTTCAGTGGATTTTTTTGAAGTGATTATGATTTCTACGCATTTGCCCATTTCATGATGGGTGATTTATGAGCATACCTGCCCACACTGTGCTGAGTGTTCAGTAGTTTCTGCCCCAAAATAGCATAACTCTGTGCCTTACCCTCCCTCCTCACCCGATCTTGCACTGAGCAACTCCCCCCCCCACCCGGATGAAAAAAGTTCTCAAAGGGAAACATTTTGCTGACGTGCAAGAGGTGAAACAAAAAACGGCAGAAGCGCTAAAAGGCATCAAAACCACTGAGTTCAAAAACTGTTTCAGGCGGTGGAAAAAAAGTCTCAATAGGTGTATTGCATCAGACGGAGAGCACTTTGAAGGTGAGTTTCAACACGTAAGAATAAATACACAATTTTTAATAAATATATTGCTATTCTGGGTCCCCTCTCATATGTATATACGCATGGGTATGTACACACACATATGGACACATAGATCATGTATCATGTGTTGCTATAATGTACTTTCTCTTTATTATTTCTATTATGGGTTTAAGATATTATATGGGTGGGTGGAGGTAGAATTAGGGGGATAAATGGTGACAGAAAAAATAACATTAAAAATGGTTTAAGGCAAAGACAAAGATATTACGGGGAGTTTGGGGGAAATTTTATAGGTAGGTATAGACAGGTAAATTATGGGAAAAACAGGTCCGGGATAACAAAAGTGGCGTTATTCAGGGGGCTGTGAAGGAGGAGGTTTGTGTGTGGGTGGGGGTGCACACACGGGAGGGGCCAGGGCACCTGGAGCCATGGGGGAGGGCACAGGAGTCTCGGTTGCTTTTCCAGAATCTACTACATTGATAATTCCACCATTGCATATTTTAATTTTCTTCCCCCACAGGCCTTTTTCAAGCTGTGCGTAGGACTAGAAAGATGAATCTTAGACAATAGCCAACCTGGCACCTTTTTTTGCTGACTTTTAATGTGTTTATTGTGTAAGTTATCAACAGAAGCCTTAAGGGCTTTTGGTAATGGGGTGTGTTAAAGACGAAAGAAAGAGAGAGAGAGAAAGAGACAGGCAAGGTATTTTCTTCCCTAGGTGTTGTCTTCTTCATTTGCATAAGTGACAATAGTGAACATCTTGATTCCTGCCACCTTTGTGAAGCTTGTCGCCGGGAATCAGCCACCATATATAACAATAACCCCTATTTATATATGACAGGCCCTGTCCTCTGCACTTACAAACATTACCTCAATCAATTCCCTAACAACCTTAAAGAAGCTGCTCTTGTTCATTAAAAAAAAAAAAAAGAAAGAGAGAAAGAGAAAGAAGGAAGAGAGGCACAGAGAGGTGGCATTTCTCGTCCCAGAACCCCCAGTGGGGAAGTGGCAAGATCAGCTTCCCACGTTTCTGCCTGCCGTGGGAACCTGGGCTATTGCACCGCGTGGCAGCGTCATCAGCAAGCCTGAGGAGCAAGACCCATGTGGAAATACCAGTTCACGAGCCCTGGTTTGGTTTCCACGGCTCCTGTCCACGGAGCTTAGTCCTGGGGCAACTTTGCCCTGGCTCCCTTGCCTCAGGGGTGTCAGGAGAAAGTGAGCGTGTGCACACACACACATGTGCACACATCCACACAGATGCGTATTATGTAGCGTTTATTTCAAGTCGTAAATATAACTGAAAGGTGCAAATAGTTGTTGGTTAAATATTGTCTTCTCTTAATTCCAGATTTCTCATGGGACACCAAAAATAGCACCAAAACTTGGAAAAAAACCCCCAATTCAACCACCAGAAAAATAAAAAAAACCCACCTGCAACCCTAGTGCTCATTTCTGATCGTTCCAGAAGCATTGCTTCTTGATACACAAGTCCGTACCGGCACACACACCATTATTTTTAGAAAGAACTTTGCTGGGCATAAGAGGCACATTATTGTTAAGACAGAGGTGAATACTATAGACACTTGCTATTTCTATTAAGTAATAAATTACATAATTGTTCTGTATCAACACATAGGGATTTACTTTCGTCTTCTTTTTAAAGGCTGCATTGCATGCTTTGGGATGGAGAACTAAAAAGTGCTCATGCAATCCCAATGGGTGAAAAAATATCCATGTTGAAAGAGTGCTCGATCCATACCAACTCACTGACCCTCCTACAGACCGTGGGAAGCAGGTCCTTCAATGGTCTCGTTTCGCAGGCGGGAGCCTGAGGCGCAGGGGAGAGGAGGGACCTTCCCAGGCCCGTGCAGCTGGCCAGTGGCGGGGCTGGGACTCAGACCTAGCAGGTCGTTGTCCTGTAGGCACAGGCAACATCGTCATGCACACGCCTTTGCACGTGGGTCCAGAAACACGAAAAGGGTAGACCTCCAGGGGTGACCTTGCAGGTTGAAGAGAATGAATACTTACAACTTGGTCAACTTTTGCCACGTGCTTTCCTGAAGGGGGTAAAACCATGTACATCCCCATTGACAGCACATGGCTCCACCTTTGAAAGCATTGCTTCCTGCATTAATACGAGGGGTGAGGGAGTGGACTCCTGTCGCAGCAGTGGGTATGTCTCCCCTGTGGACAGAACCTAAACCACCCGAGTTCACTGTATTGACTTCATTGTCCTCTGGCAGAACAAGCCATCCCCTGTCTCTCTCCGGTGTTGCCCAAGTGGGGAAGTCATATTTGCTAGTTGCCTAGCAACCCTACAAGCACACACATAAATACTAATACAGCACTCAGTCCTGGCAGGACACCTGAACCTCTTATGACCGACCACCGAGTCCCACTCACTAGCTGACGGTGTAAGCAGATGGGGTAGAGAGGAGGGGATGTGAGGCGAGGAAGGTGCTGGAAAAACAGTCACAAAGGGCCCTTGGAAAATTGTGGATAAACAGACCCAGGTGAGGTCGTCTCCTTCCTCCACCTGCCTTGAGGTCAGGGGTCCCCAAAGTCCGGGCCACAGACTGGTACTGGTCTGGGCCTGTTAGAAACCAGGCCACACAGCAGGAGGTGAGCTTGAATGCAATGTGCCTAAATCACCCCCAAAACACCTCCCCACTCCAGTCCATGGAAAAATTGTCTTCCATGAACCTGGTTCCCTGTGCCAAAAAGGTTGGGGACCGCTGTCCTAGGTGGCTAAGCCTGCTTGTGCTGTTCACATCGAATGCTCTGGTTTTGTACCAACAGAGATAAAGTAGAAGAAAATAAGAGGAGAGAAGCACCTTTGATCTCAAATGTTGCTTGATACCAGCGGCCTCCAAGTGTTGGCTGTGCAACAAGCTTTCTCCTGAAGGTAGTTTTTCAAATTTGTTTTTTTTTGTCTCTGAACAGCACAGAGTTTTTGAAAACTCTGGAATCAAGTACAAGTTAACAGTCAGAAAATTTCACATAATAGCTTCTTCTTAGGAGATCTGGGAACCGGCTACTCTGGGTCCAAATTTCTTCACAGAAGTGAGTAGCTGTTACCCTTTTTGGACTAGTGAGTGTTCTGCATAGTTTACCACACTCCCCGCCACCCCCTGTTGCCTCCAGTGCTGGCTCTCTCAATTTATTTCTGGCTCCTAGCGGCGTACGGCTTCAGAATCCCTGTTCTGGGTTCTTGACATGTAGCATTTACTTATGTACGTATGCCTGCCTGAACGCATAAGCTCACGGCTAAGAGTATTTTCCTAATTTACTGAGCACATGCTATCTGCCAGGCCGTGTGCTAAGTGCTGAGGAGGTAAGTGGAGATCAAAGCTAGTGAGGTGGTCAGTTTTGGCTCTCAGGTGCCTGGGCCCCTCCCCTCGGCCTACCCGCTGTGAGTCCATTGCAGCGGCTCCATGGCTGGAACCTGTCAACTTTTGTCCAAGGGGCTTTCTCTGGCCACCAGTGCCCCTGGGCGCCCCCCAGTGGGTGCATGATGTCAACTCAACACTCTGCTCCTGGTACATGCACACCTTGTGGACTTCGGGCAACGACGGACAGGAGCTGGTGTGTAAGCACCCCAGCCTCCCCTCCTTGGGTGGAATAACCCAGGCCTGAACTGCACACACAGTTTCCCACAGGACAGCTCGGATGACAGACTGTCGGCCGCCCTCACTTCCCTGTCTCATTTCTTCACTCTCTTACTAATGTCTCCTGGGCTGGGCATCCTTGTCTCAGCGGCAACTTCTGGGGGAACCCAAAGTAAGACAAACCCCAAGTCTAGGCGAGGCAGGGTGGGGTGGTTAGGGGGATGTCCCCATCAGCCTCGGGGGACAGAGAGCTCTAGTCCCCGACTCCCGCTGGGACACTAAGGCAGGGTGAGGCCAGGCTCTGAGGCCCACCCGGAGTGGAGGGTGTCTAATCATACCATGGTATCGCAGGAGGGAGCTGCTTGCTCGGACCGGCCTGACCGCAGAGAACTCATCCCGGGGAGCGTTCAGTGAGTGTTTGCTGTGGGCCATGCGGGAGAGAATGTGGACAACGTGCAGAAGAGAGAGCCTGTTGGGGTGGAGCACAGTCGTGCTGGATAAGGCTGTCCCTTGTCCAGGGGACCCTCTGAATAGATTCTAAATGGAGAGAGAAGTGATGCTATGAGCTCACTCAAAAGGATGCTTGGAGCTCCGTCTAGTTGCTATGCCTGCTCATCTAGTGCTTACAGTTTCTAACATTTACTCAGCGCTTACTGTGTGTGGGCTCTGGCCTGAGTCAGTTCACTTCATTCCCACTCTGAGGTGGGTACTATAACAGGCTGCACTTTTAGGGTGAGGCAACAGGTTTAAGAAGTGATGTAAGTCTCCTGAGGACCCAACAGGAGCTGGGATTTGAGGCCAGACCCGTCAGATTCTGAAGCTCTGCCATTAACCACTCGTCCTGAGCACCACCAGACCATCAAGACACAGGGTTCTCTAGGGAACCGAGACTCCTGAGCTGCCTGTAATTTCTAGGGAGAGGCCGATGATTCCCTGGGTTTGTATCTGTCAGTGCCAAGCTGGAGTGAGTTGGAGACCCTCTGGGACTGAATATCACATTAAGAAGGTCAGGAGAGGCTGAGACCCTGGTCCTGGATGTGGAAGAACATTAGGTTGAATGAAAGCTCTATTTGCTCATCTGCAAAATGGGGACAGTACTTGCCACCGTATAGGAGAAAATACCCAAGAAGTGCTGAACACGGTTATGGCACAACGAAAGGGCTACAGTAATGACAGTTACAATAGTATTTGACTCAGAACAACAGGACTTAGGGGACATGGAGGTGAACACGTATTAACGTGTTTTCAGAACGGTACCAATGATCGACATCACACATTTTCGATTCTCACAAATATAGCAGAGATGATACTGTGACTATTACTACTGCTACTAAAGTGATTGTAGTAATAGAATACTCTTATTATTTTTCTTAGACTAATAAGAACTTAGAAGCTCACAACTTCCTCTTTGGGAATCACATCGCCAAGTCCAGAAAACGGTGCATTTTGTAGGGTGACTGCGTTCCAATGGTACACCCCCTTTTCCAATAATTTTGTTATCCTACTGAGATCTTTTCCAAAACCTTAGATCTGACTTGGTGTCACGTGGAGATGGCTCAGTTTGCTCTGCATTTTCTTGCATTGGACACTTCTGAGTGGATTCCACTCAGGATGAGCCTGGAGTGTGGTGAGGACGCACATTAGTGGCTTCTACACAGTGTGGAAGTAGGGACAGATCTGTGGCGGGACCAGAGTGGGCGGCGTCAGCCAGGGTGGGTTTAGCACCGTCTTAATCTCGGAATGCGCCATCTCGTGCTCAGAGGGCACCTTAATGTTGCAAATGAAGATATGAATCCTTAAGGCCCTTTCCCCATGGACCTATGCCTCTGCCTGGTGCTAATGCCCTTCACTGAGCCATCAAAGGTTCTTTTTTTTCCTCAATAAATAACGGGCTTGCATTCTCAAGTCCAAGAGCATAGGGCCGATCCCGTCTCTGCGACAGAATTCCAAAGCAGTCCGTAGGAACAGGATGTCGTCATAGGCCCCATCCCCCTTTTATCAAATAACGTCCTGAAACCCTGGCCTACATTAATAAGCTGATTAGAAAGTTGGTTCTGTATTTGATTAAGTTCTGCAGAAATTGGGCTTGTGATGAATCATTAAACAAAGACCTCTTTTTTTTTTCGGGTTCAGCAATAAAGTCTCAAATGATTAATTAAGGGCACAATGCCAAAGCAAGTGTCTTTGTTTAAAGTGCAGTGGACAAGACAGCCTTGGGAAAGTTGATGTCTTAAGTAGACGCTACAACGTGTTTTTAATTATGTTCAGGAAGACAAACAAGAATAGGAATTGCCAACTGTTTAGAAAGATAATTTTTTTTTTTCGGAGAAAGATTAGAATTAAAAAAAGCAAACAGAGCATTATTGATTTAACACAAATGCCATTTGTTGGGCCTTTTGTAATTCCCTTATTAGTGTCATCATTCTAGAGTTCACATCCCCCCCCTTGCGTTCCAGTGTTTGGCATCTGTTCAGTTCTCAGCAATTCGATAGGAGCAAACATGCAGCGGCCGCTCGCCTTAGAATGTTTTATTTGTTGCCACTGTACAGATGATCAAGCGGTGCAAGCCCTAAATTATCCCAATCATTGCCCGGGCTAATCGGAAGAGAGGGAACCGGCAGGATCTCTGCGAAACGAACAGGCGCGCCCAGGGTGCAGAGCGAGGCTGTCAGCTGGAAAAGACACAGCAGCAGGGGAGAGCTCATGGCACGTCAGCTCTCTGTTGCGCCATCCTGAGAACAGCCCACCTCGCAGCCGAAACAGACGTCAGCCGGCCTGGATGATGTACAGAGCGAAAGATGCGTTTGGAAGCTGCTTCGCTTCGGGTTGCATCGGGCCGTCGGGTTCCATTTGGATCAACGTGTCCTAGCTCCATATTCAAGATAATGACAGGTTGAGCTTTAAACAGGGCCAGCTCTTAATTGCAAAAGGCTGAAGACAGAGTAGGAGCCTCATGGTTTGGCCCCTTGTCCCCCAAACTGTCAGGAAATGGCCTCAGCTCATTTGGAAATCGATGGCAACATTGCAGATTTTGCAGGGGCTGTGGGCTCTGTGTTTCCAGAAGTCATTTAGATGTACCGCTCGTAGGAGCTCACAGTTGCCAGTCTTCCTTGTTGTCCAAGCCACGGGGTTTTGAAAAATGCTTAATTATTCATTTTGCTAGTAAGTAATGGCTTTATCTTATCACAAGCATTAATGATATTAGAGACTGGCTTGAGCACCGAACAAAAGACGCTCCGTCTCTCCTACATCCCTTGGCCTCTTCCCTCTGCTAATGAGGTCCGGGTGCCTGCTTGGCACTGGGCTCTGTGCCGGATGCTGGAGACAGTGGGGTGGACCAGCAAGCCCTTCCCTCAAAGAGTGCGAACTCCAGGCTTGGGGAGCTGAAAGGGGTCGCCTTTCTGTGGGGGGACATGCATTCTGGGTGCTGGCAACCAGGAGGAGGCAGGAGGAAGGTCCAGACATAGCTGGACATGGCCTCTGCTCTCCCCACAGGAGGCTGGTGCTGATGCTGAGACTGATTCAAGGATCCAGAGAACCTGAAGCTGGTCAACAACCCCTGAAGTCAGGTGGCCCTGGCCCATCCATCCCGCTGCCTGTTTTTGTAAGACCTGCAAGCCGTAAATGGTTTTCTTTCTTTCTAAAGGTTTAAATGGTGGGAAAAATTACCGAAAGACTCATCATATTTTGGGACACGTGAGAACACATGCAATGCAGATCTCAGTGTCTGGAAATCTGATCTCAGTCAGACCGGAAGGCGGCCGCGCCCATTCTTCCCGTAGAGGTTGTTTCTGTTCTGTGAAACGACCCAGCGTGCATCGCGGCACGGGGGCGACCATGGAAAACCTGCCGGCGACGGGTGGGTGTGGTTGTCTCCAACCGGAACCCCGCCCAGCCATTGTTGCCTCCGCCCCCCCCCCAAACCCCGCCTCACACTAGAGGCCACAGGGGCCTGGCGAGCATGTAGCTACTTTCTCATCTCACCATGAACGAGTCTCTTTCCCCCTCCTCTTTCAGTGCCAAGGTCTGGAAATAATACACGTTCACCCCTGGTAGTTCCGCCCACATGAGTCCTTACCAATCATCACAGAAGATCACAGGCCTGTAAACGACTCGCCTGTTCTGAGATATTCCTTGAGGTTACGATGGTGTTCAAAAATGAAGTCTGATGTCAGTGTAAGTTTTAACTTGGACGTGTGGGAGGCTGTGGAAGCTCCTCCGCGGCCAGATCATCACCTCCGGGTCCATAGTCCTTGGAGACTCAACGCAGTTAAGTCTTTGAAGCAGAGGTGCGTCCCCTTTTGGGTCCTGCCATGAATCACCCATTTCCCAACAGGAAATCAAAGTCACTATCTCTTTTGCAGGTGGAATGATTGCAGACTCCAGCCTTCGGTTGAATTAACATGTAAGGGGAAGTCTCAGGTAGGTAATTATAGGGTATTTCCTTAATAAACCTTATCTGATCCTTTTCCGCTAATAATTGTATGTAATTATATTTATACTTGAGAACATTGCTTATTAATAGAGACTAGGGCCCTGATGATTTAAAAAACTTGTGAAACATTTGACTGGATACAACCAATCATGACATGTCACCCAAAGTGCAAGGGGAGAAGAAAGGAATTTGTCGAAAAGAAACTGGGGCAGTGGGTGAAACTCAATGCTCTCATTAATTGATAATATTTTTATTAGGTTGTTACTTTTGAGTGTCTTTTAGTACTTGCACTTGAATTTAAATGTCTGAAAAGGAATGGGTGTTCAGGAAAAGGAAAGTAATTACACCCTGTAATTCTGATTTAATTACAAGGAAATAGATGTAATACAATGTGATAAAAGTTATGATGGGCTCTTTAAATGATATATGTCATTAACATGTTAATTGGCATGAAATCTGAACTTGGCGCCAGAGAAATCTTAGGTGAACAGGAGGTCAACTCTATTACAGGCAGCCTTACAATGAAAATTCTATAAAAGCATTTGAAGTTTTCTTCTGCCGTGTAGTTTCCCCGTTTATGTTCAGCACAATGAAATTCCGATCCTGCTGTTGAAGGGAGAGAGGAAACCATTCCTCAGATGTTGGGGTGGTTGACTCAGGTAGACAAAAAATCAGGGCCAGGTGAAATGGGGCATGGTGACGTGTGCATTTTTTTTTGGAGCTCAAAGGCCAGGTCATGTTCTGAAAGTCCAGTTTTCTCAACATCTGAGCATAATGATGTGATGAGATGCATAAAGATTCTGATTATGAAGAGACTGCTTTCCCCTCCAAGACTCATCCCATGGCCTGTTTATTTTATTTAACAATAATTTTTTTTTGGCCTGTGGTCGTGGTTGGTAATCAAACATGTCAGAAGGCATCTACTCAGCAGAAGGAAATAGTCAAACTGGACTGAGATTACCATTATGGGGGAAGGGGAGGAAGCCACACGGGACCTCAGAGCCCCAGACCTGCAGCTAGAAATATTTAAGACTCATGCCTGAGTGGGAGACGAGCGTGGCAACTCTGCTACTGAGATTGCCCAGCATTAGACATGGCAATGCATGCTCTAATCTTGCAGCTCTCAGACGTGGCACAGCTTCTTGGATCCGCCACATCGATCGATGCTCCTGTGACGTGATATTCGGGCCACGCGCACACACAGGCTGGCATCCGTGGCCTGAAGCTACCAAGCACAGACCTCTCGCAGAGAGGAACTCTCTGCCGGTGGACACGGGTCCTAATGTAATTCGGATTATTTAAAAAGAGGATGGAGTCCAGAGCACGTACAGTTGGTAATAATCCAAACCTAAGGGAAGAGAGGCTCAGGGAACGCGCCCCCTCAGATAAAGCAGATACTGGACTGGAACTGGTTCTCCGCCACCTTGTCTGCATGGGCGGAGGAGAACAAGCATCAGGTTAGGTTTCTCTGTCGTGCTCGGGAATGACCTGCCCTTTCTTCTCACTTGCTTCCCGAGACCCCTGGCAGCTAGGACGACACCAGACCTCTTTAGACTGTGACCCAAGCCACGTCAGCGGTCACTTGGCAATGTCAGCGGTCTGCCAGGTCTCCACCGGCACACGCTTGGGATGGAGCCGCAGCCCTTTCGTGCATCAGGAGAACGTGACGCGGTGAAGGGCTATGCTACTATGCCAGCATCCCCCCCCCGGGGCCTACTGGCCGGCATTGATCTTGGAGGGTCTCGCCATGCTGAATGCCTGCTGAGGCTCCAAGCCACCACACCCTCATGCTGCCTTCCGATTTAGAAACCACCCTGAGAGCGAGCTGTGGTCGTCTCTCTCCATCTCCCCCGTGCCCACGCCATGCGCCCCCGCGCCTCACCTGCCACCGCAAAGACAAGAAGGGCCGTGCATAATTGAAGTCGGCCCTGTCCTTCCTACGAGAGCCGGATGCTGGAGGAAAAACTGAACTCTCTCCCAGGATACATCGAAGATCAAGCAGAATCTCATTAAGGCTCACTTCAAAGATTCGTCCTTTATTTCCATACAAACAAGTTGAAATTATCGTGTGTGAATCTGCTGTTAGCAGGGACTCTTTTCCATTATGCATGATTCCTTACTGCTCGTGTGTCATGAATAATGGGCAGCGCTCCATTAGCGGTTTCCAGTAATATGCTAAAACTTTGGGAGCGGTCACGTCACTAGGTTAAAGTTCTATTGTTTGCATATTTATTTTATTACTCACTCAAGCCATAATGCTCTGGTTCATCTAAATCGGTATTGCAATCTTGTCATTAAATACAGCACAGCACATGTGGTAGCTATGGTTTCTTTACCATTAGTATTATTTACTATTTATTGAGCATTTACTATGTGCAAAGGATATTATCCTTGCATGCATAATATTATTTCGTCTTCACCAGAACCCCATGAGAAACATGATTATTAACATTTTACAGGTGAAGAAAAAAACCTTGATAATTAGTGAGGGATCCTAATTGCCCTTGACTACAAATCATAATAATTGATAGTGCTGATTCAAATCGATGTGTCTGACCTCATCTACTCCCGATTATCAGACATTTCTGATCATGCTGTTACTTTCTGCGAAATTTCCCCAGGGAATCTATCACTTGGGCAGTCAATATTTTGGTTTCCACTGTTCGGATGAGGAAATGAATGCCCAGGAGGTAGGGTGGCTCCTGGGAGCCAGAAACGCTTGTTCAAGCCTTGGTTTTGCCTCCACTTGACCTTGGGCAGATGGTCTTCCTGGATGTGGTGAGGTGGTGGCACCACGGCTTCTGTCATATTCAGGGTTTGGGGGCAGGGTGTCCTTGACATTCTCTCTCGATCTCTGTCTCTGGAGGCTCCTAGAAAGACACAGGTGGACGTGCTCACCTCCTGGGTGTGAGATCCAGGGCAAACTGCTTCATTTTCTCCATTCCAGTTTCCTTGTTGGTACAATAGGGACACGCACCTGCCTCTTTTAAGGTCATTCTCAGGAATAAACTCAGTAGAATAAACTAGGGAGTAGCTGGCCCATGAGAAGCACTGCATACACGTGAGCTAACATTTTTGCATTGATCCCTTCAAGATTCTTAATATCTTTCCGCTTGTATCTCTCTCTGATTAAACCTAAGTCATCCAGCATGTTGTTGGAACATTTCCTCCCCCCCCCGCCAAAGCTCCCTTTCCTTTTAATATCTCATCACTTGATGGATAAAGTCATAACTAGTTTCCGTGTCCCTCTTACTCCCACAAGGCGGGGCTTGATTAGCCAAAGGCTCGTCCCCTCGGCCCTGCTCCTGACTCAGGGAACGATGGGACGGTGGTTTGAAGAAACTGGTTACAAGCACGGTCTCACAGTCCAACCTCGGGTTATTAAAAACCAGTTGGAAGGGAAGTCGGAGTTGGCCACAGCTTTTATTTGCGACCTCTTGAATTAGCCAACGTCAAATCCAACCCCCTTGTCGAGACAGGAAATGCTGGTGTCCTCGGGAAAATGTCTTAATAATTTCTACGTTATTTATCCAAGCTATTTGGCTAGCTCAACGGGGAATGATTTTTCCATTTGGAAATGTGTCACAGAATGCCCCAGACAGGAAGTACACTCAAGGAGCCTGAGTCTGGAGACCGATCCGGGCTCTCTGAGTGTCCCTGAGTCTTTGTGGCACAGAATCTTGGTTCCTCCTGTCCCTGCCGCCAGCCCTGCTCCGCTGGCCTCACTCCTCACCTCTAACTCCGTAGTCCCAGATTCCTTCAAGTCATCCAGATTCATTTAAAAGTCACATTCTCTTCTTCCAGAAATTGCTTCTCCAACATATTATATTATGCTTCGTACTTCCGGAACTGCTTTTGCAGATATTTCATTAACTTGCTTGAATGTTATTTGTCCGTATACCTTGTATCATTTCACCTGCCACCCCATATGCCTGAACTGCCTGCCCGGCCCCGAGTGGTGTTTAAAGCTTCTCTGCGCCCCCCGAGTGCCACAGAGACCTCTGTTCCACCAGCACAGCTTCCAGACCTTGTGGTTCAAGTCAGGGCAGTGGGTGCGGGGTGGACTGAAAGCAGCCAGTGCCGTCTTGATTCATTTACAATTGAAAAGCAGAAAAGTCGCATGTCGAAAGGCACCCAGAAGGTGCTGGGGAAGTGTCAAAGAGGCAGGGAGGCTGGGTGTGGAAGGGATTCTGGAGCACTTCAATGCTGTGTTGCTGGGCCCGGCTGGCATTCCATCGGTGGGCCTCAAGTGGGTGGGTAAACAAAATTGAAAAGTCACTTTTAATGAATGGGTACCTTCATCAAAGGGAGAGGGAGAGGCTGTGGTAAAAATTTATATTGTTTTATAAGTATCACTATAAGGTGGCTGGGCATTTCTCCCGAGTATTATAGTACCCATGCAAAAACGGGCTTGACCTCAATGAGCTGACGTTTATACTATTTCTGTATGTATCTCTCCACATCCTCAGCACACACATACTCCAGGAAGCTTTCTGAATGCCCGCTTTGGGTTTCATTCATTTTGTTCATGTTACCCATGAGGCCTTGCTCCTGATTGGTTTCCTTGGAGAAAAATGCTGATGTGTCCATGTCTTAGAGACAAATGCTTCCTGATGAGTCCCAGCTCCTGAATGTCCTGCAGATTGTCTGATTGGCATTTTGGGGCCATTGTCTGCGACAGACCCGGAGTCCATGATGGACTGGGCACACTGGGCTCGGAAGCCGTGTATCTGCACTTCAGCCTTGACCTGAATAGCTAGGAAACCTGGGTGAGTCATTGAACCTCTATGGGCCTGTTTCTTAATACAAATTTTCCCCCTGGATCATTAAAAGAAAGAGAGCAATATGGTTCACTTTTCTTATATCTATGGAACACGGTATATATGAATGAGAAAAGATTTGAAGAAATTAGTTGGTCCTTAGGTGCGAGTAATTTTTGTTGGCTGTAAACTCTAATCACTGCAGGTAGAGTCATACCTCAGTACCTGTCAGTCTCAGACCTCGTCAAACCCTGCACAAGCGCAGAATTTGCTGCAGATTCATTGCTCTACTTGCTCAGTCATTCTGAATGTAACAACCACACAGTACACATGCTCCTTCAATGGCATCTACTGCCCCCATTGACTAGTACACTGAAGTTGTCATTGTTCACACATGTGCATTCCAGTCCGCTCTCCTTGTCTGTCAGGTTGCATGGATATCACGTAAACCATTCTCATTGTATTAACAATGGCTGGACTTTTTCTGGACAGACCTTATGTAGTATATTATTTAACCTTCACAAAAATCTGGCAAGTCAGATGCTATAGGTGTAATAAAGAAGAAAGCTGAGGCTCAAAGTGCTTAAAAAAACCTTGCGAAGGTCACCTGCCCAGCCAGTGAACTTTAGCAAAGCTAAATCTGCTGGATGCCAACGCTTGCCCTTTAATAGCTCTGTACTCAGCTTAACGAAAATAAAAGTCATCCCATAGTCTCACTATTCTGTGATAACCGCACTTAACCGTTTGGTGTCGTCCCTTCTCGTCTTTTTCTATGATTATACAGATTTAAACTTATTTGAGACCAAAGAGTATGCACAATTTCCCTCTCACTTTTTCTCAGTGTCAGATCTTATGCATCATTAAAACTCTCCAAAACGAGCACTTTCAGAGGCTGCCCCATATTCCATTGTTCCACGAAAGAACAAGGGTTCCGTGGTGCCCCATCGTTGGCCAATAAAATTGCTTCCAAATTTTCATCATTATAAATACTACTACAGTGAACATCTTTGTGCAAAAACTTGTATGTAGAAATCCAAAAATATTCTTAAGACTAGATTCCGGGATGTGAAATCATTGAGTCAAAACATAAGAATAGTTTAATGATTCTTAAGAGTATTGCTTAAAAACTTGGGAGGCAATGTCTTTAAAATACGATAGTAGTGCCCTCACAGGTGTGGCTCAGTTGGTTGGGAGTTGTCCTGCAAAGTGGACGGTTGCTGGTTTGGTTCCCAGTCAGGGCACACACCTAGATTGCAGGTTGGGTTCCTGGTTGGGGTGCAACTGATTGATGTTTCTCTCTCACATCAATGTTTCTGTTACTCTCTTTCTCCTTCCCTCCCCCTCTCTCTAAAAACAAATAAATAAAAATTAAAAAAATACATGATACTAGCAACTCTCAACCATGGGCTGGTGACTTATGGCCTCCAGGATCAATCTGGCTCCGCTGTCTGCTTTTTTTTTTTAAATAAAGTTTTATCGGAACACAGCATATTTACTGCAAACAAATATGCTCATTTGTTCACATGTTGTCTATGACGGCTTTCACACTGTGTCAGAGCTGACTAGTTACAAAAGAAACTACATGGCTGGCAAACTGACATGTTAACTATTTGGCCCTTTGTAGAGAAAGCTTGCTGGCCTCTGCCAGTTTGGACAGAGTGACAATAACAAGCAGAACCCCAAGGTGTGGGCACCTGTTGGAGGGGGCTGTTATTATGTATACTGGAGCCTGCAGGGGCACGGTCTCTGATTCCCTGTGCCAGGAGACATGCACACAGGTGGTGTTTAATAAGTGCTTGTCATTTGCTGTATTCAGAGTTGTTGTGCTGAGCACAGGGGTGTCACTGGCTATGGGGACCCCATCCTCCCTTTTCCGGGCTTTGCGTGGCTCTTGGACTTTGTCTTGGATGGATAACTCCCTTTTCATACCACTGGTGTATATAGAAAAGCAGCTCTATTATTTAAATTCTCCAAGATCAAGGATGTGAAATGAAGGCTGCCCCTGGCCCCACAAGACACCCAAATAAATCTCACAGCTTCCAAATGTGACTGTGTCGCCCTGGGATTAATGCCGAGTAATCCAGTGCCAGCATCAAGACAGTGAAAATAAGCATTTACTCTCCCGGAAAATCATTTTATACTGATTACAAGTTGTAGCCTGTCATGAGGATGGGAATTGAAAATGTGCACATTTGCAAGGTTAATGTTTTTCTCTAAAGTCATTCTCTCCCCTGCCTACCCACCCCGCCACCCAGTTCGAAAGGAAACGGGAATTCCCAATAAATATTTGTCCTGAGACATCCTTATTTCGAGACACAAAGCTTAAACTAGCTTTCATGTACCTACAAGACACCGGATCAACATGCAACAAGCGGCAATGGTCTGGTAGCCAGTGGACACAGGGCAGGCTCTTTATCTCACACTATGACATTTCGGGCCACGTAATTTCGGGTCGTGGGGGCTGGTGCTGTGCATCGTTGGATAGTCAGTGCCATCCTGGTCTCCACCCATTGATGCATGGAGCACCTGTCTCTCAGCTGAGACAACCAACTACCTCTAGCCCTTTCCAAACACCCCTGAACGTCAACTCACCCCCAGTTGAAAACAACAGGTCCAGAGATCTTGAAGCAAGCAGGTGGCCAACCCACCAGTGTCCACACAGCCTAGCAAGGCTGTGTGTCCACCTTTCTGGCTTTGTCTCTGCCCCAACTTTACCTCCACCCAAAGCAGCGAAGCTTTCAGTACCTCCTGGCGTCTGCTTGCTCTGGTCACTCTGCCTGGAATTCTCTCTCCTAATTTATCCATTACAGAAAGTCACCTCCTCCATGAAGTCTTCTGTGGTTACCCCTCCTCCAGGCCTAATGTGGAACCAGTCACAGTTTTCTCTGGGCTCTCATGGCTCTTTTGACAGATCGTGGGCTCCAAGTCAGTGCTTAAAGCAAAACTTCGTAGAAGAAAATTACCCTTGGAAAATCCCTGAAATCCCCCATAAATCCAGTATGAATGGTTTTGTAGAGTCAACACGGCTGAGTCATTTTTATGGTTAAGACCTATTAAGTTACACCAAAGAAAGGAATATGGGGAAACTCTATACCCGGATGTCTGGGCCTTCAAGCACTGATATCATTAGAAAATCTTTGATGACAAATGGAGGAAAAGGTCAAGCATTTTAGTATGTTTCCACTTGTCTGCAAAGTTTATTTACTTTGTTTTTACTATGGAAGCTCTATAATCTCAATTTCAAAACAATCATTTGCCAGTGGAAGAATTAAACTAGGTACCATACTCGAAAGTGTCTAAATATAGTACCTGGCACACAGTAGGTGCCCACGGAGGCTTTGTGAGTTTCAGTCTAAATCTACACTGTTCTGTCAAAGGTACAGAGAAGAGATTGGCCACTTGGCTTCCTGTGCTTGGCAAGTGACATGTTCTCTTGTGAGTACAGTTGTTGGGCTCTTGACTGTTGACCTGGTGTCCCTCCAAGTGCCGGGTTGCCACAGTGGGTGTGTGCATGGGTGGGTGGGTGTGTGCATGGGTGGGTGGGTGTTTCCCTTGGCACTGAGAATCACTTGTGGACAGGGGCCCTGACTCATTTATTTTTGGATTCTGGATGCCTTTTAGGGGTGAATGGCCCATGATTTGCGTGTCAAGTAAAGGCAATAAAAAAATGTGAGCTTGAGTCAACTTGGCAGCAGGTCCTACGTTCAATTTTCAGATCTTTCCCCTGCATGGCGTGGCATCTGTGTATCACGTTATAAGCACATAACACAACCTTCAACCCATACGAAGGCTCATCAGATTTTTGCTGTGTTATTGTGACTGAGTCTTTAAAGTATTTGAGAAACAAGAGCAAGATGTCAACCGTGGACTTGCTTCAGCGATTGGTAGGAAGGGAATTTGCTCAGTCCATTTGGTAGAAATGGGTAAATCTGATCAGATTCTTCATCCTCTGTTAATGTACCTCCATCTTCTCACAACGGCTCTGGCCAAAGCCACCAGTGTGCGGGCAAGCTTTGATAACGACGTGTACAGCAAGATGGGAGCCCAAGAGTCAGGCCGGGTTCCTCCCACATGGAACACTGGGGACAAATGAGGTCCAGACATCCCTCAACACTGACTCTATTGGCCCCGGTGGCTTTTGCCTGCAGGTCAGAATGACCCTGGAGTTTCCCGGGACTGCTGTCCTGACCCATCTTAACCTGAATCTGTACCTTACGTATGTCCAAGGAAGGATGTCTAAAGGTAGGAACTGTCTCTGAAGAATCAAGGGAAAAATGGAACAGATCTTAACATGATCCTGAAGCCAGGACCCCCATGGTTCACCGAGACCACAGGCAGGAGCCAACTTCCGGGAGTTTCTTCCAGGAAGACACTGTTCGCCAGGCAACTGTTTTCTGCATTTCCCAGGGTGGCTGCACGTGGCCTCCGTAACAGGAAAGGAGACCCTGTGCAGCCGGATAAGCATCGGTACCTTAGTAAAAATGCAAGCAGAAGCAATCTCTCCCTACTGCTAAAGCCCTTCTATGCATGTGTGAAGTCAGAAGTTAAGGGGAAGCGAGTGACAACCATCCTTCCAGCCCTCTGGAACCCGATGACATCAGAAAGGGTATTTAATTCCAAGGTGCACCACTGGGCTATTCACACACAGGGAGGAAAAAAGAAAAAGAACTTAAATCCTTTTCCCATATAAAAGGAAACAGATGTGGTTTTCTTTACAAAAGAGCATTTCATTAAAAAAAAAAAAGGTGAGGCAAGGCAGAGTTAACATAACCATTATTCTCCATCTCGGGAAAAGCAAATCCTGTTTGCCTGTCATTATAGAAGGTAGCAAAACCCTTTCATCCAGTGATTAGTTGTAAACATTCCACCGCCTTCTGGGAGCAGGCCTCTGTTTCCCGCCTTCCACCGAAGCCATTCCCTCAGACTAATGTTTTATACACACAGCTCAGATACAATGCAAACTCTCGGTCCCCCCAAAGGCAACGGGGCATTCGTTTCTTCTAAATCAGAAGTGTCACCCTTGGCAACCTGTAGCGGTGAAACATTTACTCAGTCTTGCATTCCTGGCACTTAGAATTATTCCTTTCATGCCTGATAGCCAAATTACAATGTGGCAGGTTTCCCCGGAGCCATAGGATCATTAGTGGAAGCTCACAACATACTTTCAACTGATATGGCATCTCATGTACAGCTGCCAATCAAAAAATGGGATATGCAAATGAGGATGGGAACCTTGGTGTACAATTCCTGTACCGTGAGCGCCTCACAGATTTCCTTAATGACTAGCAGTCATTCTGCTGAGCGGAAGAAGTGCAAAGAACACAGGAAAATTCCCCCAGGAAGCTGGTTGCAAGAGCCAGAAGTTTTTACATTTGATTTCCATATTTATTCTCTTTCTTCACCACCCCCCCACCCCCTGCCGTGTCTTTCTAAACAGTGGGACTGAAAAATACTTGAGTGAGGCTTGTTAGAGAAATACAGAGCCCCATCACTGTAGGTGAAATTCTCCAGCCACCATGAGACATGAACGGGGGTTTTTGTCTGAATGTGAGACTGTGGGTCCGACCTCCGCCAGGGGCCAGTGGGCACAGGGAAATGAAATACCTTCTGAAAGATGAAGACCAGGTTGCGCCAATGAGCCCAAGTCCTTGCCAAGGGCGGGGGTGACAAGTCAGGACTGTATCCAGGGTGATCTGCCTCCCGTGTGTCTGAATCACCCTCCTCCTTTGCTCACTAGGTTCCAGCTTCCAGAGCTTTCTTTTGGGAGTCTCAAGTGTTCCAAGCTTCTTCCTGCCTGAGGCAGGGACTGGGCTTTGCTCTTCCTAGGGGTCCCTAGTTCCCAGCCAGGCTCCATTGTCTGAAACCCAGGTTTCAGACTGTTCCCCACGGACCAGATGGGCCCTGTCTGAGTAGACCTCTGCTTGGAACCCTGGGTTGAAACTCAAGGTCTACCAGTGACCTTAAAACCACCTCTGGGGAGACAGGGAATGAGAAAAATATTAAGCCGATTTGTGAGAGAGGCTCATCATACCCCAGGAACGGAGGACAGTGTCTCCATCCTCCCCCTCTGCTGAGCGACCTGCTGGTCCGTCACCATCACCGTTTGTGGGGCTGTAATCTGCTCGGGGAGGTCCCGAGGAGCATGTCATTAGCTCGCATCAGCTGTTTTCTTTAGCAGGGGATGGAAACACCTACTTAGCTGGTGTGTGTGTGTGTGTGTGTGTGTGTGTGTGTGTGTGATATCAACTTCTGAGTTTTCTTTTCTTTTTTATTCTTGAGAAGCTGAAATATCAAATGGCAGTAATAGAACATCCCCAAGCAATAAAACCCCGTTGATGGGAGGATTTGTTCCTTCCTGCTTCCGGTTTCCACAGTGTTGCTATTACACATGGGATCGTCTCCTGGAGCTCTAGACCAGGACTAAGTCCTGTATTTTTTAATATGAGAAAATATAATGTTGGGGTATGGGAAATATCGAGGGAACACTACATAGAGTATACGATTGTCTAACCACTGAGCTGTACACCTGAAACGAATCCAAAATAAAATTTTAAAAAGAAAATAACTATTATTTAGCTGCAGTTTTAGATGTGCTTTCTGTTTACGGGGGGAAAAAAAGGAACGTGTATAAAAGACCCACGGACAAAGATAAGGGAGCGGGTTGGGAGGATGGACTATGGAAGGTGGGGGCTGGGGGTGGGTACCACAGAGGAGAGTAATGGGGGAAGAATGGGAACAACTGTAACTGAACAACAATTACCAAAAATTGCCTTGAGAAGGTGAAGGAACGCAGGTACCACATGCCCGCCAGTGCTGTGTCTCTCCTCTCGTCAGGGAGCATTTTCACTGACAACAGACACTGCGGTCATTTTAAGACAATGGAGCACAGGCCCAGAGAGGTCAAGCCCCTGGCTGGGGTCACACAGCTGGGCAGTGGCAAGTTGGGACCGGATGTCGGGAGTCCGGCTCCCATGTCACAAACACCCCCCCCCCCCACGGGATGTCTGCAATGTCGCAGAAGTGAAGCCATAAAGAAAGAAGATACGGGTGCACGATGCCCTTCCCGCCACAAAATGACGCTGTTAAAAATGCTGCCTACTCTCCTCTTAATTTGATTTAAATAAACATCTGCCTGTGGCCTTGCGCATGAAGCAAGGTGGGGACCGCACTCCAGCCCGCCTTCTTTCCGGAGTTTCCCGCCTGGGGAGAGTCTCTCTATCGCCTGCAGTAATGAATGTCTTCCTCCCCCAACCCCCTCGTCCCTTCCTGCTATTTGTCTGTAAGCAAGAGCCCGTTCCCAGCTCCTAATTGTGTGTTCTCCCCATAAATTTCCCTGCGTTTCCGGAAGAAATCCCTCCAACGCACAGCTCCTGGGGGGGAGCTGGTTGGCTCTCACACCTCCCCTTGGCCAGGGTCACGGGGACCTTCCCAGGGGTACTATTCTGACTGGTTCAGGTTTCCAAAATAGCAGAAGGGCGGAATGGAGAGCCTGAGGAGCGATCTGCATGTCATTCTGAGCAATGTCCAGGGAGTGCTGCAAATTGCGAACAGTCAGATCTGGCTTCTTCAGGAAGCCTCAGCTTTTTAGCTACCTCCTGAAGTTCCATTAAAGGAATAGCTAATCATTTATCATGGTAAACTTCCAGAATCGAAATAACTAGCAAGCATAAATAGATGAGGTATTTAGGAGGAACAGAAATAGTGCACAATTTTTTTTGGGGTAAGTAGCAGTCCAATTGTTATAAAATAAAAGGCATAGTTTCATCTACTCTCACCGAACGACTAGGGTCCATCTTGGGATTTGGGGGAACATGAGGGCTGATTGGAGGCTGCGCAGAAAAACACTGCCTAGGATTTGTGTAGGTTTTTTTTTTTTGGTATACTAAACAGTTTCACAAATATTAATTTCCTAATTTTTAGTATCTAATGAAACAATAATCTGATGCTCACGGACAGGAAATCATAGGTTGAAAGTAGGGATTGGGATCCCATTTTAGAGACAAGAAAACTGAGACTCCGAGAGGAGCAGTGACTTGCCCAAGGTCATAGAACCAGGAGGTGGAGAAGTCCTGTCTCGCACCCAGGCTGTAGATGTCAGTCCTTCTCCTCATGTCCTGAGAGTTCGGGTTCGGGGGTCATGTATGCAGTTCCTATTAATCACGTGTGACTATACAATCCACATCTTTGCAGGGCCAAGTGGTATAATCCAGATGGGAAATTGTGGGCTCCAGGTTAGTCGCAAAGTGCCTGGCGAAGGCCACCAGGACTTAAGAAGAACCCTTTGAATTTCATTATCCTGAACCTCCGATTCCTTGTCCCCTCTGCTACAGCTGATGGGTGCTCCCTCAGCCCCTGCACCCACCCACAACTTAGCATCCTGGGTTGTGCTGGTTTATGTGGTGAGGTAACATTGCCATGATTCGTTGACTCCCCTGTCCCTTCCCCAGTTCTTCTAACCCCTATGTCTGGTCCCCAGGAAGAACCCACGGTACCAAGATTTAATAAAACGCCTTCTGGGCCAAACTTGACCCTCACCCATCCCCGATTCCTGCGCCAGAGGTTGTAAGAAATACCGGGATTCGGTGAGGAAAGGTAATCCGAGGAAACGGGAGAGGAAGATGCTGCGGTAGGTTTCCGAGGAGGGTGCTGTGGTTTGGCAACCCTGACCCCACTCCGAGGAGTTAGTTAGATCTGGTAGGGAACGAAGGGGCTCCTCTGGGGTAAAGCAGAGGATCAGAAGGAGACCCCCGCCCGCCACACAGTGGTGACTCCTCCTTGGGGTGAGCCAGCCCTGTCTGGAATTTCAGGGTCTAAGAACCGTTTTGGGAAACGGGCGACATTTCCCTTGTCCCCAAGGAAGGGACAGAATTCCACCGAGAAGAAGGAGTTGGCTGACATACGTGACTCTTATGGTACCAAAGCAATGGTCCTTTGCGAAGATGGCTACCCAGGGTAAACCAGCTACTAAAGAGACCAACGGTGGTAAAAAGAAAAAAAAAAAAGAAAAAGTAAAAAAGTCTAGAAAATGATGGTTCTAAGCCAGGAAACCAAGACGGATGGAGATGATTTTGTGTGGTGCCTGTATTCTTAAAGATTTCTCAACCAATCTCTTGGCATCGCCATAGTACCTCGTTTCTTACCAATATTTCCTACTTCTTCAGGGTAGAGAGCATTTCCTAACAACACTAATAATGTAGTAGTAATACTAACAGTTATTATTACTCAACACAGAGACGCACACCATCTCCACTCTTCCGCCACGGCAGAAACGATCCCTCCGAAACACGCGGAAGGGCGTTTCCCTGCTTGCTCCGTTAAGCCTTGTCAGTGAGGGTTACTTTTCCAGACTCTCATAACCAACTGGAACAACTGGATGATCAACCTGGATATTCTAAGCTTGAAAACGGCCTTCTGCACCCCCCTCTCCCCATTACTGTGTTCACTGACTTTTATGAAATGAAGGGTGTGGACTTCTCTTCCCCATCATACAATATGCTGGAAACAGTCCCGGCTCCACGGGGCTCCACGACCCCTGGCCACGTGGGAGGCCACCTCCAGGAATTCAGGCGTCCCTGTGCGCAGTTATTTCCTCGATGCGCCTCTCGGAAACATTAATGTGCTTTTTAAAAACTTCATTTCATTCTAAGCAACCCTTCGTCATGCCTGCAATCGGTATGCTTCTGTTCAATTGTACAAAATAATCCATGATTGTTAAAGAAAGTCTTTTTTTTCCTCTATTTCCTCAGATCACCTTTGCTGCAGATGGAAGGAGTCCAGCCTTTTTGCAAACACTGGTTTGGAAGACTTCATCATTGTTTTAGATACACTTTTGACCACACACACACACACACACACACACAGAGTTTATCAGCCTTCAGGCTGGATTTCCCTCAGAGCTGGTGCCATCAATGTTGACATGACCTCAATTACTTTCACTGGGTAAAGAGACACAAAGGCTACTGTCTATTTGGGGAACCACGTCCCAAACCCGGCGTTCAGCAGGCTGAAACGTCTAGCCACACACCCCCTTTGGTCGTGGTGTGCCCCATTTCCGACACCTCTGCGACTTTGCCTCGTGGGCCTGGAATCTGACGTGAGGCAAGCCTATGGCAAGATCACAAAGCCTCTGGAAGGAGGAGGACTTCAATCGTGGCCATCTTTGGTAATTGTTAACTAGCACGCCGCCTGGAAAAGCACCCTTTCTTCCCACAGACTCCTGGGCATGTTTTGAGTCCCCCCCCGCCCCCCACCACGTGTCAGGGGTATCCCTTTGAAACGTTCCTGTTTGATCTAATTACTGTGTAATTCCCAAAACGTGGCTTCAATTAGACTTCCTGATTTGTGGCACCACTGGGCTTCTCCTGGCAAGGACATCCCCAGAGACTGTCCATTCTTATTTGACTGATTTGGAACCAGCCCACCATGTCCGCCCCGCGAGCTTCTGCCTGTGCCTATGCAGAAAGTACTAGACCCTTGGGTTCGCGTCCGATCGCTCTCCACGACTCAGAAGTAACCCAACCATTTGGATGACAACTTAATTAATTTACTTGCTCCCTCTCTGTTTACTGAGGGCCTTTTATGTAGCAAGCACTGTGCTAGGTGAGAGAGATTAAAAAACTCAAGGCAAATGAATAAACAACAACAACAAAAATCACTCGGTACCAGTCTTCACCAAGCGGTCAGTCCAGGGTTTGACTAGTCAGAGCAAGACAGGAAACATTGAATCCAGTGTTTCCCAAAGAGAAACCATTTTTTCACTGTCTTCACAGTTTTCCCCCCATATTCTTGATCATCTCTAATATTGCTTTTCTTTAGTAATTTTATTTACATCGACTCCAATGAACAAATGTAAATACATTCTGTAGCTTGTCCAGAGCAGCATGTGTGAAATATGTGGGGGTAATATTTTAAAAGTACAGAGTAAAACAGACTTTTATAAGAAATGGACAATCCAAATAAAAAGGGTTCGTTAATCACGCGACGTTAAGTCTTCTCACTTGTCACCTGAGGGGCGTGTTTCGCCTTTTGGAACACGGCGACTTAATTTCCCAGCGTGTGGGTGAGAAGAGGGCTCTCCAGGACTTTGACTTGTTGAAGGTATTCAGAGTCTCTACTTGGGGAGAAAACCTGTCGGGACGCAAAGGTGCAAATTCAGTTCGAGTGGGAAGAGCTTGTTTTTGGCTTCCAGTTTAAGGCGCGAGAGATTTTGAGTAAAACTTTCCTTGGCCATTATTTCATTTTTGTTCTCTGCATTAGGCTCTATTATTTTTATCGCTGAAACAGAATCATCCAGTGAAAGCTGGAATTTCTCTCTTGTGAGGATGTTTTTGTCTTCACATTAGTCCAAATGGAAACTATAGATCATTGAGACGGTCATCTCATCAGCGGGCAGGCTATGGCCAAAGGGACTTGGTCAGTAGCCTGTTTTGTAAATAAAGTTTTATTGGAACACAGCTACAGCCACTCGTTTATGAAGTGTCTGTGGCTCCAACAGCAGAGTAGAATTGTTGCAATAAAGACTAAGGCCTGCAAAGACCACAGTATTAACTATCTGGCCCTTTACAAGTTTGCTGACCTCTGATAAGCAATAGATTCTGGACGCACAAGAAAGAGCCAAGGTGTGGTTTTGCCTCCAAGCTTCTGAGAGAGGTCGGTCAGCTTGGGAAGTGATAGCCAGTACGTGGGACTTCCCAGCATGCTCAGAGTCTGCGAGAAGGTAAAATTACTATACAAGGCACCCAAGGCAAATAACTGTCTTCACACTGGGGTGAAGGTCCCAGTCATAGGTTTGGTCCTTCGCTGTCTGGTCGGGTGTGATGTTGTGTTGATGCAAATGGAGCAAAGGTGAGCGAGAGTCTTGAAAGGGATGGTGAAACGTACCACAAGAAGGCGATCTCCACTCAGCCAAGGCTTCGTCAGAATATCTACCATCAAGCTAGACTTGTGGCAACCCTCCCTCACCTGTCTCCATGAGGCCAAGTGCAGCCTCTTGTTCGTAAGGTCCACCACCAGTCTGTGGGGCGCACTGACCCACAGCGTCTCTGGGTAGAGACAGTCCCAAATTCTTTGCTCTTTCCCCCACTGAGAGGGGGTGACTTCCACTCTTTCTTAGTTTGGCCTGGGCCCCGTGGCTCACTCTGACCCGCAGAATGCCACAGAAGTGCCTTACCAACTAGGTCATAAGAAACTTTGAAATGTCTGTGTCTCTCAGGAGGCCTGCTGACTCCTGAGAGCAAGTCGGTGCGATGCAAGAAGTCTGAGCATCCTGAGACCTCTGTGTTGTGAGACTAAACAAATTGTGTGGGAGGCTAAACAGAGAGGGTGGGGGAGGGCAGAGACAGAGAGACAGAGAGAGAGACAGACAGACAGACAGACAGAGAGGGAGCATCCAGGTAGCTCCAAGCTGCTCCAACCACCCCAGGCCGAGACCCCACACGTGAGCAGAGGAGTCCATCTTGGACATTCACCCCAGTAAAGCCTTCAGGTGACTGTCACCCCAGCTGTTGTCTGATTGCAACCGACCCCAGTGAGAACCATGAGCTGAGTCGCATCCACTTCCAGGACTGTGAGAGATGCTGATAAATGATTTTGAAGGCCACTCAGCTGTGTGCGGGTTTGCTCTGCAGCAGAAGGACATATCCTTGTTCTCCTGCAGTCCCGAGGGGCTGGGAGGGGGGGCTCTGCTAGCAGGAACCTGCAGTAATACCGACACAGTCCCTGCTCATCCTTCCAACTCAGTTCAACTTCACTTCTCCGGCGGCTCACCGTTAGGGCGACCCATTCACCCATCTCGGTTTGCCAGGATGTCCTCAGTTTTAACATAAAAAGCCCCACGTCCTGGGAAGAAGCCCTCCAGCCCTGAGCAAACCAGGGTGGTTGCTCACCCTACTACTTCACTGGAGCCATGGGGACATTCTTTTTGTTCTAAGACACCCCACATTGCTTCAGGCCAGAGCCTTGGCCCATGTTCTCACCCCTGTCTGGAATGTTCTTCCTCTTTGTCCCTACTTGGCTAACTTCTCCCCAGACTTTCTTCTCTCGGGGTGCATCTTGTCTACCTCTCAGAACCAGGTGACCTAGACCCTTACACCACTGTGCACCTCTCTGGGATACCCATTCACTTGCCAATTACTCATGCATTTATCGGGGGGTGTCTTCTCTCTGCCGAGCTGGCGAGGTTTGAGTCAGGGAGGACTGTGTCTGTTCTCGTGACCGTTATCACGTCAGCATTGGGCACAGGAGGCCCTCAGTGAATGAAGGAATAGCTGAACAAATGAAGGCGAACAGCAAAGTGGGTTCGTACCCAGAAGCACTGTTTATGGCCCCAGTGGAGGGAAAGGTGAAAAGGTTCAGAGCTCTCCAACTGCTTTTGGCAATGAGATGACCCAGCTTGACACAAGTCTCGCCACTAAGGCAGAAAAAACGTGATTTCAGGGCACGAAGTGCTTTGCAATAGGCCTAGCAAGGGCGAATGGCGACCCACCGTTGGCTGATATCTTAGCTGTTGCTCCCGACGGGGAAGGGAAAACCCCATAGGCCCCCCAGGGTGGGAGGACCAGGATGTCACTGAGTCATTGTATGGCCTCCAGCGGTCTCTTGCCCCAGTGCTACGTCTGACTTCCCTTCCTTAGTAGGTGAAAGGGAGGCGGCAGAGCTGTGATGACTAATGGGAGGTTACGGAAAGATTTATTGGACAATTATCAGTGTTTTTCCTCACTCAACTTTCCTTTCGCAAGTCATTATTTCATTTGGGGAATAAGTACCACTCACGTCGCCCCGCAGAGCCTGTCATTTCGTCTCCTTGCTTTCTGCTGGTTTGTCGCCTTGATTTGTAGCAGGATCTAGACCGTGGATCGGACGAATTTCTTCCTAACTGACTTTGAGTTTTATTCCCCTGTCACTTTCATATGCTTGCAGATAAGGCTTGATAGAATTCTATTTTTCAAATCGCAATCATTGGCGGGCCACCTTCACAATTTTTGTCAAATTCTAGAACCTAATTTATTGTTGTTCTTTTAATACTCTTGAAAACGGACTAACTTTTTAAAGTTGGTCTGGTCCCTGAGCTGTGGTCCATGTCATCGTAGTTTGATGGACTTGGGGGGGAGGGGAGTGTGTGTGCATGTGTGCACATGCATGTGTATATTCATAGGGATAAGGCTATGTTAAAAATAGGTTTTTTTCAACTTAAAATACTTGTATTAGCATGTGCAGTACACATATCACTTAGGAGACAGCAGTTGCTGTTCCAACAGTAACCTTTGGCCCAGGAAGAGTTTACCCACTTCCGCCTGAACCCCACCCAGCTCCTGGTGCCACGGACTTGTAGCTCTGATGAGCTACATTAACCGCTCCCACGGAGGCTCACAGGTATCCTCAACTCTCTGCTTTCTCTGACTCTACCACCGGTCAAACCATCAGCCAGTCTGGTTGGCCTGAACTTTAAAAAACGCCCCGATTCCCACCACTTCTCATGACTCCCCCCCATACTTCAAGTCTTCATCGTCTCTCTGTGGGCTGACTACACCGTCCCCCTCACAGGCGTCCTCATTTCCACGGGATTGAAAACGCATGAAGAAGCCAGCCAGCCATTTCTCGTCAGTTATGTACTGGATACAAATAAACTCTCATTAGGGAAATCAGATGAAAGGTGATTTAAATATTTAAAACACTTGGGACACAAATGATAGAATAAAAAAAACCCCAAATTAGATGGCTTCATAATAACACCTCAGGTCAAAGTCAGAGCGCCCCTTTTAAAATTTCACCAAACATATTTTCTTCATCAGCTGTCATAGCATATGGGGTGATTTTAAGTCGATGCGATATAAGCATAAATACCAAACCAGTCAAAGAAGTCAGCAAATGTTCAGAATTATAGAAAACCATAGAAATGGGCTCTAATTGCTCCATTATCTAATCTCCTTCCTTTGAACATCACTGCTGAGAATGGACTCACTCATCACATGTCGTTTTCTGTTCCTGTGAACTTTTCCATTTTCTCCTAAGAACAAGACAGCCACGTTTTAGGGTTTGCTGTATTTTGTCGTGCAAAGCAGTGAAAGGACTCATCAGAAATGTGACGGGAAGGAAACTCAGGAAGCACTGTGAGTTCTAACTGTGGGTAGAAGGGGCCATCAAGGGAGATGGCTGCAGGGGACACGGGGCGCTTTCCCTGACGCTCGTGCTCACTGGGACAGAGAAGGCAACCGAGCAGTTTGGTTTTTCTCCCCTGAACCCTTGGCATCACCATTCCCAAAGGGAGCTTTCCAGAAGGGTCCACCGGAGTTTGAAGTCTGGAAGTGAGGGAATAGTACGTTTAAACATTTCAGAGGAAATTAAGACTTTTTCCCCCCTGTCCTATACAATATTTTACCAGGAATGACATTTTCACGTCGAAGCTGGACTTTACATCAGGGTGGGTGTTTAAATGTGGACTCAAGCTCTCCTTAAGGAAGTGGCTGGGTGGAAAGATCGGCTCTGATTCTCGAGGGAAGCTGGAGACGTGAGGGTGACAGAGTCAGGCTGGTGGAAAGAACCTTGTTGGGAACAGAATCTATACTGAGTCGAAAAGAGTGGCCGCCAAGTTCATGACCATTGGCTTGGCGTGAACTCCCATCTAATGACTGGTGTTCTGATAAGAAGAGGGGAGGGCACAGAGACCCACAGAGTAGAAGGCAGTGGAGGCTGAGTGGTGCGGTGATAAACCAAGGGACACCAGGGGTTACTGGCAGCTGCTGGGAAGTTGGGAAGAGGCAAGGGGACGGTCCTTTCCTACGTGCTTCTCAGGTTGCGTGTCTCTGCTGACACCTTGGTATCTGGCTTCCAGCCTCCAGATCGGTGAGAGAATAAACTCCTGGTTTTAGGCCACCTACATTGTGGTACCTCGAACGGCAGCCCTAGCAACCTGTTCGACATTGTTCTGAAGAACCGAGGGCTCCTGTGACGTGGCCCAAGTCTTGGCGGGGGCTGGCGAGGGGGAGCTGCTTTGGAAACCTGTACCAACGCTTACATGTATCATTCCATTCCTGGAGAGATGGCCACCCTCCATGGAACAGAGTAGATTTTAGTCATTTGGTGGTTCCTAGATTTCAAGGGCAGAGTCTCCATCCTGAAGAATTTGTAACAGAGTCCCTACCCATCCACAGTGGGTTGAACTGAACCCTCTCTCCCCCTAAAGATAGGATCCAGGGCTAAGTGGTGGTACCTAGGAATGTGACCTTGTTTGGAAACGGGGTCTTTGCAGATGTAATCGAGTTAGGATGAGCTCACGCGAGATGAGGGCGGGTCCTAAATCCAGTGATTGGCGTCCGTGTAAGAAGAGAGGGCCCAGAGACGCACAGAAAAGAAGTCCTCTGAGACTCGGTGGTGTAGCTGGAGGTAAAGGAACACGGAGGAATGGCGGCAGCTGGAGGAGGTGGGAGGGGCCCTCCCCGGAGCCCTCGGAGCGAGCGCGGCCCTGCCCACACCCTCACTTCAAACCCCTGGCCTCCGGAACCGGGAGAGAATTCGTTTCCGCCGTTTGCAGCCCCCCAGTTTGTGGTAATCTGTTCTGTCAGCTCTGGGGACCTAATCCACCGTCCCGCAGCCCAAGTCAGCCCGCAGATGTATTTCGTGGGCTCGTAATGCTTTTCTTTTTAAAATTGAAATAGTTGCTGGTATTTATGAACAGAGATTTGACATATAGAACACGCTTTCTGTGTTTTCTTGAAAAAAAAAAAAAAACCCAAGGAGGTGACAGCAACCCTGGGGTTTCCTTCACCTTGGGGACTTTGCTTCCCCATCATAAAGAGCCTGCTGGGTCCAGGTCCCAGGGTCCTGTCACTCCTCTGGGCCGGGTCTGCGTGGCTCGTTGCCTCTTCCCGCTGACTTTCTTTGTCCTCTGTGCTTTCATTGACGCAGGATTCCTTTAAACTGCTCTCCTGATTTTAGAGACCAGAAAAGTAAGACCCAGAAATAGAAATCCCTTGCCTCCTGTCACCCAGCATGTCTGTGACAGAGAAGGGGACAGGCACTTCCTACCGCAGCGTGCCACCTCCACCTACAGAATGCCACAAGATGTTTCCTTGGGCAGGCACCCCAGACCCCTAGATTTCACAGACCAGCTTCAAATGATTTCAAGGAATTGACAAAGAGTTCTCAACACTTTTTTTTTTGCCAAGAAAGAATGTTAAGGGAAAATAAAGAACCTTGCCATTCCATCTTTTCATAAAAAAAAAAAGGTGATTTCATCACCACCAAAGCAGGAGACACACAAGTTCAGAATAAAAATAAAAATTGTGTTGGCTCAAACAGACTTTTCATGACATCCTTTGTACCCTCGCTTCCTTCCTTCCGCTGTCCCTCACCCTCGCTCTGCCCTGCACACTGGCTTCCTTGCCAGTCTTGAAATGCACAAGGTCCTTATTCCTGCCTCGGGGACTTTTCATCTGCTGTTCCCTTTCTCCAAAATACCTTTCCCAGTATCTTCAAGGCTCACTTCCTCAAATCACTCACATCTCTATGAAAATGTCACCTACTCCGCGTGGTCTTTTTCTGCTGCCTTGTCCACGATGCCTTTATGCAGCATAGTGACTGGGTCCACATTTCTTTGGACACATCACTAACTGCACTGTCCATATTTATTTTATTGCTTGTGTGTCCAAGCTTTAATAACTGCATGGGAACAAGAATTCTGTCTTCATCCACGCCTAGAATACTGTCGGGCACATAGAAGGTGCTTAGTAAATTTTATTGAACTGAGCCAGTATAGCACATATTTCTATACTGAGTGAGTTTCCCTTATTGAACCCCCCCCCCACACCATCTTTATTGCCCCTCATTTTGCTCAGGAGAGGTGAAAACGTTATCTTCCATTATTATCAGTTCCTGGCTTGACTTTTGGATAACACTGTGGTGGTAAAAATGAAGAGGGCCCAAAAACCCTGTAAGGATTTCTGTTTGGTTTAACAGCAATAGTTTGTGTAAAGATCTTGTGGCCTTTGACAACTCAGCTTTCTCCAGAAGAACATCCACCTCTAACTAAAATCACGCAAACGAAAAGAACGATCACCAAACAAATCACTGGATGGCCGTCCATTTGGGACCTTCGACAAGCTGCTGTGGTGACCTTTGTCCCGGGGACAGATGCTTAATAAGAGCACATGTCCAAACTGTACATATCGCGTGTAAACAAGTGTGCAGAACGTCCTTTGTTGTACCAGTGTTCATCGTTTTTTAGTCTATGGGGTTCACAAAGCAATGAAAACAAGCAGATTTGTCTTTGGTTTTCATTTCTAGTCATCGGCTTGTCAAGGAAAGTAGAAAGAAAAACTCTGTCGTCTCCGTGGTGCTTCCCATCCTGTGACTGTCGCATAAGCTCAGTGTACAGAAAGCCAGTCGGATTTGGGTTAAGAGGAAGAACACTTTTGCAGAATCGGCCAAGTTGTGAATGGGCTGGCATTTGAAGAGTGAGGCACCGTAAAGTACTAGTGGAAGGTATGGGCTCTGAAGTCAGACATGGGTGTGGATTCTGGTGCCGGCACCTCAATCGAGTTGCGTGGCTCGGGTCCTCCATTGGCAAAGTGGGGCTGACAACAGTGATGCCTTGTGGAATAGTTGCCGGGATTGCATGAGATAACGCAGGGCAGGGGGGACCAAAGCAGGTTACTGTTGCAATACAAATACATGATGCAATAATTCATAAGTAATAATACAAGAGTAAACTCTGTGTTTTGCGTACTCACAGCTGTTAACTTGCTTTGGCCCACCCCTCTACATGCAGATTGCCTGGGGTAGAGCAATTAGAGTGTGGATATCGATGGGTACTATTATTTGAAAAGATACGTGGTTCTGTTACTTTCAAGAATGTGTAATAACATAAGCTATTGACCAAAGAAGGAAAACTACAGAATGGGGTATGGTTTGCCTGCCTCACCTTAAAAATAACAATAGCCCGCCTCGTGGTCTTTCCTAGTTGCCATGCCCTTGATGTAGCCTGTGTCATTTAACCTTAACAACAGCTCTCTGAGGCGAGCCTATTGCCACCCGCATTTGGAAGGACAAAACAGAGTCAGCCCGGGCTAAATCCTTTGCTGCCAAAATAGTGAGAGGCGGAGCTGGCATTAGGTCCCTGGCAGTTGGAATTCAGCACTGAAATGTTTATTATCATTTGGTATCAACTCATGCGCTTGCATATAAAAACTACTTTCAGAAGATTTCCTTCCTTAAATAGGCTAAACATCCTTCCCGCTACCTCGTTCTCAGGACAGGCAGACAGGCACACAGGCAGACAGAAGGACAATAACGTATCAGCTCTACGGAACAAATCCTCGGTGAAACTGGATGGCGGGACTGGCCAGCTTGCCTCCTGGCACCGATAAAGGAACCCAGGAAAATTTGCCAGTGAGACCTTCACACTCGGTGACGTCCTCGGAACCCGCATTCCGGAGGAAGGCACGGAGGAACTGTCCTCTCCAGGTGGGGTGAGCTGTCGGTGCTCGGGTCCTGTCAATGCAGAGACCTGGCAGTTTCTGTGCCATGTCGGATTGCAGCGCCAAGCCCTCCCTGCCTTTGAGAAAAGGGGAACTAACTTCAGCTGACTCTGGCGCTGGGTCTGCAGAGTCTTTAAGATTTAGAATGCGAAAGAACAAAGAGGAAAAAGACTTCCATGGCAGAGGGAACAGGGGGCTTTGTCCTTTGAGAAGAAGGGTTCTTCCATCACCAGACTGAAGGGGGGACTTGAGTGGATGGAGAAGCAAGTGGGTTCCCAGGGAGGTGGGGAGGGGGCCTTGGAAACCGAGCTGTGAGTCTTTTCCAGAAGAGTCCAGTCAGTGCGTGGGAGGAGTTAGGTGGGTGGCTTTGGCTGAGACCGGCAAGCAGGCACATTGGTGGAGAGCCCAGAGGCCCAGGGGCCATGGGGTGGTGGTGGAAACATTGTCAGCAGGATGCCATGGGGTCACACCGCTGGAGGGATGACGCTGTCGGTTCGTTGGAATCTGGCATCTAGCTGTTGGCCTCCTGGTCAAAGTGGCACTCATTCACATATGAGGACACCACCCTGCTTCCCTTCGACCTGCTCTACGTAGCGATCCCCATTCACAAGGCTCCAGACTATGAGCCGCCAAAGGGGCTGTAGTGGCCATTCAGGGGCTGACCCGTGCTAGTGTGGAAACCCTGGCGTGTGTGTCTTAGGAGCGCGTGCTCAGGGAACCAGCTAGAGTCCCCCGAGCCTGGGATGGCTGTCAACGATACCTCTGCTACACGTGTGGGTGACCCGCCAGGAGCCCATGGTAAAGAGCCAATTGGCTGCTTAGCAGAACGTTTGAGAACCGGACAATGGGCCAATCATTTTGGCCCAACCATAACTCTTCACGACAAAAGCTCCCTTCATTCTCAGACCTTGGCTTCTGCGGAGCCAGAGCAATACATCCGAGGACAAAGCTTTTCTCCATTCCTGGCGAGCTGGGCAAGCCACTCACTCCCCCATCTCGGGGGCGTCCCCGCACACTCTGCTGCTCGGCCCTCGGGGGCCAGCATCCTGCAGAGTGGCTGCCAGCACCTCCCTGCTGAATAAGGGGCATCTCTTCCCTAAAACCTGAGCTGTTCCAGGCCACGGCGGGATGACAGAGGACTTGGCCGCCGCTGTGGAAACGGAGTCATTAGAAGTAATCAGGCTTCCGCCCAAATAGCGGCTTGGATGAGAGAGGGTCGTAAAACTCCCTCTGAAAGTTCTGCTGGAGCAGGCAGCGGCCAAGGCAGTGCCCCCGCGCCAAGGCCCGGAGCTCCGTGGGCCAGCATCGCCTTCTTAGTTGGGGCTTTCCCATTGGGATCTCCAGCAACACGCCATTCCAACGCTGTTGGAGAAAGAGCAAGCCGCATCCTTCCCTGTCAACTACCGACTGTGCACGGCGAGGCTTCCAACCCTCGGAGGAGAAAACAAGCGGGGCCAGAAAAGACTGATTTATGGTTCGATTTCTCTCTGTGTCCGTTCCCCTCCTGTCCTCCCTCTCGCGGATGGGGAAGCATGGCTCAGGGGAGGGATGGGGCCGGATGTTAAAGACGGGGCAACAGCGTGACTTCCTGGCCTTTGTTTCAAAAAATACGACAAAGAAAGGAAAGTTTGAACATCCTAAAGATGCCAAGAACTTCACCCTGCTTGCTGGAAGTCCTCAAGGGAGGTGACACATTCCTAGATTTCCCATGAAAAATTAAAAAATCTGGCAGCTCTGGGCTTTGCCTTTGGAACGTGGCAAAGTTCGCTGCAGCTGAGCGGAAGCATTTTTCTGAGCGGAAGCATCAGACCCGCTCCAGGCCTGCCCACCTCTTGTTCAGCAAGGAGCCGCACCCTGGACCTTAAGGCAGAGTGTATTTTCATTTACCACTCTAGTCCCAGGGCTTCTCTGCCCTGCCTTTTACAAAATCTGTAGCCTTGCTCTGGCCAGGTGGCTCAGTTGGTTGGAGTGTCCTCCCATGTACTAAACAAAGGTTGTGACTTCAATTCCCAGTCAGGGAACATACCTAGGTTGTGGGTTTGCTCCCCAGTTGGGACCCATGTGGGAGGCAAGTGATCGATGCTTCTTTCTTGCATTGATATTTCTCTCTCTCTCTCTCTCAATCAATTTTAAAAAACATATCCATGGGTAAGGATTAAAAAATATCAATAGTCTCATTGCTAGCCCTCCTTTTTTCCTTTCTTGCTTTATTCTGCTTTATTTTATTCTACATTGCCATTTAATATAATCCATATGTTATGTATGTGTTTATTATCAGCCCCTGACGTGAATGTCCTATGGATTCATGTCTCTTTAAAAGCGGGAAGCACACACGGTCCCTATCTGCATGACGTTCGTGCACCAGACAGCTTTGCTCATCTGTGTTGTTATTGGCTGGATTTCTGAGGGTCTGACGCAGCAACCCTGGAGGCCAGAGATGGCGCTCCTCAAGGTTGGAGAACTGACTACAGATTGGAACCAACTCCGGAGGGAATCTCAGTCCTAAGCTGAGACCCCTAGGAGGGTCATGGATGTCCCAATGACGTGTTCCCTGTCATGGCACAGTGCTCCGCACCTTGATGGCACCTCGATGGAACAGGGACTCTCAGCACTGCTACGCATGTCCTCTTCTTCAAACCAATGCTTCGGCACAGCTTATCTTAGGTTGGGTTCCCCAGAAGCTGTCCCGGAGACAAAGACAGGAGTTCACGTAGTGTACCTGAGAGACAACACCCCAAGGTGGAGTCAGACGGGGAAGGGCAGGCAAGAGGCCAACCCGGCTGTGTGATCAAGAGGGTCACCGCCGTGGGCCACTGAGGCTCATTCCTGCTGCCCACCTCCGGGAGACCTGGAGCACAGGCGCCAGGGCGATCTCCCCCAAGGGTGAGTCACCCACCAACTCCTTGTGTGCTACTGGTCAAGGGCTGCTTCAGGGTTACAGGAAATGCTTGGGGGCTGAGGGTAGCAGGTGATGAGTGTGCAGGGAATGGGTGGGACCTTGGCAACATCTACTCAACACTCTCTACAATCACAATTTTTCAAAGAACAAGGAGGAGGACCATATTTCTAATAAAACATGTACGTCACCACTTAAATACTCAGCCTGACATGCTAGAAAGCATACTGAAGCAACCAGATACGTGTCCTTAGGCACAGAACCACTAAGCCCCACAGCCACAAGGAGAGGTCAGACTTGTGAGTCACATCGAAGACCTGAACGCCATTCACGGCAGAGCCTTTGCCATGCGGCCTTCTGATGGGCAGAACACGTCATGGCGTGGTTAGAACCAAGGGCAGTTTCTCCGCAATTTATCCGACAGCCACGCCCTTGTGAAATTTGGTGTGAATCGTAACTGCGGGAAGAATACTTGGCACCCCTGTGTCAAACGGACTCAGGGTCTGGGTGCAGAATTACAAACTGGACCTTCACCTGTAAGGATGTCCGGTGGACCTCCGGAAGTTGGGGTCCCAGGCAATTCTTCATGGGGTGGGGCGGTCTTATGCCTTGCAGGACACTTGACATTTCCAGCTTCAAACCGTCAAGTGCCAATGTCCACCTGTCAGTCTTTGTAATTGCTTGACTCCCCCAGAGAATTTCTGGAAAGCCCACTAGGGGCAGCGTCTCTCCCACTTATAAATCTCTGATCCAAAGAAAGGGTGGACAGAAGCTCCAGGAATCTCCTCCTATTCACTGAGAAGAGTGGGAATTCACAATGAAAAGCTGAGCTACAGGAAGGAGAGCTGGTCTTGCAGGCACCTCCAATGATGTGGGCCGATGCACACTCAGTCCACAAGTAGAGCGGAATGCTGGAGGAGGCTCAGCGTGTGACCCGCCGGGTGGTAATTGTTTTCTGGAGGAACTGTCATTTATCACCAGGACAATACCTGCCTATTATGTTGCAGGCCTGGGGAAGATGTGAAGAAATATCATTTCTCTCAAAGAACAGCTTCTTACAAGAGTGTCATTCATTCTTGACCCGGCATCTGAATTCCAAGATCCTGGGCAAATGATAGAGTTTGCTCATCATCGGGGTGTGCGCACTGGAGCAGAAGAAACTGACAGGCTTTGGGGTGTGTTTTCTACTTACCAGCCCTTCAGCAGGGGCGGTGCACCAAGGGCCAGTGAACACAGCCAAACTGAGCCAGTCCTGGGGGCTGGGTGGGCTGACCGCTGCAGAGCCGACAGGGAGAATTCGGTGCACATGAATTCTCTATGCTGCACTGGTTCAAACGCGAAGCCTGAACTAACCCTCTGGGGTGAGACAAAGCAGAGACTTGAAGCAGCCTCACTGTGCAGAAGACCATCTTAGCTACAGTGGGAGGGAGATCGGCCATCAGCACTGAACTGGACACACAAGTTTCTAATACACACTTTACCATAGCACACCGGTTACGGGGCTGGCTTCAGAGTCAGGCTTGCCGAGGTCCATCATTTACAAGCTTTGGGTCCTGAATAAAATAATCTCCAGCACCTCAGATTTCCCATCTGAAAAATAAGGATTATGCTAAACTGGGGGCTTTGGGAGGATTAGCACAGTGCCTAGAATGCTGTAGGAATGTACTGAATGTTGGCATGGTTATTAAAATTGGGACCCAAATCCCAGCTACTGGGGACAGTGAAATATCACTTGTTCGCTATGCTACGAATAAAACCAGCCGTAGTCGCTACAAGCGTCATATATTCAGGACAGTGATTTATCTACGTTTAGGACCCGAATGGCCCATACCCATCCATACTTGACGCAGAGTAGAAACTGAAGAAGTGTTTATGGACTTCGGGTGACAAAGCCAGAAAGTTCGAGTCAGAGGAGGTTGAGCAGATAAGCACGTTCCACCAGCGCTAGCCCTGTGTAAATCACACGTCGGGACAGGACAGGAGGTGACACGCGCAACACGCATAGCTGGCGCAAGATTAGGGATAGAGTGGGGCACAGTCTTATATGAAATTATTTTGTCGTTATTTTGGGGGTTTATAATATGGTATGGATAGGCATACGATATTTACAAAACGTGTCATTTCTCTCCTCACCCTGAAGTCTCGGCTTTTCACTACGACACTCTCCCATATTACAGAGACCCAGCGAGGGCTTTGCCACGGACATGGGCGCTGCCACCTTGAAATAGAGTCACCCGGAGTGTGGGGGTTGGGTGGCTGCCGTGCCTTTCATTTTTTTAGTGGTCCCAGAGCGTGAAGACAGCTTCAACGCCATGTGTCGAAGGTAACGTGTTTCCCACGATGTTGGTTGAGAGGCCGGTCAATATATTGATAGAACTGACCCAGGACTGAATCCTGGCTCTGCCGTTTACCTACTGTGTGACCTTGAACATGCCACTCACCTTCGTTAGTGTGGCACTGGTAGGGTGTGATCTGGCTCCTGCCCACCTCGCTGACTTGGCCTCCTGTCCTTCTCCCCCTTTCCTCACATCTTTCTATTTCATCCAGAGTGGGTCTCTCTCTCAAACCCACCAAGCGCATGGCTCTGAGCCATCGTGTTAGCCGCCCCTGCCCCAGACCTCCGCCTCGTGGGCCAAATCCAGACCCCGTTAACTTCACGACAGCCCAGTTCAGTCTTTTGGCCAAATGTGCATTGGTGCACAGCTAATGCCACTACACTTGGCAAGTGGAGATACAGGACACTCAGTTCAATCCTGAGTTTCAGAAAAATAATGAATACTTGAGTTTTATAAGCACGTCCCCTGCGGTCCTATTTACGAAAGCCCTTTAGTTTTTAGGACTTTTTGGATTTCAGAATTACGGCTAAGTGATTGTGGTCCTTTTTATATTTCCCTCACTTTACAGACAGGAGACCGAGGCACAGAGAGGTTAAACAACTTGGCTAATATCACACAGTAAAAAGGGAGCTGACTTCAGCCACTCTTGGGTACCTCTTGGTGAGGGAAGCTTTCTGGTGCTGAGCGATCGCATCTGTAGCTCGTTCTTCATGGACTGGTTGGTAGGGTCCCAAGAACCAAATACATCCAAGGCACCTGGCTCACCTGGCCTGCAGTAAGCAGTACCTGTCTGCACAGACTAAAAGAGCAACCAGGGCTGAGGATATTAGAAAAGGGAATGTTTTGAACCAGGAAAAGAGTGCCCTCGTGGAGAGATTAGTTTGTGTTGCTCTTTCTCAGACAATATGTCCACAATAGATATTTGGTTTTGGTTTTTAAAATAAATACAAACTCAAGGTATTTTTAGGGCTTTTTAAAAATAAAAACAACATTCAAAGCGGTCCTCTGATACGGAAAGGAAAATGGGCTTCCTCGCCACCTGAGCGAGGTGTTAGTTTCGCTTCATCGAGTGGCAAAGGACCACCAAAAACTTTCTACTGGGTGAATGGTTCCTGCAATTTGTTTCTTCAACGAAGTCTAATTTCCCATCTTATTTTATGCAAAAATTGGTGGATTTCCTATAATAGAGCTGAAGATGAAAAAAAAAAAGAATGGAACTTTTTTTCCGCCTGGTTTTAGTTGCTATGGTTTTGTGCCGGTTTAGCCAGGTTTGACGACTGTGTGGAAACAACCCCACGGCTAGGGTCTTTTTTTTTTTTTTTTTGCATAAAAAGAAACAGGAGAAAACAGCCTTGTAGATTAAAAGGATACAAGGTGGCAAATGAACAAATACCGCTTCTGTCTCACAAGAGTCTTTGTGCCTTGGGCACATTTTGGCTTTTAAGAGAGACACAAATTTGTGGCAGTAAATGTGAAAATGAAACTAAACCCATGATCTCTGGTTCTTTCCAGGAATAGGTTTTTTTTTTAAAGCCCCGAAAACCCAGACTGAGTTTAGATTAGAATTAGTATTTTGTTTTCATAGAAATATCTTCCCCTTGTCTCTGTGTTCTGTTCTGGTGGCTGATGTCATAATATCTGCCATTTGTATGCAATTGCTCACTCTGAGAATAAACAGAGCCAGGAGGTCCCCATGTGGGGACCCTGGGAGGGCCCCCGGAGACACAAATACTCCTTCTATGGTAGCACGGAGGTCTGGGGCCTTCCTGGGCCGCAGGACCAGGCATACAGAGAAACCAGCACCGCGGCGGGAAGACTACGTAATCATTTTACTATAAATTCAGAGGCCTATCTTCATTCCTATTATGCTTAAAATGGATAACTCCATTTGAATGGGTATATAATTGTTTTCTGAATACAAACAAATTTCAGAAGATTTTAAACCAGGAGATAAAATTCTGTTGCATTTGCTTTCAGCAGCTCAGAAATTAATTGGGGGTTATTTTAAGTGGAACTGAAAACTTGCCTTTAAAATTTGTTTTTCTTCTAGTTCCAAGAATGCCTGAGTTCTAAGATAATAATAACATTATTGAATAAATTAATTTTAATGTTAAAATGTCAATTTTCATAATTTATTATAAACCACATATATTCATACTTATTATAATAAATGTATTCTGGGGGCACAATATTTTCCTATGTAATAATGACTATTGAAACGTACTCGTATAATCCAAGTTAGTCTCTGAAACAAAGAGAAATTGAATTCATGCAAACTGGTGAAAAATGTTAGACCACGCTCAATAGTATAAATTCAGAAGAACTGCTTTTGTTTGTTTTTTAAGGATTGAAAAAACTCTGTTGGCAGAGATGAAGACACAATTTTCGGTGCCCCTAAGGAACAAATAGACCAAAGAGAATATTTTGCATATCATATTTTTTCCATTCATTCATTCTTCTTATTGCTATTTATCCTGTTTCCTAGGAAGATGTTACCAAGGCTAAAAGTCTCTGTTGAGAAACACGGGACAACAGGAAGCCGGCTGAGCAGAGAAGAGGGGCTCACTCTGTCATCTGGCTGCTCCCGGAGGAGAATGGGTGGTCACGGGCAAATGATTGAGTGTCAGCCCTTGTGGGTTTACGGACCCCTTTCAATATCTGATAGAAGCTGGGAGTTCCGTCTCCCCGAATGGACATGCATAAGAGATTGCATGTTGGAAGGTGTGTTCTTTTCTGGCTAGCCTATCCATGACCTTCTGTGGGTTATAACTCCCCCTGGACTAAAAACTCTAGAAGCCCATTCAAGCAATGCTGGCTATGTCATTTGCAGAGTCCTGAGTAAAATGGAAACAAGCCTCTTAATGATCTCAAAAATCACTAAGCATTTCAAGATGGCGACAGCAGAGAATTAAAGCAAGAGTGGGACTCTCCTAAGTATGGGGCCCCACGTGACTGCACAGGGCGTATGCCCATGAAGTCAGCCGTACTTTCAAGCACAGCATAGTGGCTGAGATTTCAGGTTCTGGTGCCGGACTTGCTGAGTTTACATCACAGCACTCCTTGAGATTTCTTGAGCAAGGCTCCTTTTTTTTGGTCTCACTTTTCTTTCTTGTAATGACGATACCTCCCACATAGGGCTATTGCAGAGAATAAATAAATTAGCATGTGAAGTATGTTGCTGATCCATTGTCACAGCATGTCACTCCCTTAGTTAAACTCTTGTCAATGGCCCCACAGTACGTGGGGCACCCCCCGCATCAGGCCTGTAAGGCCTGCTTTAGCTTCCTGCCCAGTTTCTGCTCCCCACCTCTGCTCTTCACACAGCATACTCAAGCCGTCCTTGCCTTCTGCTAATATTCACTGCCCACTCCAGCCAAGCTCTGCTTCCTCTCAGGGTCCTTGCACAGACTCTGCCTGGAGTCTTTCCCCAGGGCCAGCCAGTGCTCCTCTTTGCTCGAGCTCGTGCCAGGTCCCATGTCCCTCCCTCAGGAGGCCTTTCCTTCTTGTGTCCATCTCTCCTCCTTTCTGCTTTGTTAACCTGGCATCGAAACACCATTTACATACCATAAAACTCACTTCAAACAAAACCCCATCAGGTTCCGTGGTTCTCAGTGTACTTTCAGCCTTGTGCAGCCTTCACAGAAAGCTAACTTGAGAACATTGTATCTGCTGCCCCCAGACAAAGCCCTTTGCAGTTCCTCCCCGTCCCCGTCCCCGGCCCGAGGGGACCAGTAACCGGCGTTTGGTCTGCATAGATTTGCCACTACTGAACATTTTACGTAAACGGGATCACCCCATACACGGCCTTCCGAGTCTGGGTTCTCTCACTTAATATATGTTTCGGAGGTTCATCCATGGCATAGTGCATGTTAGTAACTTCATCTTTTGTTAATTGTCCATTAGCATTCTGTCGGTGGATAAACCACATGCATAGACGATGCTCAGTATTTTATGAATATTTACGAAGGGAAGGGTTTGCTTACCCATGAAACTGCACTCACAGTGTCCATTTGCTCCTCCAACTCTGCCTCTTTTGTCCCCAAGTTAATGAAATCCTTTCAGAACTGTGATCTCTGAACCTCTGTGTGATATTTGAGGGCAGGCAAGACATACAGAGCAGAGACACGTGCCTGTTGAGTGGCCCTTTGATGCCACGGAAGGAAAATAAAACTCAAATTTAGAAACTGCTATGATGTTTGGAGCATGATACTTACCTTGCAGTGGGCCACTTTGACTCACTGTGTGTGTGTGTGTGTGTGTGTGCGTGCGCGTGTGTGCATGCTTTAATGCATTCTCAAGCTAAGAAGGGGTGGAATTCTATTGTGTTACTATATAAACCAAAATGGCACGATTAATCTATTTCATTCAGAATTTCTGCAATTATTAAGACAATCTCCTAAAAACAAGGTGATGAAAAGAAAAGATGTTCAAGCCAACATTGCTCCTCCCCGACAGGGCACACCGGATTCCACAGAGGTTACCAGGGGAAGGACACTGCACTTCCTAGGGCTGCCCGATATGGCCACGGGACTCCTGGGCGCTCTCATTCCGTCCAGCCCCTGTTTCCTACTCCTGACTTCTGACCACATTCTTACACTTCAACGTCCTTGAACAGGGCCACTGACCTAACACACAACTTCTACCGTTTTGGCTCTAAGGATGCAGTTGAACTTTTCACCTTGTTCTGACCACGACCCTTGTCCAAGGCTGATGCCCTCTCAGTGTGTGCTAACGCACTGAAATCTGGGCAGTGCGGTTCGCCAGCCTCTGGTCTTCCCAGGCATGGTGGCCCATGGTCCCGACTTGCCTGAGACTGCCCTGCCGTCAGCGCTGAAAGACCCTCAGAGCTCAGGAAGCCCCTTGGACTGGGCAAAGGGGGATGGTTGGCCACCCTGTCCCCAGGTTTCTATGAAAAGTGTATGCCAAGGACCAGTGGTGCCCGTTCATTAGCCAAACCTCCTAGATTGGTCTAAAAAGATTTCTATCACCCTGTTTCCACTGCCCAGTGAAGAATCTGAGGTGAAATGCAAGGTGGGGTTAGAAAAGTCTTAGTAAATGTAACTGATTGAGCCAGAAATTTTCCTTATTTGTGAAAGTACGTGAACACTGAGTTACACGATGCTTCGTTCTGTGAATTGGAATCGAACTGTAAAACAGCCTGAATATTCAACCATAGGCCAATGATGAAATACAGTATGCATCCCTTCCATGAAATATTTTTGTGTTGCCTTTAAAAAATAAATGTAGAAGAATATTTAATGAGATAGGGAGGATGTTCACATTATTAGGCCAGGAAAAAAATCAACGTACACAATAATATGCTGGTAGGACTCTAGTTTTTGCAAGAAAAGAAATTCCGTGACACATATATGTATACCCGTGACAGATATTTACAAACCAAAATATTGCCGTGGGCGGTTGTAATACCAAGAGATGGTCTTGGGTAGCTGGGAGACAGGGCTTCGCCCCAGCCTCATCTCCATCAGCAACTCATTTGTACCTCCCAGTACCACAGGGTATTGCTGTGCGATGTAGCTTCAGGGCAAACATTCTAGGTAGGCTCTCTTCCCACAGGATTTTCCAGCCCTAAAGCCCCTCATTTACTCACAATCCCAGACCATCATTTTCTGTGGATGGTGGGATTATAGGTGATTTTTAGTTTCTTCTCATTTTGATTTTTTCTTGTTTTCTATTCTTTTATGATAAGCATATGTTATGTTTTTTTTGAAGTAATATAAATTATTCTTCATTGGTCATTATCCACTTGGCACAAATTAACTTACAAGATTCTTTTTGGTAACCTGGGGAAGCACTATAAGAACAGGATACAGGCTCACTCCTTTGTGCCGAGAACAGTGTGGCGACCCAGGTTTGGGCTCTGGAAACACACACGGCATCGCTCAGCTACGCTGGAAACTGAGGGAAAACGGTTGGGCTTAGGTGAGGGGTCCAAAATGGAACATAGAGCCCTGGCTGGTGTGGTTTAGTGGATTGAGTGCCAGCCAGGGAACCAAAGGGTCACCAGTTCAATTCCCAGTTGGGGCACATGCTGAGGTTGCAGGCTGGGTTCCCAGCTGGGGGCGCATGAGAGGCAACCACACATTGATGTTTCTCTCCCTCTCTTTCTCCTTCCTTCCCCCTCTCTCTAGAAATAAAGAAATAAAATAAAATGACGGAACATAGAAGGGAGAGGAATGGCTCGGAACCAAACCCTAAAGCTAATACAATGCTCCATACTTGAATTTTGGCATTATTTTCTGTGGAGTTGCATGGTTATATAGAAGCAAAACCCAGAATGCAAAAGAGTCTGTGAATGATAATCTTACAAAGGGTATGTTTAGTAAAATAATGGTTACCTTTCATGGCACACATAGCATGTGTCAGGCATTGTACAAGTGTCTAGTGCACTTTCTCTCTCTCTTAATGCCTCACAATAAATTTCTGAAGTTGCTGATAGAATAGATTAGGACATAGAAGCACAGGATATTAGGAAAGTTGGCAGAAACTCACAAAACCAGTAAGTGGAGACTTTGAGCTCAACGTTTGTCTGACCCCAATTATTTTCCTGTTTTCTTCCTTGAGGCCAGTAGGAATACTGACTTCTCTACTAGTCAGAGAAAGCAGCTGCTCTTAAAGGGGTCATCTGATTGGGTTACGGTCACCTGAGTGATAATCTTTATATGTTAATGTCACCTGAGTTGAGATGCTACCAGTAATGATTTGTGCAAAATCCCTTCGCTCAGGACCTAGATTAGTGTTTGACTGAATGAGCATGAGAAGGGAATCTTGAGAGACTAACTTTAGATTTTTGCCGACCACATGGACTCTTTCAAAATACTGGATTGATGATAATTGGGTTAATTTTTTATGTGACCTGGAATGATACTTCTTTTGACAGAGAATCAATTAATACTGGTAGACACTAAAACTAATATACTAAAGTTAAGTATTAGAATTCTATTCATAAAACACCCCCCATTCATTTTCTTCCTCATTGTAGACTCTTTGAGCTATAATACTATGATGTTTTGTCAAACATTTTTTGAAGTTTGCTGTTTGTTTGGAGTTCAAAGGAAATGTCACTTTCCAACTCCCCAATTTTTAATAATGCAAAATATTCTATAACCTATTCTGGATAAAAACACACTTGACAGAGAAATCTTTTCACTAAATAAGGGAAAACAGTGCATTAATGAGTATTTATTTTAATTTTTTAAAGAAACTGAGTATTGGCAGATCAGAAGTTGACAAAAATTATTCTGGTCCAATTTGCAGATCAAATGCAAATAGCCCCTTCTTTGCATTAATGGACTGAAATTGAAATGTTATATTTTCATTTGACACTGACAAAGAAAAAACACCCAGCAATATTCTGAGGCCAAAAATCATGGCTGGGACCACAAAGTCAGTCGTTTCACAACAACTTTGTTCCCCGGAGGCCGGCGTATTAAAAACGCTCACGATCTTATGGAAGTGAACTATTTTCTGAAGAGGAAGAAGATCTGATGAGCAGGCATCACTCAAAGCCACCTTGCTCCCTGAATCTGTCTTCTGGTTCCTTACGGGAAAACCCTGAAGTTTCAGGGTGACCACAGGTTATGATAATATGCCCGGAGAAAGCCAGAATTTCCCAGGTGACATATTGGCAGAATACACAAGATAGGTTTCATGGTTTGTGGAAAAGAGAGTTTCCGAACACTGCAAAAACCCTCAATATCTATCACTCGTTCATTCGTGCCAGGGTTTATTTATTGCTCGCCTCTAAGGTGGCGGGCTCTGCTCTAGACACCACGAGGAACATCAGACTACAGATCCATAACCAAATCACTGACTTGCTAAAAGCTGGGGAAGGAAGGCTGAGGCCGGGCGCACCAGCAGACTCTGCTGTCTTAACCATATCAGGTGGGATGCAATGTCACCATCGAGCCTGCAGCCTAATCGATATTTTCTAATGTGACATGTGATTGGCCCAGGTGGCTGGCCAAACATAACCCCCCCTCACAAAGGCCCTGGAGCAGAGAATGGCAAAAAACTGTACTGTCCTCAAAGTCACTTCCAATCTCAGATTCTACGTGCTTCCTCCAAACTGGGTTCTTTCCTTGAAATGCACAGCAGAGATGCCCTGAGGAGTGACAGGAAATGGATACCCTCCCCTGAGAACTATTTCCCACCTAAAATGAAATTACCCGTGGTAGGCTGGCTAATGGCCTCTAAAATGCCCATGTTCTAATCTCCAGAACCTGGGAACATGTTCCCCTATAGAAAAAGGGACTTGGCAGGCAGGAGGAAACCAAAGATCTTGAGGTTGGGGAGATCAGTTTGGACTATCAAGACAGGCTCCAAGGAATCATAAAGATCCTTACAGGGGGGAGGCACAGGGTCAGAGCCATTGCTAGGACATTGGAGGACAGAAGAGGTTGGAGTAACTTGAGGAAGGGGCCACAAGCCAAGAAACGCAAGCAGCCTCGAGAAGCTGAAGAGCCCAGGAAACACATCCCCCCCAGCGCGTCTAGAAGGAGCCAGCCTGCTGACAAGCCAATGTTAACTGAGTGAGACTGACTTAGTTAGACTTCTGACCTCCAGTGCCGGAAGGTGAATTTGTGTTGGGTTAACCCACTCAGTTAGTGGTAATTGGTTACAACAGCAGTGGAAAAGGACACATCATTGAAGATGTGTCTTGAAATTGTGTCTGATTTCTTTAAAAATATTTTTTATTTAATGATATTTGAGAGAGAGAGAAATGTCAGTTTGTTGTTCCACTTACTGACGCATTCATTGGTTGATCTTGTATGTGCCCTGACCAGGACTTGAACTTACAACGTTGGTGTATTGGGATGGTGCTTTAACCAACTGAGCTACCCAGCGAGGGCTCTAACAATTACTTCAGAATATAGTAAGTGTAGCCCCTTTCACCTGGGAGAGCCATGCAATTATTGAAAATGTTCAGATACATTTCTTATAGCAGCTCGTGCCTCAAAGCCTTCACTACGTGTCAGGCACCATTGTCGGTGCTCGTCGGGTATGTTAATAGCTAATTTAATCCTCAGGCGAACTCTTTGAGGTAGGGCTATGATCATGCAGTTTAAGCAGTGAGGAAACTGAGGCACAGTATCCCAGTTACTGGCAGAGTGGGCACTTAAACCCCTTGGACCACGCTCCACTGTCCCTGTCACCATGGGAACACCCCTGGACACACTGTCCAGTTGGACATTGTAGAGAGATTTCATCTTTGAGCAAAGCCAGAAGTCACTTCGAATAAAGGATAGTGAAAGAGGCCAGGTTGTTTTGCTGAGTTAAAACTGCTTTTGATCTGTGATGCATTGTAATTAGAATGATTATAATCTCGTTAGCTTGCTGCCCTCGTGGGCTCATCAGGCGGCCCCTAAAAAATTTTGCTAAAATGTCTTTGCAGGCACAGCCACCATGTTGGGATAAGTGTTTCATCCTCGCAGGGCACTGCTTTGAAGGAAAACCTCTGTTTCACTACGGACCCCCTAAGTACATCCTCTTAGGAGTATTTGGGAAGATGAGGAAGGGTTTTCACACTAAAGAGAATGAAGGGAGAGACACAGGGTTCTCAGGATTCTACCTTGACTCCCCTAACAGGCTGCCGGCCACTCGTCACTACTTGGAGTTCTTGACTCTGTCTACTTCACTGAGTCTTCTCTGCCTTTCATGAGGTCACTTTGTATTTACTGAGCACCTACCATGTGCTAGACACTGTTGATCCACGTGAGGGCTCAAATCAGCACTTCTTTGCCTTTTGGGGTCATTTCTGTGTATGGATAGACCATATTTTGTTTACCCCTTTCCTAGCCATTGGGCACCTTTGGGCACTGTGAATAGCGCTTCTGGGAATATTGGCGTTAAAGTTTTTGTTGGTACCCCTGCGCCAGTTCTTTCAGGTGTATACCTGGGAGTGGAATTGCTGGGTTGTATATGAACTCAGGAACTGCCAGACACAAAATGCACCTATTGTATGATTCTGCTTTTAGGAAGTGCCCGGAATTGGTGGGCAGATCAGCGGTTGGGGGAAGGGGAAATGGGGAGTTGGTGCTTAAATGGTTGCAGGGTTTCTTTTGATGAAAATGTTCTGAAAGTGGATAGTGGCGAGGGTTGCACATTGCCAGTGCACTAAAAGCCATCGGCGTGTAGGCTTCACGACGGTCAGAACGGGGAATTTTATGTGCTGTGTATTTATCACAACTGAGAAAGAAAAGAGCAGCCAGCTCCCAGCCACAGTGAGTAGAGATGAACCGTGTCTAAGTCAGTTTTTAATAACAGGCACTCATATGTGCTGAAAAAAATGAAAAGAAGTTGAGTAAGAGGGTGGAGGGGGATGGAGAGGGTTTGCTCCTAGACAGGGGAGTCAGGCAGGGTCCACCTGGAGAGGTGACCCCAGGCAGGCAACGCAGGGGTGGGGGGCAGGCAACGCAGACCTGTGGCATTACAAGCTCTTCTGTCTCTGTGGTTGTCAGCCGGCGGGGGCGGTGGGGGGGGGGTTCACTCCCCGGGGACATTTGGCCAAATCTAGAGACCTATTTAGTTGTCATGACTTGGGATGGGGGTGCTATGGGATTCCAGTGGCTAGAGGCCAAGGGTGCTGCTAAACATCCTACAGTGTACAGGACACGCCCCTGCACGACCCGGCCCCCCGGGGCAGCCGAAGCTGAGACATCCTGGTCGGACCTCTTCGCTTCTGAGCCTTAACAGCCGTGGGAAAGCGGTCACTTTTGCCCAATGGGGGGCGAAGGGCGGCTCTTTCACGTTCCCGTCTGGCTACTCCTCTGGTCTTGACCCCTGTGTCCACAGAATGAGCGAGACTAACCGCACCCCACCCCCTCCGCCCTGCAAGACACTTGACTACGTGAGGATCAGTTAAGCTCCGAGACTGTCCCCGTGTACCCTGAACACAGACTCCCACGTAAGCCTAGAACAGGATGAAGATGCTCGCAGGAACAGACTGGAGACGCTGTGCATTGCGGGGGTGGGGGGAAATTCAGCAGACGCTTCCACAAGATCAGGGTTGAGCTGGCTACAAAACAGCCGAAAATATGAAATCCATCCCCCCCGGACCGGCGCAGACGCACTGTTTCCCCATTTTAACTCCAGGCGGACCTCTCAGGCCTCCCCATGGCTTCTCCTGGTAGAAGCCAACCAACCAATCCCTCTTCCTGAGAATCCGGGCGGGAAGCGGCCATCGGCCAGTGGACTGGCCTCTTCCCGCTTGGCCTCTTGCCGCTGACGGGGCTTGCTGGAGGAGCGTCCCTTGCCCGGGCCCTGGAGGAGTTCTCCACGCCCACCTTCACAACCACACCAAGTTATTTCCTGTCTTTATCGGGGAGATCAAACCCACCCACAGATGTCACATTTCTCAAATTCCATCAGTAGATCAGACAGGCCGTCTCTGCAGAGGGGACATTCCAGCCAGCAAGTTCAGAGCACGCTGGCTTCGAGGGCCCTTCCCTCCCTACTTCCCGAGCCTTTGTTTGTCTCTGCGATGCTGATAAATCAATCCATCAAAAAATTTCCTCAGTGAAACTCAATCAAGAAAGGTCATGTCAGCGGGAGAGGAACAGATTAAATTAGCATCAAATTAGACATGGAAAGTGAGTTCTGTCAAAATCATCGCAGCGCTCAGCACAATTAGAATATGTTAATTATGCATTTCATTAAGGTGGATGTGAGATGAAATGTCACTGGGGTAGGCATCCGAAAAAGGGAAGATTGCCAGGCACAACTTTCTGTAGACAATGTGTGACACCTTCATTAACATCAAGAATCACAAGTCTGCCTTGACTTTTTCTGTAAAGGATTAAACCATTAACTGTTTGCTGGCTCCTCTCATTGGCGCGGGGGTCCCTGTCCTCAGAGTGGGCTGGCCCCTCCTGAGTGACTGGCTTTCTCTGCCGCCGCCATGGCCCCAGGGGCTGCTGGGAGTGCCCGGTGGGCAATGGAGAGGGTGGCGGGTTTTAATGAACTCCCTGGAAGCTTGTCGGGGATCACGCCACCGCCTTAGGGGTGGCAGAATGCTGAGAAGGAGAGAGGAGAGAAATGAGGGGTGAGGATTACAGAGGGAGGGAGACGGCACAGAGGCGAGGCTCTTGGCCTCATTCTTGGGGATGAAAGATATAATCAACGTAATGGGGGGCTGGCGGCAGGGGATCAGATTTATAAACTTACACCCGGCAAACTCTAATTTGGTGGATTATTTTGCAGATCGCTGTCAGAGTCACGGGGACGAGGAGGCTTTTTCCTAAAGTCGTTCCCCGTGAGGCAGCTTCATCAAAAAGGAGTTTCAGTCTGTGCTGTTTCCTTCTCCTGCCATTTCTCACAGCATGCCCTTTCTGTGGCGTTCTCCACCGGGGAGGGATGGGACCTGGCCTCTGTGTGGCTTCCCTTCCTGGTCGTCACTGTTTGTCTACTCAGTCCCCTTTCCCCTCCCACACTGAGAAAAATTCCCAGGGACCCAGCGGCCATGAGACCCGTCTTCAGAGGATTTCCCATCACCCCTCGGTGGCATGTTCTCTGTACCTCACACATGCTGTCCCTCTGCTGGGATCCCCACCATGAACTTGTTTGCCCTGCTCTGCAAACCCTTTGCTCTGTGCCTTCCTCGAGTGTGTTCCCTCAGCCTCCGCCACTGGACCTGCGTTCGATGCCCTGTTTGTTCTCAGGGGATCCTGAACTTACATAAACTTACCAGAGTCAGTTTTTGTTGTTTGCTCCCAAATGGCTCTGACCTACACTCAAACTGTTGTGCTCCTTGCAATGTGCTGCAGTTGCTAGTTGAGGTGTCTGTCTACTCTCCAGGTGGCAAGTTCTATATTTCACTGTCTGTTTTTTTTTAAATTTCTATTTCTCATCCTGTCTGGTGTGGCTCAGTGGGCTGAGCACCAACCTGGGAACCAAAGGGTGGCCGGTTCGATTCCCAGTCAGGGCATGTGCCTGGGTTGTGAGCCAGGTCCCCAGTAGGGGGCGCTCAAGAGACAACCACACATTGATGTTTTTCTCCTTTTCTCCCTCGCTTCTCCTCTCTAAAAATAATAAATAAAATCTTTAAAAAGTTTCTATTTCCTGGTACATGCAAGGTGCTTGACAAATATATCTTAAATAGATGAATGATGAGGTTATAGGATTTTACCATGGCATAAGTTCTGTTTTTTAGGGGCTGGAGAGAAAGCAAAGGTCATAAACTTATTTCTGGCCTTCCTCAACAGGGTCACTATTTTTATAGTAAAGTGACACATACACATGAAATACATATATTTCTGACATTGCCAGTTGGAATTCATTTGCTCCAACGCCCTATGTAAACACATCATTTGCTGCCATTTTTTCCTCACTTGTACGCCACTAGGGAATTATTTTGTGAATTTACCTGATTTCCGCCCCCCCCCCATGTTTCTTCTCTCCTTCTACCCTCTTTCCTCTCTTCTTTCTTTCTCATTTTCTTTCTCAACAATCAGATCTTGGTTAATGACCAAACCCAGGAAGCAGTCAATTTTTATCCAAATTATATCAGGCATTCGCAGGGTGGAAAATAACCTCTGTCTGAACTACCGTGGCTGAGCGGACAGGGTGACCGGCTGAATGGGGGCGGAGGCCTGTTTTCTGCTCAGTAACCTGAGAATAAACCCTCACTGCATGCCTTCACTGAGAGAGCGCAGGCAAAATGCAAAGCCTGGGGCCTGGCACATCATAAATCCCTAATAAATGACAGTGATAATGATGGGTGAGGGGGACGATGACGATAAGAACCCGGAGCTGGCATCGGTGCAGCGTCCAGAAGCTTGGGACACAGCCTCAAGTCCTATTCAGAAATAATTGCATCAGCAAAAATATCTCTATTTACAGGGAGAACAGACAGCACTGGCTACCGCTGCCCATTTTATATTTTGCGTGAGAACAAGGACACACGCAGGGGACTGGGACCCTGTGGCAGCAAGCCTCCGGAGCTCTGAGGTTCTGCAGTGAAACTTTGCCATGTGCCGGAGGCCCAGAGGAATTCCAAGGGAACTGACAGGTGAAGCCCAGAGTTCTGGGGGAGCCCCGGACAGGCTGTGAATGCCTGGCTCCCCAAACTGTCTCATCTTCTGGGGCCCAGGCCTGTGAGAAAGGCGAGGGTAGTGGAAATCACTGAGCCGGCCCTGATTTGACAAAGCCAACGGCCTCACCTTGGGAGCTGGTGGGAGGGGAGGAGGGAGAGGGCCATCCAGGTACAAAGCTTCCTCCCTCCCAGCCTGCCCGCCTTCTAGCTTCCTGTCATCGCTGCCATTGATATTAAAATCAAGGGGTTGGCGCAAAGCTCCTGGAAGCAGCAGCACTGGCAGAAATCCAGGCGGGCTCTAATGAGCCTCACCTGGGCTAATTACATCTTTTACGAACCCTGCTGGGGAGGCTGGAGTTGCCTGCCGGTTGGTCGTCCAGGACGACAGTGTCTGGGATTTCTCGGCTCCGAGAATCCGTTCTCGCTGCTGGCATGCAGAGCTCCAGAGGGCTGGACAGTGAGTGGCCCGAGGAACACAGGCGACTTTCCTGTGCGGGCACAAGGCAGTTCCCCATCTCTCCCCCAGTGAAAACGAAGCTCTGAGGAGGGACGACATCACTCCCAGCCTGGCTCCTCCCGATGGGCGCCCCTGCCATCTGGCGATCCGTGTGGGCTCTCAGGCCTCACCCCAGATTTATGGGATCCAAGTCTGCAATTTGGGCCTGGCCAGCTAGCTCGGTTGGTTAGAGCATCGTCCCAATGTGCCAAGGTTGCAGGTTCAATTCCAGGTCAGGGCATGTGCAAGACCCAACCAGTGAACGTATCGATGAGTGGAACAACACATCAGTGTTTCTCTCCCTCCCTCCCTCCTTCCCTCCCTCCCTCTCTAAAATCAATAAATAGAAGTTAAAAAGAGAAAGAATCTGCATTTTTAACAAGATCCTCAGGTGATGCCGTCAAGCGTGAGAGACCCTGGTACCCCACTTCCACATGGGGAGACATTGTCCCTCCAAACTGTGCACTCTCCCGGGAAGCATGTCCTAGAAGTACAGAGCACGGGGGACTTCCAGAGGCCTGGCTGGGGGTCGCCTCTCTTCCACTTGTGACTTGGGCCAGGGACTGAAACTCCTCGGGCCTCAGTTTCCCTATCCGTACAAAGGGCACACTATTAGTCTCCACCACACAGGGAGACTGCGAGGATGGGGTGGAACAATCTGAACAGGCTTCTCAGCAGGCCCCTGGGACACAGCGGCTCTGAAGGGCATACTGTGGCTGATGCTATTCGGGAACCACTGGCCTTCAGTGAAAACGCAAATGCTCCTTCAGTCCTTGACTGGTTATCACCTTGGACATCAGCAGCCCCATCTGTGAAATGGAGCAGTAGTAGCTGTCCCTTCAGATTTGGGTGGGGCTGAGAAGAGACACTATGGGGTGATTGGCCAGGGCTCCTTAACACCTGAAGGTCATCAAAGAAAAGGGAAGTCTGGGAAGCTGACCCGGCACGCAGGAGCCGATGGGGACGTGGGAACTAAGTGTGGCGCATTCTGCGTGGGTTGTGGAGCAGGAAAAAGGCATCAGGGAAAATTAAGTGAACTGGAATCAAGTATGGATTTTAGTTAATAATGTATCGATACTGGTCTATTAGTTGTGACAAACACACCTACTTATAATATACAATGTTGAGAGAACAGGATGTGGGGCTTATAAAAATTCTACGTGAGCTCCTCCGCGTTTCTCTGTAAATCTAAAGCTGTTCGAAAAAGCACAGTGTCTTTAGAAATAAGGGAGAGAGCACATGAGGAACCTTAGCTAAGGTGACCAAGTAAGTCCAGTTTCAGGCCCCAAACTCCCATGTGCCAGGAAACCCCCTGGTCTTAGGCAAACCGAGACAGCTGGTCACCCCAGAGTCTGGCCAGAGTCTGGCACAGCTCAGGAGCCTGAAAAATGTTAGTCATTATATTCGCTATATGGGGGGCAGCTCAGCGAATGCTCTGGAAGATTGGGGATCGGAGATGAATGAGGGAACCCGAGAAGCTCTGACTCTAGATGCTCCAGGTTACCACGACTCCCGAATCCACCCACACGGACAGAACTTCTATTACCCACTTTCCCGGGGACACCTGGCAGGATCGGATGCCCACGCTCACCGCCAGCTGTCACCTGCGGTCCAGTGGTTATACTGTTGGGGCCGGCAGGGAAGACTTGCTCTTGAATCGTACCTTTTCCCCCCATCATCTTAGGGATCATGTGTTTGCAAAACCTGCCTTTGCTAAACTTAAACTCATTCCCTCTTGTTTTTGGTGTAATCATCTCTCCCCCAGGGTGATTGGTGCTGATGCCTGGGAGCGGAAGGAGAGCCGATGCAGTAACACCAGGAAAAATCCCAGTGAGTGGTTGAAGGTATTATCCTATCATCTACCACCAACAATATGAGCTCTGCATCGCCATCCCCAAATATCCTTGCACACATTGTTTATGAAGACAGAAAAGCTCACAGGGGATTACGTTGGTGGGCCACTGGGAAGGATCCCCACAGAGCCTTGAAGTCCTTACTTAGATTCCATCTCTTCCAGGAAGTCCTCTCTGATTGCACCCTGCTTGAGGTAGCAACTCCCTCTGAAGCTCCTGTTACACAAAAGCTGTGTCTCTCGCCTTCTGTTTTCTCTTCTCTGTTCTGTGGACCCATGGGAGGCAGCTGTGGGGCAATGGGAACCCTCAGGGTTTGGCAGGTGGACAGGTGTGGGGTGGATCCTGAATCTGTCTCAGCTCAGACAAGCTGTCGAACCTCCCCAAACCTTAATTTCCTGATCAGAAAAGGGCAGCATAACCCTGCCCACTCCGCTGGCTGGTTTGTTTCGGTGCTGTGGTTGTCCCTTTAATTTCTGTTGTTGCACAAGTTTGAGGTCTGTTAGAATGTAGGCACGGTCAAGCCCGGGCCTTATTGGTCTGTCTGTCCTCAGCCCACTCGAACCCCAGCACAGACCACAGTCTCTGCTGCACTGGCTGGGTCGGTGAGTGAGGTCCGTTCCCTACGCTGGCTGCTTCTTTCCACACACATATGAAGGCATTCCGAACCTGCGGTGACACTCAACAGTTCCGTCCGTGGGAAAACGAGCTGCAACGCAGTTCATAACAGGCCGGCAGACGTCCTCCGTCTCACACAGTTTGCCAGAAACTGACATCTTCTCTTCTTCGCCGTAGCGACTGGAGGACTTCCCCGCCTTGCAACGCGGTTTCTACACTGAGTTCAGGCACGCTGTGGGCAAGGACTGGGAAGGAGCCCTCCCCACTGCAGACGAATTCCAGGCAGATGTCAGATAAGCACGCTGGAATAAACCGAATGTCATTTTTCTCTTTAATCGCTGGCTTCGGAGGGGCTGAGGCTCCCTGCACCTTATCAGTGTGCTGTCGTCTTTGATTTCCCAGTCACATGTCATGCGGTTTTTTGTTTGTTTGGCTTTTTTTTAAGTGTCAAGATGATGAGGGGGCAGGAGGGAGGAGGTAGAGAGGATTATAAGTTTAGGTGAACCTAAAAATACATAACCTCTGACGAGTCTCGGTCAGTAGGGTTTCGGGGTGACCACGGCAGCCGAGGAAATAGCGCTGGTTTTCCGAGTACTGTTGGGTCAGAGCAGACCCGGAGGGCTTCCTTCCCTTCGCTCTGTCAGTTGAGAANCATGCGGTTTTTTGTTTGTTTGGCTTTTTTTTAAGTGTCAAGATGATGAGGGGGCAGGAGGGAGGAGGTAGAGAGGATTATAAGTTTAGGTGAACCTAAAAATACATAACCTCTGACGAGTCTCGGTCAGTAGGGTTTCGGGGTGACCACGGCAGCCGAGGAAATAGCGCTGGTTTTCTGAGTACTGTTGGGTCAGAGCAGACCAGGAGGGCTTCCTTCCCTTCGCTCTGTCAGTTGAGAACTTTTCATCCTTCCGGCCCTTAACTTAAAGCGATACTTCAGAGGACTTTTCGGTTTAAGAACGGCGTGCCTCGCCACGAGCAACTGTGTGCAGACTGGTGAACCGGGGTTCGCTTTGCTTTGGCTCTTGGGCTGTAACCCACAAGACGTTAACGTGGAGGATCTGCGGGAGGGCGCACTGCGCTTCTGGTCACATCTCTTTGCAACTCCTGTTTTTTTTTTAAATTCTTTCAAACCCAAAAGAGAAAAAGTTGTGTGTGAGACTTAGGTATGAATAGAAGTATGTGGAGGCAGAAAGCGGTGATCAGGGGCTGGCAAGCTTATTCCGGAAAGATCCAGATAGTAAAGAGGAAAGATTTTAGGGTTTGGGGGCCATACAGTCTCTGTTCCTACTACACGACTCTGCTGTTGGATCCTGAAATCAGCTGAGGGTGATATGTGAACAGATGGGCATGGCAGTGCCCAATAAAACTCTATTAATGAAAACAGGGCTGGTGTGGCTCAGTGGATTGAATGCTGGCGCCTTTGAACCAAACAGTCGCTGGTTCGATTCCCAGTCAGGGCACATGACTGGGTTGTGGGCCAGGTCCCTAGTAGGGGGTACATGAGAGGCAATCACACACTGATATTTCTCTTCCTCTCTTTCTCCATCCCTTCCCTTCTGTCTAAAACAAATAGAATCTCAAAAAAAAAAAAAAACAAAAAACAAAAACAAAAACAAAACAAACCCAAAACAGACAGTGGCAGGATTTGGCTGTGGGCCTCAGTATATCAACCCTGATCTAGAATTTGTGTGCTAAACATTAACATCTAGTAAAATGTTACACATACACATTAACATCTTTCTCCCTCCCCCACCCCTCCACCCGTGTGTCTACTTGTGTGCTTTAATTTCTTTTCAGTGGGCATTTAATACTCATATGATTTATTTACAAAAATAATGTCCTTGCAGGTTTGGATGACCTGTTGGTTTGATTTTAGAAAAGATAGAAGAAACTATCTAGACTATTGTAATGAACTTGAGCTCTTTTCCTCTTTTCTCCTCGCAGCCATTATCCATGTGATTAGTCCCCGTGCAGGAGTGTGCTGATCCAGTCTCCCCGTGGGCTGACCTGGTTAAGGACTCCAGCGGGCTATGGTCAGCCGTGAGTCGCCCCAGGGCCCAGAGACTGAAGCGGACGAGGCTGATCAGAGCCCACACACAAAGCAGCGCTTTCCGGGGGTCAGTTGGTGGTGAATGCATCTCAGCGCTGGGTCAGCGAGCAAGATGGACCTGGGTCTGCCTGCGACCACGGGCCTGCACTTGCTGCTTCGTAGGACACACAGGAGGAGAGAGGCTCTTTTATTCTGTTTGATTTTTATTTTAAGTTAATTTTGCCGTTAACAAGGGGCAACCAGGGTGTCTCCTGAAGGTTTGGCGCAGAGATCAAGGATGAAGATGATCACCCTGGACGGCTGTGGAAGCCGGGCTCTAGACGAAACAGTCTAGACAGACAGTTGTCTCTCCGGTTTTTAAAGTTCAGCAGGAAAGGAGACAGAAGTTGAAGTTCTTTGGCACATGCTTGCCAGTGATGAGAGGCATTCCCGTTTTATATCAAGCTTAAAAACTTTCTGACGGCGGTAGTCAGACCTTGAATTTATGGGAGAACCTGCTTTTCTAGAAGAAAAAATGATGTTTGCCTGGGTGTTAATTCTTGGCCCAAGGCCCAAAGCCTAACATTTTATAGAAATTATCAATAATAGTATGTTTAATTGCTAATTCAGCTAACTATTCACCACCTGCCACTGGTGGATATAAAATTTCTAAAGTATATGTCAAATAGACTATGGGGTTATGGCCTTGAAGTGTGTAATTTTCTTTATTGATATTCTACCCCTAGCCACAAAAAGATTTAAGGTGACATACAGAAGAAATAAATAATAAAACTAAGAGAAGGAGGAGGAAGCAAAGATCTTCAGGATAAGAATTAAAATAGTTCTGTGATCAACCATTCAATTTGGATACGAGCTTCCTGGCAACCGACGCAAAAAGGGGACAGTACAATGTTCAATCTTCTCATGATCAGAGTGGAAAGATGCCAAGTCCTCACTAAATTAAAAATTGAAATGTCTTACCACAGATTCCAAGTGGAGAACAATCAATTATCAATGGATTATCAATAATAAGTTGTTTGTCAGCTGGGGCATAGGTGTTTAGTGCATTTGACACACTCCATGGACCTCATGCTCTCTCATCAACGTCGCACAGAATCCAAGTCATTAAGTCTCTGTCGTGGTGAGCTGCTCAGGAACAAGTGTGTAAAGCCCAACCCCAAACCTCTTACAAACAGAGCTGGGGTGCTTGCTTCGTGTGGATTTCTTACCAGATGCAGCACAGCGCTTGCTGCAAGGCGCATGCAGTTCCCGGAATTAACTCTGTCCCACGAGTTTGCCCCCACTGGTCACGATGAAACAGGCGGTGCGCACTCTCTGGGAGATCAGCATTGTCTTGTCTATCTTCTCCTCCCATTTCACCCTCTCTCACCCCACCTTTAAAACCCTCCGGTGATTCTCTTGGCCTACTCTTGGGGATGGCCTTCAGGTCCCTGAATGGTCTCGCCCTTCTTGTCCCTTTGAACTCACCTCCTCCCACTCATTTCACCAGGCTGCAGCTTTAAGGCCTTTCTCTCCCTCCAGCGCTCGGTCCGCTCTGGTCTTGGCCACTGTTCTTTGTGTGGCTGAGCCACCTCCCTACCCCCAACCATTGCAAAAGGTTTCACGCTGGCCAGCCATTCCTTGATCATTGTTATACACTATTTCACCACCATCCCAGGTCACACGTGCCACAGCCTGTTTTGATACCGTCCAAGCTCTCGCCCCACCCAGAAATAGTCTTGTTTATTTTCTCTCTTTGAATGGGGTCATAAGCTGGTCCTGCAGTGGGCAGGCCCTTCCTCCGACTGTTCACTGCCTTGTACGGTGCTTGGCACCTGGCAAGCACTCAGTCAATATTCATTTGCATCAAAGGATGAACCGACAGGCCACTGCAGCACTAATGCTGCATCCCTGGAAGTCAGCCCTGGATCCGCCGCTGGCACCGTGGGAAACCCAGCTTTTGGGGCCAATGCACTTGTTGCTTATGATAGACAGTGGCCCAAGTGACTGGGCAAGAGTAATTACTCAGGAACCTGAGAGCATTGTGATGTCCCACAGTCCGTGTCCTGACGACAGGACCCTCCCTGGACGGAAGGAGCCACCTGTGACCTGTGGTTTCCAGTTGGATGTGTTCTACCCAGCAGATGCAACAGACGCCTGTGGTCTGGAGCGGCCCCAGCTCTCAGGGGCTCTGTCCCCAGGGTGATTTGAGAGCAAGGCTCAAGCGCACCTTCCCCTGCATCCTCGTCATCCTTCGTACACAGCCCTGTGGCATGGATAGCACACGGGGCTTCAGGTCGCCATGACCTTGCTTTCAAATATTTTCCGGGACATGCTCAATTTCAAAGATCCTCACCTTCGATTCCTCTGGGCACAGCTCAGCTCAGCTACTACAGGAGCTCGTTTTCATCTCAAAAATCTGATGGTAGCGACTGTGGACCTGCCGACTCTTGCCTGGTTTGCAGGGCATACGGCACAAAATCCCCCCGCGTGGGTCCGAGGTCTGTGAGCACGGGCTTGCTGACGCGGGGCCCTGGGGGTCTCCCAGTGCTTATTTCCCCTCAAGTCCCATCTCTCCTGTCCACCCCTTCACACAACAAGATATTTCCGCTCTTCCTAATAGCAGGGGCTTTCCCAATGTGATGGCACTTCTCCACCACAAAACACAGTTCAGTTGTCACATCATTGGCACTGTGGCACGCGCCACCATGAGCCAAGAACAGCGAAGCACGACTGAGAGGTGGGGGTCGAGTGGTTGAGTCGGGGCGCTGCCTGGGCAGTGGCCTGGCTCCTTCTCAGTAACATTGGGGACGCAGATCAAACTGACGTCACGGCAAAAAGATAAGCCCCTATAGCTCTGTCCCGTGGAGGGCAGGGGGACTAAGTGGCCACAATTGCAAATAAGTCCGAGACCCTGACACATACAAACTGAGCTGGGAGATCTGTTTATGCGGCTGTTTACCCCAGTGAACTGTGAGCTTGTCCGGGAGAGGGGCCCCGTCTCATCCATCTTTCTTTCCGTAGTGACCGACACAGAGAAGGCCAGCACGCGCATGTATTGACTGAAACGATAGCATCCGCACAGGGTTGTCCTCCCACTGGTACCTGCAATTCCACCATTAGCAACGCACTTGCTTGCACCAGGGCCCCTACCCAAGGCACCAAGGCTGCCATTTCTAGGACTGCCGGGTCCCTCATTTATCTTTCTTCTATTTCCACGAATCCCAAAACTCATACAGTAGCAAACACAAACAAACAAACAAACAAACAAACCAGCCCCCTCTCCCTAGATGTGGCCGATTCCCTGAGCAGGAAGATGTGCAGCCTTTTGGGAGAGCTTCCAGAGGCTGAACTCCTGGCTGGGATGCAGGTGGATGCTCCCAGCCAGGGCCTCCTGCGAGGACCGGACATTCCCTCCACTGGGGGGGCAGCAGTGCCTGCAGGTTTGGCCCCTTGCTCTCCCTGGGCTGGCTTCCCTGTCCAAACACAGCTGCCTCTCCCCTGTCCCCAACCAGGTGCTGCACCCCCACCTTCCTCTTTACTAATGAAAATCACCCCTTCTTCTTAGTCATGAATGGCCGGGTTGTAACAGGCCCTGGGCTGGGAGAGGAAGTCAGGCAGGTGAAGCGGTGCAGGGCAGGGCTCCGCGGCCCTGAATGAACCACCTGAAGTCTCAGCTTGAGTGAGTGAGCGCGACTGTGGGTATGGACGCCCCGAACAAGACGTGAAAAAGTAAAGCACTTCAGGTGTAAACATACATGCTCTACTTCCACAGTGGCCCGTTCTGGGTGCAGTTTAACTGAGATCGAACACGGCTTCCAGACCATTCCGTCCCCTTGCTAAGCCTCTCCCCCGGTAATCAGGCCTCAGAAACCCTGCCAGGCACAAGTGTTTCGTCGTGGCTGGACCTGCACCAACTGTTGCCACTCTGTTTATTAATTTGGCCATTTGTTGATTCACAATGCAACCGGCCAACACCTGCTGAGCACACAGCTGGCTGCCCCACTCCAGGCTGAGCCCTGGCCACCCACATTCCCTGTGCCCGTGGAGGAGGATGTAAATGAAGGGCATTTGCTGATGCACTGAAATCGCTACTGTAGCGGAGGGACCGCCCAGTGCTGTGAGGTCATGGGGGAGGAGCTACTAGCCCTGCTCAAGAAGGCCAGGAAGGCTTCCCCGAGGAGGTGGCATCTGATTGGAGGCTTAGAGGATGACCAGGGGAGTCAGCTTCTTTCTCTTTCTCTCCCACCGAAACTTGTGCTTCGGACCTGTCTCTGTTACTCCGGGAGTACCTTGTGTGGAGGGGGCGGCTCTGTGCTCGCTGACGCTCCCTCTAACTCTGATACCTGCGTCCCAGAACCTGAACTTCCAACCTTTGGAGCCATCTGCATGGGCGAACGCATTCCCCCAAGAAGATGTGAGTTAGGAAACTTTCACGAGGGAGGAGTGACATGAGTGAGTTTAGAGAGACGGTCATAGAATGTTGGACGGGGGCGGGGCACAGGATGTGTCTCCTTGGAACTCTTATGTGCCGATGGATACATGAAGGTCAGGAGGGGTCAGGAGGGGTCAGGAGGGGTCAGGAGGGGCTGAGAGTCAGAGCCCGGGCCTCCACCCCAGCCTCTTGCCCCTGCGTCCAGGATATACCCCTTGTCAGGGGTCTCACAGGATCTGATCAACAAGGTGTGATAGAGCATTCTGGAGAGACAAAGATGGAAAGAATCCTTACACTGTAATTGTCCTTCTTTCATTTAGTTATCCATTTAAGCCTTGAACCTTTAACTCTGCCATTCACTCATTCATTCTTCATTCATTCAGTTATTTGTTTACTCATCAAACAAATATTTCCAGAATATTTGGACTTTGTATAGCTCTCACGTTGTGGAATATTAGGGACTCAGTCGAAGATGGCACATCAGTGTGGGTGTGTGAACCAAGGAAGGTCATTTGGTAAGAGTCACCTAGAACCCTGTGATGAGAGACGTTCAGAGGCTCAGGTGAGTGTCCCAATCCCAGTGACACACCGGCAGTCACAGTCCTGACATTTTAGAAAGAATCTTCCCCCAGTCCAAAGTCTTCTGTCCCGACCAAGGTCTGGGGTAAGGCCACCACCTTGTCTCAGTTTGCCGAGGACTTCCCCGGTTTCAAACCAAAAGTCTGGCATCTTGTTTAAACCCCCCCCCCCCNCCCCCCCCCCCCCCCCCCCGCCCCCGTGGTCTTGGGCAACCTGGCAAGGTCGGCCATCCACCCTCTGGGCAAAGGTGCTGAGGGGTGGGGCTAAACACTCACAGCCCCTAAGGCACTCGTTTCCATGGACACTGAACACCAGTTCTGGGCAGAGTGATGTTTCCTTTCCATGGGTAACTCACGGTTTCTTAGGTTAGAATTTCAGTGGGAGTTAGCCTTCTTACTGGAAAACTGCTTTGTACCGGATAATGGGCCCCGGGCTCGGTGTGCCTTTGCTCTAGGGCTGTCCCCAGTGACCTTGGGAGACAGGAGGAGCCCAGCCTTGGGTGCTAAGGGGGCAGAGACCTCTGATGCCTCTTTCACAGGCTCCGGGGGAGGCAGGAAAGGCCAGCCAGTGCCACCCAGAGGTGCAGCTAGGGGACGAGGCCAGAAGAGCTGGATTCAAGTCTTTTACTTACAAAATGAAATTAGGCATTATTTCTAATCTCCATGAACTTGCCAAGAGAGGATACAAATCTTGAGCCCAGCGAGGCTGTCTTCCTGCTCAACGTTGCTCAGCTAAGAGTAGCAAGGGCTCAGATTCCGTGAGCCCAGTGTCCATGCTCTTCCCAGGATGTCCTGCACCATCCTGTCACCACCTACACCGTGGCAGTTAGAGCCCAGAGCCACCCCTAGCCACAGCGACGCAGAAGGACGGCTACCATATTGGTGTCCCCAGAAAACTCTCCCTCTGGGCTGAGTTTTTAGGGATGGGCTTCTTGGTGCTGGGGGGAATAAGTATCGCTTGTGCGTCTGGGGCGAGCTGGAGGGAAGGGGGGTTCTTAGCCACAGGAGTTCAGGCTGACCTTTCTCTAGAAGAAGGAAAAGCAAATGCAAGAAGCCGCCCACATGCAGGATGTGGAAGTTTCTGCCAGGGAGAAGCACGGTGTGTTGCCAAGCCCATTGTCTTGTAATTATCTGTCTGTCACTCCATTGTGACATTCTTGTCTTACAAATGGGAATAACGGCCACATTTGGGCAGTGCTTGCCCTGCTCCAGGCTTTGGGTGAGCATGTTACTGCCATTCTCCTTGAGAATGTTGTCCCTGTGTTCCAGGCGAGGACACTGAGGCTCAGAGACGTTAAATAGTAAGTGACAGCCCCAATGAGGCCTGGCCAGCCCGCCTCTCTGATTTGTTGTCCTGCCGGTCTGCTTGGCTCACTGAATTCCAGCCACTGCCCGTGATCTGGAGGAAGCTGACCTGGCCTCCTCCCTGGGGCCCTGAACGCTTGTGCTGTTTCTCCCTGGAGCACTTCTCTTGGACCTTGCTGGGGCTGGCTCCTCCTCATCTAGGTCACGGTCCAATGTCACAGCTCAGCGGGGCCTTCCTGGGTCACATGGCGGTCCCTTTCCCAATGCGGCAGTCAGAGCAGACTCTGGCACCAGATGCCTGCAGTCTGGATCCTGGTTCTAACTCTTGTTTAAACTCTCTAGGACTCGGTTTCCTCATCTATCAAATGGGAGTATAATTATAATGTACGAGTTTCACGTGAGTTTTAACTATTGTATTTAATGTACATACAAACTATTTAAAACAACGGCACTTAGCACTCACCAATCATAGCTATTTATTTACCATCTTTCTCTGTTGGGCCATAAATTCTACAAGGGCGGCACTTTATTTGGTCTTTCACCACTGCCTTCAGTGCCCAGAACACAGTAACGTAGTAGGTGCTCAGTAAACACTATCTGAATGAATGATGAATGAATAAACGAGTGTCCAACTCCAGAGCCTATGTGCTCAGCAGCTGTGCCAAGCTGCCCCCGGGGTTAATGCCGTGGTTTTACCCCCTGTGCTGACCACGGTGCCCAGCCCCGGGGGCTCAGGAAAGACTGAGTAGACTTCCTGCCTGCGATACCCACCCTTTCCACCTTCCCTTTCACCTGGCAAATCCTGTGTGATGCTGCGGAGGTTCCTGAGCCCGCCCTGGGGGTTTGGGACTCACGTGTCCCCACTCATTGGGTCCTCTTCAGCTCATCACCCAGGACAAAACCACTGTCCATCCCAATGTCCAGGCCCTGAGCAATGCCACAAAAGCAGCAGCACAAAGCTTTGGTGCATCTACATATCTGTGCAGGGTGTTTACAGGTCAAATTCTACAAGGTGTGAGTGTGTTTATGGAGGGCTTAGCTATATTGATTCATTCAGTGCTTCGTGCTAGAAGGGTCTTGGGAAAAAAAGACCCATCCTCCATCCCCTTTGCCTGAAGAAACATTCTAAGGTCTCCTCGCTCTCTACCTCCTAAACTCTTATGCAACCTCCAAGGCTAAGATCAAGTTCACCACTTGTCTGGAGGGAGCCTGGCTGAATGTATTCTTTTCTGAGACCCTGGCTCATTTTCCACACCTGGTATGAGACTCAGCCCGGATTTAACAAACACTGACTGAGCCCACACCATGTGCCAGCCCCCATGTTCTTAGCGAGACAAATAAGATGCACATCTCTGCCACCAAGTAGTCTTGGAATCGATGTCTGTCCGTTGCTACAGACTTCTCGAGGGCTGAGGCTGTTCCCAACATTCAGCAGCGGGTCTCGCCCGAGTAGGTGTTTGACCTGGATGACTAGAAGGTCGATGAACCAAACAGGGGAACGGTGGGTGCATAGTTTGCTCTGGAATGCAGATTGTGGGGTGCGCAAAAAGAGGGCTCTTGCCCAGCACCATCTTCTCCCCCTTATAGGATGACGGTGCTGCCTTCTGTAAGAACACCAGCGCTGCTCCTCAGGCCTGGCCACACGACTCGCCCCGACACTCTCCTTGTAAAATCTATGCGTGTGGCAGAAATGTGTATTCTCACTGTCCTGGTACATGGCGCTGGGCGTGAGCCTGCATGCGGGTGTCCTCGGGAGGCTGCAGAAAGACTTCCTCCTTTTGCTGACTGGCATTCATGCATTTTGGGCTGGGCCTTGCTTTCAGGTGGGGGCAGGGGGAGGAGGAGGAGGAGGAGGCAAGGAGCTGCATACTCCACCGGGAAACATCTCATTTTAAGTATTTCTCAGCCTTTCCCCTGCAGCCCACATGGGCTGCTTCTGTGGTTGGCAGAGATCGAAGCCGTCAGTGTTTCTGACTGCAGAGATTTCTATGACTTACACGTATTTAAAAGGATAAAACACAGTCAACAATTTTGTCTGTGAACTTGACCATTCTAATCCTTAGCTTTGATTCTCTGAGATCCAGCAAACAAGCTAAGTCTCCAGCTGATCTTGCCCAAGACCAGGGAATTCCAGCCTGGCTGGAAACTGTGGGCGCCACCGTCCAGGCTGCCCAAGTCTGCTTCACCCTGGGAGGGCGGACTGAAAACCTCTGCATTTGGGGACACTGGTGACCTTTCCTCGGACCATCGCCTTTCGCGAAACACACTGCTTTCTGCCACTGTTATTAGCCAAATAATGAGTTATCACTCTCGGGGGTTCTTGCCCCCGAAAGTCACTACTTGAAACTGCCTTAACCTAAAACACGGCCCCTTTAATGGTGGGACTGGAGGCAGCTCATGGAAGCAGGGTGTTATTCACAAAGAAACAATTAATTGTGACGACTTTCACCTAGGGCCATTTCTCCTGCACTCTAAGGTTGTGGGAAGGATAATTTGAACCCAGAGAGCAGGGCTCAGCAAACTTCTGTGACGGCAGATAGTAAACAGTTTTACAGATATCAGGTAAGCAAGTATGTGAACAAGTGGGCGTGGCTAGGTGACTATCCCAACAAAACTTTACTGAGGGATGTGGATGTTTAAATCTCGATGTTCATGTCATGAAATGTTCTTCTAATTGGATTCTTTTTCAGTTCAACCATTTAAAAATGTAAAGCCATTCTTAACTCATGGGCTCTACAAAAAAAATAAAATAAAAAGGCCGGACAAGCAGGATTTAGCCTGCAGCCTGTAGTTTGCTGGCCTCTGCAGGACACAGGCCTTCAGGTCCAATAGAATTGGAGTCAGGTCCTGGCTTGGCCACGGCCTGGGGGCTGGGGGGCGGTGGGGAACAGCACCTCCCATCAGAAGGAGTGTTTGATCCCTGGCACGTTAGAATCACCAGGGCATGGGGATAATAAAAACCAGCGGAGCTTTCCACGGGGTTCGTCATTCTTAGACAATGCCCGTCGTTACTACCGGTCCCCAGGGTGGGGCCCCTCCCACCACTACCGCCTGGGTGTGCCGCTCTGTCTGCACTAACCTCTCTCTGTTTCTGGGACCCTCTTCTATAAAATGGACTTTGTGAATCCTCACAGATGATTTTCCTAAGCGCCGGTCTTTGGCTGCCCATCCTGGCTTTGCCCAGCCGCCATCTGTTGTGGCAGCTGCTGCTTGCTCTCCAATATCCATTCTTGCCTTCTTCTTTTAGTAATAGAACTCCTTGGGTTTGAGCAGGATACATGCCCACTCAGCTGAAGACTACAATACCCAGCCTTCCTTGCACTGGATATAACCATGTGATCAGATCTGGCCAATGAGATATGAGCAAAATTGATGGCCTCCTTAGAAGGAAGGAGCTCGCCTTCCCTTTTTCTCCTTTCCTCCTTCCTGCAGGTGAGATGTAGATACAATGGTGGGATCTAAGCCGTCATTTGAGACCACCGATGGGAAGCCATATGCTGAGCGATAACACTGGAGGGGCCAGGCACAAGGACGTTGTGAATCCACCATATTTGTCCTGGGATTGCTCATGCAGTGTTTGTATGGTTAAGGTGAGAGACAGTAAACTGTTATTTAGGCCTCTGTTAAAAGCAGCAACCAGAATCTGTTTCCTAACTAAAACATCACTTTTTAAGATGAGGCGTAATGAGCTTCTCACGCCCTGTTCTCCCGCCGTGTCCCAATCACCCCGTGGACTGAGCCTGTCTCCTCCGTCATCTCCCACACTGCGGTCACCACAAAATTACTCAAAAGACGGGGCAAACGTATGCTTAGGTGACTGGCAAGGTGAGGATGCCCGAAGGTGCTCGTAATAAAACAAGTAACTCAATGAGTCAAGCTTGGCATCAATGATCTTAACCAAAATCATATAATCAAAAAACCTAGAATTTTTTTTTTTACTTTCAGTGCCTGTTCTTGTCACTTTAAAACATAAAGCACTGTTTGGAAATGCCTTTGGACGTCAGGGAGGGCACAGTAACAGACTGAGTCCTCAGGGCTGCTTGAGATCTTAACCTAACCCGACGGTGTCCCCGAGTGATTTCTCTATGATCCTGAATGTGTTTCAGGGCGACCCTTCCCCCTCCTGCCCCCATTCCGCTCCAGACAGGCTGGGGGGGGGTCCTAGAGTGCACTGTCTTTTTTCCCCAACCAATCCCCTTTTACTGTGCAGCTTTTACTATTTATGTTTTCCTCCTGGCACCGAATAGGCTGCCTGGCACCGAATAGGCTGCCTGGCACCTAGAACAACAATGGTTGGCAAGATGGCAGATGCAAGTCCCCTGCGTGCCTCTTTGTGCTTCAAGGTGGCTGGGAAACAAGTCACCCTAAGGTTCAAAGAGTCTGACTCTTATGTTTCAGATATCACAGCTCTTGGGTGGCTCGTTTAGTTTCCATATCACACACGTCTTCTCCCTGCCTCTTGCCATTCCAGCCACTTTGGAGTTTTCTCAGTCCCCTGAACATGCCATATCCCATTCTCTTCCAAAGCGCTTTTGTACGTGCTATCGTCTGCCTGGAGTGTCCTCCCCCTCCGCTCTTTCTCCTGTGGTTCTCTCACCCAGCAGATACCCGTGCCCCTCCAGAGTTCAGGTTCAACATCGCTTCCTCTAGACCTACTTTCTCACACTAAGTTAGGTCCCTGTGATAGAGCACCCAGTCCTATACTTCCCCTCTGTAGCATGCATGGCGATTATAATTGATGAGCTATTTCTTTCTTATCTATTTTCTGTGCTAGAACATCAACTCCAGGAGAGCAGAGTGATGTCTGCCCTATGCACTGACTGTTTTAGCCTGGCAGACCGCATGGGCTGAGCAGATCTGCATAAATAAATGAACGAATGCACATCAGGACCGACAAAGGGAAGTCCACAAAAAAAATCCGAGAGGAGAAAGGAACCATGTTCCCTCAATAAGAAAGCAAACAGAATATTGCAGTTGAGTAATTTGATTTGTTGGGCAAACACTTTGGTAGAATTTTGATAGCAACCAGAATCGAGTGCGGCCATAAAGAAAGTTCAGAGAGAGGTACTGTTTCTTTTCCCAGGATTTGACTTTGAGTCATCGGACGCTGAATTGAAACTTGGAGACTTTGCTGGGTATTTACAAGAGAAAAGTATGGACTTGGACACCCATTCAGAGGAGCAGCCAGCTAAAGTGTGGCGTCGCTTGTTATTCCGGTCCCAGAGGAAAAGCGCTGTTTACCAAACCCAGGCTACTTAAGAGAATGATTGGTTACATCAAAACTAACGAATACTTTTGGCATTGAAAGAACACCGTTAGGCTGCTACAATGTTGTGTGAAGATGTATTCAAGTGTGTAGAGGGGAGTTTCCCAACACGCGGGCCATTCACTCCCTCCCTGCACACCCACACAATTCTACCCACCAAGGGGTGGGGCCTACTTCCCCCTGCCTTGAGTCTCCTTGGGTTGTGACTTTCTTTTGGCCAATAAAATGTGGTAGGAGTGATGTGCTTGGCCTACCCTTGGAAAGGCGTCCGCTTTCCCAAAGGGAAAGCCGGGCACCATGCTGTAAAAAAGCCAGGACTAGATTATGGGGTGACAAGGGGGTAGGCAAGAAACCAGGGGGAGGGACATTGGGGCATCCAGACTCCCAGCCCAGCCTCCCCAATTGCAGGCGAATGCAGTAAGGCGGGGTTCCCTCGGTTTATACGCGGGGCACAGCTGCCTGGCAGACACTTGCTTGAATTCCTGAGCCAGGGGATCATGAACAATAACAAACCATCGTTCCGTTAAGCTGCTACATTTTGGGTCGCTTTGAGACACAGCAACAAACACTGAAACAGCATGACATTCCAATGACAGGGTGGCCACTTCTCCGACAGCTGCAACCGCACAGGCTTTCACTGAGGACTGACAGACAGACAGGGTGATGAACACACAGTCCATGCACTGTGCTTACAGCAAGGAGCTGAAGTCCTCACTCAGGACCTACAGTCTCCATGTTCACGCACAGTTTGAACACGTTTGCTCATCCCAGGTCAGAGTCAACACCAGTATAAGGTCATGCGTCTTGGAGTCGACGTAGTGGGTTTTAGAGAACACGATGTTTCATCGTCTCCCTTTTCGATGATGGGGCAGAGATCCAGACGGGCTGAGTAACCTCTTCAGGTCGACCACACCAAAGAATGTGTTAAAAACAGAAAAGTAACCCAGACTTCCCTATACTTTACCTTCCTATACCAAAGAAGAGGCAAATTTTTTTTTTGCGTGGGGCACAAAGGATCTTTAGGTGTCGTGAGGATGCTAAAGGATGAGAGGGAGGGCTGGTAAGTACCATCTCAGCAACGAGACGAACCCCAGTTCCTGCACGTGCGTTCAGACAGCCCCTCTTACCATGTGGGGACCCAGAGGCAACCCTTTCTTTGAGCCCCGAGCAGCCCAATGTTTGGTATTCACGACTATGACCCTGAGTCAGGAAGCGAAGATTAAATTATGTTTCTCATATTCCATTTAAGGAGGTAGGGAAGTGTGTAATACACTCTCAGAAATATTGCTATGCAAAATGGTTAAAATAAATATATGATTTGATGTGCAAAGGGAGAAGCTCCAGTTATGTGAGAACGCATTTCCGTGGAAGAGGCCATGTCGGACAAATGAAGCATTGCTGTATTTGCAGAATGTTCGGCAAGGCTTCCAAGTCTTGGCTGGTCTGAAGGTTTCTACTAAATGAAAAATGAGCTTCGCTCGTGTCTAAATCTCAGCCTAAGTGCACTCTCTGAAACCTTCCTGGGAATTTTTTGGACAGGTGTCTTCTTTCAAATAGCATAATATTTGGACATTACATTTTAAATACGTGCAGATAAAAATGATATTGCAAATCTTGTATTTCACTTATCACCAGATGGGATAACAGTAGGGAGGGTGACTGAGCATCGGTCCTTGAAGGAAAAATAATGGAAATAAACCCTAACCTCCTCATAACCCTGCTTGGAAGTGCCTGGCTCCAAGTTGCAGAGTGAACATCGTGTTACCCCAAATCTGAAATGAATCACTGTGGTCAGACCAACATCAAATCTACTATCCTGTTTCCATACAGGGTAATGCGATATATTCCTTTCTCAAAAGCCCAGGGGCCGGGGGGAGGTAGTGTAAACAGACTTTGCCACCTGCAGGCTCTTCAGGCTGCGGGACCTGCTCATTGGTGGAATCCAGCTGCAGGCCTGTTATGTTTCATCCATGGCGGTGCCTGGAGAAAGTCCCGGATCTGAATTCCTTTGGAGACCCAGCAACCACGGCTTGCCACCTCCCCTCCCTTCCTTTCTGCCTGCTTTTTACCTTTGGGCTGGCCGCCTGTGGCTTTTGAATTTCTGACACCAGATGTAGAAGCCTAATTCTTTTTAGGGCAGGAAGAATTAGGGAATGTTCGCGGCAGTGTGGGGTTTTGCAGTGTTTTGGGTGTGAGGCTGAGTATTAGAAGCCAGCTCTGTCGATGGTGGACTTCACCCAGTCAGAGGAAGTTAGTACCAGGCAGGCACTGTTCGTGCAAACCTACATTTCCCTGAGTTTGTAAAACATGCTCCCTGGCTGGGTAGCTCCGTTGGTTTTGGTGTTATCCTGATATACCAAGGTTGCAGGTTCAATCCCAGGTCAGGGCACATACAGGAAGCAACCAATGGATGTGTCAACAGGTCAGACAACAAATTGATGTTTCGCTCTCTAAAATCAATCAATACAAAAAAAAAAAGTGTTGCTGGTCATTGTGCAACATGCTAGGGTGCCTTTCAGTGATCTCCTGGTCCAAATAGGCATGCCTAGCCCCGCCCTTACTCTCTTCTGTGCTCGTGGGACATGGTCGTTGCGCCCCCCCCTCCCAAGCACACTGGGTGTCTTGACTGCACATTGAGTGCGGGTGCACCATTCTTAGAAGATGTTTATAGGAGATTCAGGCAGCTGGAACCTCGACGGTCAACTTTCACTCCACAAAGATGAGCCCAGTGCCCGTGACGGCGGGGGTCCCCGGGGACCTACGAGAGGACATGCCCACCTGGTCAAGCAGGACACATGTGGCCAGTTCTCTACAATTCTTCCAAAGACTGTGTGGTTATCTGAGCATCTCATTGGTCAGAGCACATAGTCAGAGCCTGCACACATCCGCTGGACGCCTCCTCTGTGCCGGACCAGGGACAACTTGTGTCACGTGTACTTTCTCGTGGAACCACCACCCACAAAGAGAATCTATTAGTGCATTATAAAGTTTTCCGAGTCTTACTTTGAAAACAGCGTGGAATAATTTCTAGAGGCCAGAAGGAACGCTTTAATAGCCTTCATCCATATTCTCTGTGCTGTTGGGAAATCGTATTAAGGCAGATGGTTTGAATGCCCAGATTCTGAGTATAGACTCTCCTTCAATCTGGCTGCATGATTTTTAAACGTCAGCCTGCATAAGAATTACAGTTCAGGGTAAAGCACAATATAGTAACGCACCAAACAAGTCTACTGTACTTTATGGATGGCTTCAGGGATTTTTAATGGTAATTTTGACTACGGGCAATTTTCCCATTACGAGCCGCTTTTAGAAGTTTACGCCTTGTGAGACGCAGTGCCACTTTGCGCTATAACTCGCTTTTAGCTCGTTGTGGGGTGTAGTTCGCCTTACGGCTTCCAGATGATCGTCTCCGTACGACGGTCCACCTGACCACGTCTCTCGTAATGGTGCGCTCACGGACAGTAAAAACACAATTTGCACCTCGTGGCAGACAGACTCTTAAGAGGGTCCCCATGTTCTCTGCCTCCTGTGCTCCACACCCTCGTGGGACAGCCTTCCCTAAAGTGTGAGCAGACCTGTGACTTGCTTTTAACCAGTAAACTATGGCAAGGGCGATAGAATGTCACTTTCACGGCAATGATACAGGAGAATGTGACTTCTCATCTGGCAAGAGACTTCCCACCTCTCTTTGATGGGCTAGGTGGTCCGGTTGGGGACGCTCCATATGCCAAGGACCCGTGTGGCTGGTCCCTAGGAGCGGTGGGTGGCCACCGGTCAATGGCGAGTTAGAAACTAAAGGCGTAGAGCTGCAGGGAAATGCATTCTGCCAACAACACGAGGAGGCTTGGAAGTGACTCTGCCCCCGGTCGGGCCTCTGCCGAGCCTGCCCTCTCGGCCGTACCTGGATCACAACCTTGTTACCAGCTCACCTGTGCCTGAACTCCTGGTGCACAGAAACTGTAAATCACACACAGGCGTGGATTTAAATCAAGGACTATGCACATTAGTTAGAATTTGGTGACATAGTGTGACTGTTCCAAGGCCTTCCAGTTGAGAACCTCTGGTCTAGTCTAATTGTGGCAGGGAAACTGAGGCAAACGCATTGGTCACGTGGGGCTATTTCTGCCTCTGTGACCATCCACAGATGATGTGACTTGGGTCACTCCCTTTCCCAGTCTATGAAAGGACAAGTTGGGCTGGCTGCCTTGCAAGGGTAATCTAGTCTTTACTCAGGTCTAACGTCCCCTGAACCCTTGGTGTGTTGCGGGGAATGTTCTTGAGAACATTTGGTTTAACGGAGTCTAGATGGAGGAAAAAAATCCTGTGGTCAAATACAGTTGGGGGATTCTGAGTTAAACGACATTTCTTAACAGATTTCTTCACTTTGGGACCTCCCAGAACTATTAATTTGCTCCTGTCCACTGAGAGGGTCCCATAATGAGATGCAGTCACCAGCATTTTCCAGATGCATTTGATCACAAACTCTCCCCGTGTCTGTCCCCTGAGTTCTGGGACTAGCGCCGCACTGAACACATTAAAGGGAGGACCATGGCTTCCCTTACACAGATCAAAACTCTCCTCCTGCTGAAAAGAAAGAGGGTCCATATTCTCACCGTGTTCAGGTGACTCTGGATGACAGGAAGGTCTGGGTGTGATCGGATCAGCACAGAAACAGGGCTGACCGCGCCTTGCAAAGGCCAGAGAGACACGGTTGAGGAGCGCATACTCATTCTATGGAAATGTCACCTTATGGGTGGCATGCTGATGCGAGAGACGCATGTGAAAGACAGGGGAAATATACACCAGGCTAGTTGCCCCAGAGAATAAAATGCTTTCTTTTTTTCCCTAAACCACCTTCTTATGAACCAGAAGCTGCCTCCTTCACAGTTTGTCTAATATGCAACCGTTTCTTCTCTTCCCCTCCCCTTCAATTATTCCTTCCTCCGTCCCTCTCCTTTTCTTTCTCCTATGGCTTTCCTTTGTTTTTTTTCCTTTCCTTTCTCCTTCCTCTTTGACACATGCTCTTTTCTATTTGATTTTGGTAAAGAGCTTTGCAGGCCTCGTTCTGGGAAGGGCGCAGGGTGGGAAAGCAGGAGGAGGAGCTAATACTTTCGGATTCTCACATCCGGAGTCCAATGCACAGTGGGAACGCTTCTCAAAATACCCCAGCGACAACAGGACGATCATTCTTTGAATAAATATTAGGTTTTGAGGCCTGAAGTCAGCGCAGGCTTTTTCCAAGGCCTCCTGTGCTGCCCAGAGAATTCACAAAAAGCCAGTCATTCGTATTTGGCTCTCTTAGACAGTTTGCAGATGGAGGTGTGAACGTTTTGCTCTGTCTCGCTCCTGGGTGGGCCAACCTCGGTCCGCCCTTCACCCAAAGGACTGGAATGGCCTTTGCTCTTTGGCTCCCTGAGGTCTCTGTCCTAGTTAATGGCACACCCTCTCCTGCCCACCCCCGTCCAGTGCAAGGCTTCAGGACGGATGTAATAACAAATCTCAAGCCCAAACCCCGACACCCTCCCGGCTGTTCAAACAGTGGCCTCATTTTTAAACACGCCCACCGTGCTCTTGAGTTAGCCACAGTCCCGTGGCCATGCCCCGCCAATGGGTGGTTTTCTAAGAGGAAAGGGGTAACGTCGAACACCAGCTTGACAAAATAAAGGAGAGTAACATAGACATTAGGAATAAAATACACGGGCAGAAAAATATATACATGATCTGCGGGTGCCGACACAACAAAGCCTTCCTAACTGGCCTCCAGGCAAAACACATATTTCTTAAACTCATACGTTCTCTACATTTTTTTTTAAAGGCCTCCCCTGGTGACCCAGGGCAGCCAGACGGGCATTCGACATGGATCATTCCTAAGTGTCGCCAGCCTTCCGCTGGTACAGCATCGATTTCCCCAGGGCTGCGCACGCAGCGCCCCCGAGACGCCCTGTGTTTCCCCACTTCGCAGTGGACGTCAGCTTTCAGCACTGCAGGTTACTGGTGTCACCCATGTGCACAGAGTGCGAACTCTGAGAAAGAACGAGAGCCCCAAACCAACATTTTCTCGCCCGTTTGAGGTCAAAGGAAGAAGGTGGCAACTGAAAAAAGGGCTGAACTGTCTGTCTTCCCCGAGAACCTTGAGCGACCTTCTGAATGGACACCAAACAGGACTCCTCGCTGCACAAGTCTATTGACTCACTCCCCCCCCCCNTTTCACCCCCCCCCCCCCCCCCCCCCCCGCCCCGAGACTGATTGGCATTTACTTCGCTCCAGGAACTTGGCTAGGCTCTCGGCAAGATGCACCTTCTGCCTCGGAGGCGTCCCTGTGCCAGGAGAGGACCCTACAGGCAAGACACCCAGTGGAGGGTGCTCCTCGGGTCACTGCCTTTTTTCACTGAGGCAGAGGAGGGGTAGCCACTGCTTTCTTTGGAAACTCGGCTCATCCGTGGCCTTGGAGAGTCTGAGCCCTGACTCAGTAGCACCCAAATCCGACAGCACAGTAGAGACTAACCAGGTTAATACCCATAAGGGAGCTATCTCCCGGGGTGGGGGGGAGTGGGAAATGATGTATATTTTGATCTTGGAGGTGGTTACAGGGGTGTGAATGTATCTAAAATCCATTGACCCTTACCCTTAATATTTATGCACTTGGCTGTGGGTGAGATGAGCTCCATTTTTAAAAAAGGGAAAACTTCCTACCTCTCGTTGAGATTCTGCTTTAATCGGTGCCGGCTTCGGCGTGCGGTAAGAGCTCCCCAGGTGGCACTAATGTGCAGCCAGGGTTGAGAACCCGTCTGTAGGCAATTAAGTATTAATGGCCCGGAGAAGGGGTTGAGGGGAGCGTGCAGCTCTTTGTGTGAAGGGTCAAAGCAGAGCTGCCGAGCTCACGGGTGTTGGCCCCTTGAAGACCACCCAAGTTCATCTACTGCGTGGGGGGTTTCTTCTTGAGAGCTCAAATGCTCAAAAAGGCAGAGGGTCAGCTCTTTCGTGTTTGGGCCAGAAAGGAGAAACATGAGAAAGGAGGGGGGAGGCAGGGAAGGGCCAGCTGGAAGGGTTCTGGGTTCAAGAAGAGATTTAGGGATCAGCCTATAGCCTGGGAGAGAAAGGGGCCTGGCCACAGGTGGCCCTGGGATGGGTTCTAGGAACTCCGTGCTCACTGTGTGACCTTGGGTAGGTCTTGAACCCAACCCAGCCTCGCTTTCCTTATGTCTGAGTAGGCATGCCTGGGGCTTCTCTGGTTTAGCACTACAAGTCCTGGGTCCTGGGCCCTGGCCGGTGTGGCTCAGTTGGTTGGGGTCTTGTCCTATAGACCGAAGCATCATGGGTTTGATCCCCAGTTGGGACACCTGTGAGAAATGTAGTCGATAGGTGTTTCTCTCCCTCTCTCCCCTGTCCCCCCCTCCCCCGCCTCTAAAAGTGATGGAAAAAACCTTCTGTGTCCCGGAAAGTGCCTTAGTCCCAGACGAACTGCATTGGCTGGCTTTCTGCATGTATGAGTGGAGGGCAAGGAATCCTACTTCTCGCTGTGAGGATAAACCATTGCTATGTAAAATGCTTAGCCTGTAGCAATGCGATCCAATAAATGACAGCTATTGTTACCAGTAGCTGTGCCATAAAGGGTCACCCGGGGTCCTCACAGGGTCGGCTCACGCAGTGCCTGGCACATAGTAGGCACACCATAAATATCCACAAAACAAACGCTCACCGGACCCACAGATTTCATTACTGAAACCAGAGAGCTTCTCCTCCCTTAATTACGAGGGCATGCTTTCAGAGCGTTTAATGACATCTTGTTTTGCAGGCTGCTTCATAAATCTTTGCTGCCAAAGGCAAGTTCTCTCCATGTTGGCCAATCATCTAAATATTTAACTGATTTTTTTTTCTCCCCAAAGCTTCATGCAGACTCTTGGCACCGTGTAGCTGATAAGCAGAAAGAGAGACTCAACAGTAGGACATGGGGCACTTCAACTGTATGACTCTTAGCTCCCCCTCTCTCTGGTGTGGCCCACCCTGTTGCATGGCTAGTTTCAGGGTCACCACTGCCCTCCCCACCGCCACAGCACTGCAGCGTTCCTGCCGGTACTTTGCTTTTGCTTCCTCCACGGTAGGGGCTGGAAGAGCGACACATTCATTTTCTCAGCGTCACTGTCACCTATGTGTGGCCTAGGACACATTCTGGCAAAGAAGATGCTAATGGAACCCTCCCCAGCATGAGGCGCCAGCTGAGAAGGAGTCTGCTTTCCTGGCGAGCGGAGCCCATGAGCTCAGCTGGGCTTCCGTCTGGACTCCATGTCCTGCCGGCAGCCGTGATGCTCACAGAGCAGAAGTGACCCTAGGGCTGTGTGGACGGGTGCGAGGGAAAGGCCACAAGAACCAGAGACCTGAAAATGGTGAGCGTCAGAACCCCTGCGGCAGCCGCCTGGCGTTCGGTAGAGAAAGCAGCGGCCGCTGTTTAAGACCCGCGAGGGCCGGGTCCTGTGTCCTTTGCTGCCAGATCCCGCTTTGCATTGCACACGTGTGATGCCTTTCGAGGACCCTGACCCTGACGCTGAAGCCCGTTGGAGGGGACCTCTTCCAGGCATCCCTCCGTGGCCGACTCAGCCCCGGCCAGGCGCTCTGGGAGCAGGGAGCCTGAGAAGTCGCGATGGCCTAACGTTGGGAAAGGGCGTTGCTCACACGTCCAGTCCTCATCTGCTGCCTGGGACAGCTCAGAGAGCCCCAGGGCTGGCCCTCCTCTGCCCAACAAGTGACATGACCACTGTCCCAGGAAAAATAATGGTTATGTAAAACCAGAGCAGAGAGCGGCCCCCTGTGAGGGCAGCATAATTGGCCCAGCTCCAGCCACTCCCATCTTCTCACTGAGGTTGATGGGGGAGCAGAAAAGACGAAGATGCTGCCGGCACCATCGGCCTTTCAGAAAGTTCATTCACGGACCTCTGCTGGGTAACGTCCGGGGGCGGCTGCCTTTAGGCCTTGGGCAGAGAGTTGTAGAGGTCCAAATAATTAAGAGGGAAGTTTTCTGTTTTGTCTTGCCTTTTGGTGGGCCAAGGAGATGGTGAGGGAGACAAATAAGCAACATGAGAGGCTAGAGGACATTCTCAGCGACAATATGATATACGTTATGAGTAGTATAATATTATAAATATATGCATTTATTATAATGTAAACAAAATACGTATTATAATTATAGGAAACTCTGAAACCATTAAATAATTTGCAAATTGTACAAAACCTTACAACGAGATACCTTATTTGGGTTGTGATACGTAGGGGCAGGGGGAAGTTAATAATGAAAGGAAAAGGGCTGGGCCCACCTTGGATCAACTCTGGGGAAGGGAAAAATGAATCGCCACAGAGAGAACAGTGGGAACAGGGAATTCTGCGGAAGCAAAAAAAAAAAAATTACAGACATTTATTGAGCACTTACTACATGGCGAGCCCTGTGCGAAGTGGTTAGAAATTGAACTTCCTTAGTCTCCACAGTGATTCTAGAAGGTAGGATTTATTATTCCCCCCTATTTCATGGATGGGGAAACTGGGTAACAAGGAATTACTTTTCTTGCCCAAGGTCACACAACAGGTATTGTAGGTGATTTGATTCTAGCGGCTGTATTCTCAACCCCGACCTCAGGCTGCCCCCTTCTCATGGCCAGAAGTGGCTAAGAACAATGAAGTTTCTGGGAAAATCAGAAAAACTGTAAGAGGGCGCTGGATTTCAAGATGGTATGGGAGTTTGAACACGGCCTGGATGACTGCAGAAATGTCAATCCATTGCATACGTCCCGTAACAGCTGCCTGAGATACGACTTAATCTTCAGAGCAAACGAGTTGGTCTCAGTGTTTGTCCAAACCCTTTTCCCGTTGCCCCGTTGAAGAGGAACACAGAACAGCTTCCAACGCTGCCTACAATCACACAAAGCCTTTTTAAAATTAAAAAAAATTTTTTTAAAGGAAAAATATTTATCTACGGGGAGAAAAGGGCCTCTCTAATGAAGCCATTAAGTCTCAACAAGACAGAGCTCATTGTGGCTTGAAGTTCATTTAAAAATGCAAAGAGAATGCAGAACTCAGTTGGGGTGGTAAATCAGTCCATCTCTGTGGGCGTCTAGAGTTTTGAATTTCCTTCAAGTGCACATGCAGTTTTCAAGCATTTAAGTGTTTGGGCTGGGGTCCCTGTGTGCGGAAAGAACGTGGACAGCTTTGCTCTGCCTTTTGGCTCATCCAAATGCAGGCCCAGTAATGCCTCTTAATGGAATCGTGCCTCCTTTATGCCTGTGTTATGAATTCTATGGGTAAAAAAAAAAGGACAGCTTTTGGGGGGGGGTTCATTTGGNATCCAAATGCAGGCCCAGTAATGCCTCTTAATGGAATCGTGCCTCCTTTATGCCTGTGTTATGAATTCTATGGGTAAAAAAAAAGGCCAGCTTTTGGGGGGGGTTCATTTGGGGGTTTGAAGGGGCTGGAATAGTTTAAAATTTTCTGTTGCAGTTTCTGTGCATGGACCTTCACGCTAGCTCCAAGGCAGGGAGAGTGGGCTTGGGGGTTTGGGGGAAGTTTTTGGAATGTAAATTTAGGACTTTTATAAAAAAAAAAAGGCACGCACAGCTTCTGATGAATTTATAACTAGACGTCACGTCACTGTCCCTTGTCCCAGTTCTCATTTCTCTGAGTCTGTCTCTCAGTCTGCTGTCCCTGGTCCTCTCTTTCCCCGTGTGTGTTCCTCTGTGCCTACAATACGACACGGATACAGACTTGAACACCCTCCGGTGCTCCTCCGAGAGCTGTGAGGCCCCTGTCACCCTAGTGTGACCGGAAAACAAGTCACCCCACATGTCCCGAAAACTGTTGCTTTTCCTGCTTTGCAACTTCGGACTCCAACAGTTTCCCAGAGACGAAAGGAAGACAATAGCCTCGTTTCCCTCAGTTCCTGGGACGGGAAACGTTTTAAAGGGGAATTCTACCAGCGGGGCTTCCGGGGCTGCTGGAAGTCAACTCCCTAGTGAATTTTCTGTTTTGTGATTGGTTGTTGACACGTTTCGAAAACCCAGTTTTCAAGCTCTGGTCTTTTCAGACACATCTTCTGCACATAAGTCACACATTTCAAGAGAGCATTTTCAAGACAAAAAAAGAAAAGAGAAGAAAACCCACAGGCCTGGGTTTGAAAATGATTATTTCGTAAGGTACCTGTGGTTGGACAGGGACGTCACCAGAGCAGAAGGCGCTGAAGGTGTCCAGCTACTTACTGTTACTACCACGGTGGCCCTGTGCTCGGAAACGAGCTCTGAGTCCACCCCCAGCCACCTTCCTGAGGAGGGTGTGGTTTCCCATAATGACATCGCTGCTATTTTGAGTAATGAGATAGTAGGGCTCTTGCACAGCAAGAGGTAGATTTTACTGGGTTCATTTAAATTTTATGGAAATGAGTATTTATTAGTTCACATCCACTGAAGCCCATCTCTAAGACTTGCCTTTCTTAGTCTACGGCTCACTGAGATTAAAGGATGGTATCTATAAAGTATTCATCTCCTCACTCCTTGCTTGAGAGCATGGAACTGCCTCCACTGAATGGCCAGAGGGACTGACAGTTTCCTGGGGCCTAACCCCAGAGGAGCATGACGGCCGTTCAAGAAACACCCTGGGCACCCGTGCTCCCACCCAGCACCCATGTACTGTGGGAAAGACAATCACTTAGCAGTTCAGGCAACAAAGAATTTATTTTCAAGGATCGTGTTTCCCACAGGGTGATAGAATGAGACAGAAAAGAATTCCATCTCATTATGCTTTTGCATTTTGCAAAGAATAATAATGAGTCATTCAAAAGGTTCTAGGAAACTAGAATTTATAAAGACAAAATGGATCTCCGAACTATTCCCGGAGTCTCACAGAGTATTTTGCGAGGCCGTCTCCCGGCAAGTCCTACACAATTTCTTCCAAAGCTATGCCGAAAACCAAGTGCGGGGATTCTCCGGGGGTGGGGGTGGGGTCCCTGCGGTCCTCCCGACGCCTACCTACGTTCACAAATCAAAGAAATGGCTGAAACCTGGCTCCGTCACCTGTGTCCTGCAGAATGGCAGGTAAACAGAAAAATCTAGGCTGGCTTGGAGAATGAGCCAACACGCCTCAATTACAAATGTAAAAAAAAAATGAACCGACACCAACCAATCTGCTCCCCAACACCATTTGCCAGCGCGGAATCGCTATGGTAACTGAACTCTCTGTGGCCTCCCTGGGTATTCAACTAGTGAATTTCCCCCCCTTTTCCTTTTCAAGGAAAGTTCTCAAAACTGATTTAAATATTATGATATTCTCATCTCCGAGAGCTAAATGGGAGATGTATTCGTGTTGGCTGGGGTGCCTTTTAAAACATATACTTTTCTTCCCTCAATGGCATTGCCACAAAGGTGAATTTTCCCCTAATAGAAGGTTCCTTTTTACAAAAAATCTGAAAGTTGGGGGTTGAAAGTGGCGGTGTGCTTTTAGGGATGATGATAGTCAAGTTGCCTAGCAACTAAGTAACGATAAAAAGGGAAGGGGCACCCACCGAAGAGAGCGATGCTTGTTTGCAGATGCTTATCTGTTGTCCCTCAGGTGACGCGGCCTTTTACAGTCTGGTTTCTGGGGCGTCTGGTGAAGGTCGTCTGGATGTACCAATAGTCACGGTTTAGTTTCATTCGGAGGGTGGGAAGAGACCAACATTTATGGAGATTTTCCGCATCCTGAGAATAGCATGACCAGATTTTTAGTTTTCCTGGTAAACGAGTAGGTAAGTCTTTTTCAATCTTCATTTTACAGTTGAAGACAATAAGACTCAGAGAGGGTGAGTGGCCTGCCCAAGGCCACACAGTCATTGAGAAAGACAAACTTGGAACTTTGCTCTTGTTGATTTTGAAGTGCCTACTGTTTCTCCTGCATCACACTGTTTCGGACACACAGGTCTTTTTCGCTTTTAGAAATCACCGTCTACAGTGTCTCCACACACACACCAAAATGAACAAAAGGGAGAAAAATGGCCAATCCTGACCCCTTCTCTGCTCCCTCCCTTCCTCAAAATTTCCAGAGGCCCGGCTGAAGCTCTAGGGCGTCAGCATTGAGACTCTGAGAAGCGATCATGAAATCAGAATATTTGACCAATTGATGATGTTGATTGATGTGTTGAGCTGATCGGACCAATCATCTTCCCTCGCTCACCACCGCTGTACAAACACAGGCAGGTGCCAATCATTTTAAAAGAAAGAGAAGATGGGGAAAAGCCTGTGTACCCCACGTAATAAAGATTGCCACGACGACATCTCAGATTAAGAGAGAAGAAAAGGAAAATGCGAACACTCCCAATCTTTTGTCGAGGAAATGTCTTCCAGGTGAACACCAAAACCTGCCTCCCCCCAGAAGCTCGAGCCGTGGTCATTAGGATGGGGACCGGGAGAGGATCGTGAACAGAACAAGGGGTCCTGAGCGGTTTTAGGAGACTTCCTGACTTTAAAAGGCAGATGTGGGGATGTAAGTGCATCGGTGATTTCACACATCCCGGATGGGTGTTGACTCCAAGGCGCCTTGAACACATCCCAAGATTTGACATTTGCTCTGTTCTCCCGCTCCCAACCCCGCCCCTAAAGATTCCTGCAGCATCAGCCAAAGGGTGAGAGAGCCCGTGGCTGAAACGGGCAGTGGGGGTTCTCTGGAGGGGGCTGCACACCACGAGGGTCTGAAAATGGCCACCTCTGTTGTTGGGAGGGATGAACACCGTATTCGCGAGAGTTTCTCGCTTGTCTCTGCGGAATGGCCCGGTGACCGCGAACCCTCCCTCGGCAGAGAATTAGCTGGACAGCACGGGGGGAAACGAGGAAGATAAACCCAGGAGAGGAAAGCGTGCGTGAGCTGTATCTGTTTAAACTGTGTTTTATTTTCCTTGGTGAGATTCAGTTTTCAAGAGCAAAAATATGCACCCGCAACAGGCGACGTGTTGTCCTCTGATGGACTCTGTGGGATGTGTACAAGTCACTCTCTTCGGGAATCTGGGGTTTTTGGTGCAAAAGGAATCGTCTGAGTAAAAACTCCCCGGTTGTAGCCACCCGATTAAACTCTTACACGTGTTACCAGCAAATGAGGACGGGCGACCAAAATTTTAAGCTGCAGGATTGAGGACTTGCTGAGCTGTGCCAGAGACGAGTGACCCCTTCTCTGCTGGGCTCCAGGAGTCCGGTGAAACCATATTGACCGATCACTTGGCAATCGGGAGGATTACAAAAGCAAGATTGGGTTGGGCCGAGGGGGACACTAAATTGGTTAGACTTAGAATTAAAAACAGACCAAAAAAAAAGATGACGGCATGAGCAACACCATGGCCCCCAAGTGTAAAGCAATGATGCACTAAAATACTACACATTTTAAGGGAGTGCAATAAGGGGGAGAAGCATTTACCTATTTTATCACAAAATATGCTTTTTAAGGATTCAGACTGATAGTATTTGCATGAAATGTATTTTGATGGGAGATTTATTTATTATAATTACGTGGGACTCATCATGTCATGTGGTGAGCCCATGATGAGTCGCTACAATGTTAGGGGAAAATAGCTACTTTCTGTCAAATCTTGGGGGAGGAGCGAGTTGAGTTATCCGATTAATGATCCGATTAGCCGCCTCAATTTTTACTTGACCTTGCGTTAGTGTTACTATTCTAAACTGTGTTCAAACACTACGTTCTGTCATCGGGCGGGGTGTGGCTCTTCCCCTCTGTGGAACAGATGGGGTATGGCAAGCTATCATCCATCACCTCTAAGTTGGGGGCTTGCCCAGAAATACGATAGTTCCCAGGCTCCAAGCCTCCCCGCCTACCCTGGGACAGAGTCGCCACCGACTTGCTGGACTGTGCAACACGCAGGTGCTGGGAGACTCTCGGAGTCTATTCACGAGCCAGAAAATGACTCCCACAAACCCCTTTGGGACAGACAGGCTCACATCCTGACAGAGGTACTTTATGCTTTATGGGAGCAATTCTCAAGAATGAGACAAAAGGAAGTTTTGGATAGGCATCAGATGTATTGCCAGTAATTGGTGACCTAGCCTTCTTGAGGACTGACTTGGCTTCAAAAAGAGAGACTAGATTCGAAGCTGCCCTTTGCCGTGGTCTCCTCCCTCAGGGGCAGCCTCCCGAGGGGTAGACCAGATGCCTTCCTGCCTGGGCTCACGCCTCTCCAGTGGCTTCGCTGTGCCTTCTCTGCGGCTACGATGTTCTCTGTCCCACTCTCCAGCCCCACCCTCCTCGCTCTCCATTCTCACAGACAAGCCAAGCCCTTGCATGTACCAGAGACTTGCTTTTGCCTTTACCAGAAACGTCCTTTCTCCAGATCTCCCTGTCCAGTCCTTTCTAATTATTTATGTCTCAGAAAAAGACCACCTCTTCAGAGTGGGCTTCCCCCATGACCCTGTCGGAATAGCCCGCCCACCTGGCTCACTCCCTCACTCCCCCTGAGGCCCCTCCCAGCAGCACTCTGGAAGTGACTTTGTGGGTGCTTGTTCCCTTGTTGGTCGTCTGCCCTTTCCTCTGGCACAGAAGGGCTACACCAGCTTAGCTCGTTCGCCGCTGACACCCTCCCGCACAGCAGGGCACCCGGCGTGTGATGGGCTCCCAGCGAGTATGCTTCTGAATGTGTGAGTGCTGCTCTGCTCAGAAGATGAAGGGCGAGCCTATAGACTTGGGGCTGTGAAGAGGATGGAGAAACAGAGCCCCGTGCATTTAAGAGGCCCCTTATCTCTCCCGCTTGCCTGACAGGGAAGGAGAAGACAACACTTAGCTTCAAGATTTTGTATCATTTCATGGCCAGTGAGGCAGCTGAGAGGCTGGTGCAGTCTCCAGCCGACGATCCAGGGCTGAGGGCTGTTCCAGTGAGTCCCCCGACAGTTACAGGCGATGGTGAGTTGGTGTCTTCGGTGTGTCAGGCATGGGTCTAATTATAACGTTTGACCCTCACAAACAGCCTCAGGAAGTAGATGCTCTCACGGTCTCCAGTCAACAGGAGAGTCAACAGGGCCTTGGACACCTTAAGTCTTTCTCAAGGTCGCCCCGTTAGTAAGAGGCGGCAACTGGATTCAAACTGAGTTATTCCAAATGCTACCTCCCAACGAGACCTGCCCAGGATTCCAGTGGTCGATCGCATCAGGACGATATGGTGTCTCGCATTGGATTAACGGTTCGGAATTTGAGATTTTGTTATATAGTGAATTTATTTCCTAATGTCATTCCTCTTGTTATTTCTTAAAGTATACAAAAGTCTACTGTCGTGGAAAGAGATGATAAGGGAGTGGTAACTTGTGAGATAAGGTGATTTAAACTGTCTGTGTGGCCGGATCGTGAGGGGCCACGGGACAGGCTGCTCCCGTGGGGGTGGGGGTTGTAAATGTCGTGCACTTTTCTCTGTCTTGGATTGGGAATCAAAGACCCTGGATTTGCTTTGAGCAAATCATCTCCTCTTTGTGCTTCGTTCTTCTCATCTGTCTAACAAGCAGACTCTGAAGTCAGGGTCCCCGGACCTGCAGGAAACCCCAGACTTGGTTTCACCTCAGTACATTGCCTTGGGGAAAATATCCAAAGCTTACAGGAAAACGTGAGTCACCATGCAAGACTTTCAACTGCCTTCAACAGAAAAAAGGTAAGAATTGAATTGCTGGGCTTGTAACACTCTCACCTTAACCTTGGACTGAGAATATAAAGGAGGTCCTAGGAAGACGGCTTTGACCTCACACCAAGGAAGAACAGAACAAACTTGAGGTACGATTAGGGGCAAAGCTATTCCAGAACCGGTGTTTTCAAGACAGGGAGTGGGAGAAAAAGGATGGAGACGAGAAACCCTGGGATGCGGCAGCCAGTTGGCTGGGCTGTTGCAAACAGTGCTTTTACCATCCTGGTGTGCTGACGGATGTGAGAAATACCAAAGCGCTTAATGAGAAGTTTAATTCGTAAATATCGGAAACTGCAGGCATATCGCATGCTACAGGGTAGGTAGTCGTCTTTTAATAATAGAACTTTACGGCAACTAAACTACATGATCACACTCTTCTGCTAATAACCACCGACATCTGATCTTCTCCTTGAGTCGGGAGGTGGGGCTGCTCAGCCTGGAGGCGCCTGCAGCAAATGTCAGGTTCCTCCCTGGGAGAGCAGTCTCTCGACGTCGGAGGAGACAGACCTAGACCTGAAACGCTCCTAATGAAAGCATACCATTAAAAAAACTGGAGAAGGGACATCTGGAGACCGAGAACTAGCTGGGGAGGAGAAATAGTCCTGAAGAGGAAGCGCTGTCAAGCACTCAGAGGTTTTTGCGGTCCTCACAGAGCAGGGCGGTAATGAATCCGTCAGCCTCGTCTTAGCTGCAGGGTGGGGGGCACTCGAGAGAAGCCTCCAGGAGGTCCATGGGCAGGGAGGTAAAAAAGAACCGCAGAGTGAAGGGTGGCTCTGCTTTAGACTTCCTGCTCACCCCCACGGAGACAATCCCGGTTCAAGTCTCAAGTTCAAGGGTCTAACCTCACTAACACTTCCTGGCCGTTGTTGCAACACAGAGAGAGCAGATCACAGATTTGAGACTCAGGCAGGCAGCAGGGCGTGACCAGACGGAAGACCACCGTCTAGCTGTCCCTGTGTGTCTGTCTGTCTCTATCTATCTGTCTGTCTATCTATCTATTATCTTCTATCTATCTATCTAACCTATCTTCTGCTCTTTTTTTGGTAAGTCATACTGATTTTCCACACAAGCTAGTGATGAATTAAATTCCCTCTTTCATAAAAGTGTTTATGATAGTAAATAATAGCACAGGGGCATGCAGATATACCAAAAAGTATGAATTTTACCTTGGTGAAATTTGAGAAACACTGCTTTATGATGAGAAGAGCTAACATTTTAATTTTTTAAATATCAGCCAGGACATATTCTAAACCCTTTATATACAAAGGTGTAGGGGGTGGGGAGTAGGTTTCTGGTTGTGCATATGTGAAACACAGGGTTTATTCTTGTATTATTATTTATAAATGATTGTATTATTTCCCACAGGAGCAGCTGTAAACCTGCTTTTGCCCAGTCCTGAGGGTATTAACTCATTCACCTTTCTTAACTACCCCTCGTGTCAGGTCTTCTTAGTTTGCACGTTTTTACAGGAAAAACTGAGATGCAGAGAGGCAGGGAGCTGACCCAGAATTCACACCCAGCCAGCTGCATCCTAGCCGGGATTCAAACCAGAGGATTGGAGTCTGCAGAGCACACGCCCAGAACTACTATGCTATCCTGCAGGCTAGAGGCCTGGCTGCGCCTGTGCCTGGAAATGACCTATGATGATTTGGGTCAGCCTATGGATTTGGGTTCTCGACACCTGAAGTCAAGCATGTCTATTTGTAAATGGAGGGCGTAGGGACGAAACCCAAACCTAATGACTCAACGGAAATGTGCTGCATGGAAAAAAGCAAGATGCATCCCTCGGTATCATATCCTCTAAGGTCCTGGCCAGGGCGGAGCAAAGAATCTAGGGCATCTAAGAGAATGCCCCTCCGGAGCCTCAAGCCATGGAGAAGACTGGTGCTTTTTTTTTTTTTTTAGATTTACTTATTTATTTTTAGAGAGCGGGGAAGGGCGGGAGGAGATGAAGATAAACAACGATGGGTTGCCTCTTGTGCACCCCCTACTGGGGGGACCTGGCCTGCCACTCGGGCATGTGCCCTGACTGGGACTCAAACCGGTGACCTTTTGGTTTGCAGGCTGGTGCTCAATCCACTGAGCCACACCAACCAGGGCAGGACGGCGTCTTTGGGCTATAGAAATAGCCTTGGTGCAGGAAGGCTCCTTCCCCTGCAAGACATGGTGGAAAGCCTGCTTTTCAAAGGGGGAATTGGGAAATAAGAGCTAAAAGCAGGGATACTAGGAGATTCCTCACAAGAAGAATTAGAGGGTTGAGGGGACACCAGATGGAAAAGGCTTAAACTCAAACGACTCAAAGAGCCTCTCCAGGGACAGAATTTTGCTCTGAGCCTGGGAGTTTCCTGCCCTCTCAAGGAGGCGGCTTCTACGTGGGAATCAGAGTCAGAAACCGAGGGGAGCCTGAAGCTTGGGAAGAAGTGGTGGCACAGGAACCGGAAAGTAGGACTCAGTCGCATCAAGTTCATTGTCTGGGTTTTGACTTGACTTTAATGAAAGACTCTTTTCTCTTAATGAATTGGTACCTTTGCAAAGCAGCTGATGTAGATTATTTCACTTGATCTTTACAATAATCCCATGAAAGAGGCAGGGAAGTGTTTTATTACTATGTTGAAGATAATGAAATCGAGGCGTGAGACAGTAGGATTCCGCCTAACAGAATCCCAGCTAGGAACGACGACACTTAGCCAGAGCTCGCCACGCTGCATGCTAGACTCAGGGCTAAGGGCGTGACCATGTTTTGTCAGGAATCCTTCTAAGAGCCTTGGAGGGAAGTGCCCCCCTTTGCCCAGCCTCTGGGGTTGGAGAGAGTAAGAGACATGCTTGCACACGAGTGTGCAAGAGCCAGCTCATCCCTGTGTTGGAAGCTCACAAGAGTCCACAGCGCACCTGTCTTCTTGCAGTGGGATTACTTACACTGCAGAAATCGCTAAATGCTACAAACCAGGGTTCAGTTTTCCTCGGAGAGCCAGCTGTTAAACATCTACCTTACATCCCTGGGTACATACCTGGTAACTGGCAGGGCAGACTCAGAACCCTGCAGTCCAGTTCTGGACTCTTCCCTCACACCCGTCAATAATTCTGAGCAATGCCGAAGGCATCTGAAATCTACCCTGGAGTTCTCATTGACTTATATGGAAAAGTATAGAAATGCCACAGAGACGGGAAACATTCATATAATTGGCACTAAAGAGCATGAGCTTGGTGCTGGGTGGGTACGGATTTCAGGCCCTTGGCCTTGTTTCCAGTGGGGATCTTAGCTCATCAAAGCCACCCACCTGCTTCATTAAAGGACTGACTGCGAAGGGACCAGGGATGGGAATGGGTCTTGCACCGAGCTTTCCTGGCTCCAGGTCCATGAGGGGACAACAAGAAGGGTGTCGTGACAGGTGCACGTGGCTTTGGTTCCAGCTCTGACACTAGCAGCGTGAGCCTGGCTAAGTTGCTGGAAGACTCAGTCTGAATGTGGAGACAAAGACCACGGGGCTGTTGAGGACATTCAACGAGCTACTGCTGCAGGACCGTAGGCCCCATAACCCCCCAATAAGCTACTGTTCTGGGCAGTGTGGTTACTACCATGATTACGCATACGGTGGGGAAGGCGAAGTCCGGTGAGAGACGGGCAGGTGAGTAGTTAGCGATCAGGGGTGGAATTTAGACAGGCATCGGCGCTGGAGAGACCAGAGAGAGTCCGCTGTGATTGGCTGGCTGCAGGTTTCAGACGCGCTCTGACGTAATGGACAGAAATCCTCTCCCTGCCGGAGTGGAAGTTCAAGGTGCAAACTGTCCCAGATTGAATCGTCCTCTGTCACCCACCAGCCTAGACTTATGGTCCTCTGTGCTTTGGCTTCTTCCTCACGCTCACCCCCCAGACCGAGGTTCCAAAGCCTCAGTGACTGGCTGTTATCACTACTCACATTGTTACATATGAGGCTTTTTATATTGGGGGTCAAGCATTCGACGTCCAGTGGCCAGAGCTGCCCTTTCCTGCGGAAAATGTGAAAGTGTAGCCGCTCCTTCTCTTCTTAAAAAAATGCTCTACAGACCACCTTTCTGGGATATATGTATTTCTCTTCAACAATGAGTGACAAGTGTGCGTTACACTGTCAGCCTCTCAGCAACTTGAGTGGCAGGAAGCGCGCTCCTCGAGGGGGAAGTGAGAAGCTGCCCACCCCGTGTCCGGTGAAGCTCATGTGCAGGTGGGGGCCCCGGGGCCACCTAGTGGGCGCCCAGCTCTGGTTCCAAAAGTGACCCTGTGAAGGAGGATCAGGTGCGGGGCAGCCTCCGTCCCGACAAGGGACACCTGAGTGCTCTTCTGAGGCAGCATTTCCAAACTTCTGGGGAAGGAGTCCGCAGTCCTGCCCGGGGCCAGGGGACACGGCCTGCGTGCAGCGCTGGTGTGGGCAGGCCTCCTGGGGACCGGCCCCTGCTGCCTGGCCTGGGGGTCTCACCATCTGGGCCTCTGGGGGACCCCATGAAGCACATAATAAATAACATTCATCTGTGTGTCGGTGTCGATTCTGTGACAGATGACTGAGAATCTTGGCTGAACCCCCGAGTCTGCTTTTCACATTTTGGACTGACGTGTTTAGGGCCAGCCGGCTTCCCTCACCATGGACCAAAATCTCCTTCAGCTTTCAAGTTTTGGGGGGGGACATGGCCATGTGGCTTCCTCCTACTACCCCTCCCCATACCAAGCATCGACCACACAGGGCAAGGGGTGTCAGACTTTTTCTGTAAGTGGCCGGACAGAGACTAGTTTAGGTTTTGTGGGCCACACAGTCTCTGTCACCATCACGCACCACTGCCCTCTTAGCAGGAAAGCAGCCACAGGTAACGTGTAAACAAACTCCATGGCTGTGTTCCAATAAAACTTTATTTACAAAAACAGGTGGTGGGCTCAGCTTCTCAAGGCCGGATCAAAGGTGGCACTTCGGAGAGAGGATGTGGCCCACAGCACTGGCCTTGGCCTTGACGCGGCTGCCTGTGTTATTATCTCAGACTTGGACCCTCACCTCTCTGTGCCCGTCTGTGTGTGCTGATGGTGATGGGACCCCAACTGCTGGTGTTCCCTCTCCCTCAGATGGGGGCAGAGACCCGCTGAGGTGACAGATCTCAGAGAGCTTTGAATATGGTGAGGCCCCCTGAAAAGTGTGCAATATATCAGTACGATGATATTTTCGTTCCCCAACAAACAGTGAATTGGACCAGAAGAGGGTCTGTGACCTTGACCTCTGGCCTTCAGTGTCCTAGCCCACTGCATTTCACCAGCAGACGCTTGTAAATGATTGTGACATGAACAAATCATTTCTCTCCGGAGTTAAAGACTTTTTATCTGAGTGATAGATGCAAGCTAATGTCTGAATGATCACATAGAAACCAACACGAGCAGCTACGTGTGCACAGCACCAGCCTGGAGTATCAAGGCCACAGACTTAAATGCCGAAGGAGGTGAAGCAAGGAATCTAAGTGAACAGCACGGTTTGGGTCAGGCAGTAGGGGGCGGCGGGGACTGTGGCAAAACAAAGGGAGCGTGTCCTGTCTGAAGGGCGTAATTCTTTGCTCCAACGGATTCCATGTGGGAAAGCGAGGCTGCGATGGACCGTTGTTCCGATTTTTAAAGAGAAACCAAACATCTGAATTTTTAAGTGAATTTCTCTGATTTTTAAACTCTGGCAACAACTCCTCAAAACTTAAAAAAAAAAAAATGCTGCACCTCACTCACAGGCCATCTGTAACTCCTTGGGTATTTTCTAGAAGAGACCATTGAAACTTGTAATTGAAGAATAGCAATGCAGAAAATGCTTAGATTTCATCATGTTTTGATTCCCTGGGTATAATGAATGGTCTTTGTCACCCGTCGCACAATTTCCAGTCATTTTGATTTTCAGTGATTCTTTGATCATGATGTGGTTGCTCTTAAGACTGATCTGTGATGAGTCCCAGCTTCCAAGACATCTGCATAGCTTCCTCCTTTAATTTATTCAAGTCTCAGCTGAGATGTCTCTTCCCCAGACAAGCCTTGCCTCAGCAACCTGTCTAAAATAGCTCTTCCTTTCCTCTTCTCATAATTCACCAGCCTCCAACATCCAGCAGTCCGCCCTTGTCCACGGATGTGTTCCAAGATCCCCACTGCATGCCAGGAACCATCGAGAGTACTGAACCCCATATATACGAATACAGTTTCTTCTATACGTACATTCCTATGATCAAGTTTAGTTTAGAAAAGAGATTAGCAATACTAATTAATAATAAGTGGAATGGTTATAATAATAGACTGTAATAAGAGTTATGTGAATGTGGTCTCTCTTTCTCAAAATATCTACTGTCCTCAGCATCTGTCTTCTTCCTTAGTTGGACGCGACATGAGGCAATGGCTACATGGAGAGAGGAACCGAGCGGAATGACGAGGCACGGTGACGTAGTGCCGGGCTACTGCTGACCTTGATGGTACGTCAAAAGGGGGGGGGTCACCTGCTCCAGGTGGTCCTGGGCCACTGAGCCAGTCACGTCACTGGCTGGATGGCAGGAGCAGAGGACGTCTGGGGACATTGCCTATTTTCAGGCTGCAGCCGACTGTGGGCAGCTGAAACCACAGGGAGCAGAGACGTGATAAGGCGTCTCCTGTGTCTTGTTTTCAGTTGTTGGTGATCTGTGCCCGCCTCACCAGAATGTCAGCTCCTTGAGACCAGGGATGTTGTCTCTGTTTGATTCGATGCTGAATTCCCAGGACCTGCTCCACTGCCTGGCAACAGTAGGTGCATAATAAATACGTGGAATGACTAAGTGAGGATTATGTTGATCCACGTTGATGAGCGAGCAATATGACTCCCTAAGAATGTGGGGGGAGAACATAAATATGAGAAAAACAGGTTTCTATGAACAGAAACCTTGACTTCAGGGTAAGTCCAAACCTACTGACCAGTAACTGGCTTTTGACATTGGGGAAAATCACAGATCTGTCCAGATTTTTTTTTAATCATGTTGAAGACTCAACAGTTTTCTGTAGGCAGCCTCCCGGGAACGGCTGAGGAGTTTATGATGACAAAGCAGAAGTGGGCTAGAAGGGGAAAGATTCAAAGCAGCGCTAACAAGATGGGAGAGGAGCTGAAGGATCTTTTCACAGCATCTAAAGATTTCCCATTTTGAAATACTCTTGGAGAAAAAAAGAGGTGGAAGTCATTAAAAGTTTTAATGGTGCAAGTTGACCCATTCAGGTAAAATGAGAAAAACACTGCCTGAATACATGATTTCTACTTTTATCCACCATGGATTTTGTCTGTTGTCGAGGCAGCATTAGCACGTAGAAATGGTTTCAGAAGGGAAAGAAATTCAAAACACCGCCACCCTGACACGCTCACTCTGTAGTGTTGCCTGAGCTTCCAAGCTCCTCACCAGTCTTAGTCTCGAAGCAAGTGTCCTCACCTTTCAGACAAGCAGACAACACTCTGTCTCGTGGGATGTTCGACAGAGAGCAACGGCGGCTCACTCTATGAGTGGCACGAGGCTCTGTTTCATTTTTCTGAATCCATGACGGCTCTTAGGGTAGACACATTCCATATATTCCACGTGCATTGCTCTCACCCTTTAACCCCCCCACATCTCAGCTATCATTCTTGGAAAGTAAGCCAGCTCACACGTGTCCATGTCCACCCACCATGGGCCAGACCCCGAGCTGCATTCTGACAAACACAGTGTCTGTGCTGGTGGAGATCAAGGTCGAGTGGGAAAGATCAGAAAGAGAATAGATAATTCAAGAACAGATGAGTCAAGACTAGACCTTTACAATAGACAAGTAGAAAAGCGCCATGTAATTTTTCAATATGTATAAGCTCATAATATTATTTTCCCAATTTTGGTCTAATTGAGTGTGTTAAATAAATGTTTATTAATGATGTAAAGAAAGAGTTGTTTCTCGCCAATCCAAAAGAACCTATGCACCCCAGTGTTCACAGCAGAACTTTTTACAACAGCCAAGTGCTGGAAGCAACCTAAGTGCCCACCAGTAAGTGAATGAATAAAAAAAACTGTGGTACATTTACACAATGGAATTCTGTGCAGCAGAAAGAAAGAAGGAACTCCTACCCTTTGTGACAGCATGGATGGAACTGGAGAACATTATGCTAAGTGAAATAAGCCAGGTGGTGAGGGACAAATTTCATATGATCTCACCTTTAACTGGAACCTAATCAACAAAATAAAAAAGCAATCTAAATACAACCATAGACATTAAAATTAAGAACAATCTGACAGGAACCAGAGGGGAGGTGGGAGGGGATAATGGGAGGAAGGGGGGAAGGGTTTTCAGGAACAACCATAAAGGACTCATGGACAAAACCAAGTGTGGGTATAAGCAGGGGAAGGAGGTGGGTTTGGCTGGGGTGAGGGGAGTGGTGGGGGTAAATGCAAACAAGTGTAATTGAACAACAATAAAATAATTGAAAAAAATAAAAAGAAAGAGTTGTTTCTTACGGGCAAAGCTGAGTGCCCCCTGTCAGTGCCTGGGCTCATGTCATGACATTCATGCCCAGGCACTGAAATTGTGCATTTGCTTCTTGTCCTTGTCCCCTAGGTCATGACTCCCTACAGGGAGGCACGGTGTGTGGTCTCACTAGCACCCTCAGTGGGTAGCCTGGGGTCTGGCACTTAATCGTCAATTCAGAGGTGTTGCATTTGTGAATGAACTTGTGGTGGACAAGAGGCTCTCCCAGCACAAGTCTGAGAGAAGCTAGCCACACCTACCCTTTGACAAAGAAAATACGAAGGTGAAAAAAAAGAAGAAAATTCAAAGGTAATGCCTCCATTCAAAACGTGCCTGGATTTTCACGCCCTCGCTGGGGAGACGGCCCTGGGAAGTATCCACAGAGAGGAGGGCAGGAGCCTCGAGAGCCCCTCCCGTCGCTGGAAGTCTGTCTATTGCGTGGTCTCACACTTTCCTCTCCCCACTTCCTGTCGCCGCGTCTCTCAGTCCCCTGCTTGCCTCACAAAGCCGAGCGACAGAATTCTCGTTTAATTAGTGCGTTCATAAGAGCAACAATAATTCTAATCATTAATAAGCCGCTCACCCCACTTAGGAACAAACACAGATGGCGAGAAGTCGATGTTAATTTTCAAACACGTGTAAACAAGAACCCAGGAAGGCCGGGCCCAAGAACCACTGGAGGTTATTGATGGCAAAGAGTGTGTTGTGCTGAGCTTGGGAAGTGACTGCTACCACAAACGGCCCCCATACCTGCCCTGAAACCTCTCCCAACGGGAATCAATGGATTACTGTGTCGTGATGTAAAAATAATATGTTTTCCCCCAATACCACATACACCACGAGGGAAGGGATCATGTCCCTGCGGCTCCCTGCGTCTTTGGGGGTCTTTGCACACAGGAGGTGTCCAACACATCTGTGCTGGATGTGGGAATGGATCAAAACCCCAAGGGTGCTGGCAGGTCCCCTCTAAGAGACTCAGTAGGTCAGTGCTTCAGAACATCGCTTCCCGGCGAAAGCTGGGCCCTAGCGCCACCTCTCAAATACTGAATTGGCCCCGTCTGGGACCACGAGGGTCTGCGTGTTCGTTTAAGAATTTCTAAATTTTATTTTCCTTTTGAGAAAAAAGGAATCCAATTACATCCTGGATCGTAGGGATAGTGAACGGGCGGAACTGCGGTGCACGAAATCCACGTGTACATTGGCGTCTATTCTCGTGGTTGATCGGGGGCCCCGTCTTCAGGGGAAAGGGCCACCCTGGGCTTTTCCGTACTGCGTTTCTCTCTTTGTGGGGGCCTGTGCATTTTCTCAGTTCCCGAGTTTGGGAGAGAGCTGCGGTGACCCCTTCCCCACTCAGCATGGCCACGCCCTTAGGTCCGGGCGATGCTCGGGGCCACCATCTGTCTCCCTTGCCTGCAACTCGGCTGAGCAGCATCAGGACCCAGAGCCCCGGATGGCCTTTTGGCGCTGGCCCTCGTGGCGGACCAGGATGTCTCCCATCATTTCCTCTGCTGCCTTTCATATCACTGAACTGAAACCTTCAGTCCTGTCAAGAGCGAGGGCCCCAGATGAAAGGCTAGTGCATTAAGACAGAGCATAATTGCCAGCTTCTGAGTTTCTGACATTAATCGTTTTACTGAAGGAAGACAGTGCAGATCCTTCTGTCTTTCTCTCTCTCCGTCTTTCTTTTTCTACCCACACCCAGCAACGACGAGGGGTGGGGGGACGTTGCGGAGGCGGGGAACCCCACCACCAACGAGGTTAGCTAATTAAAAGTAATACGTTTTCCCTTTTTTTTTTTGGTGGCAATTTGATAATACAAAACACTTAACTCGGGGGCCACAGGGGGAAACAAACTGAGACAGATAAAAAATGTTTTGTGTTCATCGGAGCACAGCTATGTTAATGCGTATTATCCCATTAACGCACATCAACATCGGGAATCGGCTCACCAATGCAAGCAAGAAGCATACACTTATCATCATTTGATAACATGTTTAATGACAGATTGACGGGAGATTTGCAAATGTGAACTGGCGTCAGTGTTGCTAACTTCAGCTTCTGCCGCCGCCTCTGCTCCGCCAGCATATTTATGTGCATAATTTGATTTCTCAGCCACACTGTTAGTACATTTTTAATATTAACTATGCACGAACAGACAGCCGAACTTAAGTCGCACTGATGGTTGGAGTTCATTAGATTGAGAAAGATGGGCACGCCTGACTAAGATGGAGGTGGCAGTCCAGCCTTGGAGAGCGGCCCCGAACAGACACACTGCGTTCTCCACAAGCCCCAGCTCCACGCTGCGAGCTGTCAGAGGTGGCGAGGCGCTCAGGAGTGAGGGAAGAAGGAGACCAGGAGGAGGGCGAGGAGGAGGAAGGAAGCAGAACAGCCCTCGCCCTGGGCATTCAGCGAGGCACCTGACACGGAGCCCAGGGGATTTCTAGATGCGTTTGTGTTCTTCCCACCACCTCCTTTCGCCCCCAGCGCATCGCGACTCCCCACTCAACCCCCCCGGCTTTGTACGGAGCGGGCGGCCATGAACCCCTGTTCATTCTTCATGAACCCACGTCCGGGGCGGATGCTCACAAACACCTTCCCGAGGTGGGAACAGGGCTGGTTATGTCTCTCTCGGGGAAGCGCATCAATCTGTGACTGAATGATGCCCCCATCACATAACACCGTGTGACCAAGAGGGATGTCACCTTGCTACATCCCTTTTTCCCACCTTTGAAACGGGCATACGAACATCCCTTTGCTTTACAGGGGCCAAAGCTTCCGTACGTAAGCTGACAAAGAGCAGTGCTAAGCCCAGCGCTTGGCACGCAGCGAGCCCGATATATATGCATCGCTATCGTGTTATCTCTGCCTCTTTCTTTTTGGTAATCAAAAAAATTTATAGGCCTGCGTCCCAGCCCTAGAATCGAGCCGATATAGCAGGGGTGTCAAACCCATTCTCACCCCGGACCCCCTCAGCCTCGCGGTTGCCTTCAAAGGGCTGAAATAACTTTAGAACTGTGTAAATGTAACTACTCCTTAACCGCTGAGGAGTCGAAATTACATTCGGCCCTTCAAGGGCAGCCGTGAGGCCGATGTGGCCCTTGGGGAAGATGGGTTTGACACGCCTGTGATATGGGGTTGAATTAATTTCCGTGAACCTGGGGTACTTCTGTGAGATGGGGTTGTTCCCAGGGCTACGTCCGGTGGGATGGCAGGACGGAGAAAAGGCATGGCACGTGTAGACGGTTTAAAAGAAGCCTTGGACCCACTCAGCCTTTGGTCGGTGAGCCTTAGCCGGTGCTTTCTCGGGGACGGGGCAGTGCGGGTGTCCTGACAGTGGTGGTGGGTCTGGAAAACACCCAACTGAATTCTGGTTTTGCTGCTTCTTCACATGTGATAATGAGCCACTTTCTCAACTTTTTAAAGGCTCAGTTTTTTTTCTCTCTCTACAAAATAGGGCTCCATGATGAGACCCATCACCAAGCATTTGGAGACGATAGGAGGAGAGAACGCTGGTAGCATGCTTACTTAATGCCAGCTGTCACTGTTACTCACATTTGTGTCTTCAGGGCTTCGGTGGCACCTGGCACATGGTAAGTGCTCAATAAAAGTTTGTTGATTGAACAAATGAGTGAGATCACTCTGACTGTTAGGCAGGAATCCTGGAAGAGATTTGTTCAGGGAACAGGGGGAAAGGCCTCCAGGGGTCTATTGCTGACCTGAGAGCATGAGTGAGTCCCTGCAAAACCTCATCACTCCAGTAGGCAAATGACACAAACCACGTGCCTGGGCACAGGACGGCCACCTGCAGATACGCAGAACAGTGCACGCCGCAGCCGGCTGGCCACTCTGTGTTTTTTCCTTTTCATCTCCAGTCTGAAAGGGGCAACTAGAAAATGCAGGCTCCAACCGCAGCTCTGTCACTTATCAGCTGTGCTGTCCTCAGCAGGCCACAGGCCGTTCTGAGGTGCAGTCCGTAAACATGAATTGTGTGGTTTTTTTTCATTTTGCAGCCCCTGTTCTTCCCTCAAGGGGCTCATAGTCAAACCTCAGTGTGCTCTATAAACACCAATCCCAAAGAACATATGCACCCCAATGTTCATAGCAGCACAATTTATAATAGCCAAGATTTGGAAGCAACCTAGGTGCCTGTCAGTAAATGAATGGATCAAAAAACTATGGTACATTTACACAATGGAATTCTATGCCACAGAAAGAAAGAAGGAGCTCCTACCTTTTGCAACAACATGGGTAGAACTGGAAAGCATTATGCTGAGTGAAATAAGCCAGGTGTTGAAGGACAAATACCATGTGATCTCACATTTAACAGGAAGCTAAACAATAAAACAAACAAGCAAGCAAAATATAACCAAAGACACTGAAATAGAGAACAGGCTGACAGTGATCAGGGGGAAGAGGGGAGGGAATTTCAGGGGAAATAGGGGAGGGATTTAGAGGAACATATATAAAGGATACATGGGCAACAACTGAGAAGGGTGGAAATGGGAGGGAGGGGGGAGCACGGGGGGTGGGATGGGATGGGAGTAATGGACAGAAAACTGTACTTGAAAATTAAATACATTTAAAAAAAAGAAAGAAATCTCTACTAAAAGCCTGTGGTGAGAGTTACATGAGAAAAAGACAAGGAAGCTCCTAGCACAACACACACAGTAGCGGCTCCGCTGGTCAGTTCCCTCTCCTTTGTTGGTTTGTGTGACAGGCTGTTCGCCCACGTCTTGGATCACTTTCCAAGCCCCGGACCCGGTATACTTGTGCTGATGGCGTTACGACTTATTTTATCAGTAACGATGCGGTGAGAGGCAACTCTTGTTGTGACCTTTTCTTGGACTAGAGAATTCGATGTGTTTTAACGTCAGCTCCAAGAGGCAGGTAGAGACTATACCTTCACTCACAAATCTACCTTCAGGGAAACAGGCTTTTTTTTTTTTAAATAAAGGTGGGAGCGGGCAAGAACCTGGCCACAGTGAAACACACCTGAAGGGGACGCTGTAGACATACCTCTGGATTTTTTAATACTATCTCCTGGTGCCCCTGTTCCTGGCTTCTGCCTGTTTCCCCTTCGAAAAGACACACTTGTAACTTCCATGGATGGCTTACAGCTACTCCAGCTGCTTTGCCTGAATGTGCCCAGCGTCTGCAAGCTCCGCCCCCTGGATGGCCCTTCGCTCACGAGTGGCTGGAACTAGGATCGCCAGAGCCCAGCGCTTGCCCCCAGACAGGCTTAACGAACACCCCAGAGCTCCCTGTGGGATCAGGCTGAGGCCGAGTTCCAGCCCATGTCTGGATATCTCTCCTTCCCTGACCTGCTTCTTCACTTTCACCGGTTTCTCCCGGAAGCACATTCCTACGAAATTACTTGCCCAGGAACCTGATGTCTCAGGCTGCTTCAGGGATTCTCACCCAAGACACGATCCTACTAGGTCAGGGGCCGGCAAAATACAGCCCCTGGGCCAAATCTGGCTCTCTGACTCCTTTTGTAAATAAAGTTTTATTGGAACTGAGCCACACGTACTCCTTCATGTATCGCCTACGGCTGCTTTTGTGGTGCAATGGCAGGGCCAGGCATTTGCAACAGACACTGTGTGACCCTCAGAGTGTCCAGGATTTCCTGCCCGGGTCTGCAAGCCGCTGTGTTAGAGAAGGCGTTGAGCACACTGGGCGGTCTCTCACCCTGGGGCCTTTGCCCACGCTGCTCCTGCTGGGAGCTTTCATTTTTTGACTGAGTGGATGGTCGGTTGCTTCATCTTTTTCAGACCTCGGCCAAAAGTCACGTCCTCAGAAAGGCCTTCTTGCCCGCCGTCTATAGTCACCTTCCTTTTCCTGCCCCGTTGCCTTGTATCCTTAGCACTTAGAGCACTGAAATGACTGTCTTTCTTTATTGGCCGCTGTTCCTGCCACTGTTACCCATTAGCCGTGAGCTCCACGAGGGGCAGAGACCTCTGGCTTGCTCGTTTCCGGATCCCCGGGCCTCATGCCCATACATACTACATGTTCAAAAATACTGTTGACCCAACGATGAAAAGGAAAGCAAAAGGCTTCCGTGGGCTGTGTTTATTCCATCTGGACCTAGAAACCTGGGGCTTCATCTCAGTGGGGGTGATTCTCGCCTCATTTTGAATCCTCACTCCCAAAGTGACGGGAACATATTTCGCGCTCAGGCCAACACTAGACATTTATCACCTCGGGTATCAATTTGCTTGCTTTGCCACGTTATGTAACGGGAGGTCACTTTACGTTATAAGCTGTAATTTTTGAATTTTACGATGTAAATTGACCTGCTTCAGGAACCTAGCTGTAAAAAGCCTTCCTGTCAAGGGGTTGAGAAAAAGTTACGCTGTGTTAATGGTTCTAATTAATGCATTAATTTCACAAAGTTTTTGTTGAGGGCTCAACATGTTCAGGGTCCATGTCGGAGGTCTTCAGGGAACTTCCTGGGAAGGAAGGGCAGGCTCAATCACACTCACACTCACACCCTCTCTCTCTCTCTCTCTCACACACACACACACCCTGCGATCCCTTCCACTCACAACAGCCCAACTATCTTTAGATGTGGCAAGTGGGTCAAGCCATGCTCCTCCTTCAAACCTGCCGATGAACTTGGAATAATCTAGACTCGTCACCATGGCCTGGACAAGTGACTCTCTGTGAAATAGTCTGAATTATTTCACCCCGAGCTCACAGAGCTCCCTTCCCTCCACACTCCCAGTTCTCGCTTGCCGCAGGGCCTTTGCACTCGTCACTGTCCCTGGCTGAAGTCCTCTCCTCCTTTATCTCAGAGCTGGTTCCCTCAGTCCTTCATGTCTCGGATGCCACCTCTCAAAGGGGCGCCCCTTTGAGATGCTCATGTCCTGGAGGAGCACCCCACGGAGATGAGCACCACGGCTCCAGGCTTTTCGTACTTTAGTTGTTTCCTTCAAGGGGTCCAAAGTGATATTCTTATTACTCTGGCTGGTGTGGCTCAGTGGATTGAGTGCTGGCCTGTGAACCAAGGGGTTGCCGGTTCAATTCCCAGTCAGGGCACATGCCTGGGTTGCAGGTCAGATCCCTCAGTGGGGGGCCCGTGAAAGGCAACCACACATTGATGTTTCTCTCCCTCTCTTTCTCTTGCCCTTCTCCTCTCTCGAGAAATACATAAAATCTTAAGAGCATTATATTTGTATTGTTTTCTTGTTTCCTGTCTTGCTCCTTCTATAAGATCTTTGAAGGAAAGGAAAATGCCATTCTGTTTACTACTGTATCCTTAGAGCCTCACACGGTACCAGACACAAGAAAAGGCACAAGTAAGGATGATATCAGGTACTTATAAATCTAATAGAGGAAGGAAGACAGGGGGATAAGAAAGACACCTTAGATAGCTGGATGGCTTTCGATCGGGGTTTGGTCATTGGTGGCCCGTGGGCTAACCCTAGCCCACTACCTGACTTTTTCTTAGGACCCACAAACAAAGAGTGGTTTTTATATTTTTAAATGGCTGAAAAAGTTTTAAGAAAGAGTATTTTGCGACACATAACAATGATATGAAATTCAAATTTCAGGGACCATTGATAAAGTTTTATTGGAACATAGCTACTCCCATTCATTTACATGTCACCCGTGACTGCTGCTATGCCTTGGTCACAGGCTGAGTAGTTGTGACAATGACTGTGAGGACACAACCCTGAAAATGTCCACTATGTGGCCATTTATATAAAATGTTGATAACTCTCGAGTTAGATTTTCAGGAATGAGTCTTTGAAGAAGGAAGGTGTTTCCGTGGAGATTTAAATGATGAGAATGTTACTAGAAGGGTAAAAAGGACTATATTTGAAGTCCCCGAGGTGAATAAACACGCATGAAATGATAGCTCTTCTCGTTAAGGAACTTTGAATGTTGACCTTGAATCTGGCAGCTCCGGGCTGGGCAAACTGGTGCAGGGCAGTGAGTAGGGGTGGGAACGCCCAAGGGTGACCACTGCACCAGTCCTTGCACGGGGTGGGGTGCAGTGGGGTGGGCTCCCACCCACCTCGCTGCTGTGGAAACACCCGTGGGAGGGCTGAGGTGGGAAGAGCACTGTGGAGGTCCAGGCCAGAAAAGTTAATGATGAAGCGGAGAGTGGTGGGGACGTGGGAGAAAGAGGAGGGTTCGTAAATGCCAGGCTGGGCCGCCAGGGGATCGGTGGGGACACTCACGGTCATTTCAGAATCAGAAAAACTAGGACTTGTCAGAAGAGTAAAAAGATGGTCTAGGTAAAGATGGAACAAGAGGAATTGGAGTTGGGGTCATTCCTCTCCTCCCCAAGCACAGACAGACCAACCCCTCTAGGCAGACCAGCGTCAGCCAGTACCAGGGTGCTACCGCCATGTTCACTGCTCCCAGGAGTGTCTGCCTGACCCAGGTCCACCCTCCGAGCCACCGGCCAATTAGGCTCAATCTCCGTACTTGATTGGCAGCCCTGAGAAACAAGCCCTCCTTCCACTGAAATTCCTAGGCGGCAGAGGACACACCCCTAGAGCCGGTGCAGCTGAGCTGGCCATTGGCCTGAAAATGAAGCCGGAGCCGAGGAAATCGGAGCTGAAAGACAGGGAAAGACCCAGTTCTGATGACATACATCCTTCGAAACTGTGATTCATTGGTGTATGAAACCAACTGCCTCCTTGGATGAACTGGTAACTCCCCATTTTGCTACATTAAGTTTGAGTTGGTTCGCAATCAGTGATAAACGAGATCTCGGGAAACGCGGTTTAGAGTTAACATGCTGAACAGTTTTACCTATTGCTTCCGAATGAACTTGACGCCCGTCTTTTCCGAGTTCAGGACAGTATTGAGCCCCGTCGAGAAGGGGACCTATCCTCTCAACTGCCAACCCGGGCTCTTCACAGGGGCCTCTGCCGGGCACAGCAGGAGTGACTGAGATGCTATGGTCCACTCCTCTAAGTCTACTCCTGATCTCAGTGGAGTTGTGCGAACTTCCAGGCCACCTCCCACTTTCCCACAGTTTGGTCCTTTCCTCGCGTTTCCTCCGCGCTTGAACTTCACACAGCACAGAGCGTCAGGTCAAAGGCTGAATGAAAGCTGAGAAAAGCAAACTTTCTAGCGTTCTCACAACACGCCAGCCATGGTGAGGAAAGCAGTGGTCCCCAAAGCGTGATCCCAGGACCAAGGCCGAGTTATCACCAGGGCCCTTGTTAGAAATTCCAGATCTCTGGTCCTGCCCAAGGTGGACTGAATCTGACACTCGGGGGGGGGGGGGGGGGCTCAGTCCCCTGCGTTTGTACAATCCAGACAATTCGATATGCACTCATGTTTGAGAACTGTTCACTTTAAGTGAATTAAAGTGTCACCTGGAATATTTCTTATATCGACGCCTGAGGTAGGACAGTCATCCCTATTCTGTAGGTGAACAAACCGTGTGTTAGAGAGGCTGAGACAGTTGCTTTACCACCAGCAAGTAGTGGGATCTGGATTCAAGGCCAGGCAGCCTGACCGACACACCTCCCTGGTGGTCCCTAGCCAGGGTGGGCACAGCCCCGCAGCCCCCGAGGTCCCAAGCCCAGTCCCTGGCCCACAGTCCGAGACTGCCTCAGAGCGACAGGTCCTGTGGCCTTTGTACTGATGTCTGCTGAGCCTTAGCACACATGTGTCAACCTCCAAGGAACTTTCCACTTAAAAAACATTTGCAGGCCCTGGCTGGTGTAGCTCAGTGGATTGAGTGCGGGCCTGTGAACCAAGGGAGTTCGACTCCCAGTCAGGGCACATGCCTGGGTTGCTGGCCAGTTCCCAGCAGGGGACTCACGAGAGGCAACCATACATTGATATTTCGCTCCTTCTCTCCTTCCCTTCCTCTCTAAAGATAAATAAATAAAATCTTTAAAAAAAAAACATTTGCAGGAAAAAATAAAAGGCAGCCACAGAGCAGAATCCCAGCTTCAGACAAACCTTGACTCAGGTCCCCTGGGGGCCTGGGATTGCTCAGCCCACCCAGGAATCTGTGGCCATCAGCTTGGATCGTCCTCTCTTGGACACCGCCTGCCCCCTTCCGGGTCCCCTGTCCAGTGCTCTGTGGCTCTTCCCCGTTAACACCGTGTGGTTACAGATGCTGCTCGTGGTGGTTTATGAGCGACCGAGAATGCTGTTATAATCCCCCATTTCAGATGCAAAAATGGCTCATCAGACTCACCACAAGGGCCTCTCTACAACGATATACAATTTAAAAATTAGCACGAGGACAGAGAAGAGCCTGCGTTTTTGAACTAGGAACTCCCGGTGCGGAGGGTACACCTGGATGAGGCGAGCTCAAGGAATGAGATGAGCGGTTAGGCCAACGTCTCCGTCCCGTGTTGCCATGACTTCGGAGCTTTTCCTGCACCCCCTGGAGCCCGGGGAACGTGTCAAAGAGCAAGCCCACGCACGTGCATTCGTACTAGGGCTGTGCCCACTGTTAGGGACTTTCTCTAATCCCCATCACAGACCTTTCTGATATAAACCACGCTGTCGGGAAGCAAGCAAAGCAGGACAAAGAAAATCAGTGCTTGATTCTAGGAGGGGCCAACAACACCTGAACAGAAAGACCAAAAATAAAACAAACAAGAAACGAAACTTAGGGGGCTTGTCTAGGGGACACATGTGGCTGTGTTTACAGCACCACTGGTCCTGTCTGGGTGGAGGTGGACTCAGGAGACTTGGGACGGCAGGGTGTGAGAGTTGTCCCCCTCCAGAGAAGAAAACAGTAACGATGGTGTGAGTAGGAAGGACTAGGCAGGGGGAGCGAAGGCAGGCTTGTGCAGGAAGGGGAGATGGGGTGACGTTTTTGCATGCGGAACCCTCGAGATACTTTGGTGCTTGTGTTGGTTCAACCGTTTCCGGCCCTGTGACCCGCATCAAGGGGTTCCCTGGTCTGCTTCAGCATCAAGGGGTGACACTTATGGATTGCAAATTTATTGACATTTGACACATCCATCCGCCTTCCTCTGATCAACAGAACTCTCTGCCACCAAATGGAATAATTACAGGAGATTTCAGCAGTCACGGGGAATGCCAAAAAGGTCATTAAATCATCTCGAAGAAGCAGTGTGCGCCTCCATTGCCTCTTGCCAGTAAATCTTCTGCCGACGTCAGGACCACCTAGGGTTGATGTGTGGTGGAGGGGGGCTGAATTACAGAATGGAGGAAGGAATTAAATTAGGATTGAAAAATAGGAAGGCGCGCACAGCGGGGGCCTTTGGTTGTGTGCGTCATAATTCCTGGAGGAGCATAAAAATTGTGGTTTACTTTTATCAGCATGGCTTCTTCTTGGGAAACAGGCAGAAATGGCATGCCTGGGAGGTGGCGGTGGCCCAGGGGAGGTGTGGGAGGAACAGCGTGTCGCGAGTCCGTTGGAGAAGTTGGTGGGATTTGTCCTAATGCCCTACTTGTTTCTTTGTCTGACTCCCTTCTTCCTAGACAGGCATGGTTCCGAGGGACCTGTCTGTCCCCAAGCTCAATGGCTCCACTGTAGTCTGGGCCACCCCTGCCTCTCCACAGCTCCCTCAGGGCCACCTACTTCTGCTCTGGACCTGTCTGGTCCATCCCCCACTAGGTAGCAGAGTGACCTTCTCTTGGAGAAGGAAGTTCACGCTGCTCACCTGCCTAACCCCCTCCAATGGCTTCTCACTCAGCTCGGGAAAACAAGGCCAGCATTTCTCAGGATGATCGCCAAAGCCCAAACTTACCCATGTTTCAAACCCCTTCACCCAACACGTCCGATCCCTCCAGCCCCGGCTGTCAACCCTCGGCCTTTCCTGAATCAAACACATCAATGCTTTGAATTTGTCACACACCTGGCTCCTTCTTAACCTCATCTTCTTTCCCTGACCCCCACCCCCCACCGATTTAAAGTAGGTGGCCCTGTCATAGTCCCTTACATTGCCGGGTATTTGGCAGCCCCTGATTCTTAGAACTTATTTACTCCTATTCACATGCTCCACGAGTGTCAGCTGTTAGTGTAACAAATCAGCCACCTGTCCCCTGGTTAGAATGTCAGGCCTGGGCTTCTCCTTCTCAGGTGGAGCCCAGCACTTAGAGCAAAGCCTGCTGGGAGCAGGTTCTCCACGAGTATGGATTAAAGGACAACTGAGTGACGGTCCCCAACACACCTGCCAGAGAACTGTTCAGCGATTCACCGAGGGCAGTTACCAACTCTGCTCCTGCAACTTTTTGCACCCAGGAGGAGGCATTTCTGAGCTGAGCCACTCGGGCCTCGAGGCACTGCCAGTCCTCTGGACACATCGGGGGTGGGGTGGGGGTGTTTCTCATGTCCCCGTACTTCTCTGGGCTGTGCAAACTCGGAAGGGTCCTTCACGTGGGGCCTCTATCATGTGCTGGGTGCTGTGCTGAGAGTTTTACATAGTTTACCCGACCCGCCTCGCTGATGCCTTCTCACACATACAGGATGTCAAAACGAAGTTCGAGGTAGCCTCCCTCCCTCCCTCCTTCCCTTCCTTCCTCCCTCCTTCCCCGCCAATATCTTCAGAGTCTGTGTATGGACAGCTAAGGAGACACAGCCTCTGTCCTCCTGGAGCTTAGAGGTGGGCGTCAACGTCACATCTGGGCAGTGAGAAGCCCAGGGCCCCACCATTCCCCGGTCTTATCAAGTCAACCTCATGGAAACAATGGTCAGATGTTTCAATAGGAAAACCTTTACTGACATCTGTCTTCAGGAGGCACAGAGGCAGGGTAGAGGCCATCATTGTACACTCATCGGCCACCCTGCTGGTCCCCCTCCCCCCTCTGGTGTCGTCTCCCCCAAACAGGGCTCCGCTCGTGCTAAACAACGTGCATTTTCTGGAATGAACCANAACGAAGTTCGAGGTAGCCTCCCTCCCTCCCTCCTTCCCTTCCTTCCTCCCTCCTTCCCCGCCAATATCTTCAGAGTCTGTGTATGGACAGCTAAGGAGACACAGCCTCTGTCCTCCTGGAGCTTAGAGGTGGGCGTCAACGTCACATCTGGGCAGTGAGAAGCCCAGGGCCCCACCATTCCCTGGTCTTATCAAGTCAACCTCATGGAAACAATGGTCAGATGTTTCAATAGGAAAACCTTTACTGACATCTGTCCTCAGGAGGCACAGAGGCAGGGTAGAGGCCATCATTGTATACTCATCGGCCACCCTGCTGGTCCCCCTCCCCCCTCTGGTGTTGTCTCCCCCAAACAGGGCTCCGCTCGTGCTAAACGACGTGCATTTTCTGGAATGAACCATCCATGGCCTCCACGTGCAAGGCTTTAGACTTGCCATTTCTTCTTTCCACTGTGCTCTTCACCTACCCCCCGACCTGGCTAGCTCTTCTGCCTCGTTCTGGACTTGGCTCAGTACTCTGCTTGTTGTCTGGCCAGACTTCCTTGAGCACTTTGGCCCGGCAGGTGTCCTGGGACAGTGCCCTGCACAGCGGAAGCCGTGGTGGTGGATGCTGGGATGTCCATCCCTCTGTGATGGGCGGTCGGCATTCTGCGGGCAGGCCTTAGGCTGCGTGCACCGTTGTAGGGCCAGCCACAGCTCGACCCATCACCCTGGCTGTTCGATGGCGGTTCTCTTGTTTGCCTTTCCCAGCACAAGGTTCCCGAGGCAGGAAATGTGCTTCCGGCACATTATCATCACTGTTGTTGCATTATGAGAATTGTGAAGACACGCTCGCCCCACCTGGAATCTAGGAGGGCTGTGCCTGCACAACCCTGAGCGGAGCGCCCCTTCATGAGGGTGTTCGCGTGCCTGGGGCAGAGCCGGGAGAGTGCTTGGTGGGTTCTCTTTGTCTTCACCCTGGTGACGCTGTGTGCGGCCAGCCTTAATGCAGCCCCGTGGCGGCGAGGAAGCACAGATTCAGAGGGTGATGTGTTCTGCCATGGGGCCCTTGGCTAGGAAGTGGGGACCCGGCTGTGAGGCGAGGCCTCTGCAGTTCCAAAGCCCACATTCTGCCCTGCTGAGGTGAGCTGTCATGCGCTTCCTTCCCAGGATTTCTGGGTCTCCGAAGTCCCCGCCCCCTGACACTTTGTGACAGGCCTTCCTCCTTCCCTCCACTTTCAAAGGTTTCCCACTTTTATCCTCTTACATTCCTGGGATGACAAGGTCCTGGTTGTTTCTTTAACTTCTAAGCCACAGCCAATGCTACCCAATAGGGACCAATCGCCATGGTTACCACACACCAGAGAATCCACAGGAAGGCGGCAAATGAGGAAGTGGAGGCCCCCGCAAATGGGGTGGGGAGGGGCGGAGGGAGCAGTAAACAATTAAACATGGCAAAATCCTCCAGTGAACAAAAATAGAACTATTTGACTGTGAAATCGAGTCATGTAGCATTGAAAACAACATAACCTTGAAACATCATTTTTTCTCCATAGATGAAGAAATACCAGCGAAAGCCACGCACACCGCAAGTACCAGTTTGCTGGAGGGCCTGAGTAGTTGGAAGTTGCCTCTGTGAAAGATTTGGGCCTTCAGAATATGGAAACATTTCTTTTCTCCTTCATCTTCTCTCCCGTGCAACTCATTTGTGGACAGGGTTTGCATCTGTAGCGCCCAACAGAATTTAACCCAAGGGAGCCCAGAAAAGTGCTGGGAGAATTTTGGGCCAATATTCTGGCTGGTGGTGAATCACTCCCTTGTCCACACTTGATTTGCGGCTCTGCCACTTACTGGCCCTGTGATCTTGCTGGTCACGCCACCTCTCTGAGGCCTCGACTCTTCACCTGTACGCTTGTGCAACCACAGTCCCTTCCTCACAGAGTTCAAGGTTAAGATAAGTCGAGATACCACATGCAAAGGCCCAATTCAATAGCTGCTCCATAAACGTAAATGCTCTGTCAATGTCAATGCCAGTAAGGCCAACAGGGATGGTGGACGTTGTGCCAGGGACATGTGTCCACCACCACCACCATTACCACTGGCACCTGCATTGGAAACTCCAAGGCCGACCCTCCTAAGCCTGGTGCAGCACCAGGGACCCTGAGCAAGGGGACTTTGCTCAAGGCAGCAGGTGGCAGATAAAGGGGGAGTCCAAAGGAAAGAAATGCAGGTGAAAGCCACATCCCACCCTGTCTCAGGGGCACCCCAACACCCCCAGGACTGTTGACGTGAAAGCTGTCCCCAAGGCCCTCCTCACTTCTTCAAAGAAAATGGTACAACCCATCCCACACCTTGATTTAAGCCTCAAGCAGAGAAAAGTCTTTTGGAGCCCACGACAAAGTGGGAAACAGAGAAGAGAGAGACACTGGCCGAGCACACCCGCCTTGCGGGCTGGGCGTGTGGCTGAGCGTGGACTCCGCACGGGTTCACCCACTTTTGGCCGAGGACTGAGGCGGGAGCAAGGAGGCTGCGTTTATCTGTCAGCAGTCTGTGCTGGTGTTTCTCATCGACCTAAACACGGACCATCCTCATGAGTTTTCACAGCGGCACTAGCAGATCAGCCCAGGAGGAATGCCCTCCACGCCTAAATATACCTCATCCATCCCCCTTGCAAGTAAAACACAAAGAAATAAACAAAGAAATGAAGAGTGTTCAGGAGAAAGCATGGACGCCGCTCTCCAACAGCCCCGGCCTTCCTGGACCTGGGGAGCTGAGCGCTGTCAACAACAGCACAGGTTCTCGGGGACCCCCACCTGCTCCCCGAATGGGACGCGCGCCTTTGGCTCCTGGAATCCCCATTCCCTGACAGGTGAGCTTCCTGTTACAGGCACACCAAATGTCATAGGAGAACGTGCCATGCACTGGTTGTCAACCAGCTCCTGGTCCTCCAGAGGAAGGGGCAGCGGGAAGACAGCAGTGGCATGCCAGTTGTCGCCTGTCCTGGTGCCCTGAGCGCCCCCTTCCCGTCATCCCCGTGGCCTGGCCATCATTTAACAGACTGCCCTGTGATGCTTGCAGGGTGTGGCCTCGGGGCTGATTTAAAATCCCCGCATTGCTAAAACCGCATTGTTCTTCATCAAGTTGAGTCATTTTTATGTGAAGTGTCAAGCTCCCTAACAAATAACTCCTGCCAGACAAATCAAGTTCCTCGTCTGAGAGCCGCGGCTAAATAGTTTATAGCTTTAATCTGCTCACCGAGGTGTGCAGTCTATGACAGTAATTATAAATGCAAGGAGAAATTATAGCTGAATGCTTTAACTGCATTAGGGGCCGTCTGATGAACAATCATGAGCTCCTGCTCATCTCCAACAATAGAGGGCAAGTTGGTGTCAATGCCGGAGAGATTTCAGTTCTGCATGGTGTTTCCCCCCATTTACCACAGAATGTCACTTGTCTCCTACAACGCAGAGGAAAAGCACAGCGGAGAGCTTCACACTGGATAGTTCAAGAAAAAAGACAAAGAGAGAAATGCAGGAGAAAACTGTTTATCATTACGACTTTCCCCCCCCACCCCCGGTTTTGTTCAGTGGCAGGTTCAGTTTCAGATGAGTTTGTGGAAGGTAACTGCTTGCTTACTTACTAAAGGCCTTAAAAAAATCCCCCCTGAGGCCATTTTCTGAGAAATTGTTATAGAGAAAGACTTCTTTAAACGAAGGGCAAGTTCAAAATCAGCTCGGGCCAGGGTTCCAGGGCTTGTGGGTGTCCCTCCCCTAGGTCTTGTCCTCCGCCTGTATCTACCTAAGTTAATGACACCATTTAGCTCTTTATTTTCCCCTCCTCACTTTCACAGAAAGACGTTTTTAATTTAGCTGAAGAATTACACAAATGTATTTTAAAGACATAAATCCATATAAAAAATATGAGCTAATTAAAACATCGCACTCCCTGTCGCTCATGGATTTTCAATTTAGTGAAAGAAAAAAGAATTGCATCTGGTTAAATGAAAAGATGATGCTGATGGCAGATTGGAGTAAATGAAAAATAATGTTACTCTATATTAAAGCACCAAATTATACACGTCAGGATTGAGCATTCAGAAGTCCAAACGAGGGGGGCAGCGCCACGGAGGCGGAGCGCACTCATGCGCAAGGCAAGTGAAGCCTGTCGCTTGGTAAAATGAAAACGTTCGGAGAGACGGCGCATTTGTTTCTCGCTGCGTTGGAAATGCTGCCGTCTCGGAGCTGACCTTGTTTCCTGATTCTCACGTTGCTACCCAGTAATGAATTCCAGAAAGTCAGGATGAGGGTTTAAAAAATTCTTAGATATACACGTTCACTGCAGTTTGGACCAGTTCTCAGTTGGACTCCATGCGGTAAATGTGTAACTACCTTACTGAACAGGACATTACCGCACAGAGGGTAGGGCTGCTGCTTGGCTTCCACCTGTAGGTCCACCCCAGGCCCCTGAGTCAAAATATCTGGTTTGCAATTGCAGCCTCCTCCAGGAGGCCAAGGCGAGGCCTTCCTTGCCCGAGTTGCACCCAGAAACCATCGGGTAAGCTGGAGGACACACTGAGGGGCCGAGGAAAGTTGGTGAGTATAGGGCGGCCCGAGGTCGAATCCCACCTGTATGTTTACTGTGTGTTCTCAGACAGATCATACAACACTCTGGGCTGTCTGCAAAACTGAGGATGAGAAGAATAACCACATCCAGCTCACAGAAAGAGCCCAGTACGTGCTAGTTAGTTTTGCCGCCATTGCTCCCGTGGCCATCAGACCACAGGTGGTGGGGGAGGCTCCTGCCTAGGCATCCGTCTGCTGGGAGGGCTGCAAGTTTTATATACTTCAGGGGAGGCTGAAGAACACGGCAGGGATATCCCTGTAGAGACAGTCTAGAATAAACTTTTCTCGTGAGCCTGCTATGTGCCAGGCCTCACGGAAAAGAATTGCCTGTATTTACTTTCTCACAACTACCCTCCGGCCCCAGTTCACAGACACAGAAGCGAGAACACAAGAGCTGGGGTTTGAACTCAGGCTCGAGGGCTGGGCAGCCAGAGTTCTTCCCCTCACATCACGCTGCCTCCGCAGCACCACTCCCCCTGGGCTTCCCCCTGGGACTGGGCAGAGGGCCTCCCCAGGGGCTCCACTCACTGTTGTCCCCCACCTGCCCATCTGTGTCTGTCATTAGCCTCAAAGCTGTACTCTTGTCCTGGTCACTGGTTCATCCCTGGGACTAGCTCAGTGCTTGGCATGGAGGGATGGCTGTCTAGGTAGGGGGTGATGGCTGAGGGAGGCTCAGCGAGTGCAGAAAGGTGGGGAATCTACTCATAGGGCTGCCGGTGAGAATTGAGAGCAATTGTGCCTGTGAAGCGCCTGTGGCCGGCCTGGCACACCTGGCTGTTATATAATCAGCACATCTGCTGGTTCGGTTGCATGTCCCTTGTTAAAGCAAGGCCGGCTGTGCACAGAAAAGCATGCAGGTAGGATGCGAAGGAGGAAAGGAACGCGGGGAGGGAAGTCAGGAAGGAGGGAAGGACTGGGAGATTTATCTAATGGAAGAAGGAGTGGTCAATGCCTCTTACAGACATCAATTAGTCCAGCCCATGTCAACACTGAATCAACGAACAAGTGTTGGCAAGGACAGGAAGAAAAGGGAACCCTTGTGCACTGCTGCTGGGAGTGTCAGCGGGTGTACCCACTGTGGAAAGCAGTACAGAGGTTCCTCGAAAAATTAAAACCAGAACGGCCTTATGACCCAGCAATTCCACTCTGGGCATTCATCCGAAGGACCCCAAAACACTGATTGAAAACGGTACACGCTCCCCTATGTGCGTTGCAGTGTTATTTGCAATAGCCAAGATATGGAAGCCGCCTAGGGGGTCCATCAATAGACAAGTGGATAAAGAAACATGGAGTACATGTATGCAGTGGAATATTACTCAGCCATAAAAAGGATGAAATCCTGCCATTTGTGACCTCATGGATGGACTTTGGCGGTATTATGGAAAGTCAAATGAGCCAGACAAAGACAAATGCCATATGATTTCCTTATATGTGAAATGTAAAAACCAAAAATAAATGAACAAAGAAACAGAAATATACTCATAGAGATAGAGAACACATTGGTAGTTGTCAGATGGGGGTAAGGTTGGGGGCATGGGTGAAAAAGGTGAAGGAGTTAATAATATAAACTTCCAGTTATAAAAACAGTCACGGGGATGTAAAGTACAGCATAAGGAATATAGTCAGTAATATTGTAATAACTTCGTATGGTGTCAGGTGGGTGACAGACTTATTGAGGTAATCACTTTGTAAATTATGTGTGTCTAATGACTATGCGGAACACCTGAAATTCGTATCATATTATATACCAACTGTAACTGAAAAAAAATTAGACCAGCCCATTTTACTCTTCCAGATTGCATATAATCTATGTTGTTAGGATTGCCAGATTTAGCAAATAATACAGGATGCCCACTTATATTTGAATCTCATATAAATAATGAACACACACACACACACATATACATATTTAGTATAAATATGACCACTGCAATATTTGGAACATACTTATACTAAAAGCTCATCTGTCACTCATTTGAAATTCAAATTTAATGGACACACTGTATTTTATCTGGAAACCTTACATGCTGTTCACTGTGCACATGGATTTTTATAAAGTCGCCCATAACAAAGGTGGCAATGTACTGGACTGGAATTCATTTATACCACCAACTTCAAGGCTACATGTGCTGTTCAACTTATATGCTATATTACACCACAACGACTGTAATTTCAAGTCCTTATGCCTTTCGGACTCATTGATTTGCTCTCTGTTTAATTTCTATTACTCAAGAGCACGTGGTTTTAAGGGCATATACAAATACCCAGGGAAACGGTTTCAGATCACTTATCTCCTAAAACAGGAGTGCACATTCAACATCTGATAATTATTGTTTAAGAGAAAGTTGTATTTAATATTTGACAAGGGATTTTGCAGGACTGAAGACATACCGAAGAAGGGGAAAAAAATCAGGTCAAACTGGCATCTGACAGAGAACACAGATATGGTCAAGCCCTCGAATTTTGCGTCAAATCTAGATCATGCTTTCCGAGACGTCACGTCCTCTAGTACAATCTGTACCATCATGCACAGCAGCTAAGAGCAGAGCTCCAGAGAGCAGTGATCTTATTTCGTGCAGTTCTAAGCAGTGGGCAAGGTATTGCATCAATATGGTTCTGAAGGAGGACCTAAGGGTGCAATGACTCTTTTCCAGGCAACCAAAGCAACAGAAAGCCACCTCCGCGCCAACATGGGCACCGTGCTGGCAGACCGGAGCAGCGCCGGGACCTCCCGAGCACACCACACACTGCAGCAGCTTCGGGTACGCGCAGCGTACAGGCACTCCCATCGCTTTAAATGAGCCCCAGGTACTCACACCTGTCTCCCTGCAGCCCGCCCTCGGCATCGCAGAACCGCAGTGGTTACGTCGGGACGGAGCTCTGATCTGACATAATCACTCTGTAGAATGGAGCTTCAGAGGGCCAAGTCGGACATATTGATCCCTGAACAGGCGCAGAGACAGGAGAAAAGGTGCTCTCCCATCCACGTATTCCACCGATTGGCGAGTGCCTTTTGTGAAGGTTGTCCCCAAATTACCGGTTTACCTTTATTTCCCTAGAACAGGGATGTACGCCTCAGCTTTTGACTACAGCTTCCTTTTCCTCCCCTTTCTCTGATTGCCCATCGCAATGTTTCTGCAGTGACACTAATTTTAAAAAAATGATTACAAACCTATCAGGTGGAAAATTGGTCTTTATTGTAGCACAAATAAACATGACCTACTTGTTCTCTTCACCATGGTTTTGAACCTACTACTACAGGATGGGAAACATCTCTCTTCTCTTTGGATAGTCTGTGTATATTCACCATTTTTTTTGAAGGACCAGAAAAGCATAATAGCAAGTTACATAAAATTTAAAATGTTATAGAGCAAATAAATAGATTGGCCGAGCCCCACGCTCACATGTAGTCTCAATAGATGCATTTCGGCTTTTTTTTCCATGGCGTGAGCTGAACAAACCATGCTTGGAAAGCAAGAGAAGACTCTGCCAGGGACACATTTTACTTATTGTGATAAGAACATGCAAACAAAACAACAGTCCTCATTGGAGCCCAGAGAGCCATTAGAATGACCAGACGGTGCCCCCCTGTACCAGAAGCTCTTAGATCTTTTCACCGATAGTCCCAGATCAGACGTGTCAACCCTTTCTTTCATTTGGACCATCCTTAGAGTCAGTCAGCTCCCTCCCCGTGGGGAGGCGAGCCCAATGCCGAGTGGTATAAACACCTCTCTCCACCCGGACGCCTGCTGGTGCTCAGAGCTCTGTAGCTCGCTCTGCCGAGTTGCCTACGGTGAGACAAACACTCGGACCAGGGGAGACGGCGAGGCCTTCGGATCTTGTTTGTGAATTAATCCAAAGAGCTAATCTGTCACCTGGCATGACACAAACCTGCCTGGCAAGTGGCAAAGCTTTCAGTCCCCTTGGGTCCTCGTCTTGGGGTGTGGCCCATGGTGGAAGGCACCCTGAATATGGGTGAGGGTCCCTAGCACATGGGGGGACGTGTATTGTGTGCTGGGTGAGGGCGGCAAGAGGAAAGACAGTAGGGAAAATACAAAATAAAAGTGAAGGGATTCGTTAAGACCCAGCCTTGAAAGCATTTGAAAGTGGCCAGTGTCGTCTGCCACGGTATGTGACCTCAGTCTCTGTAAGCTTTCCTGGAGATGACATTGCTAGTCTGGGCACTGGTGACGCTACGGGGCACAGGACTTCTGTGACCCACAATGCAAATTATCTTGAAGCTGTGAGACCCCCTGTGCATTGGCAATGGGGGTGCAGAAAGTCTTTGTTTCTTTATGTCAAAGAAAACCTCAAGTCCGTGCCTCTGCGGACTCTGGCATAGTCTAGGTTCAGGAAAGCTGCAAGATGAGAGAAGGAAACAATTCTCTCCTTTCATCTCAGTGTCTGCAGGGAGCACTTTCCTACCGTCTGAATACAGGGCGGAAGCTCCTTCTCAGGAAACCTAACGGAGGAAAAGAGCCAGGGACGGGGAGTGGCAGAGAGCGGGCGCCCACGGCAAGCTGCAAAAAGCATTGGTTACAAGGAATGATGATGAAGACAACTTTAAACTAGTCACAAACTTAAGACATCTCTGTGCAGTGGCTGCCCCCAGGAACTCTAGAGTCTTGATTCTGTGGATGGCTTTTTCTTTATCGCTTTCTAAGTCATTGGCATTGCTATGGGAAGGCAACGGATGGAATGGGACTGAGAGAAGTTAGTGCTTATTAATTAAAATGATGCATAGCCTTGGCTGGATCTTGCAAGCTGGGCCTCAGACAACCAAAGGGGGCCCCGCATCACGATCCAGCGATCTGCGCGAACTCCATCTCTCTAAAGCCATTTCATTCTATCGCCCAAGTCTGCACTGGAAACCTTGAGAGAGTGGATAGGACTTATTTACCATGCTCTAGTCTTCGTAAAAATAAGCCCTATTCCAGCAGGCTACTGGCCTCTTGGTGTGGGGAGATGTTAGCTGCTGCTAAGCAGACCCATCTCCCTTCAAGAGACTCCTCACAAGGCCACTGTCACAACCACCTGGGAGCAAACCCATACCTGCAGGGCTATTCTTCGTCCACGTCTGTTACAAACTGAGAGTGGTGTTCGGGTGACTTGCTGTGCGTTTTGCTTAGGTGGAGTTTTACTGCATGTTTGCTCACAAATGTCCGAGAGCACAACTTACACTTGAATTTAGAGTCTGTGTCCTCTTCACCAGCTATGGTTTCCGGAGACCTCTGAGCCGACGACACCCGGGGAATCTCTTGCTCCGCCTTGCCTGACTGCTCCACGGCCATGCGGGTCATGTCCTTCATTTGGAAACCCAGGTGAGACTCTAAGTGGCTGATGTAGGTAGACGGGGTTCTAAACTGGGAGGCACAGTCACTACAGTAAAAGATAGGGTGTCCTTTGTCCATGTTTTTCAGGAATTTTGTCCCGCCCGTTTTCCTAAGCTGGTACTTGACGTTCGCCAGCCAGTGGCTGATAGTGGTCATCGAGAGTCCCGTAAACTTCGAGATTTGCATTCGCTCTTGAGGGCCCAGGTCGGACAGCAGGTATTTGCCCTCCGATGTCTGGAAGAGGCTCGAGGCAAACTGAGCTTGCAGGATCAGCAGGTGCTGAGGGTTCCAGTTGGACTGCCGGCCTTTCCTCTTATGCAAAGTCGAGACTTCGCTGGAGACGTCCTCAAAGCGCCTGACGTCCATTTCCAGCTTCATGGGAGGGACCCTGGAGGAAGCGGCGGGCTTTGGGGTGGTGGCTTTGGGGAGGACTTTGACCATGTCGGCGATGTCAGACAGAGCATGCTTCTGAGGTGGGGACGTGCAGGATTGTGCTTGTGAGGACTCGGCTTTCTTGCTTTTGGACTTGGTCAGGTCGATGGGCTGGTCATTGTTCTCGAACAGGTAACGCCTGGACACGCTGGCTGGTCTCGTGGTGGCAGGACTCATCACTGGCTTGTCCATGACACCGAGATTGGACTTGTGGAACATGGAGATTGTGCTTGAGCTCGGGCTGGAGCAAGACGAGGAGCGCAAGGGTTCCGTGGCTTTGCCCAGGTGATTGTTCAGGACCGACTGCAGCGCGCTGAGCGGGTTGATGCAGGGCAGGGCCGAGGCGGGGCTGGCGAGGGCACACCCGTTGCTCAGGGCAGATGCGGGCTCTAAGGGCTGGGGTTTCTCTTTCTCACCGCCCTCTTTCACCAGCTTGTCCTCCTCCTTCGGGGCACACGGCTCAGCCTTTTTGGATTCGGAAGGGGTTTCACTGTTGGGGAAAGACTCCCCCTCACCATGGCTGAAAGAGGATGCCTCTTCATGGGGACTCTCCTTCCCACAGTCCTTTGCCATTTCATCTCTGTCTTCCGGCTCCTTCTTCACTTGAGTGTAGGGGGCCAGGTTTGTGGGCACGGAAACCAGCGGCATGACTTTCCACTTGGGTGCAATCGGCCTTAACTTGTTGGCGAGATTGGGTCGAATCTGCAATACCTGGGACCCCACCAGAGGCAAGGAAGGCTTGGTGCCCTCCGACAGCTGGTAGGCTGCGTGGATGCTGGGGTACGCGCTCCAGCTGGGAGCCCCGTTCTGGGCCTTGTTGATGGCTGTGGTGACCGTATTTTCCAGTGACTTCAAAATGTCCCCTCCACCCTTTGAGCCGTCTTCCAAGTCCTCCTCCCTCAGATACTGGTATTTTATTGTGGGGTCTAAGGGTTTTTGTAGAGGGTCTTCAAAGTCCTCGCTTTTCACAGCTTTCTCATGCTTGTCCATCTCATCTGGCTTTTCTTTTTTACTCTCCTTCTTGAGCTCAGTCGTAGAAGCTGTACAGTCGGAAGCCGAGTGACTCGAGGGCTTGGGAGCCAGAGCATCACTGTTGGGGGCATCCGACAGGGACTGCATTTTCTCCACGGCGAGCGGGTCCAACACCAGCTGTTTCCCTTTCTTGGAGGCAGAGCTGGTGACCTTGAGGAAGTGACCCGTGACCATCATGTGGGTGGTGAGCTGCTGCAGGGTGTCGTGGGAGCTGCCGCACTCCATGCACTTGAGGATCTGGGACTTGCAGGCCTCAAACTGCCAGGTGTAGCTGGCGCCGTTCTGGTAGCCGTAGCGGTTGTTGGAGGAGAGCGGCAAGCTGGCGCCCTTGGGGGAGGAAAATGAGTCCGCGAACGACCCTGTGGTGGAATCGGGGGAACACGGCCGGTTGACATCGAAGACACGTTTCTTCGCTGGAGTGACGATTTTCGACGAGATGGTTGGTACTGGCTCCTTCAAAGGCACTTTTTGGTAATGTTTTGTTTTTATCATGTGGACGCTCAAATCTTGGAGGGAGTCGAAGGAGTCGCCACAAAACATACATTTCAGAACCTTCTGGGCATCCTCCTTGTCCATATCTTGGAAGGCCCGTTTGCGGGGCTTCGAATAGCTCATGGGTCGAAGCTTGTCCTTTTTGCGGTTGTCATCTTGATAGTGGCCCGTTTCATTCATGTGCACAGTCAACTCAACTAAGGTGTCGTAGGCGGCGCTGCACTGGCGGCACCGGAACCTGCTGGCCCCGGTGAAGACGGTCCCACACATCTTACTGCTCTGCCGGTACAGCTGGACCGAGCTGAACAGGCTGGGCTTCGACACGGATCTGGAAGGCAGGTTCTGCTGCAGGCTTTTGGACAGAGCGTCTTGGTGCCAGTCGAAATCAGTCTTGTTGCTGCCATTGCGGGTGTCACAGTTCCGCCTGTCGCTGCTGGACAGCTTGAAGCCCAGACCCAGGCCCGACCAGTAGGAATCGGACAAGATGTTGGCGTAGACAGCTGTCATTCTGTCCATGCAGTTGTGGGCTTCGCTCGGAAGCTTGGGCCGAGCGCTTGCTTTCTTGTCAAAGGCATCCCGGCCGCACACGCTCTTGATGTCTGACACGGGGTCGCTGGCGTCGCTCAGCAGAGACTCGTTCTCCGCGTCCTGATTGGACAGGTGGCTCCCTGGGGAGTTCTGGTAGCTGAAGCAGCCTTTTGGCTCCGGACCCATTTCTAGCTCCTCGTCTGTCCCGGGGTCATTGCTGCTCTGAAGGTGGACCACGGAACCGCTGTCTTCCTCCTCCTCCTCCTCTTCTTTTATCTCCTCCTCGTCCTTCAGCTGTTCCTCCTGGGCGTAGCCTGCAAGACAAGAAGAAGCGGTGAGATGGCAATAGCAGGTTACATATTCCGTCCCGATTTCTCCACGTGGATGAAACGCTTTCCATACCCCACGGAAGAGCAGCAATTCAGTCTACACTGCTATGAAATGCAAGCAATGGATACAGGAAAAAGCCAAATGATGCCTTTTGTGCTTCCTAATGCCCTCTGCTTTTTAATTGGCAGCAGTCGTAATTCGTTACACATGCCTAGAAAGCCAAGTTAAAAATGCTCATGGTTAAGGATTATTACCCTAATACTCCTATAATGGGACAATCACTAAATTCATGCATATGACTTTCAGAAAAGTTGGGCTAAAATTCAAATCCTATTAAAGACATTTCTCTCCGGAGAAGGACATGGGCTCATAAGAAAACGAAGACTTTGCCCTCAGCATTTCCATGGTGAGCTTTCCGGAGGCACCTGGCTGAACTGGCATATAATCACCCCAGTAGGTCACTTATGAGGGCTCACAAGTAATTCGGACGCACAGCCCTTACAGGGTTGATAGCCAGCATCTTTGTGTTACAACATTTTTATTTGTGGGGCGTTACACACCAGGAAGGGAGATTATGGGGCCTTGCATAAGATCTTCCACTGAGAGCCCCAAATTATGTAAGCTCAGCAAATGTAATGATTTAAAAATAATAGCAAATGGTGTCCGAGTGGGAGATTTGGGGACTATTGTATTCTTCGCAAACAGGTTCATGAAGATCTTTACCGACAGGGCTGAAAATTCCCCCTTGATCTTGTGCCTGTAATTTCAAATGCACTGTGATTTGTGGGGACCCGTCACGAGGTGTCAATTATACATTTGGTTTGTAGATGCAAAATGCTACCGGGGACGTGTGCTTTCCCCTCTCGGAAAGGATTTCGGACCAGAAATTGCACAGGGAGAATGAAGGCATGAGAGAGCGGGTACCAAGGGGATTAATGGGCAAATATCCATCCATGGAGATGAGGAATGGGACTATTTATCCCCAGGTGCTCATTTTCTTCACCTGGCCTTTCAGAGCCAGGTGAAGAAAAAAATGCAACCAACGATACACTGAGGCAAGGGTGGTTTGGCCTTAGATTTGCAAGGCCCGTGTGAGCTCAGTACAAAGCTTCCCTTATGAGCTTCTCTCTCACCCTCAGTGCAGGTGGGCACTTGGGAGACGCCCTGGGTGGTGGCATTGTTGGAATTCACCGGGGAACGGGAAAAGGATGATCACCCAAGGGAGGTATGTCTCGTCGGTAGGCAGAGGGTTTGGGGGGGGGTTGGTTAGGGGACAAGCAGTTGCTGCAGAGAGATATTCAGTGGACGATCACCCTCTCCTAAGAACTCTGCTAACTGCCCTGAGAACACATTCTCTCGATTCGTCTACTAACCACACGGAGTAGGAACTATTGCCATTTTCATTCCACAGGCGGGGAAGAGGAGGCTTCCAGGTTACGGAATGTGCTCCAGGCCACCCACCTAGTATCACGGAGTCCCGACACGAACCTAGTCTAACCGATGAGAGAACCCGTGGTCTTAACCATGAGGCTCCACTCTCTCTCTATTACCAACCAATGAGTAAGGACACGTGGCGGAGACCCCAAGGTCAAAGGTTAAGCAACAGCACGTCCCTGAAATGTCACTAAACAGAAAACCAGCTCGGAAGGGAGAATTGTGGGAACGCTGGAGGCCAGAGCTCTCCGTTTTGAGGGCAGAATCCCATAAAACAAGAAGGAATGTAACAATTCAGTCTAGCCACCAGACGCACAGCTGTGTTTGGCACTTGGTTGCTGTTGGTGGTGCAGGCCCGCTCTCCTAGCAAGTCAACAGGGGGGTTTCATGAAACAGGTGTGGTTTCTAGTTCCCCAAACTCATTTCAAGCAGCAAACGCTGCTCAACCTAGTCACACAGCCGTTAACGAGTGGCCACCACTTGCAAGAAAACCTGGGTTAAAATAGCTGAATGACTGCATTGGACCACCCCCCTCGTCCCCAGTGAATTTCCTCTCTCTTGGGCTGATTTATATGTTTGCGAAAGGAGTCCTATCATCAAGTTCAAGGAGAGCGCCTGTTATGAAATCGATACAGAGCCAAGCAAAACGCTTCAAAGAATCAGGCACATTTTATCAACCGAGCAGGGTCACTTCTGAGAACCAGAAGGGCTTTATCACTCCCACGCCGGGACAACACACACTGGCTAGGACCGCTGTTCCCCATGCGGCCACACCGTCACCACACTCGGGGGAACACAATCACAGCCACAAGGGAAAATGTGCATTCGTGTGCACACACACAGCCGTGAACAGACGTGGGGAGAAAAGAGGGCTTTCGGTCATCGCGTTGGGTTAAGGGTGTTGCTCAGTTTCACTCATCTCCGTATTTCCAGTGTCTAGCACAGGGCCTGACACTGAGTGAGAAGGTGGGAAGTAATTCCTGGTATTCTGTATGTGTGTCGATGAAAGATACAGGCGCGTTTACACAGACACAAAACACTGCACACACACACAACACTGCCCAGCCAACACAGTCACGTTCTTGCACAAGGAGGAGTGTTCTCTCCTTCTGCTGATGCTTGGAAGCTGAGTGTTCCAGACCAGCTCGATGTCGCAGTCTACTTTGTCCTTCTGAATGGATTCCCTGGAAGAGAAGTCGGAGACAGCAAATGCCTCCCCCACAAGACGGAGAAAATTTTCTGCCTAATTAGGCATTGACATGTTTTCTATAACCTTTACAGAAGAGTAACTTGTGCCGAGAGACCCTTTTTGTCTGTTTTCTTCTGTGGAACAGACTAAATCGCGTGCACCGGATAAGGTAGCGCATTGAAAAGCCTTATTTAAAAAAAAAAAAAGCCCACACATCCAACAAAAATCAGTGTATTTGAACAATGGCTGAGGGGTCTGGAGAGTTTGGGAAAATACATTTTAATATTATACTTTTAAAATTGCTCACTTAAGTGATCTCTGTTTGCCACTGGCAGCGAAGGCAAGAGAGAGAAGATGGTTAGAATGGGGTTGATCTGGGTGTATAATGAGTGTCTGTCTGTCTGTCTCTCTCTATCGATGATTCGTTTAATAAGACTGCTTCATGTGTGAATCTTGGCAAAGTGGGTGAGTGGCAAGTTGAGGCTGATGAATACTTATTTCGTGAAAGAAGATGATCGCAGTCACACCGAGACACACCGAGAAAGGCCTGTTGTCCGCTCCGCCTCCGTGGCTGTGGGTGAAAGGCCAAACATCTTCCCTTCCAACCTGAACTTGCCATTTCGCCCCTGACCACTCACTGCCCGGCTGGCCCCAGGGAGCTTCTCCCTTCCCAGGACAGCTGAGTCACGAGCGAACCCCATCAGTCCAGTGAGTAAATGACCGACACAAGAGATCCCTTCTGTCCCTCTCACTGTTCACTAGGGTGGCTGGATGGCTCCAGTCTGCTTTTCAAAGGGCTGCTGGACCATCCTCTGTGAAAGGTATTAGGTGGTGATGGCGCTCTGTTTCAGCTCCTGCGATGTTTTCCTCTGCCCTCGCGAGAAAACTCAGACCCTCGGCACAGCGTGCAGGCGTGTGCGTGAGCCGGCCCCCCCCTTGAAGGCCCCTGAGCCTCCTTGCTCCTGCTTCCCCCACCAACCCGTCACCTGACGGTGGTTCCTGGCAACTGCAGATTTCTCTGCCTGCAAATTCCTTCCTCTGGACCCGTCCTTAGTTGCTTCCTTTTTATTCTTCAGGTTTCAGCTCAAATGGCTCTGGATGATATCAACTTCCTCACTGAAATCCCTATAGCACTCGGTATGCTCTGAAATCTTTCTTGCTTTTGACTGTCTGCTCCCCCTAAATGTAAAGAGAAAATGTCTGTGCCCATGAAGACAGAGAACTGGTTTCTCCCGGAGGGCACGGAGGGCACACCCGGCCCACAAACTCTCTGAGTGAATGAACGACCAGTGCACGGGAGGAAGAGGGTTCTTCCAGAGGCGAACTGGGCTCCGCCTCTCGGCTGGGTAGTGGCACCTGTGATGAGTCAAGTCCCTTGCCCCCAACATGGACCAGGCGTGAATTGTAACCATTCTGATCAACTTTATTCAATGAGGAACCCGGAATAAATCCGTCAAGTCTTCGTTTGGAAAAAAACTCAGCCACCAACTTCCTGGTTGCTAGATACCCCTGGGCTATGCATTTAGACTTTCAAGTGGGAAGACTGCAAGAAAGCACCGAGGCTGCGTGCAAAGTATCAGAAAACGCACTCTTACTATTTCATTCGAGAAAGATTCACACGTGGGAACTTTGAAAGCATGGACTAATCTGCCACGGATCCAGCACATTCGCTGTTCCAAGATACACGCTGCGCAGACGTTGGGGGGCCTGCCCTGAAATTCTTGGTTGAAAAAAAGAAGAAATGCACTGGAGAAATACACATGCTACCCATTTTTTGAATTTTGGAATTAAACCCTTCAATTCTAGAAAGTACCTCTTATATCAAAGGTGAAAACCAAACAAAGGAGAAACAATTTAAAATAAAATTACCACCTTAGCTGCTCCAAAAACGTCTAGCCAGATGATTTAAACTAAGTTGTGCAAAATAATTCAGGGGTGACCTGATGTTAGATCCCAGATTTTTTGTGAGGCATCCGTATTTCTGGTTGCCTTGAACATCCACAGGAAAGTGTTTACAGTAAAAATGCTGACAGTTTTTAAAGTTGCAGAAGAGGTGAACAGTTAGAACCCGTGAAGGGTATAAAGCTGAACAAGGCTGATTTTCAAACACTAGACCCGAAGTCGACCAAGCCCTCATTTAAAACCACATCCGGGGCTGCCAGGATCATTTTCGCCAACGTGCCCCACTAAATGACAGTTTAAAATCACACGAAGACGCCACAGTGTGCAGGGAGGAAGTAAATTAGGACATCGCAAGGGTTTCTTGCCACGGTGCCCAGTAGGTCCGCTAAGGGATGATACGGGGGAGGAAGGCCTCCCTGTCACGAGTCTCTCGTGTTTTGGTGACTGTGGTCTAGAAATCTGTTAACACGTCTATTATTATTGGCACTAATTGGCACTCTGGTTGGCAGGCTGAGTAAAGAGACAGAGGATTTAGTCCAAGGAGGCTGAGCTGCTCGGCCGCGGTGGCTGGGCCCTGAGTGGGGCCGCTTTGGAGGGCCACATGGAGAGGACGTGTCCGCTTTGTGTTTCAGGAGGTGATAAGGCTGGGGAGCTGGGGGTATCCCCACACCATGCCTGGGCACGGACTTCACTGTACAGAGAATCCAGGTACCCGAGCCCAGGCTCAGCCTCCCTGCTGTCTGAAGACATCAACGAGGTTCCCGTGCATTTCTAAACAGGAAAACATTGAACTGGAAAAACAACATTCACGATACACGCATTTTATTCCTGCCACACCCCCTGTGTATAACTCGTGGACATCAGTGTGGCTTGCACGCGCGTGAGGGAGACGGCCTTCTTCCCTCCTCCGTCCGAACACAGGAAGTGGATGAGTCCTTTGTCTAAGATGCACGGGGCACAACGGTGGGAGGCTGCTCCTGATCCCGTAAGTGCTCGGGGGAGATGGAGAACTTTCTGAAAGCCATCGAAGATAACAACAGCTCCCTTATTATTTCCTGCAGACCGTTCAGTTAATTAAAATGTTTTACAGGCACGAGGGATGCCCGACAGGTGGGGTCTGCGTGAAACCAGAAGCCCATTTACTTGACGTGCTCTTGGGGTGGGCAGCTTCCTGGGCCGTTGGCACAGCTCTCGGGACCATAAAGTTGTTTTCTGATCAAGCCTTTCGCCTTTCCCCCCATCCTGGTCACCAGCACAAAAGGACTAAGCTAGTTCGAGTCCCAGGAAGGGAACGCTCTGTCCTGCCTTAGTGGTCCATCTGTTCATTCATTTAATCAAGAAATACTACGCAGCTAGCAAGTGCCAAAGACCTTAGTTGCATTTCATTGGGACTTCTACCACAGTGGTTTTCCTCAGGCCAAGGAGGGGAGGGAGGGGAGTTATGGGAAGAACTAGGGTTGGAGAGGGAAAAGGCCGCACAGTACTAGAGGAAGGCAGGTGACTTCAATGGGCAAAGCAGGTCAGGTGGGAGAAAGACAATCCTTGACTGTGAACTCAAGTAGAGCCGGCACTGCACTAAAGAGACACGGAGGGGCTCCGGCAACTGGAAAGTGTATGCCGCCTCCAACGAGCACAGCTGCTACTCAAGGCGCAGCCGGGGCGGACGAGGCTTGTCAGCCACTTTGTCTGGACAAACCATGTGGACGTGACCAAATAGACGGGGGCCCACCCACCTGCAAACCCCGCACCAAGGGGCCCTGGGAGGCCGAGAGTGAAGGCTGGGCACGCGTTTCTGGGGGCTTCTCACACCAGCTCTCTGACTTCGATTGCCACCTGCCAATCCCAAATGGCAGTGAGTCCCTGGAGCTGCCGACCTCACAGGGCCGTGGCAGGGCAAAGGAGGAAGAGGAAGAGAAAGTCCACTGTAGACGCTCGCTACTCAAAGGGTGGTGCTTGGACCAGCAGCTTCAGCAGCACCTGGGAGCCTGTTAGAAACGGAACATCACAGCCCCTCCCCAGGTCTACGGCCCAGAAGTCCTCAAACGGAATCCAGGGGTGACTCATATGCTCAAGAAAGGTTGAGCAGTCTGCTGTACACGGTAGAAGATGTTCAGCGGACTGACTTCTCCCTGCCCAGGTTCACACGAGTATGTGGGTACCAGCTTTGCGGCAAGAGCATCTGACTCGGAGACCTGAAGCTCCTTCCCTCTCCAGGGGTCAAAGGGCAAAACGCCTGCGGCTTAGACAGCTGCTTCCAGTTTGTAGTGGGCAACACTGAGCAAGAAGGAAATAAAAGTCACTGCTTCAAGGGCTGATCAGTTAATGAATTCACAGGATGGCCTACTGGCCTCGGTTCGAATCTACCAGTTCCTGCTGACATGGGAATTTCAGAAAGGCACCGGAACTTTCCGAGGCTCAGCTTCCTCATCTGTAAAATGAACATGAAAATAGCATTTCCTTTCCAGCCTAGGTAGGAGTACCACACACGATAGAGGACGTAAGAGGCCAAGGCTGTAGGACTACCTCCTGACTTCCCAGCCTGTCCTAGGCTCTTTATAAACACCGCACATCCTGATCACTGCCCGGACCCACAGATGGCTGGGATCAGTTGACCTTGGCAGTCTCTGTCATCCCTAACTCCCGTTCCAAGCCAACAGCTTTTCGATGATATTTGCACTTGAGATGAACCAGCTTTGTCTGTGTCATGCATAAGAAAAGACTTCCCTCCCGCGTCTGGGGTTTGTTACTCGACATTAAATCATTCCTGCAAGGAGCTCGTGGTACAGGCACTGGGAACCTCTGCAGAAGTGATGTGCAAACATCGGAGAGCGAGTTATTAGGTCGTTGCCCGTAATGCTAATGCCTGCAATCTTCGAGAAATAAAGTAACCCACCATCCGAGGGTAAAGGGTTTTGTTAGAGACCTTGGGTGTTGCACTGAGAGAGATGACTAATGCTCAAGGCGGAAGGTCTCCTGGGAAAATGCTTCGTGTTGGGCTATGTGGAATTTCTGTGCGGCATGTATTATTGCTGGGCAATGTCCTGGCGACAATTTAAAAAAGCAGAGTGAGAAAATATTCATGAAGAAGGGTGAGAAGAGGGCCACGTCACAAGCTTTGTGGTCGTTCCAGCTTAGAAATCATTGTCCTTATATTATCCTCACACAGAGAGACACATAAATCAGCAGCAGGAGACAAAACGTCGTGAAATGAGACAGGGAAGAAACAAGCCGGTAGGACTGAAACTTTCCAACCAATGTCTGAGCTGGCTTTGAGTTTTCAAGTTGTAGCAATTATTTTTAGCAAAACATGCATACTGGTTTTCTATACACCCCCCCCTCCCCGAATAGGGGGGACTACATATGCAGTTTTCTCCGAGACTAGAAAGTTTGGAGGGTTTCTTTTGCCAAGAAAAGGGACAGTGAATCATTGTCCAAAACAACCTTCAGAAAGTATCTGAAGCCGGAGCACCATCTGTATTGTTTCAGACAGATAGTCCCATTCTACGTGAACTAACGTATTAGTTAGTTCAGCATTAGCCCAGCCATCCCACAGAGCTGGAAGGTGATCTTCTTCCCTTCTTGCCTGGCTTGGAGTCAGACATCTTCTCTCTCTTCCTCTCTCTCCCCTCTTCCCTCCCCCCACCTTTTTTTTTTTTTTTTTGGCAAATACTGCTTCTCTCTCTGAAATATTTCATGCAGATAATGGATAATGACCGCTTCTCATTGCCTTTTCTCGAAAACGTCTAACTGCATTAGCCAAGAATGGACACATTTTAACTTGCTTCTTTTGCTAAGTTCGTGGCTATGACCACTTCCCAGTAAGAAAGAAGGAAAGCGAGAAAAAAAAGGCCACTGTTCCTCAGAGAAGCTACACTTGCAGGGTCGGGGAGGGGTCTGGGCTTCGCTTCTCCGGTGAAAGGTCCCCGCTGCCTCTGCGATCACAGAAGTCGGAGGTGCAAAGACCCTTTGCGTTATGCGGTGAAGTCTCCGGCCAGAGAGGGCTCTCCTTGCCCCGGCATTCTTCAGTTCTGTGAGTAACAGCACAGATGCTGGACTTCCCAACTCTCTTCTGCGGTGGATCCTCCAGCAGCATTGTCACTGGGCACGGCCTGGCTGAGAAGACCACAGTGTACAGAACATCCCTTCCCTCCCTCCCACCTGGGAGTGGAGCAGGGTTTCCACCCTGGTACAGTCTGAGCAGATCTAAGGACTGGGAAGAACTTTCAGTTCAAGCTTTCCAGATGTGCTTTCATCCTTTTATTGGCACTTAGGAGCCATACAACACACCCCTGGAATCCTCAGCGACCGGAACTCCCAGCTTGCAGGGAGCTTATTCTCTGCTCTAAAGAGAGCTCATGGCTACCAGCCACTGAGAGCAAATGTATGTGTAAGAGCTGGGGGCTAATTTCTTTATGTGCTACAGGACTTGACCCCCACCATAGCTCTGTGCGTTGTTCAAATCCTAGCTTTACATGAGCTGATGAAACTGAATTGGCAGAGAATGTTAATTCCATCTCGGGAGACACACAGCTGAACTGGGCCTTGAATTTGGGTCTGTTGGACACTAGGGTCTATGTTGGTTGGATTCATCCCTTTTCCTCACTCTCCGTATCTAAGTCCTCAGTTGGAGATGTCAATGCTATTTTAAAGTAAACCTAAGTGCTGCATGCGCTTAGCCATTGCCACGCCCCCCCCCCCCCCCCCCCCCACCGCCCCGGTCCAGGCTGCCAACATCTCTTCCGTGGCAGGTGCTGTGGCCTCTTCACCGGTGGCCAGCCTTGCCCTCCTCTGGTCTACTTTCCTGAGATGCCCTGCCTTTTCTCCCTCTCAGACCTACATCCCACCACTGACGTCCCATCACCGACATCCCATCACTGTCCTCTCTGCTGAGGGCTCAAAGCCAAAATGCTAATGCCTGTTGCCTGAACTCACCACATTCTCTCCTTCTTTAAGGCCTTTGAAATTCTTTTTCTCCTACTTGGAAGCTTTTGCTGTTTTCTTATGTCAGATTCTTTCTCACCCTTGGAGTCTCAGCTCAAATGCCCATCCTCAGAAGGGCTGTCCCCGATGGGTGCAACTCTGGCTCCGTCCCCCCATCCCCAACTGCCAAGGTTGTTTTCTATCTCAGCACCCCCACCCCATTTTTTCTTCATAGTCCCGATCTCCACTTGGCAATTTTTTCCCCCTCTTTCCCTTGATTATTTGTCTTCCCGGTAAGACACTAAGCTCTTTGAAGCAAGTTCAATCTATCGGGTTCACCACTGTAGCCCCTGCTAACCAGGCACAAGTTGTTCAAATACCTGTTGCCTATCTAGGAAGAAATAAGTGAATGAGTGAGTGCTCGAACCAGTAAAGCAGGGTTTTCTCTAGCTGAGAAACGCAGGGTTTACTCATGGGTCTCTTACGCGCTCTCAAGCCACAGAAAACAACAAAAAGCCTTTTCAACGGAAAATCTCTGTGGATGGTTGAGGTGTCTGCACAGTCTGCCAGACAGGCAAAGGAGGCCGGGGTCAGACGGGGTGCGGACCGAGGGTCCTCAACGAGAACCTTTCTCCCTCCACCCCGACGCCTCTCACACTCTGCTTCTGCCTGCCCCTCACCCCACTATTTGACCTTTGATTATTCGGCATGAAGCAAACCGAGAACTCATCTCTATGAAAACACGCAGACTTATTTTCTTGTCTTTGCCCTGCAGGACAGACGAGCTTGTAAGATCACTTCCTGGCAGCTAAATCCAATCAAACAGCACATGGTCCCTGAGCCAGATGGGTCAGTGTCGCACCGTCACCCAGTGTGGCTCTCACCCACGAGTGAATCTGTGTCCCAGGGGACCTCTGGCAACGTCCGGAGACATCTCTGGTTGCTGCGACTGGAGAAAAAGTGCTACTGGCATCTACTGGGAAGAGAGGCCACGGGTGCTGCCCCACGCCCCGCCACACGGCAGAGAATTGTTTCAGGCCCAATGTCAGCAGTTGAGAAATGCTGCAAAGTCAAGGTCAGCTGCCGCTGTGGGACCTGGCGCTGAGGAAGGGTGACACTCATCTTTTGTCCAGCTGTCAATGATGCGGGGGGCTGCACGGAGGAGAACGCTCTCTCCAACTCAAGGGAAACTAGAAGTGAACGTGTGTGTGTCACTTTTACAGGTGGTGTAACACGCAACTGAAAAGCCCACGGTCTGGGGCAAGCCTGCCTGTGTTCAGGTGTGACCTTTGCCACATCTCACTTTGCCATCTTGCGTGTACTAACGACCTCTGTGGGTCTCGGACTTTTCCTCTATAAATTGGAGATGAGGCTACGCCTGCCTCAGAGGCGAACTGAGAGAGTTGGGAAGAACTCAGAAGGCTGGTCACAACAAGCCCCTCTTCTCGTGAAGACAAGCACAAAGCCCTGGATGCGGAGAGCAACATTACGGGGCTGGCTTTCTCAGGGCGTTTAGAATTTACTCTTTCAAGTGCTCTGTGAAAAAATAAAAAGTCCATCAGGCTCTCAGCATTATTCTCAATCAATTCCTTCTGGATTCATTTAATCCCCTTATCAGACTGAGTGCTTTTTATACGACAAGACGCAAACAAACACAAAAAGGTACCAATGGAAGGGATTAGCATTTCCAAATAACTCCAGTAACTTTGTCAAATAAATCCTGACCTAGTTCTTAATTAACTAGGTTAGCTTTTAAAAGAGGCAACTTATATAAAAGGGCGAGTCTGATCCGAGGCCAACCCCATATCAGACAGGTGGACGGAGCACTTCTTGGAAACGGCCCAAATTCTGGGAGCTACAGACATCTTCGATCTTTTTGAATCGCCAGTTTGAATAATCTAACGGAAAAGTCTCCAGGGCCTCTGACCCTTTGATTTTAGGTTAGGGCCGCTTTAAGAATGTTCTTTTCAAAGCTTGTCATCTCTCCTCTGTCCCTGCCTGTAAAATATGTGAGTAAACAGGGAAAAAGTCTTGAGGTCACTCTATCTGCACACCCCGCCCCTCACCCCCAAATGGTACCAACGGGCTGCTGTCTCAGGAGAGGATGGGGGGCGGCCCCCCCAGAGGACCAGCTGGTGGTATAACACCCTTCAATAGTGAGCACTGATGGGCGGTTCCTAACACAGCCATGGTCTTGTACTTCGTATTCTTCCTGGCCTTTTTTGCTGTTTTATGTATTTTTTCTTTCCTTTAAAAATTTTTTTTTTGTTTATTCTTAGGCAGCTCCCACACCCCTCTCGTGAAAGCTGAATTCTCCTAAAAAATAATGATATATGTACGTATTTTTTCTTAACAACAATAGCAAAACAGGCAGTGTTCTGCTAATTGGTTAGTTAATTTGCTTTGGGCTTTAAGAGATATTTTTCTTTTCCTGGAGGAAACATGAAAAGAGAACCGGAGCTTTCTGACCTGGAGGCAAGAGAGGCGTGATCAGAACAGCACCTTCTTCTACTAGCTGGTAACACCTTTGAATGATGCTTACGAGATACAGAGGCAATTAGCAGTTGTACCGAAAGATAAAGTTTCAATGAGGGCACTGTGGCCTTCCCAGGGGTCAATTTTTTGTTACTTACAACATTTAAAAATGAAACTTGCTAATTCCTGGGCAAAACTGAACCGATCATCAGTATTCCAGATTATATCATATTAGATAATGTTGGTCCCCAATCTATTAAATGTGCGGGGGGACCCCCAACTTGTCTAAGCCAATCAGTGGCAATAGTGGCTTACACAGGTGATTCAGACCTAACCTGAGACAACAGGGGCCCTCCTTGTGCAGGAGTGTATAATCTCATGAACTGCTGACAGCAATCCTACTAGATGGAGGAAGGCAGCCTAAAGACCAAGCGAACACACACAGGAACACAGAGCCCAGAAAACTGCAATTGAAGCTAGCACCTTGATCCAACACTACCTGAAGCTTGACTGTCTTTGTACTTTGGAATTTCATGAGCAAATAATCTCTTTTACTGCCTAAGATACTTTAAGATGGGTTATTTGCAACAGAGTGCTTCATGGTATATATCTATGGGTCTATGGATATTTCATACTTTTGTATAACTGTTACTTTATAAATTGGATACATTTTTATAAATTCTTGCATCTTAGCCTTGCTAGGTACATTGCGTGAGGCATTTGTTTTATTCCTTGGTGTGTACATTTGTTAGTCCCTAACAATTATGATGGCAAAATATTTATTTTTTTCATCTGACCAAGTATAGGTAATCTCCTTTTGCTATTCTGTCCAATAATTATCCATTACGATAAGAAAGTCGATACTACAAAATCTGGGCGTGGTGCTCCCAGGCAAGCACCTAATTCCTTACTATTTACACAGAGACTATTTCAAACTCTGGGCTCATGTGACAGGCCCTCTCCTCCTTAAGGTCTTCTCCATGCTCTCAAAACACAGTCTCCCTTTCTCTGGGCCCGTAGGACTTGACCCATATCTACTACTGGGTGAATCAAGCTGTGATTCTTGAGCCCACGCCCCAGACGGTGAGCTCTTTAGGAGCAGGTGGGCTGTGGGTGTTGAGGTCCATGTGCCCCGCCCCTGGAGATTCTAACGCAAACGCTCTCCTCTCTCCTTTCCCGCTTTTTGTTCCACAACTTTGCACAGGGGCTTGCACACAGCACTTCAGACTCTCGCTTAAATGGAACAGAGCAACAATGTTTACCCGATTCAGTGCACACTGAGTCAGTTCCCATGTGCTCACTGAATCAGAGACAGGCCTGGGGCCCCACCTCTCCTCCTGTCTGGTACCACACACACACACACACACACACTCTTAATGACTCAGCTGGGGGTGATTTTGTCCCCTGGGGACATTTGGCAATTGTCTGGAGACATATTGATTGTTGGAAGTGGGGAGGTGGGGTGGGGATGCTACTGACATCGAGTAGGTGGAGGTCAGGGATGTTGCTAAGCATGCTATAGCACACAGAACAGCCCCTGCAACAAAGAACGATCTGGCCCAGATGTCAACCACGTGAAGGCTGAGAGACCCTGCACCGGAAATGTCTCTCTCTCCAGTGTGACCCTGAGGCCCAGGAGTCCAGGGGTTTGTCTGTCTCACTCACTGCTGCACCCCCGGTGCCAAGCATAGCTCTTGAGGGGACTGCTGGCTGCTTTCGTCAGAACATCAACTGTTCTCCACCAAGGGCTCTCCTGGTGGAGGGTGGAGGGGCGTGCTCTGCCTTTGCCCATTGTCCCCTCGGTTTTTGCGATGTGGGTGAGTTAATAATGGGAATCCTCTTCCCTCTTCATGCTAGAGTAGGTTGTTCAGCAGGTTTTAATTTCTAAGGGGTAAGGTCAGTTTGGGACTGACGCAGGAACACTGCTGTCGGAGGCAGACTGCGTGGCCCCTCTCCCCTCCAGGCGCACTGGGGAGGGTCCAGCAGGGCACAGATTCGGGTCTTTGGGAGACTGATGTAATGAGGCCCCCGCGCATCAGGACTGTCTTCTAACCAGAACGATTCAGACAATGCGCGTGTGTTTCAATATCTAGTATTCTGTTTAAAGAGCAAAGACGTAAAACAAAAACAGGAGAACTTTCTCCTTTCTGTCCATTTTTGGTGTTTTTGTTTGTTTTGAGTGTGGACTTAGGAATCATCTTGCCCAATCAGACTCTTGCTTTACAGAATTTGAATTCCGACCCCACGACCGAAGGAAGGGAAATGGCTGGGGTGGGCCTGTCCTGACAACAGGTCAGAAAGACATTGTCCCTTGCTTCTGCCCCCTGGCCCCTCAGAGGCTTATGGGCCCCTTCTCTTTTGGTAAAGCTACTCTGCACTCCCTCCAACAGATTCCTTGTTTTGACGCAGGTTAGCCAGAGGTGCTATTTGTTGCTTGCAAACAAAGACCTCATTGTCAAATAGATGATGCTGGAGCCGTCCTTTAAACCACAGGACGCAATGGTACTAACTCTGACAGAACGGCTCCTTTGCGTGTAGAATAGAACAGGCTGAAGCTCTTGGTGGCGTTGCTTGGCATCCGGGAGGGGGGGGTTAATAATTTCAAAGATAAATAGAGAGACCATAAGCATGGCTAATAAGAGCCTCCTATTTCTAGAAACCAAACATTTCCCTCTGAAGCAAGAGTCCGCTCCGTCCAGATGGATGTTTTTCCCAGAGAGCTGGCGATGCGCATGGGTCTGCCTTAGAATTGCTTTTCAGAAACACATCATCCCCTGTGACTTGGATGTACCCGGCTGGAGCATGTTTCCAGTGCTCATTGTCTACTGTGTCACTAATCTGCATATTTAAGAGTCCCCGCATGCTCATTGAGACAATAGATGGGGCTGGTACAGTCTACTGGGTCAAAAATCTGCTTTAAATAGTCAATATACAGTCGGTTGAGTAAATAACAGCATTTTCAAAAAGCCCCTAAATATATAATAACATGATGAATCGCATCAGCCCCTGGATGCGGCCTCGCTGCCGCTGATCAGGAAAATGATGTGTGTGCCTTAACAAGCCACTTACAAATGATCCCATCCTTCCCAGCCGTGGGAGCATTATCTTCTCCTCGGCTGTATTTCTCGTATGCAGGGGAAAGGAGCCCAAACACACACTTAGGCCCAGTATCATCTTGCGCACACAATAGGGGCTTGGGCCAGGCATCCGGCTGTAGGGGGTCGAGCCCAGGGGGGTAGTTCCTTCTCACTCGGGTGCGGAGGGTTCTCCCATCGCTCAACTGCGTGTGACTCAGAGGTAAGCTGGGCTCCGAACGCACGAAAATGGTTCTGCTGAAGTTAGTCCGAGGCACGGATCTGGAGACTTCCGCCCGGCCTGCTTTTGCTGTGAGGATGGCTTATTCTGAACCACTTCATCGGAACCCTCGTTGGTAATAAGCAGCTTCTGTGCATGCAACCTTCCAATAGCTACCACCCTGTAAGTGCTTTCCATGTCCCTCCCCACACTCCGGTGGTGGGGCTGGTTTTATTAGTTCCGTTATGAAAGACAGGGGACTCTTAGGCTTCAAGAGGCTAAACGACTTCCCTAAGGTCACCTACTCAGGTATCAGTAGTGTCTGGCTTTGAAGTGCGCTCACGAGGCTCCAGAGCCAGAGAGTCCTCTCACGGATGCATGTCCTCGTCCAAGCTCACGGCCACGTTCATCTTCAACTGCGCTTCGCTCTGGTGGGTGCGATGTGGTGTGTTTCTGCTGTAATGCAATGTACGTTCCTCGACCAATCGTGCACTTCGCAAAAGCTTGCATTAACATTATGGTGCTTCCAGGAAAAACTAGGTTAGGGGAGACCACTTCAAAAGCTAGCAACTAGGTACCCGGCGCAGAACAAATACAATAAAAGAACAAATGTAATACGGAGACTGGTCCAGTGAAAACTGCTTGTTGAATTCCTAATTAATAAAGGGGAGCTACAGCAGATCAAGGACTTCGCCTTATAGAAAAGGAAGAGATGGTAGTTGGGTAGAGAGGAGTTTAAGGGTGTGGTGAAACTGTAGGGTTATAGACAGGTCAAAGTCTAAAGAGATCGGGGAGATGTGACAAGGGGCTTCCAAGGCCGATCACCTGAGCCGAGAAGAAGGTAAGAAGTCGATGGGTCTTCTATGAACCAACTGCACTCTTTGTGGCTTCCGGCATTCACCTGCGTTGGTGAACTTTATATTTAGGCGGCCGTTACTAGTGATGGTAAACTGTACCGCGTTAGGGAACAAGTCCCACGTGAATGGATGTGACATCCTTGTTATTTTCGCATTGCTGACCGATGCTCCAATCAGGAATGAGCTAACCTGCTTTACAGAAGTGTGAGTTGTAACAGAGCAGACTTTATTTCATCTCTCATCCTGGAAGACCTTTCACGTTCAGTTAACTCGGTCACTAAAATCCTGGGTGGAATCACCAACAAACTGTCCACGTTTAACTCATTCCTCAAGCAAGCCACCTTACAGTCAAGATGGCGAATCTACACATCTTCCAGGCTATGGAATTAGCATCTTACGAAACCTCTTATTCTTGAAGAAGATAGGAGGAAAAGACCCCCTTTAACTTCTTGAGGCACCTACTGTGTGGCTGACAGAGTGCAAAATACTTGGCATGCATTCACTGTGGAAATAATTCCATGAGTTGGCACACCGACCTCCATCAAGGAGGTGAGGAATGTGAGGCTGACAGAAGAAATGGCAGGGGTTCTCCGGTGGAACCTGGCAGAGGCGGGGTCTGAAACCCCGCCCACAGGCCCTAGACCCCGCCCACTTCCACCTTCTGCCCTGGGACAGTAAGTGATGAAGAGCAATCCTGGGCCCCTGGATTGTGACAAAGAGTGTCAGTCTCCTCCCCTCTCGTGCCACCTTGATTTCTCCAGAAATCAATCCCATGGTTGCCACCTGCAGTCAATTCTCTGCACTCTCAGCAGTGGGAATGAGAGACGGGTCAGACATGTCACCTCCACGCTCAAAGCCCAGCAAGGGAAATTCGGAACACTGGACAGAAAAAGCCAACATGTTCCCCGTGGCCTTAAGACCTTTCTAGGCACATTAGCTCTAAGCCCGTCCCACTCCCCTCTTCCTAGGTTTTCGCCTCCGGCCACGTCTGTTTCTGACACACACCAGTGACGGTGCCATTGTGAGTCTTTGCACTGGCTGTTCTAGCTTCATTTTCCCTCGGCCTTCGCCGAGTCTTTTCTGAAATACCCTGTCCTCATGAAGCTTGCTCTAATCACCCAATCTGACATCGCTGCTGGTCTCCCTTCCCACTCTCTTCGGATTCCCAGTTCTCCTGCCCAGCTCTACCTTCCTTTTTCTTACCTCCTCACTTAGTATCGAATCGACCTCTTTATTGTGCCTATTGGTTACAGTGACCTTTCTTTGTTAGTCTGTAAGCTCCATAAGAGGAGGGATCTTTGGGTGGCTCGACGCTGTGGTTCAGGCCCCTAGGGCAGTGTGGGGCACATCGTAGGTATTCAATCAATGTTCACGGAATGCATCCGTGGGTATTCAAACCACCTTGCAGATGGTTAACTGTATAACGTCGGCAAAACTCATCCACTCCCCGTACCCCCTTTGGGGTCGCTATGGTTTGCACCACCCACACACAACAGATAAACAGCAGTCCACGGAAACCCACCCTTCCTCCGAGACTGCCAACGTCTGCTGGGCATGCCAGCCTTCTGCGCATCCACTTTGGTTCTACATCTAGGAGTGAACTCACCAGCAGAAACACAGAGATACCTCCTGCAGGTCAGAGATGCCTCTTAGTCAAAAACACAAATACTCAAGCAGCCCCTGCGTTCAGCTGGGCTGGGCCCAGAACCACACAGGCCCTGGGCTAGGAGCAATACACGGTTAGGGTGACGAAAAAGCTTCCTACATTATGTAGGCCAGGCCCCGACAAACTTCGGAACTGCTGGGCAGCAAGTCCCAGAGCATCTTCTTCACTGTGCCCTCCTGTGTCTCTGGTCCAAGAAACCGCAACTCCTGGCTCTGGGACGCCGGGATTCCGTGTCGCAAACTCCGTGTTCTTTGTCAGCTTGGAGGCGTTTGGACAACATCTGGAGTCACACTAAAATCTCTCCAACTGGAGGCCCCCCACACGCTCTCTCCACAATGCAGCAAGAACGGGGTCTGCCCCCTCGGGGTAAGTGGATCAGTTACTGTTTGAGGTGAGGGAGGCTGCGGTCCTAACATGTGCTAGCCGTGTGTTCTTGGGGATGCGACCCCAGCATTCCACATCTCAGTCTCCTCATCTATGAAATGGGGGCCATCACCGCACCGACCCCCTACGGCAGCTGGGGGGGCTTTAACGAGAAAACGCCACCGTTCTTTTCCTTGAATTCGTTTCCTGCTTCCTCCTTGACTTTTCAGTTGTAGCGTAAAGATCCTCGGGGGAATCTCTCCTGGCTCCCTAAAGACATGAGGCTTCCCTCCTCCCTTATCTCGTCTCCTGAGATTTTCTTCTCGTGGGTGCCACTGAACCCACACTCAGACGGGTGTAAGGGGGGGTATTGGTTGAATTCTGTGCCCGCCCCTGCGGCTCCCCCAGGTCGGGGACTCAGTGTCCTGTGCCTTGGTGCTCTTTTGGCACATTTTCAGGAGGCCTGGAGCCTAACAGAGACACTTCACAGAGAGCACGTCACTGATTCCGAGGCCTTCCTTTTAATTTTACAAAATTAGGGTTCATCTTACAACCAAAGGCGTCTTAAAATGGCTGGGGGGGGGGGGGCGGGTGGAAACCATTTCAGGACGCCTTGCTTAACCCATTTGTTTTGCTCATCTTCTCTTTATACAAACATAAGGGTGTTATATCATATAAAGGTCTTTTTAAAAACAAGTCTAAAAGAATTAGTAAGTATTAACTAGAAGTTCTGTGATGAGAACAGAGCAGTGTGTCAGGGCTTAATTATATGCATTTTTTCCCTTTTCTTTCTTGGTACAAAGTGTAACTAGGTTCATGCACTGAATGGTCTCAGTAGATTAAATACAGTAGATTAAATATAGTAGATTAAATACAGTGATCGCTGAATGGCTAAACTAGGTAAAAGCACCTCTACCTTGTCTACGGTGCCCAGCGCGTAGAGAATCTCTCAACACAAAACTGTGCTCTAATCACTGCTGTCATTACACAGAGTACCTGGCTAGCTCAGGAGTTAGAGCAACACTAATATTCTTAGTTACTGACTTGGAATTCCTAGCTACATACCTAACTGTTCGCTGGGATGTTCGGTAGTGGCAACTTTCGGGCAGGTACAATCTACCTCGGCTGGCAACCTGAGCCCTGTGGCCATTATTGTTCATCTCTCTCTCCCCCAATTGTAAGCTGCTTGGAACTCAGTCCTCGCAGCCGGGGTACCCTGGTTTCCCTGACGCCCGGAAGACAGCAGGCTCAAGGACTGTTGGACGACTCAATGAAATGTGTCAATGACTGGAGGTGAGGGTCCCGAGGAAGTCTACAGGGTGAGCTCCAAGACTGTCTTCACTTTCTGGGAAGAAAGTCAAAGGCACTGATCAGTATCAGCACGGGCTCAGTAACTTTTTTGTTCGTTTGTTTGGCCTCTCAGGCATTCACCACCCATGATTACACATCTCAGAAGCATCCAGTGGAGCTTTCAGATTGTAAGGCTCTCCCTGCCTTAGCTGAGAAGTGGGCAACACATAGTGAGTGTGTTTTTCCACATTTTCTTGTCAAGATGGATGATTCAATAGTGAGGAAGGCTGCTATCTGCTGAGGAATCTTTCCCTTATGGGTTAGGGAGTTTCTTGGAGACCAGGATAAGGGGCAAGGCCACTGTCAAGATCACGACTTCCCCATGGATGAGTGCTTCTATCACTCATTCTGCCTGTTCTGCTCCGCTCCTTGTTCCTCCATAGACCTTACTGAACATCCACCCCGCGCCAGCCCCCAGAGCTTAAAAACTCTACAAGGCCTGGGTTCACTGGCTTCCAGGTGGCCTTTTGGTGTGTCCAGCTCACCATACGAACATTGACTTTGTACATAACCCAAGCAGAACAGCTCTTCAATAATCCAATTCATCTGTTGCCAGCTGAAGTCAAGTCACTTTGCTGCAGACTCTTTCTGAAGAGGTGCATGGATTGATTTACAGGTGCAGCTAGTTAGGAAGACATTCAATGATTTGTATATGCAGGGTGTCAAGAATGCCCTATATTCTCCCTCCCGTCTCCATATGAATGATGCCCTCTCCACTGTTCATTCCGTTTGTTTTAGCCAAACATAAATAGACTGCCAACACGTCTGGGGCTGAAGGCACTTGCAGAAAATAAGCTTCTTCCACTCCAGATACACTGACAACGGAGACAAAGCGTCGGGGCCGCTGCTTTGACAAATGCCCTCCTTCTCTCCAGAAAGCAAGGCAGACAGACCGGCCAGCCTCCCCGGCCTTGAAGGCAACGTGTGGCTGAAGACTTGTACAACTGCCTCTTACCTTGAATCTCTATGGTTAATTTAATTTTCATCTCCATGACTCTTTGTAGGAGCTTGAAAATATTTGTTCTTTTCTTCTATTGATTTTGTTCTTTTTCATTTAGCCAACATCGATTCTCCCCTCCTCCGGCCTGTTTACAGAAGACAGGACGCCGAGTGTCTGTCTTGCTGGAGGCCCCGTGCAGGCGGGCACACACTCACGCCCTCTGTGCCACCCCACAGACATGGCCACCACCCGGCGGCTACTTTGCAGATGCCCATGGGGGGCACCACAGAGTGACAAGGAGAAGGAAAAGGAAAAATAAAGCTGCTGTTCTTCAAATAATAAGTTAGGTAACCTACTTCAGGGGAAGTGACCCCATCACGATTCTGAATTTCATATACTATGAGTTTCCTTCTGCTAGAGTGGTGATGTTAAGTAGGGGGTTTGCTTGGCCCCCTTTAGCATAGTATGGGAAGTAATATCAAGTAATATCAAGAAATAGATATATGAAAAATGGGGGTGTAGGAAATGTTGGGTGAAAAGTGTGAATGAGTATGGGGTGGGGGGTTGGGGGGAAAAGGTGACGGGATTAAGAAGCACAGACTGGCAGTCACAGGCCAACCACAGGGATGTTGGGTGCAGCACAGGGAATAGGGTCACTAATACTGTCGTGACTGTGGGTGGTGCCAGGTGGATTCTGGACTTACTGGGAAGATCACTGTGTAAGGTATATAAATATTGGACCACTCTGCTGAACCCCTGAAACAGATATAAAATACGAGTGAACGTCAACTGTAATTGCCAAATAAAAAAAGCAAATGAGCGAACAACGTTAATTCGTGGAGGGCTGGCGATGGGACGGGCGCAGGGACAAAATGAGACAGACGGAGGGTTTTTTCCCGCCTCTATTTTGTCATTCTCACTCCTTCACTTTCCCCAGATTGCTGGGTTCAAAGGTGGGGAAGAGGGTGCTGCTCCCATAGAGGGTGGGAGGGTGACGGGTGACGGGTGGTGGGGGGTGACGGTGCTCCCAGCCCCATCCTTAAATAATTAATTATTTCATGGGAAAAGCTGGGCACCTACTGTGTGCACTGGGCGGTAGAGGAGATCTATGTGTTCTAGCCTCGTGGATTAGATTATTCAGGAGAGCTGACATTAATTAAATATTATCTTGCATTTGATTAGTTAGGGGTCTGATGCATCACCCAGTTTTGAGTGGGTTAACACGAAGGGTCAGCCGTGGGTGTGGAAACCTCCTGGTGTTTCTACCAAGTTTAAGCCCGAGGCCACCAGCGAGGCGGGTCCCTGGAGTTTCTGTCTTCGAAGTTGTGCTGAGTGATCCGGGCAAAGCTGACTTCCCAGGTCAGCTGTGCCTCTGTGGGGTGCGGCCCATGGGGGAAACACTGATCGAAGTCACTTTGGGGATCACTCCCCTGATCTCCTGAGCTTTCACAGATAAAGGATGCTTCTCAAACCTGTGCCACCCAGCCCGAGGTCCAGCCGGCCAGTTGGTTTCAGAAGGTTTTCGTTTTCAAGACAGTAAGCTGATGCTCTGCTTCCTGTTTCCAGAGGGAACTCAAAAAGCAAAGGTCCGGATACTTCCTGGGCCCCTGAGCAAGAGTCCAGACTGTTCTAGAAAATCAGTCTGAACAATGATCCATTGTTATACTGTCTGTTGAACCAGAATGGGCGGTGGGGGGGGCAATTCTGTCCTCCCATGGGGCATGTGGCAATACCTGGAGACATTTCAGTTGTCACAGCTGGGGAGGAGTGGCCAGTGGCAGCTGGTAGAGGCCTGAGATGTTGCAAAACATCCTACGATGCACTGGATGACCCCCCCTCCCCGACAAAGAAATCCCAGGCTTCCAATGTCCACAGTTGAGAAAACCCTGCTTGAGAGGCCGTTTTAACGTTCAGAGATCCTAAAAGATTATTATATCATTTCAGAAAATAACAAACCTCGGCAGGTATGACTCACAGCCTGGCTGGAAAACATGGGGATAAAGATGAGCTCCAGTCCTGAATTTTGTGCAGTTCAATGCAAACAGCTTCAGCTGGAAAAAGTCATTTGCAGATAATCTCTCTTCTCTCTCATGGTGCTCCTCGACCGAGGTGGGGAAGGGATTCCAGAGGCACAGAATGCCGCGTTAGATTTTACGAGACCGGGTTCATTGTTTTTATATCCTCCTCCCCTTCTGTGTGTGAGCGTGAGCGTGTGTGAGTGTGCATGTGTGTACTGTTGGGGGGGCGTCACTTCTATATAGAAATATCTAAAGTGACTCAAGCAACCGATGCGACGCAGAAATAAAAACACACAACCATTTAGAACTATAAAGATCAGCAATCTGCCAGGTCCTTGGAACCATTTGATGTAAACTTTGTTTTCATAACATATACCAGGGTAAAGCTTTGAAACTTCAGTTTGTTAAAAGAAAAAAAGAAGAGGAAAGAAAGGGAAGAAGGGAAGAAGGAAAAATGAGGAAAAAATACCGTAACAGCCTGACTCCCTTTGAAGTCACTACTGATATAGCTCTGAACAGATCCATTCAAGTTCAACTAACATCAGACAAATGTTTAGTGTATCAGAGGAAGCCACAAAAGCAAGGATTTCATCAATATTTCACAACAGCCTCAGGGAAACTGTAGATTGCAATGCTGTAGGGCAGCTAATGGAATCACACACAAGGGTTTTGTACACTTAAAATAAGCAGCTACGAAAAAAAATTACCCTTCAGTTTGATAGAAACTGTATGAAAACTGCAGATAGAAAACAATTAAATTGCTCCCAATATTTATCCATGTCACTCTGATAGGTCATTTAATAACAGGTATTACAGTGAGTGTGTGCTTGCCTCCTCCCCTTTGTGGGGCAATAATAAAGATTAACATTTATGAAAAGACACATAAACTATCGCGCAGCCAAATGAATAATTAAAGACAGTTTTGAAGAACGCTTGCCATTGTGTGTCCGTGAAGTCTCTTCCACGGTCATAAAATATGTTTCCACGAAATACAGTCACCAATAGACAGAGGCTGCTGGGGAGACCCACTGACCCGTTTGTTTTGATGTTAAAAAACAACTTTGGAGTATTGCCCAGGAATGCGTGGGTCACCCCGGACCCCATACGTGCATTATTGCCTGGTGAGACTCAGAACGCTGAGTGACTGGCCTTCTCTTTTGGAAGATTTCACAGGGGTAGACCTGGAGCTTGCAAAATTCTATTCGATAAGCCAGTGTGAGCTCAGCATTTTCTCCCTGAAAGTCCTCTGTTGGAGGGAAAAATTCTGCAGATGAGAGCAAGTTGCATTTCGGAACCTGGCGTTTCTGTGACTACGAAACGTCACCTGGCTTTTCTGTCCTTTAAATAACGACCCGGCTGCTTATTTACATTTCAGAGGAGGAGGAATTTTCAGATCCCTCTGGCAACTTTGCCTCCTTGGGGACATTTCTCAGTTATATCTGGAGGCCTTTTTCCCCCTGGGTGGGGTGGGAATGTTGGGGGGGGGCGGCGACTGGCATCTGGTGGACGGTGGCCAGGGACGCTGCTCAACACCCTACAGTGCACAGGGTGGCCCACAAGAAAGCCTCATCTGCCCCCAGCTGGCAGTCCTGCTGAGGACGAAAGACCTTGCCCTAAACAAGCCGTCTGAGCACTTGAGCTTCGTGAAAATAACAGCGGCCTTACTAATGTGGTGACCTAACTTGGTTTCACATGCACGCATTACAGAGCTTCTAAGCAAAGCTTACAAGGCTACGTCCTCTGGAAAAAGCAGTGAGGATTGGACATGGTTGCTGACCACAGACTGTTCTAATTAAAAGGAGAGGTTTTATATGTATAATACACATTATATTGGCACATTCCATAATGTGTAACCGCAGCTGCTAGTTACCACAGCCCGTGAGAGGCACTTTGCACACAGTACCTCAGTTTACCTTTACAACAGCTGGGGCAGGAGAACACTTCGGTGTGCTCTTTTTCACAGACAAGGGGCTAATGCTCAAGGTCACTGTCAGGCTCCGGCTCTGGCAAATCTGAGGCCCTAACCCCGGGCCTGTCTTCGAAGTGGGCTGCCAGGCTTGCGCACAGCAAAGCTGGGCGTGTGGGTGCGTCTGCCTGTAGGCCAGCTCGCAAACCACTTGCCTCTCATCTGCATGGAAGTTCAAGGTGACTTGGGGGCAGGCAGAAAGGAGGGCACACCTCACTTCAGGGACCTTGGGAGACGAAAGGTCAGGGGAAGGCAGCCGGGCAGCTGGAGCAGGTAGCGGCAGGGGGAAAAGGCTCAGGTAGGGTCGGCTGTTTACTTGTTGTTTTAATTTGTTCAGAGGGAGGAGATGTGTAAGCCGGTGTGCAGAGAGAGAAAGAGGGTCACTGTGGGTCACGTAAATGAAGGGGAGAGCAAGAGCAAGAGTGAGAACCTGAGAGAGAGAGAGAGAGAGAGAGCGAGCGAGAGGTGAGCTTGCCAAAGCAGATGGGGTGTCCGCTGGTTAGAAGAAATTTATTTTTTCTTCTGAGCCAGCCAATCGGGAGGACGAGTCAGAGAGACAGAGCTGCAGGGACCATCTGGGAAGTGTCAGGCAAAGCAGGGAGCCAGGTCGTCTGCCTCGGACAGAAGAGGTGGGGGGGTGGGGTGGAAGGAGATGGCCCGGTGGTGGGGACTCCCCCAGCCAGGCTCCAGGTCTGTGACAGAGAGGAGGCGGGTGACACCTGCCCCCTCCCTAATGCACCTCCAGGAGAAAGTCACTCTGGGTCTAAGGGAAAACACATGGGTCGTTCAGATCTTAGATGGGCAGAACTGGAAAACCACTGAGGAGCGGGAGGGAACTGAAACGAATCGAGGAGCGCGGGCCTTGTCCGAAGCAACACGTTCACATTTATTAACACTTTGCAGGCCAACCTGCAAGAAAGTCGGGGTGTTAAATCTAGCCTGTGAGCTGTCTGTTTCAAACCCCCAGCTTGCCTCCTTTTCAAGGTCTGATGCGTGTACGTGTACACAGGTACTTCATCATACCGTGTGTTTATTCTTCATGTCACACATATCCTTTATTACATATTATAACTTTATGGCCTTACCTATGCTTTGATACAAAAGGATTCTAGCATAACCACTGCGCCACGGAATGTTCCACTGATGTTCCGAACAACCTCAAGTTCAGGGTATTGACACCTACTCCCTCCCCCTTTTTCTACCATTTAGAGTCTGTGTTGCAGCATCGCTGAAGCGGCAACCAGGCCCCCTCCGTTCGCTAATGTTTCTGTAGCAGCTGTTGAGATGTCACGGGAAGGCACTGACAATCGGGAGCTGGGAAACGGGGGGACGTCTCGGTTCTACGGACCAGTAAACCATCCAGCTTCAGGAAAACGACTTGGTTTCTGCGAGTTTCGGCTTCCTCAGCTGTAACACAAAGCTGCAGGTACCTGTCATGGAGGCGCTGGGAAGAGCTGCAGGATTAAGTGACGTCATCTCTAACAGATGCCCCGCCGTCTCCATCGCGTTAAAACAGTGTGAGGGCTGGGGGACTGCTAGCGTCCCCCTGCGTCAGGGCCAAGTCGCCTGGGGAGCAATGGCCTTCCAATCCCTGTTAACCTTTGTCAGGACTCAGCTCCCTTCGTTAATGGGTCAATCAATCAATCACTCAATATTTATTGAGAGCCTACTATGTACAAGGCCCAGGGGACCTGCGATGGGCTCCCGTCAATAGAAGTACACGTGGCAGGGCAATTAGCAAGCGCATTTTGACTTGACCTCTGGTTGGCTTGGTAATGGAATGGCCCCTAAGCATGGCGGGAGGTGAGTGGGAAGAGGAAGGGAGGGGAGAGCAGAGTGAGCTGACCTCAACGTTCAACGAGAGATGATTTCGCCAGGGAGTGGAAATCTGCGGCCCCAAGGCCAGACCTGACCTGCCACCTGTTTTCGTAAGCGAAATTACATTGGAACACCGCCCTACGTGTTTATTTATTTACACGCTTGTGCGTTGCAAGAGCAGAGCTGAGTAGTTGCGACAGAAAGCACACGGCTTGCAGAGCCCAAAATATTACCCTCTGGCCCTTTTCGGAGAAAGTTCGCCAACCCTGACATAAGCCATCACACGGATAATGAATCATTCCCACCTCTTTCGGAACAAGGTGCGTGCAACCCCGTGACAGCAGCCGGGCGGGGGGGTGTCAGTGTGGTCTGGAGAGAGTGCTGGCGTTCTATAGAGTCTCCCATCACGGCTGCAAAAGCAACACCGTGAGCAAGGGCTGCCACTGTCCCCGTTCTGCAGACAAGAAAACTGAGGCGCAGACGTTCAGTGACCTGCCCAAGCCTACGCAGCTCGTCCGCATGGCCTGATCCCGCCTTCCTCTCATTCCAGAGTCTGTTTTCTCAATCACCAGGGCAGAGTTTTCCCAGCCTCCGTCTCTCCGGTGCCACCCTCATCGTTTATTTTCCCAGTCACATCCCCTTTGCTGTTCTTTGCTACTTATTTTTCTTTTCCTCGAATAAGGAATTGCCACAGCATTTGTTTTCCTTGGCTTCTTGGAAATTACGTTCAAATAAATTGGATTTGATGTACTACAGTCACATATATTTGTAAGCTTTTCCTTTTGAGATATTGTAGATTCGCATGCATTATAACTGCAAGAACTAATAGTCAGAACTAGCATGGAGGGAGCCCCTGTACTTGTAACCCGGTGTCCGCAATGATGACCCCACGCATAACTGGAGGGCAGCGCCCCAGCCGGGAAACTGACCTCGATCCAGCCCACCGACCTGTTCGGGTTTCCCTAATGCACTGACGCTTGTGTGCGCGTGTGCACACTCACCACGTTCGCAGGGCCTCCGTGACAATGGCAACATGGAGGAGTTTCACCGAGGACCCCCATGCACCCCTTTCAGCCACGGCCCCCTCCCTCTCTGCTTCCCTCCCCCCCCAACTGCTAATCGGCTTCCCCCGGCTGTCATTTAGCCAGTGTCATTTAGCCAGTGTCAGAAGGCTGTGTAAATGGAGCAGGCAAGCTTTTGAATAGGGAAGCTTTGGAGGCTGGCTTTTTTTTTGGCTCAGCATCATTTTTGTCATCTATTTTGAAAGTCACCCTGAACTTAACTATGTAACATTTAGAGCTAAAAAAAAAGCCTATATACATTAAAATTACCTTGCGTGCTACCTGGGGCCCCCATACCAACTTTGAGAAGCCCTTCCTGCACCTGTGTGATACCTGACGGACTGAGAGAGACGTACATGGTGCAGCCCCAGGTGTGGTGGGCGAATGGGACTCTCGGGGTCCCTGCTGCTCTGTGGGGCTCCCCACGGTGATTTACCCGGTTCCACCTCTAAACTGTCCGACGTGTTGTCAGCCTCGTGTCATTCTCGAGCTCTTAGACTGTGGCTTGTGCCGACGAGGAAAGAAAAATTTCATTTCGTTGCGTTTTAATTGACTCGAATTTACATTTGCACAGCCACAGGTGGCTAGTGGCTTCACTGTGGGAAAGTGCAACTCTTCCATATTAAGGGGAACACATTAAAGGGGAGCAGATACATTTCTCATTTTCCTATACTTCACTTTGTCAGTGCAGTGACAACCTGAAAACGTCGGAGATCTTTTAAAGCAGCCCTCTCGTGGGCTTCCTCGTTGGGCTCGCTCCTTGTTCGGTGAGTTTGCCATGGCTAAGCTTTGTTGTCGTTCTCTGTGCACCCTTGCTGGCCCTGGCCATTGGCCACCCTCATCCCATACCAGTGAGCATTCAGAGTGAGCCCAGGAGGGGCCCCTTCCATAGCTTCTGCCTTAAGTGACATGGTGTCCCTCAGAACACAGGATGCAGCGGCAGAGCCTTGGGACTTGCTGTCTTAAATGAAGCCAGACCCGGGTAGCACGTGGACCTGGCAAAGGGCATGAGAAGGCCCCGTTGATTACGGGGGACTCGGTGTGGCGTGTCTTCTGCAGGAAGGCGCGCATTTTTTAGCAATCGCTCGTGGTGATGTTCATAAAGTCTTGCTGATCGACGGGACCCGCTCTTGATGAATTCAGCTCACACCACTGGAACAAGGTACGTCCCCGAAAGCTGAGTGTCCGGGGAGAGGCAGGCATGTTGAGTTTTCGGAGGTTGCTGGCATCAGGTCACAGGGAAGGGAAGAAACAGCAATGGCAACGTTGGGCATTTGGGGGCTGACTTAGAAAAAAGTCACCTGGCAGGAGTGGTAACACCATGGGGAGGTGGGGTGGGATGGACAGCTGGGCATTTTTGCAGAGAGTCAGGTATATTTCTGGAAACAGGAAAAAGAGTGGTCTGCATCACCTTTTCATTTTTCTGAGCCTAAATATCACGCATGGGCGGCCAAAGCTAGCTTTTGGCCATTCGCCAACTACATTCTCAAAGACATGCACCCCTTAAAACACTACACTGTCATGAAGGTCGTTACCCTGGCCAGTCTCTTAATTCGCCTAACTTCACAGATCTGTAAGGCGTTAGCAGTTGCAAGAGATTGATATGATAGTTTGTGAGTAATTTGGATGAACTATAACACTAACCCAGTAAAGTATTATAATTTTAAATGTGTCCAGAAAATAATTGAAATTCTGGCTTAGCTTCATCATAATGCAAACTGCTGGGTATATTTAACAGCTGACTAGCTTAGCATGAATATTGCTTTAGAAATGGGGTCATATTGTTTTTGCGAAACAATATTGCTCTCCAACACGGTTGGGAGGGGAGAAAAAAAGCAGGGGATTATGAGTATACTTTTAACCTTCCTGTCTCTTTCTATCTGTGTTTACTGCGGTGATTTAGGTGTTGGGTGTTATTTGAAGGCGAACACAGAAGGTGCTGGCATTTAAAACAGACCTGGTAATGAGCCCTCGGCCGTCCAAGCCCTTCCTATTACTACTCTGTCACAGTTCCCCTCAGTCCAGTTTCCTGCCGCGCTGTTAGAAACGAGAAAGATCACATCATCTTTCCTGCTGACCACGATGGATGTTACCCGTCGGGGGCCCCGTCTACTTACCTCAGAATATTTATTTACTTTTCAATGCAGTTGCCAATGTTTAAACAATGGAGATCTCACGTGAAAATCCAGACTTACGGATGCTCCCAAAAAGTCTGAGGGTTGGTCAGTACTGGACCTCGCTTCCCGCCGCGGACGGTCCCTAGGCCTGGGTACACGCTGTCACTGTGAGATGCAGCAAGAGCATTCCTGTTTATAATAGTTTTCTCCTGGCCCGTATTGGTTTTTTCCCCCATAGTCATCTGCGTGCTTGATTCCTGGTCCCCAACGGCATTGCCCTCGTCCCTTGTACACACGCATTGGTTGTGCCCCACAGTGTGTGTTAACTGATCCATGATGTCAGGTGGTGCTTAGCAAAGTTTTTTCTGTAAAGGACCAGGAGTACACATTTTAGACTTTGTGGGCCATACCGTTTTTATTGCAACCGATTAGCCATCGATGATACGTTGCTGAATGGGTATGTCTGTGTTCCAATAAAATTTTATTTATGAAAACAGCCTGGGTCATGAGCTATGGTTTGCCAGCCCCTTTAACAGCAACTCTATAGAGATGGGGTTTTTTTGTCCCCCCTGCCAACAGAGAACTTGCAATACATGCGGAACTAACGCCTCCCACAGCAGGGTTCAAATGCTCAACGCAACATCTTCAAGCACGCGTGGGTGTATCTACACAAATGTGGACGGCGTGTGCATAACTCATGCCCTGCTTTTCTCCACTCGAAAAATATTCACGGACCCCGAGTCGTTATTTGCTCTTGGTGTTATTGCTGCTAAAGACTTTCCTCCAAGAAAATGGAAAGAGTCCAGAATCGGTTCCTTCCTAGAAAACTAGCTAAGGTGGGGTATTCTGACTGTGAGAACGAGAAAGGCTTTCACTGAGAATGAGCTGTCGCGAAGAGACAGAAGCGGAGAGAGCTCACTGCTCGTGGTCAGAGCGCAACGGTTTTCTTGTATCTCACAGGCAGGCTGCAGCCCAGCCTTCTCATTGCTGCGGGCATGGACCGGAGCACTTTTTCCCTGTCTTCTGAGCCTCACTGAGCACACCCTCAGTGTCATTTTTTTTCCCAAAAATGAAGAGTTAGAATGAGAGCAGAGGTGTCTACCTGGTAATTTTTGGCCACCTCTGGTCTGCACACACATTTAATTGGGCCAGAGTATCTACAAACAAATTATGACTTAGTTCTGACCTTGGGAAATCAAAAAATTTCCCACAGAAAGCCCGATTTTGGCCCCTCTGGGGGAACAATGTGAGGATTTAGTGTTACTGGACAACTATTCCTCCGCGTGTATGATTGGCTGGGCCGAGTGTAGGTGCTTTCTTCGGTCATTACGAGTTCTCCACTGGGCTTGCTTCACCCACATTGGTTACCTGTCCTGATAAGCCTTTGATTCCGTAAGCCAAAGAGCGGATAGTTTATAAGGTCTCCTTTAGAATTCAACCCACGGGATTCCAGTCCTTCCAAGCAAAGGCAGCAATCACAACTGGCCAACCAACCCATAACGTCCCCCAAACTCTGTCAGTTCAAGGACGAGGAACAACGATGACCTTGGTCAGTACAGTGGGGTGTCACATTGCCAACGGTGGTTCGGTTACAAATCCAATACGGAATGAATCAGAAATGGGGGCGAACATTCCGTTCTCAGAGCTTCCTGACCACGGGAGAGGAAAAAAGCTCCATCAACACTTGCTTTCTGTTTGGGGATGTGAAGCCTCCCAGGTTTTATTTCTCGTTGCCGGATAACCTGCCCGAGATTGTTCTCATGTCGAAAAGCCAGAGGGAGGGATAGAGAAGGGGACGGCTGGCACGCCCGCGTTTGGGGGTGGGGAGGGCGTGGCGCAGCGTTTCAAACAGACTTTTTGTTCACCTGCACGTCCTGGGCCAGTGGAGAAACGAGCCACTGGTGCTTTGTGGAAATACTCGGAAGGAGGGACACGGAGCTGCCTTTCCTGTAACTGCTTCCTGATGAACGCGCCACCTGCCTCGGAGCTGGGGGCTCAGTGGCTGCAACTCGCCCTGCGGCCAGTCCTGTTTTCAATTGGCCGAAGTTTGTGTCAGGTGCTCCACCTCGCTGGGCTAACCTACCTTAGGCTGTGTCGGTGGCCTCTAGACCGCAGTGGCAAACTCACGCGCTGCACAGGGGCCTGGAGAGTGACGCTACCTCCCTTCACACAACATCCTCTCCGCCCCCCACAAAGGAGGTGGCTCTCTCGTTTTCCTTGCAAATGCTCTCAGTCTGTGTTCTCACGTTGGAGAGATCCTGTTACAGAAGATGCCTCATTTTCTTTATGAAAAGAATGACACCAACACAATGATAAGTAGCTACTGATATTTGGCCTCTGGGGGACAACAGAAATAGGTGGGGACTGGGGAGCATTGCTGAGTGCCGGCCTGGGGGCAAGGGGACCCCCCCCACCGTGACCCACCTAGTCCCAGCTCATCCTGCCAAGCACAAATAAACAGCCAACGTGACAGAATCTTGTTTTGGGCAAAAGAACTCAGGAATTTGGATTTTTAGGGTAAGTCTCCTAATTGTTAAATATTAGCAATAGTGTTTGCATTATTATTATTATTATTATTATTACTACTACTACTACTACTACTATCATTATTAATGTTTAGTGTTTTGTGTGGCCCGAACAAGATGAGTCTGCAGATCTCATTCAGTTGCCCTCGGCCGAGGGTTCTGAACTTTGATCTGCTTCATGTCTCTCAACGTTTCCATCTCTCGATTTGAATCATAATAGGTGCCAGCTGAGACCACATGGGTGGCTGAGCACACGCAAGGCTGTTACTTGAAAGCTACTCAAAGCAAATATGCTAAACACAGGTCAGAGGCCCTGAGCCTAATGACATAGTCTTTAGAAAACAAACTTAGTGCCCAATAAAAGACAACACCGTGCCTTGGAAGACCCAGGCCTGAGAGAGCTGAGCTAGTGTGCCTGCCCCGTGCACATCCCTGGTCTCAACAAGGAGGGGTTTCCCCGCAGGACNTTATTATTACTACTACTACTACTACTACTATCATTATTAATGTTTAGTGTTTTGTGTGGCCCGAACAAGATGAGTCTGCAGATCTCATTCAGTTGCCCTCGGCCGAGGGTTCTGAACTTTGATCTGCTTCATGTCTCTCAACGTTTCCATCTCTCGATTTGAATCATAATAGGTGCCAGCTGAGACCACATGGGTGGCTGAGCACACGCAAGGCTGTTACTTGAAAGCTACTCAAAGCAAATATGCTAAACAACAGGTCAGAGGCCCTGGGCCTAATGACATAGTCTTTAGAAAACAAACTTAGTGCCCAATAAAAGACAACACCGTGCCTTGGAAGACCCAGGCCTGAGAGAGCTGACTTGGTGTGCCTGCCCCGCGCACATCCCTGGTCTCAGCCTCCGCTTCCTTCTCCTTAACAAGGAGGGGTTTTCCCGAAGGACAATTCAGGGCCCTGCCGTTTGGCGGAGAGAACCCGGATTTGGGGTATGAATCTTGGTTCCTGTCCAACATTACTTAGATTTGTGTAACGCCTCTCTCAACCTCCATTTTTTTTTTTGGTCTGGAAAAATGAGGATATAGCTAGCAGGGACATCTCAGGAGTCTGGAACCCTCTAGGGAAATGACACACAGAACAGCTCCTGGAAACGGGGGTTACCAGCTGGCAGTGGGGGCCCCATAAAGAAAGCCCTCCCCCATGCTGGTTGGCCCACACATTGTTCTAAAATGAGGGCAATTTCCCACTTCGGTGTAGATGTGGTCTGTCTCCTGAAGATGAAGAGGTTCTGACCCTCCTGTCCTTGTCTGGGTGCCCAGCAGAGCCATTCCACTGCTGATCCCTTTAGACTGTGGTCCCTGGAGGGGTCAGCTGTGGTCCCCACGCACCCCCTGCCATGACCTGCCTGCCAGTCCAATTTGCGGTCCCTGGCACTGGGAAATCGAAAGTGCTAGCCAGTATCCATTTGGGTTTTCATTCTGATTATTGGCATTCTTTTCCATCCATGATCTCTTACTGATTATGAGTCACACACTCACTTCTCTGGGGCTCAGTTACCTGGTCTTTAAAATGGAACGGAGAACACTGCCAGGTGAGGTGAGGCCCCTTTTACTCCCCAAGCTCCTGGTCTGTGGGCATCCGGCCAGCAGAGGGCGCTGGTACAAAAGGCTGCAGGTGCAGGGATCCGGTAGGGAGCAGACAGGTGAGGCAGCCGGACAGGTAGGAGCTCTCACATCCTGCCTTTCACAGCTGGGGAGGACACAGCTCCGCAGAGTGGACATGACAGCGAGCAAGTACTCATCTATCGATATGGCTGCACGTCACCAGCAATGGGACTTTCTGGAATACGTAATGTGACCACAAACTTTCTAATGCACGGCCTGACAACCAGACACTAAAAATAACAACCAGCCCGCTGTGGAGCAGAAAGAAACCCGTGCCCCTGGCCCTTTGAAGATGGAAGATGGGCTGATCTCAGCTCGGCTCACCCCTGGCGCACCGCGCAATGTCTCTGGGCGGCGGAGAGGGCCTGCAGGGCCAGCTCCCTGCATTTCTAGACAACTCGGTCCTGGCAACATGTAGACAAATTGGAGCAAGTTCAGAGAGGAGCAAGTCAAATGATTAAGGGGAGAGAGGATTGATTTATAGGGAAAGATTAAAGCAGCCCAGCACGTCGGAGCTATCTTCTGCGGGTGATGGATCGGGGAGAGACACACCAGAACACCACACACCTTTCAGAGGTGCGAGCCTCAGCGAGACAGAATTAGCACGGGTGAGCCTCTTGAACAGCATTTTTCTGGGCTCAACTTGACACCAGAAAAAATGTCGGTGGCCAGGAAGAGCTGGTTGGGTCACATGTATACTTGTGACCCATCGATTGCCCCGATAGCGTCAGGCAGAAAATGGCACTTCGGAGCTCGGCAGGCGCGGCCCTGTGCAACCTGGCCCTGGCCTACCTGTCCTCCGGAGGCCTCTGTTCCCTGCCAGGGACCTCTTGCTGCCCCCACCCAATTACACGACTGGCTGTAGCTGCCCCCGAGTCCTTGCCTTGTTCCCCCAACAGGAATCGAAAAGCTCAGGAGCCAGCTGAGCAGGCCAGGCTGGCAGAAGGGTGAGTGAACGGGGCTGGGGGAAGATGACAGAGCTGTGACTGCCATGCCAGAACCAGTCACAGCGGCATGACTGTGACACTGATTTTGCATTGCCCGGGACACCAGTGATCCGGGGCCCCCACTGTCTCCTAGTCTGTTCTCAGATGCTGCTCCAGGAATGAGAAGACTGAGAGACCAGAGATAATGATCTGCTGCCCCTCAGGCTGGGGTCCCTGGGAGGTGACTGGAGAGTCCTGGAGAGGAGCAGGCAGACCCCAGGGGCCGGGGCAGGAGGGACTCGGCCCCAGGGGAAGGACTGGCCTTAGGCCTAGACCCTATGTAGCCCCTTGGGTCTCTCCCCTATGACATCATTTTCCTGTATTTTTAATACATTCTCTTCCCCACTTCTCCCTTCTTGAAGAGAAAATGGCTTTATGATGGAAACCTAGTCGTAGGCTGAAGCCACAGTCGCTCTGGGAAAAAAAGACAAGTGACTAATAAAAGCTGTCCAGCCTCTCTGGATACCTGGAAATGAGAACGGGAGCGGCAACGAGGTGCCCTGGAATGGCTTCACCAGTGTAGGCTGGTGGGCTGTGGCGGAACCATGCAGAGCAACGGTTGCCAGGTGGAAAGGCGGGCTCGGTGCTGTTAGACTTTCTCGCTTTGTTCAGGAGGGCCCCAAACTCAGGTTCCCGTCAGATGTCCCCACAAAGCCCTTTCATTGAGCTAATCGCAATGACATCCTCTCATATTCAGGGCTCCTCATTACTACAGTAGTGATGGCAACAACAGAGTTTATTGAGTGTTTGCTAAGCACCGGGGTGTGCAGGGCACTTGAAAAATCCTCCATGGGTTCCTCTCTCTCTCCCACACAAGTTGGAAAGAAGGCTCCTCGAGTGTTCTCACCTACAGTACACGCCCCTTTACCCCCGACTACAGCCCAGCTCTGCGCATTTTTACTCAACAGCACTTAACAATAGGACATGGTTTACAATCCATTGACTTGTCCTTTGCCTGCTCCCCCCACTAGAATGTAAACTCCGTGACAGTAGGGATCCTGTGTGAGTTTTAGTCCCTGTTTCTTCCTTGGGTCTCTGAAGCAAACCTGTTACGCAGTCCAAGCACTGATACAGCTATCCCCCCTTATCCGCAGGGGATACGTTCCAAGCCCCCCTGGTGGATGCCTGAAACCGCTGAACCCTGCCTATACTATGTTATTCCTATGTGGACATACCTATGATAAGTTTAATTTATAAATAAACTACCATGAGAGCCCTGGCTGGTGTAGCTCAGTAGATTGAGTGCGGGCCTGCGAACCAAAGGATCCAGGTTCGATTCCCAGTCAGGGCACATGCCTGGGTTGCAGGCCAGTTCCCAGCAGGGGACACATGAGAGGCAACCATACATTGATATTTCTCTCCCTCTCTCCTTTCCTTCCCCTCTAAAGACAAATAAATATTTTTTTAAAAAAAGCACAATGAGAGACAAGAACCAATAATAAAATAGAATAATATAATGTAGTAAAACTTACTGCATTACATGAGTGTGGTGTCAATTATTAAGCTGAATGCTTTCACCTTCTCGCTTGAAGGCAGCACGTGACAGCTCCCCCCAGCCCCACCCTGTACGTCTGCATTGCCAGCACCCCTAACCACTCTGGTGCTCTGGGGCCGACAGTACGTACAACCAGGGCAACATGAACACACGCAGCGCGACACTGTGAGAGTTGCCAGTCAGTTGGCCTCTTGACTGAGCTGGACCACCTGACGGGTGGGCAGTGTGTACAGTGTGGACACGCTGGATGAAGAGACAGTTTACATCATGGGCATGACAGAGCCGGAAGTCTCAAGATTTTTTACCACGCTACTCAGAACGGCGCACAATTCAAAATTTATGAATTGTTTCATTCCAGAAGTTTCTATTTGTTACGATTGGGCCTCTGTTGACCTAGGGTCAACCATGAGAAGAGAAACCGCAGACAAGGAGGACTGCTGTATTTAAATAAATATTCAGTTACATGAATTTGAATGATGGCATTTGATCTGGGCTACTTACCACATTCGACTTTGTATTGTACTTCCCTGCGGGAGTTTTGGTTCTCCGAACGAGACTTGAAACAATGGAAGGCCGAGACCCGTGCTCACCTGTGCATGGAACACTGAAGGCACCTAGCACTTGTCCAGCGAGCACAGTGTCCCACCTTGAATGGGCACGTGGGGGACGCTGGCCAAGTTCGGCCATTATTCCGGACCAGGAAGCCGGGGGCCGTCCCAGAGGCTGTTCTCCTCAGAGGGGCGGTGTTGCCTTTTAGAAGCCTAAGTGCAGAGCAGCTGGTTTGGGGTCCTTTTCTCGGGTTCTATTCGAATCTCACATGTGAAGTGCAGCCCCTGAGCCTGGTTCGTCAGTGTTCATGGGCATGAAATTGCGAAAAAGTCCAATTACTTTGTTGATTAAATTCCTAATGGTATCCCAAATAACACTGCTATTAAAAAATGAAGGCTTACTTCTATGGGAAATCTTTCTCCATGGAATGTGAGGGTGTAGAGCCCAGTGCACCGTTTCGCTCACAGCGGAGAGCTCTGCTTTATTGATTGGCTGACTCATGGACACGGAAACATGCGTGCTGTGCGAAAACCCGCAGCACGAGCCACGCGGTTGACTCAGCTCAGGCACTGAGAGCTGGGTGGCCGTATTTGCCGACTTGTCACTGTGCCGCTGGGTGTAGTAGCAGAAGGAACTCAGAGACCAGCTTTCTTCAAGGACTAACCCAGACTCCCAATGGCCCTGTTTTTTTATGCAGAGCCAAAAGGCACAATTTGGCATGGACTTTAAAGGCATGAGCAAGGCAATGCTAACAAACTTCCAACCAGGATTCTCCCGTGGCCAACCATGTAAATGGCTAGGGTTCCAGCCGTCTAAAAAATGTATTTGTAAGTTTCTGGTTTTGCTTTTTTTTTTTTTTTTTTTTTTTGCTGTTTGCGATGCCTTGTGAAGTCCTACACCTAAATGGAAGCTGAAGTTGTACCCTCCAAACCACCAATTACTTCTTGCACTGCGCATCTTTTAAAAATGTTTTCCAGGGTCCGCTCCTCTGTTTTGGGCTGACGCCTTGATGTGGATTTTCCTTCGGAGAACGTGCCCCACCCCATTTCCCAGTCCACGTGACTCAGGGGGCACTCACCCAGCCTTGGCCAGCCTGAGGGGTGGGGGACCCCAGCTCGGCTGATCAGGGCACTCTCTCCAGCCTCCCAGCGGCAGTGAGTGGTGCAGAGATGGACCCGTGACCGAATTCCGGCGAAACTGCAGAGTTTCACTGGAACCATGGGGGGGGGGCAGCCCGCGGTGCTTCCTTTCCTGTGGGCTCCGAGTTCAGCGACCACCTCCAAGTAGGCCCAAGATCCTTTGGAGGATGACGCTGGTATCAAAGAAAGCAGTTGGACTCCCAAACCCGGTTCTGCCCACAGGCCACTGGGTTAAAAGGCCCAAGAAAGTCGCTGCGGATGCCAAGTTGCGTTGGGCTGTCTGTCTCTGGAGATGGAAACAGTTCCGATTATTCTATCAATTACGTCCCCCAAAACATGTCCCTCTAATTCAGAGTTCCAATTGGTGGATCGAAAATGCAAAGACTAATGCCTAGCTTGTGCTTTTTATCTGAAAATCTATCCTGTGCTCTGGTGAAGAATTCTACAAGAAAGAATCTTTCCATGAGGATTCAATAGCCTTTGCCACTGCTTTTCCTCACCAGGAAACTACCCTAAACTAGTATCATCTTTAAAGAAAGTGTGGGACAAGAGGAAGGCTTCTCCAAACATTTTTCCCCCTAAAGAAGCAGCTCCAGTGTCTGCCAGTAGCTTGTCGCGGCTTATGTAACGTGTCAAATGACTGCCAAGTCATCCCTGCTTCGTTTCTCTGCTCTGTGAGCCCAGTCACTCAGGGACGTCATGCGGGGGATCCTGGGATGATGACAGCCGAACTAGACAGGGCAGCCTGCTGGGGGCGTCCTGTCCTGCAAACAGCTCCTTCCTGACCCACCGCCATGAGCGTTAGGAATGACTTCACACTTGCTCGCTGAGTGACCGGGGTGGGACTGAAACCCAGGTGGGCGGTGCAGAGGGCGCAGGATGGCTGTAAGAACTTTGTGGGGGGGCGCTCTGCCCTTTTGCCTTGGAGGGTGGGGACCCTTCCCACCACGAGGATATCAATATTAACAATTATTCCCAATGTTACTTTAGATGTTTCAACATTTCAACTTTTCTACTTGACGTAAAATGTAATAGAAATTTCTTCTTCAAGTGAAATTTAATAGTGACATTTACAGGACCTAACATTTTCTTTTTTTTTTCCCTGATGTGAGAAAGAAAACATTTTCTTTGACCATAAAGGTTCATTTCCCCGCCTCCGATTTTAAAAGAAATTAAGATACTTTCACAGGCCCGGGACCGACCAGGCCTGACAGAGCCCAGGGCCCTGGGTGGTGGGCTGTATAAGGATTTCCTGTTTTGCTTTGCCTTGCTTCATATAAAATGAGCTTTTATCTTTCATCGGAGGTTTAATTTTAAATGGAGATCTTGGATAACTGTTCAGTGACCTCGGGCCACTTAAAGGCTCAGGGCCCGTTTCCTCCGATGGAAATTGGGCACAATAAAAATCCCTCCCCCAGAGTTTACGGTGGGGATTAAATGATTCAATTGAAGTAACGGGCTTAGAGGGGTCTGGTGCTCATGGAAATTGCTTGTAAGTACCAGCTGCTCGTAGCTCCCGCTGCCGCGGCCGCGTTTACAACTTCCCCCCAAATTCTTGGCCAGGGTAATTGCCCATTGGTTTCCTCCTCCCTTTTCCTCTTTCTCTCTTTTTTCATTACCAAAGAAATGTCCCTTATAAAAAAATCCAAGCGCGGCAGAAATATTTAAAGTAGACACTCAATTTCACACCCTGTTTTGTCATCCTGACGTCCAGAGCAACCGCTGTGCGTGGTTTTGGTGTGGACACACACACACACACACACGCGCGCAGTTCGACTATGGTCATAACTCTGTCTTATTAACTTGCTCCTGTTTCACTGAACTTGACATGGCGGCGCTGTTTCCGAGTCCAGGCACGTTTGTGAAAGGGATCGGCTGGCCTCCCGCTGGGGGTGGCCCCTGGCGCTCTTCGGGAAGCGGGACAAAGCTGAGCTGTGCTCTGCCCCTCCCTGCCCAGAGCGTTCTGTTCCACGGGAGCTTGTGGGCCCCGGGCTTGTGGGCAAGGCCGTCGCTCCGCAGTCTCATCTCACCTTCTCCTGTGTGTGTGTGTGTGTGTGTGTTTATTTTCAAGTATCACCCAGACGAACAGGGGAAAATATGAGGAAGCCCATTTTTGCTCAGCTGCAAGGGAGCTTTACCCAGCAAAGCTGCTCCTGTGACGCCATTCGGCGTCGTTTCTTGACTGTCTGGAGCCCTTGAACCTGACAATCCAGTGCTAGCTGTCAGTGTTTACTGGCAGCTAGGTCGTAGTGACGTATTTAATTTATTTAACTAGTTCTCCAACGATGGGAGTTAAAATGGTTTCTGAGATTTCATGGCCCCAATAAAGCCCTGATGAGGTGGGCCACTTCAAACGTGGATAAGTACTATTGTCACAATGTCATTGTTGCTTTCAAATGTCTTTTTTGCAGCTTGTAGGAGTTGGTTTCAAGCTGAGCCAAAAGGGGTGGGTGGAACGAGTGACAGGTGTGTCCTCGTGGGGGTGACGCTCTTGGGGACAGGAGTGGCAGGGCATAGTTGGAAATCTGGAGGCTCTCCTGGGTCAGCCACAAAGCTGCTGAGCAGTCCCTAAGATGTCAGAGCCCTTCAGTGTCACCGACTGTGTTTGCTGAGATAAGGACATTGACCAAACGAACAACCGAGGCAGCACAGAGAGTGGTTCTGGGGGCGCAGGGGGCTCTGCAGTCTGCCACCTTTTCGCTGTGCAATGGCTAGGGAGCTGGGTGACGGCTCTGAGCTTGTTTCCTTGTCTGCAAAATGGGGGTAACAGTGGCACCCACCCTACAGGGTTGTTGAGATACACAGTGACCCTCGAGGGCTGGCACCGCGTGCCCTACTTGGCACCCAGACTGCCTAGCGCCTGGACAGCATGCGATGAATGCCGAGTGTCATTGTCAAGCGACATTGAGAAGACAGCGCGTTCTCGGAGACACTGAACCAAGTTCCAACACGTGGGGAATTGGTTGTTTTACCAAATCTCAGCTCCCTCACGGACATATCACCAATCATCATTTCTACCCCAAAGACGGAGCAGAGGCTGAAGCGAGAGTGTGGGCAAGTGCCTGGCCCTGAGAAGGGGCCACGTGACGTGAGTTCTCACCTTCTCCACTCCTGTGTCGACCAAAGGGAGGGGACGCCAGGAACAAAGGTGGCAGCCAGGCTGGGAAGGCTCCCCTCACTGGTGAGCGCGTGAACAGAAGGACGTGAGGGAGGTCTCCCGCTCAAACACTGGGCTGGTCTTCCTCTTGGTTACACGTTGCCTTTTTAAAAACTATAAGCACTTACATTTTCCACAGGAAGTGGTCTTGGGGCTTATGCCTTCACTGCTGGCTAACAGGGAGATCGGGAGTAGAGCGCTCCCACCAAAGGGCATCGTTCCAAGGTCAGGGCTATTTGCATCTGTGTTTCATTGACTTTTCAAAAAAAATTGGACCCTCTACCAAAGAGTGGCAACATCAGGTAGAAGCACTATGACCTGAATCTGAGTCTGAAAAGATTTTAGGGTGCTCATGTCCAAATATGTGACATTGGGCAAAGCTGGGGGGTGGTCTCAACGGGTGACCTGGGCAAGGCAGGCCGCTGAGGGCATAGCCTCTCTGTCCCACAGCCCCTTGCCACCAAACCACAGCAAACTAAGGCGCTGGGCCCCCCAAAGGACTGCCCTCTGTGTGTACTCTGACCTTATTGTCGATGTGCGTGGGTTTCTCAGCCGGTCCAGCCGCCTGCCGACTTCTCTGTCTTCCTTCTCACTGACTTAGCTGGGGCAGCAGCGAGCGGCTGGGCCATGCTGCATTTCAAACAGGGCAGGCGGAAAGAGGAACAACTGTACGGTTATTAGAGGGCATCATTATCCCTCTGAACGGCATCATCTGTATCCCTGGGAAGGGACCACGCCAGGTCAGGAGCAACAGTTTGAGTTGATAATTTGTCAGGCTGGGGCAGGTGGCGAAGGGGCGGTGTAAGAAATCACCCGAAACCCTCCACAAACTGAAATGGATGGAGGCAGAAGAGTAATAAGAAAGTGATCAGTGAGCCCACAAACAAGTGCAGATCCATCAAACAGCAGCAGGTGGATGGGAGCAAAACGGGAGAGATTCAAATTAGCAAGACCCGAACGTTGTCAAGGCAAGGTTACGGATTCCCCCACGGTCACCGTTACCCGCCCGGCGCTGGAGAAGTGCCCACGGGAAAATGAATCTTTCCAGTGCGGGGAGCTGGAATGGAAGAGATTTCCTAGAGAGTATCAATTTGGATTATAAAAATCCCAAGGTCCTGTGCACCGACAGGGAGGAAGGTAGAAAAATGGACCGGGCTTCTCACAACGGCCACCACTTGCCAGCGCTTGGATGCTCTTCAAATGTCTGCGCGTTCGCACGGACCGGTTGAAACGGCCGGGAGACAAAGGACCCAGCTGCAAAGCCTTGAAGAGATAAGTGCTTCATCTGCGCAACCACGACCTTGGAGGTTCATAGATAAAATATTTTCCCCTCCCTATTTGTCTTAACTTTGTGATAAAGTTTAGTCCTGAGTGTCGGGGTCAAGGAAGCAGAGGCAAGAGCTGAGGAAAAGGTGGGGTGAGGATGAGGAGGATGGTGGTAGTGGAGGCGCTTCAGTAACAACAGCGACTGCATCCCAGGTTGGCAGCATACCCACGTCGGCGCCGAGTGCTTTCAGACCTCGTCCCTGTTAATCCTCATGACAATCAGATGTGGTGACTGCGATTGCCTTCATTTTTCACAGGAGGAGAGACTAAGCCTCTAAGAATTGAAATGCCTTGACCAGGGTCACAGCTCAGAAATGATGCCATCGAGGTTTGTGCCCAGGACTCTCTGCCCCCAAAGCCCACGTGGATCCGCCCTGCCTGCTCCCACAGGGGCTTCATATATTTGGAGGCAGATGAAGGAGCTGGAACAGAGCAGGGCGGGTGTCCATTCGTGGCCCTCCCCGACGCTGTCCACCTGCCCATGAATCTACTGCACAGAAAATGTATACAAGTGTCAGGTCCAGATGAATACACTTGGGTCTCCTGTCCAGGCAAATCCAGTAGGTCAAGGTCTAACCCTACCACACTGATGGCGGGACCACAGACTTCCAAAACGATGAAGATGCAGATCTTTTTGTGTGAGTATTAAAAGGACCCAGGATAGTTTCCTCGCATTTGGAACGCCTCTTGTGCATTTCAAGTGGGTTTCAAGTCACATCGACTTGGTCTACACTCAACGTGCCTTCTGCACAAAGTGAGGTACTGCTGCATCGACGTGTTTCCTGTCTCCTGGATTTACACAGACACAGACCACTTTGTGGGTGAACCTGCATACTATTTTAAGCTCAGGTACATGGTATATTTTTACGTTGGGGTTAACATAGTGCTTAATGGCTCGGGTTTAACCATCTGCAAGACCTATTGGCAAATCCGGAATTGAATCTGTCATGTGCTAGCTTTGTGAGTCTCAACAAGTTACTTAACCTTCTAGCTGGCCTTCATTTCTCTTCTACAGAGGAGTGATAATATGAGTAAACTCAAAGGCTTATTTGGAGGATTACAGAAAAGAAACGTCACAAGGGCTTCATACAGGGATGCACAGTAAGTGCCCCGACGCGCTGATTATTATTCCGTTAGTCTGTTGTGGACAGTGACGTGGGGCCTCCAGCAACGGTCTCCAATAGACACAGAGTGTGAACTGTACATGTAGCTCTCAGTGTCCAATAGCCACATCAAAAAGTGACAAAGAAATGGGTGTGATTAATTTTAACAACACAGGCTCCAGCAGAAGTAACGCCATTGAGTGGGGTCACTGGGGTACGTGAGAGTCTCGCAGGAGGTGGACAGCACTGTGACCCTTTCACCCAAAACGTCACAGGGTGTGCTTGAGTGTGATATTGTTATGTTACAGAATTACATGCTCATGATTTTGTAGTAAAAGATTTTTATGTAATAAAAGGGCATTTTTTGTACTAAGCACTATATATTTTATTTAACCTAATATACCACATATTATCATATCATCGTGGAATCAATATAAAAATTCATGAGATCTTTTACATTCTGTTTTTTTTTTTAGATGAAGCCTTTGACATCCGATGTGTGTTTTACACTCAGCACTGTGCATCTTGGATCAGCCCTATTTCAAGCGCTCAATGGCCACATGGGGCCCGGAGAGTTGGATTAAATCCCCAAGGCAAAGTTCATAAACTGGATTTAGCCTCTAGATGGGTTAGGTTTGGGCCATGCAGTTAAAACAAATAATTACCAAGATCAGGAGATTCCACATAAAAATTCAGTTTCCTGGTTTCTCTTGGCAAAGCCTGAACACCTGGCAGCAGCCCCCCTTCCCCCTGGCACTGAGTCACTGCTGTCTCTGTTGGGGGGGGGGTCGGGGATGCTGGGACATCCGTCCATGCCCACTTTACTAATGTGCCACACCTGCCTGGCCCTTGTCACTCTGAGTGTGAGAATCCTGTCCCCAAACCAGTGATCGCTCCCCTGCCGCCCCCGCCCCTGCCTGGAGTAGAAGCTGAAATGTAGTTCTGTTTGGACTGGTTCCGTGCCTCACCCTGGGGAAGCTTTACTCATCCTCTCTTAGTTATTAACTGCGAGGTGAGTTGTGCCCCTGGATTCACCCACGGGAGCAGCCGAAGTTATGTGAGGACAGTACATGACAATGATTCATATCGAGAAGGATGGAAAAGACCAAACAGCTCATATTGTGTCCCTTGATCTGCTTATGTATGACTCATCCGTGATGACTGTTACACGGCCACAGCAGCCGGCGGGGAAAGGCAGAGTGAACAGAGAGGGGGTGGCCGATTGCTCACCTGAAGTAGAAGAGCGCCCTCTTCCTCCTGCCTCCCGGAGGCCAGAGGTACTAGAAGCTATATCGTTCATCAAAACTCAAAGCCTAAAGCCACCGAGAAAGTGGTTCAATGTTCTAAGGCTACAGTTGGCTTTTTTCCCTGGGTGAAAGCACCCTAAGCTGCCTAGGGGGGAGGCGATAGGGCAGAGAATTTAAGAGCACAGGTTGAGAGTCCAGACAACCCTGAAATGTGCCACCTGCCTACACTATGGAAATTTGGGTGGGTCCCTTAACCTCCCTCCATCCTTTGTTCCTTAGCTATAAATCAGGTTTAATAGTAGCTCCCATCTCTTCAGGTTGTCATGAAGATGGAGATGACACGTATACACCAAGCCCGGTGCCTGATACGTAGCAAGTGCTCAGTCAATGTCAGCAGTGATAAGAAGGCATATAAAATGATTACTACGGAGCAGATACATGGCTACACCCCAGGGAGCCGTCTACCAGCCTACAAAGTCTTTGTGTTTAGATTTGTTTCTTTTGTGCAAGGATACCGAAGCACTTAGCTAACACGGAGGGGAGACTGATAGGCCAGCTGAGTTCCTTTCCCAGGATGGTGAGGCAAAGGTGTAGTGGGGCTGGGAGTATGAGAAGATGAGTCGATAAAACAACGATGGGACATTTACACAATGGAATACTATTTAGCCATAAAAAAGAAGAAAATTTCACCCTGAGACAGTGTGGATGGATCTGGAGAACATTACGCTAAGTGAAATAAGCAAGCCAGAGAAAGACAATACCATATGACTTCACTCATATGTGGGATCTGATGAACAAACTGAACTAATAAGCAAAACAGAGACAGACTCACGGATGGTGAGCAGGATGGCAACTAAGGGGGGGGGACTGGAGGGATTGGGCAAAAATGGCCCCTTAAAGATGTCTGCACCCTAATCTCGGAATCTGTGACTGTGGTACTTTATGTTACAAGAGGAATTTTGCGGATACGATGAAATGAAGGGTTTTGAAATGTGGAGATTATCATGCATTACTCTAGGTGGGCCCAAGGGTTAGGCCTCAAAGCGGCCTGGTAGGAGGAAGGCAGGAGGGTCAACATCAGAGAGGGGAAGTGACGATGGAAGTGGGGGTCAGAGTGATGCCACCGCTGACCTGGAGGTGCAGGGGGAGCCCGAGTCCAGGCACGGGGCCTTCAGAAGCCGGAAAATGACGAGGAAGTGGAGTCTCTCCCAGCGCTCTGACAAGGGATGCAGCCCTGCGCACACCTCGACGGCAGCCCGGCGAAACTGACGGCGAACTTCCGCTCCCCAGAACTGTGCCTTAATGCGCTTATGTTGAGCTAACCCAGGGCATCTGTAGTCATTCATCACAGCAGCCCTGGGACTCGAACCGAGTGTTCTACCGTCCGTCCGGACACAGTGGAGATGTGAGCCAGGGAAACCACGGCGGGTCCGGCGGCTCCTCCACTCAAAACCATGGGTGGTTTTTCTACAGTTCTTAGGGAAAAAAAGTTGCCTAGCTGCCTCTGCGGCCCTCTACCATCCCACTCTTGCCATTTCTTTGGGCTCTTTTAAAACTTCTTTTTACATGGATAACTTCAAACTCACCTGAAAGCAGACCCAACTGAACGGGGTCTCCCTGGACCACCACCCAGTTTTAACATCTACAAGCTCACGACGGACAGTCTCGTTTCATCGGAGCCACCAACCCCTGTCCCCGCCAGTATCACTTGGAAGTAAACCCCAGATTTTACATCATTTCATCCAAAGTTTTAGTATGTATCGCTAAAAGAAAAGATCACTCCTTATTTGAAACAGAATTCTTCTCACATCCCCCAAATTAGAATAACAATGATCCCTGAATGTCATCAGGTAGTCAAAGTTCAAATTTCCAACGGGCTCACACACTTGACTCAGTTTCCTCCCCTCTCTTTCTTGCTCTCTGCACTAGACCACTCAGGCCTCTTTGGTGCTCCTCACCTTTCTGATGAACTTCCCCCTCAGGGCCTTTGCACTGGCTGTTCGCACAGCCTGGTGAGCCCACTCCCAGGTTGTCCCCTGGCTCTCGTTCTCACAGGCCGCTGCTCAAACATCACAGCTACTGCAGGGAAGGGAGGCAAGACAGTAGACTCCCCAGGAGACTAGGTGAGCTCTGCGTCTCCTCTCCTCTTCCCCCAGGAAGCAGCCCTGTCTTTCCCTCAGTCACAGCCCTGGCACTTGCTGTTCAATCCCTAGCAAACTATCTTGGGGTTCAGTAAAATGTTCTTGCTGATTGATTGATCAGGGCTAAACTCCCATAGTCTGGTAAATTCCTCCACGTCCAAGACTTATTTTCCCTTCCAGGAACCCAGAGCTGCCATTTGCTGCGCGGGTGTGCTATGTCAGGCATGGCGGTAGGTGACTCACAAACACGTGTGATGCAGGTATTAGCACTCATCGCTATCTCAAGGATCAGGAGACCGAAGTGGTGGGCAGAATCCTAAGAGGGTCCACGAGATTCCTGGCCCCGGATGTATATTACATATACCTTCTCCCATCTGTGCTACACCCAACACCAATCCAGGTACTGCTGGGAAAGGATTTTCAGAAGTAATTAAGAGCCAAATCAGATGACTAAAATAGGCAGACCACCTAGGGTGCCTGTCCTAATTCACGGGCCCCTTTTAAAAAAACCTAAAGATGAGAGACAGGAAGTCAGATACTTGGCCTGTGGAGGATGTGCTACAAGAAACTTTCATAGTGCCTGACTTTGAAGATGGCGTCGGGGGAGCCTCGAAGATGTCTAAACTGAATGTGCCATTTTCGTACACCTCGATTTTAGTTCTGTGTACGCTCATACTTAGGATCATTCCGCAAACTAATGTTGAAGGCATAGCAGCTTTGTGCCAGGCTCTGCCATGGTGCCTTGGCATAGACTCTTCCATTTAAGTCTCTTGTGTGGCAGAACCACAACATCGCACGGGACTCGTCCAAAATCACACAGCTAGCGAGTGTCAGAGGTGGGTCTCGAACGGAGAACTACGGGAGGACGGGCTCTGGCAGCTTGTTATTTCTTGTGAGTCTCAGCAGTAGAGACAGGCGGGTTAGGACAGAGATGGCCTCCATAAGCCTCACCCTCTACTATCATTAACAGGCCCAACGTGTAGGGAATATTTCAAAATCAGCCGTGAACACGCTTAAGCTCAACCTTTGCGATCATTAAGGAAATGATGTGACATTGGGAACCCAAGCTGGATCTGGGGACAGGACAGGCCGGCCCAAGCTCAGCCCCTAACCATTTAATTGTGACAAGTCTTGGAGCTCCTGGGGCTTAGTTATCTCCTATGTGAAAGGAGGGATTTGGACTGGAAGATGTCCAAAATGCCTTGCGGTTCTAAAATAGTAAAAACAATAGTCAGTCTCTTCTTTTTCCTTTGCTTTAACTGAAATCCCCTATTTGACTTGGTTTGGGAATGAAACTGGATTTGCCTGGCTCCTTTACCCACAATTATGTGGCCCTGGACAAGTCATTTACCCCTCTCAGCCTCGATTTCCCTACCTGAAGAGCAGGAATGATACCTGCTTCCTAGAGTACACTGAAAGCCTGTGTATCAGACACAGGAGGAGCTTCTAGAGCATGAGGGGTACTCAGTCCATGAGACCCCTGGTCCACCTTGTCTCCCATCTGTATCTTAGAACACAACGGCAGACACCCAATCTTCACACACGGAGATGACCAGGTAGGAACTGGACGGCTGCTCAATCCTAACTCAGTTCCCTGCCTGGAATGGCAGGCTTTCCAGGAAGACAGAGCCCTGAAATGACAGGCCACCCTTGGGTGCCAGTGGCCTGAGAGAAGGCGTTGGCCCTTACCACATTCCCTGTGGGGCTCCATCATGGCCATTCACTGCGATGGACCACGTTTGGTTTTGTCTCACATGGACTGCAGTGTCCTCTGGATGCTGTTTTCAAGAGACGGGATTGGATTCTGGAAGACAGGGCCTTTTTTGGCAGAACCACGGAACGAGTCTCGGCCAAAGACAAACTCCCTTGCCTGCTGGGTCACTGTCCAGCCGAAACGTGCTTTCCTACGTCAAAGCAGATGTGCTGACTTTGGTCGCAGCCCAGGTGGACGAGCTGTTCCTCCTTGAGCCCGACAATCGCCTCTCCTGTTGCTGGAGAAAACCATGGAAGTTCAAAGGAATGGCCAACTGAAGGCCAGAAATTCAAATGCCTGTCTGATCCGGCAGGTGTGACTGGGCGGCTGCCAGGTACAGCCAGCCATGCCTGCAATAGCGTTTTGCTCAAACAGGAGACTTGGTTACTCCATTTGACCTTGGTAACATTTAAGTACCAAAAATTTTGTTTTCTAATGAGGAATGTGTTGAAGGGGGAAGAGAAAAATTATACGCTTGATGGTGACTGAAGTTTGGGAAAATCAGGGCCATTTCTTGCGGTGTGAATATGGTGATTTCAATGCACAGGAGTAAATTAAACGTTTGGGAGGATTTGCCTTCCATTAAATTAAACAGCTAAACAGACACAGAAGATGTTAACCTCACCACTTAGGAAACCCCAAAGGTTGCAAATAAAAAGGAAATCTTTAAAGGTTTTTTTCCTGTTGCACCCAACTCCCTAAGAGACACAAAACCCCAAATTGCATGTTGAGGATCAAAAATCCAAAAAAAATTAAAAATCACAATTTCATCGCCACACCATATGTTATTAATGTCTGTCAACACTGTTTAGCCAGCAACTTCTGACAGTTCCATATTTGCTATCTAAATACACCATAAATAAATCAGTAATGAACCACTGTGGTAAACCCTGCTCGCTGATTGGAAATACAGATGGAATAAACAAACTCTGCTAGAAGTATATACAACTGCTTAATGTCAGAGACAAAGTCACACTGTTATTTGACAAAACAGAAACGGAAAAGAGGACGGGGTGGAAGGGGAGGTAAATTAACTGAGACTCAGGGAGGGAGCGGTGAGCAGGGCCGCCACTTCTGTGCTGGAACACACATAGCCCAGAAGGCTCTGCAGAGAAAGGGGGCCCCGGGGGGCTGGGCCCGCCAAAGCAAGGGCTCAACTGCCTGCGCCCGGCTTCCAAACAGTGGGCCGCCGTCTCGGCACGCGGGCAATGCATTTAAAGTTGCCACTGCGGCAACTCTGGCAAATCTGGGCCACCCAATGCATGACTTGTCTCAAAAATCTGTGCCATTCAGAGCTGCATAGATTAGAACTGCCTGGAATGTAACCAGAAAACACCGACCTACCTGCTAGCTGAACGTATTACTCTTTTGTTCTTAAAAGGTGGGTCATTCGCCGTTCTCAGGGCCTCAAACCAGACATCCAGGTCTCATACCAACCGGCTAGGAGGTTCAGACAGAAAGCTGGACTATTTTAAATTCAATTACTCTTCCCTTTTCTTTCCAGAGTCTTGCATATAGTACAGGGTACCTTCAAGCAAGAGGTCTCGGTGAGTTGGCTGTAATTGGGCCTCCTAGCTTTATATCCGAGGTGGCATGGTAATTAGGAGCTTCACTAGGTGGCGTATTCTAATATGTTGAAAGCACATTTGAGCAGCCAATTTTTGATGCCCCTGGGACGCTGCCTCTGGGTCTGCATACAATCTGCAGAAATTTATAATTATTCCAGGGACAGGCCATATGGAGAAGGGAGAACCATCCCCCCCCCCCCCCCCGCCCCGCCCCCCGGCCCCATTCCCCCAGTCACTGAGAGGGAGTACGATTCCTAAGTCATCTATTAATCCCAGGAGCCGAACAACACTCTTCCTTATTGCCAGTGCCCTGAACAGCCTCCGGGTCAGAGGCAGAACGAAATCCATGCAGCACAAACAGAATATGTCTTATCGACAGAATTCAAACAGCGGCGCTGTCTTCACAGCGGCAAGAGTCCTTTCTGTAATAGGCGGCGATGGAGGACGGTATTGGCCTCCTCGATGTCTTACCAGCAGGCCATCCGCGCTGCTCTCAGCACAAAAAGACGGAATACATCACCCCGAATGGGCACATCAATCTGCGGCCTTCCCGTGTCTCAGTCCCCTGTAGTTAGGTCTGCAGACACTGTGTATACCGTATAAATCTGATTTCTGAGCAGGGGGGTGGGCGGGAGGAGAGGCTTTCTCCATGAAATACTAGTTCGGCAACAGTTTACCTGCCTTCCAAGGCTGTTAGGAGGATTAATAGCTTCTGGGTCATTTAAAGTTTGAAAAGATCCTTGTGCTCTTTCCAAGAAAGATAAAATAATAAGACTGGCCATTTTGCACACGGGCAACGCGAGCAGAGCAGGTAATGGAGGGGCTGTTGAGGGTCACCCTTCTAGGGACCTGAAGTGCGTGAACCCTTCAGGTGAAACAAGCCCAAGTTTTTGCAAAAATGAAGAAGGTGGGCACATTTAGCATTTTGCATCTGGAAGCCCCCCAGGCCCTGGGCCCCTCAAACACCGTCAAAGGAAGGGTTCATTTTCCAAGGGAGGAGGGTAGCCCCGTTTGGGTAATGGACATTCATATTGTATAACCTTTCAGTTGATTTACCTGTGTATCTTTTGCCAATATATTTGTTGTCTCCATCGCTTACCCAAGCAAAACAGGGCTAGGCATAACTCAGGCATAAAATTGCTACCTACCAACTGGCTGCAGGCTCTGAATGGATAGATCCCATACACATAGAGGGTGCGGCGGAAGTAACGCCTGCCTGAGCGTGGTCGGTAGGGTAATAGTATGGGTGTAATAATGTATAGTGTTTAATTTGAACATTTCACCTGAAATATCACGTGGTGTGTTTGAGTGTGATCCTGTTATGTTACAGAATCATGTGCTTACGATTTTGTAATAAAAGAGCTTGTAGTAAAAAGGGGGCGTTACTTGTGCCAGAACTTATTTCCCACCCCGCCCCCCATGAATGACCCTTGGTTACTTCTGACAGGAGAGCACCCCCATTTGATCAATGCCACTTGTCTGGACTTGGCCTTCGGAAAGTGTTCCACGTCTCAAAGGCTTGAGGCCAGAGGACTGAGTGTGGCCATTGCCAAGAACCAGCCAGACGGGGCCGTCTGACTCCACAGCAGGCCCTGCTCCTCCGCCTAAATGGCTTTAGCCTCACCCCTCGCCATCACTCCCCACACCCAGGGGTGAGAGAGGGATGGAGCGCTGGACAGCCACGCAGATGTGGGAACAAAAGAGCAGGAGGAGAGGACCGTTAACTTGCACAGTCGGAAACAGCAGCTGCTAATGGGGCTTTGCAAGGTCATAGTCGGAACTAGCCGGTGATGGATTCCAAAGGGCAACTCGGCACTTCCCATCCACAGCGGACGTGTCAGACCCGGAGAGAGGTGGCTTGGGAGTCTGTGTGTTTGTCCACCACCTGGGGTGACTTTCTCGTCCCGCGTGGCCTGGGTGGCGCTGGGCCCAGGCCTCACTGAGGTGTTAATAATGATCGCGTTGGGCCAAGCAGTTCATGCAACTGGCTCCACAACCCCCCACCAATTGCCTGGGTAGGCCCCCTCAACGGCCCTCTTAGAAGGTTTCCTTCTTGGCGAGCGACCCTGGAACACAACCCTAAAGGGTTAAGGGGAATGAGTGACAGTCCTTCAGCGTGATTTACAACGCGGAGCCCCGTAGTGAAACCAGGACTTGATGGATGACGCCGAAAGTCGGGGACTAACCATAAATCATGTCTTTGAGTCACTGACAAAGATAAAGGAGAGAAAGAAAAAGCAGTGGCATTGACATTCACTCTCCCAATAATGTACATTGACTAGTTACAATGCGGAGCCTTAATTAAAAAAAGCCAACTCGAGGTATCCACCGAGGTGGAGAGAGCGCAGGGCTCGGGAGGCTGTGTTTTGAGATCACAGATCAGGGTTTGGGCCTCGTTCAAGGGGGTCGCTGCCCCTGGCAGAAGACGCTCCTTGTGAGCAACACCAAGCTCCCAACGAAGCGAATACCAAAAAACAACACAACACGGAAGAGCTGAAGGCACCTGGTCAAGAGCCCACCATTGCGCTCCCGGGAGGCCACCGGAAATGGCAAATATCAAGAGGATAAAATCAATTGCATAGAATCCAACAGACTGTGTTTTCATCAGGAAAACACCCGATCAGATAAATGAATCATCAGACACAAATAGGTCGAACCCTGTAACTTGCGTTCTGACATCAGAGCTCTGGGTGGGAGGGAAAGGAGACTCTGGCCGCTCATGCGCCTGGTCATTCCCTGGGACACATGAGAAAGTGCTGGCCCCTTTCCTGGGTTCAGGGAGGAAGACAGGTGCTCTCTTCCTCTCGACTGAAGATGGGTTCGCTCGGAGTTTGAGAAGAGGGCAGCTTTCCTGCTGGACATGGTGGAAGCCACCTGGTATGTGCTTCTCAGATCCTTCAACAAATATTTACCATGGGTGTCTCTGGGCCACACTAGAAGAAGAGTTGTCGTGGGCCACACATTAAATACACAAACACTAATGAAAACGGATGAGCAAAAAAAAAGGTCTTAAGTGAATTCACAATTTTGTGGTAAGCCGCATTCATAGCCATCCTGGGCCACATGTGACCCATAGGCTGTGGGTCGGACACCCCTGGCGATGTTCCTAAGCCAGGAGCATTGGTGAACAAGGGTGGGTGCCTATATTCATTCATTCTACAAAAAATATTTAACATCCACTATGTCTTCCTTCCGTACATTGTTGGTCAGTTTGGGGGAACATGGTAATGAATGAGACAGAGCTGGTCCGAGTCCTCAGATTCCTGTGTCATCAATAGACAGATAAATGCAAGAGATCACACACGTGACGACGGGTATAAAAGGGGTGCTGAGGTGCAAAGGAAGCAGTAACGTGTTGGTGCCACCGCCGGGGTGTGAGGGCCCTAGGGACACCTACTGCTGCCCACGGGCTGTGCATGGCGTGTTTCTGGAGCCACTGCAGGCCCAGCAGCAGGAGACAAGGCGAGGATGGAGGAAGGGGGAGACTGAAAGCACGTTCTCGTTTTCCTCCAGAGCTCAGGGAGCTGATGTGCGGTCCTTTTCGGGACTGCGAGGTACCCATTGCAGCACTTGTTACGCCTGTTCAGAAGACCCCTCGCCCCAGGGAGGAAAGCCCTTCATGGTTCTACCCACACAACGCACGCAGGTCAGTGCCTGGTGTGGGGCCTCCGCACAGTCCCGCGGGCAAGTGGGGTGCGTGAAAGGGCTCCCCTGTCCTCACTGTCACATATGCCGCCTGGCTCCGTGGATCGGTCTGGAAGGTTCTGGAAGATTCCCACTTTGAACTCAGCGACACCTTAGCCTCCGCTGCTTAGGCCCAGTGTCAGCCCGAAGAGTCTTTATTCTGTCTCTGAGAACAAAAAAAAACCTTCTCAGCCAGAGCCAGTCAAAATAACAGAAAGAATGGAAAAACCACCCACCTATGAACATCAGGAGGTGCGGGCGTAAGTTGTGAGAGAAGGACCCGGGCTTTCCTCGGATCTGAGCTTTGCCAAGGATGAGCCGGGTGCCTGGGGACAGGTCCCTTCAATTCCTGAGCTTTTGTGTCCTTGTCTCCTATCAGGGTGCCTGGAGATGACCAACACAGCACGCGAGCTTCCGCAACCCCCTCTGTGCCCATGTATGTGTGAACATGTGTGGTCTTTATTGTCTGCACATCCCCTTCTCTGGGTGGCCGATTCATGGATCAGACTGTCTTATTTTTCAAGTCAGCCACTTGACCTTGTTTTTGTGTTGACCTTGTAATTGGGAAAACTTCATTCATGTCCCAGCTCCCATGGACGTCCTCAAACACCCACTGGGCACTCATCTCCTGACCCGCTGTCGTCCTCATCCTGCCCAGTGCCAGGTCTCGTGCTGGGGACTGGCAATGTCAAACACACAGGAGCGGGTCCCTGTCCGGGAGCCCCACTGCTTGGCCTACACAAATGACGTTTTCTAACCGAGGGAGGGCGAGAACAACATTGACCCCGAAATGGCCCATCATGTCATTCTGACACATGCATCTTGCTGATGTCTATCCAGCAGAGACAGTAAAAGCAACCTCCTGCCACTTACTAGTTGTGTGACTTTGGGCACACTGATTAACAACCACTCTGAGTCTCAGTTCACCCACTCATAACAAGGCTAACGATATTACCAGTTTGTAGGCCTGTTTTGCATGCGGTCCTTTGAGTACTGGCTATTATTCTACAGAAAGTCCTCACAAAAATCACTGCTGGTATGGTGATACTTTCATTTTCTTTTTCTAACCTTGTTCAGTTGGAGTCAAAGCAAAATGAAAACAGGAACCGAAGCCCCCTCCCCTAAAATGAGAGCGACAGAAAGCAATGAAAGTAAGAAGGGAAGCCTCATCCCTGTGGACACCACAGCACGGGTGCCGTGCCCACTGGCATGTGTGTGTCGTCGTGGTGAGCTGTGTCGTCTCTGGGTGTCGGTGTCAGACTTCCTCACGGTACTTCCTGTTCAGGACTTGCCAGGCCCCGATGTTCAGGCAGTGCTAAGCAACAAGTGATAAGACCGAAGGAAGAAAGGGTCAGGGATGAAGGCACGCAGTTCAACTCTTTGCAAGATCTCATTTGTGGGCATTCACGGGAGAAAGGCAGAAACAAACACGGCTTGATTGAAGCTGACCCTGAAAGCTCTTAAAACCCTGTATTCACTGTATGTTACACAGTTAGAGATAGTATACGTAATTGATTAGCTGCATCTATAATACACATTGCATATATAACGCGATATGCAATATCTTACATAACTGCGGGCATATGTATGTGTGTGTGTGTATAAAATACAGAACATACCCGCAGTGGCCAACAAGCTATGAAGTACAAAGCAAGGACATTTTAGGGTATAACAGCAACACAGTGACTCTTATGTGCTCTCCAAACCCCAAGGAGCTTTAACCATTTTCCTTGGCACTGACTAGCAGAAGTAGACAGTGATATTTAACCATTCACGACTCATCACGTGAATTTGAAGGGGAAAATGTAGCCAGGACCCCATCAATGAAACCCCCCCACACTGCGTCCTTGGAGGTTCAGTGGAATGTCTCCCCTTCTTGGGGTGATCTCACCTTTTGTTTCATAGAGGCAGAAGAGCTGGGGAAAGGGAAGGCGGGCTCATCACCGGGAAAATTGTGGGTCTGGAATCCAGCGTTCAGGTAGCTTGCAGCTTTGATGTTGGTTTTGAACTTCACATACATTAAAACTGCATCATCTATCAATCTTACAGTTACATGTCACTTATGAAAATCTACTGAGTATTGTTTTCATCTTGCCTTACAACGGGCTGCGCAGCCTCATGAATACTGAACAGTGCTGGAAATACAGCACATCTTTTATTTTTAAAGGTCTCGACAGTTGGGAATGGCAGGAATTCTTTGTTGGAAGCGGCCTCTCCGCACACCGATCGGGGCCTTCGTCTCCATTTTCCACTCTGCCCCGGAGCGAGAGGCGACACGGCCTCGCATCATTAGTACAGGGAGCGTGGTTCTCCTGCCGCCGCTGCCTTGGCCTGTGTTTGAACCCTGTTGGTGGGAGCTGTTACCAGGGGCTGCAGGGTCCAGGCTGGGGATTGTTATTTGGATGTCAGCTCGCAAGGAAACCACAGGTTGGGCAGCCTCTACTGAACCATTTTGCCAGCTTCCTGGCCCTTTATCCTCACCTTGAACTTAATTTGATGAATGGACAAGAGGAAAAGATAGAGACACTTGTACAGAAAGACATACACAGACAGAGATACACAGAGAGAGGGTATTTAAGAAATGAATTGTGCGGTGATAAGTACAGTGTACTGTACTGGCTCTTCCAAGTTTCTTTTCAATCATTTATTAATTCTATCAATATTTCCTGGGCAATCACTCTGTGCTACTTAAAAAGAGGTAGCATCTGTTTTCACATGGACCTTACATTTTTGATACAGGAGGTGATGGTGATGGTGATGGTGATGACGGTGATGGTGCTGATGGTGGTAGTGATGGTGACGGTGATGGTGATGGTGATGGAGAGGATGATGGTAGTGATGGTGATGGTAGTGATGGTGACGGTGATGATGGTGGTGGTGGTGGTGATGGTGGTGATGGTGATGATAACAGTTATCACCATTTCTAATACCATGCTTACTCTGTGCTAGGTATTGTTCCGAACACTTTACAAATGTTTCTTGTAAGTACTATCAATAGCAATATATTCAATTTCTTGTAATACCTCTCTGTGGCACTAATGTTTATATTGTACTATCCCCCATTTCCCCATTTTCCAGATGAGGAAACTGAGCTACGGAGAGGTGATGTGACCTGCCCACTGTCACGGAGTGAGGAAGAAGACCTGGGACTGAATCCAGGTTGCTTGACTCGAGAATGTACCTCTTTTTTTTTATTACTATTCCTGTAGGCTCTATAAATAGATAGATAAATAATGAAATAAATGAGATAATGTGGGATACTGAAAACTGATAGGAAGAAAGCAAAACAGGACGGAGTGCGGGACAGAGGCTGGCTGAAGGCCGGGATCACATTTCTCTAGTTCAGGTGTCAGGTGGGGCATCTCTGACAAGGCGACGTCTGAACTTGAGAACAGAGGGCTGAGAAGTCTGTCGAAGCAAGATCACATGGATGACGGTCCTTTCAGCCCGAGGGAACTACAGTGCCAAGACCCCTCAGAAAAAGAGCTTGGACGGGTCTCCGAGGGAGAGAAAGAAAGAAATCCAAAGGAGCCAAAAAGCAAGGCCTGTGACAGGGGTGGCTGGAGGGGACGTCACCAAGACTGGAGGAGGCCGGGTCACGGAGGGTCTGAGAAGGTCTCCTCCCTGGGTGCATTTGCCGGGGAGGGGACACGTGATGCAGCTGCTTTCATATAAACATCTTTAAAGTACAAAACAAACCTAGAGCTTTAGGAAATGAAGGAAACATAAAAATAATCCACTTGAACCTGGACCAGCGAAGCTGGCTGACTTGTGGAAGACAGGGGCCGCCCTTCCTGCCACGGCGGCACGAAGCCCAGCCGGTGTCGGGGGGAGCTTCCTGCACCTACTATATTCTGCTCATTCACAGGGAGGAATGGCTCCCCCGACGCCCCAGGATGGAAGCAAGGCTGGCAGGAGGAGGAGCCAAGGTCAGGGGGCCACGGGAGGAGCCGAGTCTCCCTGCAGAGCTCGGAGACTGGTGTGGCTGAGGGGCCGCACGGCCCACCAATGTGGTTTGTTTGAACTGCCAGTGTTTTTAGAAGCGGTGAACTAGTTGCCAATATTTATAAATCAGAAAGATATGGAGAAGTTTCAAAAAGTCTGTGCAGAGAATTTTGTCTGAAGAAAAAAACCAAACCAACCCCAAACAGAATAATCAAGTGGTCTGGTGAGACTGGACCCACATACCTGCTGGGCCACAGTTCGCTGGAGCCAAGCAGCACCCTGCCTTCCAGTTAGGACACGTGCCCTGGAGGTCACTGCACTCCACACCACTCCCTACTGTCTCCCCTCCCTTGACTCGTGTTACCTACTCCACTCTTGCACCACTTGAGTTTGCTGGTGTAATGCCACAGATAGCCTGAGGCTCAAATCTCTTTGCTCTTGGAATCTCATGAAAAAAGATGAAAATATATATTTTTTTCTGGAACTCTGCTAGTCCTTGATTTTAGAATATCCGAGAGGAAATCTTTTCTTTATATTTGCACACCTTGTCATAATTCCCAAGATGTCCGAAAAATGACACGCAAGTCCTTGGGTGCCTATGAACAACGACACGAACGGAGAACCTGCCACTTCCAAGCTGTCTGCTTCTGAGCGAGCAAGGGCAGTTTTTTACAACTTTGTTTTTCTCATCTGAAAAGTAGGATGGTCCATCTCTTTACAAAGATATCATGGGGATAAAATGCACTAACGCACGGAAGTGCACAGTGGACGTATCATTTTAAAACACTAATGCATTGATGAGTCATGGGCTGGTCAGTTTGGGTAACCAGTTCCGGTCAATACTGCATTGATAAGAGTAACATGTTTACGAACGTGCATTTGCGTGTGGGTAGGATGGGACTAGAAACATGCACGTGATCACACCCTTCTGCCCTTGGGCCTATTTCTCCTACTGATTGGCACCAAACCCTAGTGAGGCTTTTGGAGTTATTTTTCTGTCCCATGCCCACATTTATTCGACAAACTGTCTTTATTGCCCAGTGCAGGCACTTCATTAATTAAAAATCACCCTGTTGAAAAGTACAGACTCAAGTACAGGCCAGAAGTATCCCTGTTCCTGGGGACATCAAAGCTAAGGGCAGACTCTGGGAGCCACAGCCTCTGGGCACCAGTGGGTCCATCCGGTTGAGTGCTGATTTCACACTTTCCGCCGAAAACTCAGTGAACTCCACCGAAAGCCGAGGATGGGTGAGCGGCCTCCCCGGGCAGAGCAGAGAATCACGCCCCGGACTTCTCCGAACTTCTCCGAACTGCCTTGAGGACTCAGAGCTGAGGGAACAAGGCTGGTGCGCCCCTTAGGTCGTGACCCATCACTGGCCCTTCCCTGCCCCATTCGCGAAGGCAGAGAGACAGGACGACCACCGACACTGTGCAAAGTTGCATTAAAATCGTGGGAGCACTCCGGTGTTCATGAATTGGGAGGCGCGGGCTGTGGGCACAAAACCATGGCTGTTTGTGCTGACAAACTGCCTGTTCTGATGGATTAAGTGACACAGCCACGACCCACGGAAACCTGCGGGTCTGGGAACAGAGCGCTTCCAGACGCGCTTGGTGCCTCCCGTCCGAGGGGCCCCGTGATGGATGAGGGGAGCCCCGCCACTGCTGGTCAGGGGCGCCTTTGTCAAAGGCAGCCACACATCACCAGGTTCAGGTTTCCCCCGGGGGGACGCAGCACCACCCAGGCCACTCCAATCACCCCCTTGCAGAAAGGATCTGTCTGAACGAAATTATGAGCTAAAGCACCTTCCCCTCCCCCGCTTCCCTCAGCATTTCCTGTCCTCTCACCTTAAAAAAAACAAAACACGAAACGCAGCACTGAGAACTTTTCAGCCCAAAGCAGCCCCGTGCAGCCCCAGTCTGCAGATTTCCACAGGCCCTCCACGAACATCCTGTCGGTGCTAAAACCCCACAGCTGTTCCGCGAGGACCACCCAGCTCGCCACGGACCACATCTGACAAAATGATACTGCCTGCTTCCAGAACCCATCACACAGTTATTCTTGGATAAAAGGTAAAGCAAATAGCCAGCCAACTGCAGCCAACAGCCACCCTGCTGCAGAAACAAAGACCATCTAGCCATTTATCAAAGCTCGAGACAACGGTTTGCTTTAAGCACAGACACCTCTCCCATTACGGCTTCAAACGAGAACACGATATGATATCAGAAATGACAAATGGCACTGGGGGTCTTAACCTATACACAATCGATACCTGCTCAGAAGTAAGAACCATCTGGAAAATATCGACAGAGGGAACGGCAATTCTCATAACGCTGAAACGTTTGCTCGGTGTTGTGTTGGAACTGGGGGCCAACAGCGCTCACTTGGGCTTGACATTTTTTTCACCAGCGCCATGTAGCCTGCAGACATGGGGCGAGTGTCATGTCATTATCACTGTCCTGTATCTATGCTATATTGGATTCTAAGAGGCTCAGGCCAAGGAAATTGATTAGGTAGCTCCCTCTGCAGCTTGAAACTCATTTTGGCTACATGCGCGCAAAGGCAGGGGCCCCTAGAACGGCCAGGCCCAGTGACAAATGGCAGAAGTGTAATTAGAGAGATGACACCCTAGAGGCTTCTCGAAGCCTGGCCCCAAAATGTGTTTTTAAAGCCCTCGCATCCCTGCCCACACCCCGCACCAACCCCCCGGAGGGGCAGGCTTTCATGTTCAGGCTGCAAAGCAGTGACCTGCCCCCCAGTGATGGATGAGGGGAGACTGTGCACGCATGCTGCCTTCTTACCCCGTGTGGCCGTGCTGAGGTGCACGCCAGGCACAGAAAGACTTGGAAAGGGGATAAAAGATTCGCAGCAAAGGCCGGGGACAGCGAGGAAAGGCGGCGGGGGGCACGCCTGCAGGCTGGGGATGAGAACCATCTTCCGTTACGGCGCCTCCTCGCTTTGACACCCTTCCTCCCAACACAGTGCAGGTGGGGAGGGTGGCAACCCAGGGCCACTCAGAAAAAGTGACAAGGCCCTGGGCGCCGATGCCTTCACCAGCGGTCCTCGGATCCTCAAACCACTTCCTGCACAGTTTCATCAGAGAGGCAGAGGGGCAGGGCTTCCAGCCTAGAGTTTCTGGTTCCGGATGTTTGCAGTCGGGTTTTGAAATCTATATGATAGAAAATTCTTCAGGCAATTCTGCTGTTGAGCCAGGTTTAAAAAAATCGATGGCTTACGGCAGTGGTGGGCTGGTAAATGTTTAATACCTAGCTCTTGGAAAAAAAGGCCCAAATTTGTAGCTTTCACTGGCCATTTCCATGGTGTAAATATTTCTGCCGTGGCCCGTCTTCAGAAACCACTAAAAGAGTTTGAAAGAGATATAGCTACACAAATGTAGCTAGACAGTACAAGCTGAAACATACCACTAGCTTAAATCAAAGGAAGATGTGAATGGAGTTAATAAGTGCGCCCAGCAGGGAGAAGTCGAGTTAATGCTGGTCACTGTGGGGAGGAGGGGGGCATGCAGGTCACGTGCAAACAGAGCCGAGGAAAGTGACCCCTCACGTTGGCGCCAGGTCCTAAGATGGCACCACCTGTGATCACATTCAGCTTCGACCAACCTCCAACCCGAGTCCTAAGAGCTGAAGTAAGAGAGTAAATACTGACAGTCAGCCAATGTTTGGACTCTCACGACAGATGCAGAGCACATGATTTAAAAACCCTTAATTAAGTTACCGCTGGCTAACCAATGTTAAACCCTTTAGGTGGATGGTGGATGGGGACTTAACATCCATTCAGTGAGGCAGTGAAGCCATAAAGATTACTTTCTAGGCACCCGTGGATGAGCTTCCCGTATAACGGAGCAATCAAATTGCCATTGCCTTTGTTCAGGGGCTGTGCTGGACATCGCTAACTTGGGAAAAGATTATGTGTTTTCAGATGTATTGCAATGGAGTTGGCAGCTCGGCTGTGTTCTGGAAACAAGTCCATTTGGCCCCCACAGGATTTAAAGTATCATTTGTACAGGAGATGGAAGGACAAGGTAAGTGACAGTGACGAGGAAGACTGTCTTCAGGACAACGGGCTCCAACTCTTTTACAGTTGTGGGTCACAAAGAAGAGATTATGCCAGATTAAAGCAAATTTGTGGAACAAAAATGACTGGATACAAAATGTGGGGCTGAATTTGACAGCAGTGTGATGAGCTCAGGTAAACAGAACTTTTCTGTACAACTGGAAAAACACGAATATGGTCTGGGTATTAAAAAGATAAAAACATTTCCTCGCTGGTGTGGCTCAGTGGATTGAACGTGGGCTGCAAACCAAAGGGTTGTCAGTTCGATTCCCGGGGAGGGCACATGCCTGGGTTGTGGGCCAGGTCCCCAGTTGGGGGAGCGTGAGAGGCAACAATACATTGTTTTGCTCCCTCTTTCTCTTTCTCTTCTTCCCCTCTTTCTAAATAAATAAATAAATAAATAAATAAATAAATAAAATATTTAAGAAAAAGATAAAAATCATTGAAATGAAAAAATAGACATTGTTCACTGAAAACAATAGGTTATGCGATAGCATGAATACCGTAATCTCGTTTTATTTAACTATACCTCTATGCACAGAGGATGTTCTGGAAGGTTGTGCACAATGGTGGCAATCTCTGGGTAATCAAGAGTAAGATGTTTTCATTTTCTCATTTGTATCCATCAATTTTCTAATGTTTTACAATTCCTGTGTTTTGCTTCTGTCATTTTTTAAAAAAAGGTTAGCTTTTAAAAAGATTTAGAAAGCTCAGAAAAACAAGTCTCCATCTCTGAGAACGAATCACGTGAAGACACCTTAAAATTCAGAAAAAGTGAGTAAATCAAATTCATCTCAGGAACCTGGACTGGTTCTGTTTTGCTCACAGAAATGAACTACAGGGTCTTGCATATAGTAGGTACTCAGTGAATTTTGGTGGCGGAGACCAATCGATCAGGCGTTACAAATTCGGTGGAGGACAACAGACCTGGGTGCCTGGGACTGGGCTGAAGCCAAGCGAGGAGAAGGGGAAAGAATTTATTTGATAGGTGCTGTGCTATAAAATCACAGGGCCCCGGGGAGGGGGGACTGGAAGTTAAAAGAATGGCAGGACGGAAAGGGAAAAGAGAGCAAGTAGGAGGCGTGTGACCCGCTCAGGAGGCAGAGGGCCTGGGAAGGAGCTGCCTCGTGGTTCTTAGCCGCCCCGTCTTCCCCACAGTGCAGAGTGACAATGCTCCACCATTCTGTCTCACGGCACGCGGAAACTAATGACCACAATACGGTGGCACACCCAAAAAATTTTTTTTGCTGGTCTGACCAAAAACAAAAATAGGTATAATGTTGATTCTCACATCATACGACTACTGCAGTGTTGGCTGTCGTCACATTTCTATTGGACAATCTTAGGGGCAAGAGGGCAGTACCGCTGACGCTGTAGTCAGTGCAGGTTTTGAAAATGGTCGCGGCACACACTGTGACATCGCCGGTGTGGTGGACGGTCCTGTTGCCCTCCAGGGTCTCCTCCATCCTTCTCAGGTGGACGCTCCTTGATGCGATGGGGGAGACTGGAACCATGCACACCCCCTGATCATTCCTGGAGTTGGAGGAACCCACGGGGTGGCCTTTCTGTCACATCTTCACTTCTCTCAAGGGACTGACACATCTGGGCCACTCTCACCCCTCTGCCATGTGAGAGGAGAAACCTATGACACCTATGACAGATGACACCTTGCGTGGCCTCAAGATCCAAGGTAGTGACAGTGGCTTTAACGCTAGGGTATCGGGTCCCAGGCCGGTCAGGCACCAATCAGTTCAGTGCCCATTTCTGCACGGCCAAGATATTTTTGATAGCTCGTGTATTGTCATTTTTTTCCCAGAAACACACAAAGGAGCTGAGTGTGCGTATGTGTGTGTGCACACGTGAGGCTGTGCGTGAGGACTCTGTGCACACCCAGGTCGGAGTCTGGGACCCTGAAGAGTCAGACTCATCTCCTACGACTTGAAGAAAGCATTTTTGACCTCCCCCCTCCACACTCGTGCCCCAAACTCCTGAGCACGCCCTCTTCTGACAAATACGAGTTGGGTTTCTCACTGCTGTGTGCGTGGATTCCAGTAAATGTTGCAGGTGGAGGGATGGCCGATGTGGATGCCGGCCTGAGAGTTAAGGATGCCGAGTGTGGCGCTGAATTCTTGGAAATTCTTGGCTCCACACGCTCTGCTTTTCCAATCAGTCTTCAAAGAGACCCTGTGCATTGGGAGACCCGGCATGTTCTCTGGAGAAGCATGCATCTCAAGGGCCCCTCCCACAACATCCTGGACACTTTTCCGCATGAGTGCAAAGGGTGAGGAGAGCTGGGTGGGGAGAGTGCCCTGTCTCAGTCGATGCTTTGTCTCCCAGCCAGGGGAAGGGCCACTGTCCTCAGCCGCCAGGAACCCAGCACATACCGTTCTCTGAGCCATGCTGAAAAATGAGTTTGAAACTCGTTGCTCGCATGCCTCTTGTTTCCTATGCCAAGTTCAAGGAGCGGCCAGGGGAACAGCCCACTTCTTCTGACTTGGGAGGGTTTTGGAGTTCCATCGTAGCTAGGTAATCGGGACAAAGGCATGAGTGAATGCCATTAAATGTCAGTGAATAGTAGTTTGGGGCCAAATTTTGGGGTTATCTTGAATACACATGGGTTCTGTCTTCCCTGTCAAAGAGAGACACAGGGCAGACAGACAGGTCGACAGATGGACTGATATTTAAACCACCCAGAAACAAAGGCAGGTCATTCTGATTTGGTCGCTTTTTACCCTGATTTACAAAGGGGAAAAGGGGGCTGCAAGATACCAAAAATGAGAGAACTTCTTTGGCCAAAGGTGAACCATCTGAATTGTTAGCAAAGGTTAAGTAACTAGCCAGTGCAATAATTTAACCCCAGTAAGTACTGAGAGAATAAGTTGCTTAGTGTCTGTTAGACTGGAAACTCCATGAGGACAAGCAGGGCCAGACTGCGTTTTTTGCTTGTTTTTTAAGCATGTTTTGTTAAATCCGATGCCTACGGTCAGCAACTCAGGCCTTCTCAGGACAGCCGCCAATTTGTAACTGACAGCAATGACCCCCACTCCTCCCGGCCTCCGACCGGCCAGCGGCCTGCTGCCCTGCTCCCGTAGGCTCGGTCTAGATTTCCCAGCCCCCCATCTCTTCCCGCTGTTACTTGTTTTTGAGAGAGATGCTAAGCTGCTCCTGACTGCCCTTGATCAGCCAGGAACAACATTCATTCAGACCCTCTTGCCCTTGCTCGCTCACAGAGCCACTCCGTACAGAGCAGCGATTATGCCCGGGCGCTGCACTTGGAGCTGGGTTCCCACGTAGTTGCAAGAGAACAACACCGTCCCTACCCTGTGGCGGCCACCGTCCTGTTGGGGGAACAGACGAGAAACAAGCAAACACGCCCACAAACAAAGGAACATTTCAGAGACCGACGGCCGCAATGGAAAGGGGGAAACTGGTGGGGGAAGAGTTTCTTCAGCCACAGCGGCCCGTGAAGGCCTCAGCGAGCCCATGGTGGTGAAGCAACATGAAGGTAACAGAGGAGAAGGCAGCACACACAGGAGTGCAACGACACGGGAGCAGTGGAGCTCACAGGGCGTGGGAGATACAGGAAGCTGAGAGCTGCTGGGGCATATGTGGCCAGAGGCCAGGAAATAAGAGAGGGGAGAGGTCAGAGGTCAGCTGGGGGGGGTAGCTGAGGGCCACGGCAGCCATGGCGGCGTTTCGGAACCAGAGTGTGGAACCTGACTTCTGTCCTCTATGGGATCGAAACCCCGACTCCTGCAAGCGATGCCTCTGACCCGGCAAGGCAACTCCTTGTCCCGGATCCAACATCCTTAAATAGCACGTAGGAGGGGGACATTGGCCATCACGGACCTCCCTAGAAGAACTTTTAAAGCTACAAAGTCTCCTTTGTTGCTTTATTTATCCTGAGCAGGCAAGACCGAACCCAAATCTGTAACAGCTGCCCTGGTGTGATCCAGGAGAAAAGCTGTATTTTACCCCAAGCTTAAGCAAATTAATTTGCAGAACTTGAATGAAACCCAAATTGGCTGACAGTGACCAAGGCTTCGCCGTTTCCCGGTGGTTTCTTCTGCCTTAGGGTATCTCTCCGGGAACGTCGGCCTCAGACTAAGCAAGCCACCCCTCCAGGGAAAATGCCATCACTCTTAAAATTAGAACAAAGTTCGAAGTAAGAAATCCTCCCCACATGCAAACGTGTAACAAAAGATGGAATTTGGTAATGGGCTCTTTCTGCTGATGTGCTAACGAGATACAGCATACAATTCTATCAACAGGCTCCGAGGAGGGTCCGGTCTCCGGCTTCCATTAGAGCGGCCCTGAAGCCAGCCAAGTAATTAATGGGGAAAGTGCTGGATGCCGCGTGAGCCTCACCTAATCATTTTTAGAACAGATCCAAATCCTCTAAGTGCCCGCTGATGCGTCTGTAAGATGCATCTGGTGAAGGCTGTATTTTCTTTTCAGAAGGTGTTTCTATTATGGTTGGTCTGAACATGGTGTGATAGTACCGTTGCTAGGGTAACTCCATTTTTTTTTAATAAAAAAAAGAGAACAACAGAGTAAATAAGCATGTAAATCGACTTCGGTGCTATGTAAATTCTCGTGAATCAGTTATCGTTACCTTGACGATGAAAAAGAAAAGGGCACTGATCGTCTCTGGCCCCCAGTCGGATGCAGTTTGAACCTAAAAGGTGTAGGGTGTCGGTGTGGAAGCGGCAGCCACATACACTTAACAGGTGAGGGAGGGAGTGGCCAAAGGTCTGGGTGTGCATTCAGGGGCCTGTTTGCTCTGAGCTGTCATAGAGATCGCCCACCCGATGCGGGGGGGGGGGGGTCCCTGGGCTGCGGGGCCAGTCAAGAGGCTGGTCCATCCCCCGTTCACGGAGTCCGGGCCCCTGACTTGCCGGTGTTCCATCGTCAAACGTGCAACCTTGCTCCTGTGCTCTGTCAGACGCAAATCGCCGGTGTGGCCCACGCAGTGACGTCGTGACGACCAGAAAGAAAGTTTGGCGAATATTTCTGAGTACTTTCCACACTGCCCATCCACAGAGGGTTGGGAATGCCTTTGTCCAGTGTCTTTTACCCTGTGGAGGTCGGCAGCGGGGGCCGGGGCTGGCGGTGTGAGTGAGTTTGGAAGAATTACTTGGAAAAAATGAATGAGGGAAAGACACGCACATGGAAATCCCTTCTGAAGAAAGAGGTGCTCTTGGCAATAAAAACACATCTGCATTCCCACCAGCGAGGGCGCTGAGCTCAGACAATGCATCGAAGAGAAAGATTCAGGGCGGTGGTGAAGAGACCAAAGTGAAAACTGTGTGACCGACAGGAAAAGCTTTCACTTCACTTCCCTTCCTCACAAGCATTTTTTTAATGAACGAAAGCTTTAAATTGCGGTGCCAGTGCCTGCGACAACTTTTGATCTAAAAATATTTGTTTAAAGAGTGCACGTGACAGGAATTCCTATAGGAGAAGGTTTTTAAAAAGGTGTGTCTCCCAAACCCAAATGTACAGCCACGCCTGAGCCCATCATTTGGTGCCCGGATGCTTTGATTACGTGGAGAGATCAGAAAATATTACAAAAGCCAAGCCCACATGAAGTCCTGCTTTGCTCTATCTTCTCATGACGCGAGGCTGATGACTTAGGGAGGGATATCTCCATAATGGGGGCTGCGGGATTTTATCAAACCTCATAAAATAGGATTGCCTTCCCTCCACTCTGAAATCACCTTATTTTGATTTTCATGTGAAATAGGGAGGCAATTCGCCTGCACACTGAATATGTGCAGTGTGCAAACGAAGCCTTGGCTAAGTCTCAGGTATGCCTCACTACAGACAGGGCCTTAAAACCGAGGGAACTAAAAACGAGAGGAGCCAGGAGCTAGAAGGAGCAAAGAACCTGCAGACAGGGGTGGCGCTGCCTCATGTGACAGGCCCTGTGGTTCCTCCTGCCTCTCTGAGAGACAGGCAAAGAAACGACAGCCAATTCCAGATTCATCGGGGGCTGTCGTCGTTCCCCACCCGGCCTCCCCATCGGAGTGGTGTGCGCACAAATCAGGCCGCAGACGAGCACCTGGGCACGGGCAGGAGGCTCACGGGCATGTCACGGCAGAAGATCCCCGGTCACTACTGTCTGCTCCATCCGGGAGACGGTGGGGCCCTTCTAGAGGGGGAACAGCAGGGTAGCGCAGAAATGGGAGGAAAAAGAGGTTCACTTATGGAAATTATCCAGGTCACCTAACAGCTGGACACCCGGAGCAGAGCTTCAGGAGAGGGGCGGTAATGTACGTAGAATCTGACTTTCAGCAGGTCGTGAGATGATGACGGTTAGCAGGAGTCGGGCAACTTTCAGGAACAAAAGCTTCCATTTCCAGGGCTTCCTTGGCACCAGGCAGTGCCCGAAGGCACGGAACCATGGGACAGGCGGTGTGGTCCCCATGTGACAGATGAAGAAACAGAGGCTCAGAGAGTTTCAGTCCGAACTCAGTTAGGAACAGCAGGGCCGACTTCTACAGTGCACTCCATGGGGTCCACCCTCTGGGGCCCGTAAAAATACTTTTACTTCTTGGAAAATCAGGAGGAAGAAACAAACTTTGAGACAAAAGAATGTGTTTAAGTACAGGATGTTAATATATTCATCTTTGCATAAAATATCACATATGCCTACATATTTATATTGATAGAGAAAGGGCCCGTGAAGGGAATGGTGAGCCCACCGAAGTCACCATGCAGCCCCGAGGGCAAGAGCAGGAATGAGGGCAAGTCCCGAGCTTTGCCGTTCACAGTGCATCTTGCCCTGGAAGCTCCCTGAATGTGCGGAAGCTCAGGCCACCTCCGACGGCTGAGTCGTAACCTGCATGTCCGTGAGGTTCCCCAGGTGACTCCAACGCACCTTAAAGTCTGAGATGCCCTTGACCGAACTCTTAACCAATAGCTTATGCCGACTCTGTCCTCACATCAACCCTGGCAGCAACGACCCCCACGGACCCCCGAAGCGGTGCCGAGTGCCAGCAGAGCAAGCCCCTGCAAGGCTTCCCGAGGACTCTCTCCCACGCTACGGCAGGCGGCAGGCTAGAGAATGCAGAAAGTAATATGCTCCTAAAACGGTGATTACGTTGGGACTGTTTTGCCACCGTAACTTAAGCCCTGGGAGGTCACTGGGGAGCTCCGTAACGGCACTGGGTGTCAGGGACGGCCAGTCACCAACGCCGTGTGCGTGGCTTGGAAGGGGGCTCTGGGTCAAGTACAAGTCTCGCCTGGTTTTTCATCCTAGCAACACTCTCCAGCACCCACAGGAGAAGGGACTTGGAGGGAACTGAGCCCAAGGCCCCCTGCCCCCAAATGTCTGTCCCTGACACCTGCCAGCTACGGAGGTACAATGACTCTGAAGTTATTGAAGATGAGGAACTATGTCGGCCTAGGAGGTGTCCTTTGAGGCCTTTTGGGAAGAAGCTAAAGGGAGGGGGAAGTTAGAAGGTTAAAGAAAGAGGAAAGGAGAATGGGAGGAAAACTGGGTGAAAGAATGGAGAGAAAAGCCTGGAAGGGAGAAGGCGACCTTGTCAGTTAATGGCTAATCACAGCAGGTAACCCACGTGTTGTCACATGCCTTGTGAAGGACGGAGTGAAGGATCATGGGGGAGCAGGGACATGTGATTCTGTCTAATGGGTGCCGGCACTGAGATTCAAGTGTGTGTTTCTTTCACAGAAGATGGAATAATCTGAAGTTACCTCGTTTCTTTCTTTTTTTGACTCTGTGTCTCCCTCGCTAGCAAATGACGTCCATGAGAACAGTGTGCTCACGACAGCGTTCCTCTCCCAGGACAAGCAGAGACACGTAATACATGCTCACTGAGAACCAGTCAGATGACTGTGCCCAAGGAGGGGGACATACATCAATGGGTGACCCCCTCTAGTCAGGTCCACAGATTGGGGACTGCGGATAGGAATTTAAGGCATCTGGGTGAGATGACACTGTTTCTCTTCCTGGCACCGGTTCCTGACTCACCGCGTGGCCTGGAACAGCCCCTGCCAACCCAGCCCCTGCCTCAGGTGCGGCACAGGGATGGGAGGGCTGGCCTGCCTGCCCTCGCAGGGTTCTATCAAGAGACAAGATAAGAAACGTGCGTGGGCCCTGGAGGTAAGACCGAGCTTCCCCCAAGAAAGTGACTGACATTAGAATATAGACAGCTTCTTCCCGTGGCCCTGGTCCACTTCTGACTGTGCAGGATTACGCAAAGCCACCGAGAACCACAGCAGAGGAAGCCAAAACTCAGGTCACCATCACCTGGCGAGAATCACCCACAAGACACCATTGCCACGCTTCACTCTGAGACCAGCAAAAGGAAGCCTGTGGGTGATAAAACATTTGTGAGTTAGAGGGAAACCTCTCTAACCGAGAGAGGAACTGACCTCTCTAATGAGAAGGAACACTCTCCGTTCAGGCCCTCAGACACAGATTTCCTGCTCGTCCCTCTCATTTCCCTCTCCCTGCTGTTCCCTTTTCCGCCCTCCCCCTTTCCGATCGCTGTGCCATTTTTGTTCAGGGCCAAAACAACAGGTGGTACACTGTGTTACACTGCCCTGTAACGGAGGGAAGTGCGGGATCTCTCTGACCTCCTGGCCTTCAGGCTGGTGGCTTCCACTGTCTCACACGTAGACATGCTGATCATTCAAGGGGTTCTGCTTGGTGCTCAAGGAGATAGGGACGCAGGTGTCTTTTATCAAAGGTTTGCAGGAGCCTGGTGAGCTGACTCACATCGACGAGCACCATCTTCCACGGATCCCTGCCAGTGCCAGATGTCTGTGACGGTCAACCACCTCGTGCCCCCCATTTCCCCTTCTCCTGGCACAGAGAGGCCCGAACTCTGTCCTTTGTTAAGACAGATCGGGAGTGTCATCTTTTCAGTTGGCGTCTTCTAGACCGATCAACTTTTCCTTGTTCCAGACTTTGACGTTTTGAGTTTGGGACTTTGAAAGCATCAGGCATGTGGACTTTGGATAAGTAAGAGTCTTACTCGGGACCTGTCTAAGTATTAGTCTGTGGATGCCCCCCCCCGCGCCCTGGCCCTTGGAGTTCAGCCTACCCAAGTCTATTTTGGGTTTCCTGGAGGAGAAGAAATGCATGCGTCACGGCAGCTAATCTGCACGTGCCAGGCGAACTCAGAGCTTTATGACCATCGGCGGAGGCAAGTCTTATCGTCCCCACTGCGCAGGTGAAGGACACCCGTGGGCACGCGGCTATTGGAGGCAGAACTTGGACATGAGTCCAGCCAGTCAACAATTGCCCCCGCCCCCTTAGTGGTTGCTTTCATTAAAAAACACTAGAGCTTCCATGGTACAATTTTGGAAGGGTTGCTTTTCAAAATGGCCAGATTTAGGATTGAACACCCAGTTCCCAAATCCTAGTGGGGCTTATGTAGGTTTCTCCTTAGATTTGAAACGCGAGGCCAGAAAACTCTTACTTTTCTGACTTGACTTTATTTGTTGATTTAAATATTAGCGAAGGGGATAACATCCACCTTATTCTCCATGAGTGTCATCTTCCTCAGTCAGATTGGTTTCCTCCTTGCTACTGGCCAGGTGCCCCATGTCACCCCCGGTCTGATGGCTTTGCTTTTGTCCTGGCCCTTGTTGACGTCTTGTCTCCTTCATTATAAAGCCACCAAAGCTATTAAAACACGTGGATAAAGCTACCCTTGGCTCTGGTATACAGAAATGATGTCTCCTCCTCTCCTTCTTTCTGGAATGTGCCTCGCAGTCAAAACCCTGTTCTAAGAGGTTGGGGTGTGTGTGTGTGCATGTGTGTGTGTGTGTGCATGTGAGTCTGTAATTTGAAGTTTTACTGAAGATTATAACAATTACATGGACTTTGGCGGGGGAAGCACCCTATACAACAACAAAGAAAAAAGAAAAAAGTTTCTGGCTGTTCCTACCACATAACCTGCTCCTTCGGATCCTCAAGCACTCACTAGTTACAGTCTTTCCAGAACACGCTCACGTATTCACAAAATACCTATTTATTCCCCTCCTTATCCACGCACCCCTTCTCCATTACACAAATGTTTAGCACGTTGTTCCTTTTTTCCACTTAATGTTAAACTTAGATGATTGGTCCACATTGGCATACACGAATCTGCTTTATTTTTGGCTTAAAACCTACCCAGTGTTCTACGGCGTGGATTTGCCATAACTTGTTCCGGTACTGCTTCATTGATGGACACTTGCACGATTTTATTGTGCTTTATTTTATTCTGTTCTAGGCATTTACTTTTTCCCTCCATCACCTACTCCTGCTTTCGACTAGACTATAAGCTTCTGGAAGGCAGTGGCTGTACTTAACACCAGTCACGACTACAGTGTAAACGTCCATACGCCAACCACAATGTTCGTTGCCCAAAGAGACTCACTCATTGAATCTTCCCAACACCCAGGAGGCAGGTCCTGCTACCACCGGTTTTATAGAAGAGGATGCTGAGGTTCACGGGGGACGGTGACTCAGCCAAGGTTACGCCGAGACCAAGTGGATTCAAGCCTGTGGAGCCCGGCTCGCCCTTCTCCTCTGTAATTGCCAGGTGTGGCCGGTCACCCCCAGGGGTGTGGCAGTGTCCCTCATGCTCTGATCAAGAGCATCCAACGGAACAGGAAGTCCAGAGTCAGCCTTCCAGGGCTCAGAGCCTGTCTCTGCCTCTTCCTCCCTGTGAAGACTTAGCAGGTACCAGAATGTTCTGTTGCTCCCTTTCCCCTCCCTGTTACATGGTGATAACGGTTGTGCTTATCTCTTGGGATTATTGTGAGGATCCAACCGTCTCTCCGGCCAGGAGGAAGCATAAAGTAAATTTGACAAGATATTCAACCCTAATCCCAGAGTCAAGATCTCACAGATGTTTGCTGAGCAGACAAATTCAAAACAGGAATTTCTTTCCTCTTATTTCTTCCTCAATTAGCTACAGAGCAGCCTACAGTTTAGTGGGGGCCAGATAGAAGCTGTTGACTGACTGGAATTTTCCTAATATACCTCTTGAATATTTTAAATCTGAAAACAAAACAAAACAAAAAAGCCATCGCCAGAATCCAGAAAAAAGCAGGCGTTTGGCACACTGGGGAAGAAATAAAAAGAAAAAAAATTCTCAAAAGATTTTTATTCATTGATTGCATGCAGCCTATACTTGAAATTGAATTGAGAGAAACACTTAAATTCTTATGCTGTTGGGATTTACCCTTTAATTCACTAAAACTAACCACATGGATACAGTTCAGAGTTTAAAGAAGAGAGATACTTCTTTACAATTTTTCATCTCTAAAATGACCCTCTTATGCTAACTAAAGTAAGACACACAGGAAAAGAAAATGGCATTATTGGCATTCCTGGCCAGATAAACCGACACAGGCATAAGACAAGTTTTTTTTTTCCTTGGAAGTTATAATGGTTTTTAAGGCTTCATATCTTTATGGTTCTTTTTGGTTCCCCCTTATTTGTTCATAGGAGGCAGGATGACTTATTAATCCAACTATAAATTTCTCCCTTAGACTGCAATTTTCATCTGCAAGGAAAATCCCTTTTCATATTAATGATCTGTATCATTTGTAGCAATAATACCTTTCTGCCTTTGTTTAAAAAAATAATAACGATAGTCATAGAAAAAGTATAGCCATTCCTCTCCCTATCAGTCTATCAGGAAATAAATGAGAAAAACGTGTATTTTGATGCCATATTTTAGCCTGAGAAAATCAACAAAATTCTTTTATTATATGGAGAACATATCGATTACACATATAGCTCAGAATCAATTAATTTAAAGTAATAATTTGCACAAACACCCTCACAAAAATTTTAAAGGATATTAAACACCCTGTTTTATAAACATAACACTTAATTTAGGGAAAAAAACATTTAGAAGGTAATGCATTTAGGGTAAGTGCAGAACACATGAAAATAATAAATGAAATTTTCCCAGTTTAGAAAATGAATGTAATTAATTAACATTTAAATTACATTTTTAATTGCAATCATGCCCTCCCAGGGGACTCATAAGGGACCATAATTGCAATTAAAAGCATGTGGATTAGATAATAAAACAATGCACACTGTCTGAAATGTGCGATTTAAAATGGAAAACAGACATTGTTATCGGCACATCTAACTTAATTGTAGCCATAAAGCAAATGTGCTGTACAAAATAAAATTCACATACGGGAACATTTAATTCTGGAGTCTCTTAAAGGGGACACGCTTGAGAGCACATTTTATGACAGGTTCTGTTGGAAACAGCCCTTCAAGGCTTTCGGATCGAGGGCTGGTGCCTTAATGTTTTTGCATTAATAAAAGCAAAGCTGAATGTTCCTGGTAAAACACACAGCCACAGTTAAGTAAGAGATAAAACTCAACGTCTAAATTTAAGCTGTGGTGCATAATTCCATTAGCTGGACAGACTGCAAGGCCGTGTAATTTTGAAACTATGTTTTTTTTAAAACTTATGGTTTTTAAAATGATCTTTCCCTCTTTTGCAGAGGGTCCTCACGAAAGGGACTAGAGGAAGGAAAACCAGAGAAATGGGTGGTTGGTGATGGTTTGAGCCTGGCCAAGACTCACCTGGCTCACTGCCCCTGGTACTGTGATACCCAATATCCTTTGCCTTGAGGAAGCCAAACTGATGCTCTTCAATTAGGTAAAGGTCTCCTGTTTCAATAGCAAGAATAACTCACCGTCATTTGATAATAAAGCTTCAAAACACCATATGCATGGGGTTTCCCTTTGGCGGTACATTTGGCAACATCTAGAGACATTACTGATGGCTCAACATGGGGGAGGGGAGGCTACTGGCATCCAGTGGGTAGAGGCCGGGGATGCTGCTAAACATTCTACGACACACAGGACAGTCCCCTATGACAGGGAATCACCTAGTTTAATAATGTCAAGGTTGGAAAAACCTGGTTCAGATAGAGAGAAGAGAGGAGGAGGGGGAGAGGAGGGGAGAGAGAGAGAAAGAGAGTTCAACCAATCTTGCAAACAAGTAAAACACACTCTTTCTCCCACTGTGTAAGTGCAGATCCCGAGCAAATCTGCTGGACTGACCACACTTTGTTTCCATTTAAATACAAAGAAAAAAAGAAACAATGCCAAACTCTTTTAATTAAGACTGATCTCATCTCCGTGTATGCCTGCTAGGAAATTCAAAGCCGTCCGTCCGTATCCTACGAGGACCCGGTCAAAATCTTTCAGATGGCATTACAGTAGCTACCGGCTGCAGTCTTCCATGCCGCAGCTTAGATGTCACCTGCATTTGCTTACGGAGGAGAAACAGTGACTCTGTTCCCAGTGCAATTGTTAGCATGAAACGAGAAGCACCCTAACGCTAGGAAGGCAGCGTAACAATGGCCAAACGGAGGTCTAGACTTTGGGTTTGGAGAGCTCTGTACCGAAAGCCCAGCTCTGCATTTCTGTGCTGTGAGACTCTGCTCTCATCAGCTCCCCTCGGCAAGCCTCAATTTTCCCATCTGTTTCGCGATCACAGCATTCCTGCCACCCACGGCGGTACGAGGATCAGAAAAAAAAAATGAGCACATATGTAAATAGACACACTGCACATACACTCACAGTATATTTTCAATTGTATATTTAAGTATACATATAGTGCAATGCATACATAAATAACTCTATGTACAAGTACCTTTACATAACTGTAGTATACAGTGTATATATATATAAGCATGTATTTGGGTATGAGCATGTGCAAAATTTGTTACGTGATATGCGAGTTCCCATGAAAATAGAAACTGTTCATACAACTTAAGTTGTTGATACCATGGAGAATCGATACAAACTGAATTCTGTTTAAATAGGGAAGGGGGTCTTTATAGTACTTTCTTTGTATGTTTACAGATATACCCAACTTACCACATTCTACCACCTCATTTGCTCACGGCTTTTTTGAAAGGTCCCCTATCAGGAAACGTACTAGCCCTTGGGAATGAAGTTGAAAAGAGAGTCAGGAAAGGGGTGTGTTAGGTAGATGATAAAAACATTTGAACTTGATCCCAAAGCCAGCAGAATCATAGATTCTTAAAGCCTCATTATGGGTCACTAAAATCTGGATGCACGGATGGGGAGAGGAGAGACTCCGCAATTCTGATGCTGGGCCCATTTAGGGAGAACTGGGCTACGATAAACATCGTTTACTTGTAATTCTAGAAGAAGCAACACAAAATAGGATTTTGACTACTATTCAATTAGCTAAAAATCTGATATCTGGGATTTGGCAGGGTGCCACCTCCTGCTTCCTTTTCCTCTTCCTACAGGGAGACTACATTTCCCAGTTCCCTCTGGGTTTGGTTTTGGCCATGTGACCTGGATTCTGACCAATGAAATGTGGGCAGAATGTGCATCACTTCCGGGACTTGCCCACCCCTTCAGTGATTTTAGAAGCTAAAATCCAGATGCTCCAGATGGTATAGCTACTCTATAATGAAGGTCACACCCGAGTTACAGTTGGAGAAAGCCAGCATCAGACACCGTGTGCATGAAAAAGAGACATTCCCTGTGTTAGATGACTGAGATTTTAGGGCTGTCTGTTAGAGTGGTTACCCTTAATTACTATAACTGATACAGAGAGGAAAAAAACCCAAAAATACGTTTCTGAGCATGTCATTGGATCTGTACACATTCAAGCAGTTTTCCCAATGTCATCATAATTTTTTTCCAAGGCAAAGTCTTTAAATAGGCATAGGTGCTATTTTTAGCTTCAGAGTGGGTATATTTGAGTGTATTTTTACTCTTTTGGAGTTAAATCAAGAATAGATTCCATTCTCAGTAAAGTGAAATATCTGAGTAGGCCAGTTATTCTGAAAGGGGGTTGGGCAGACTTTGTCCCCGGGGACGTCTGTCAATGTCGGGAGGCATTTTTGGTTGTCAGGATGTGGGGGTGGGTGCTGCCGGCATCTAGAGGCGAGAGGCTAAATATCTGATGATGCGCAGGATACCCCTCACAGCAAAGAATGATCCAGCCCAAAATGTCTGCAGTGCCAAGGTCGAGAAACTCTGAACCAAAGCCAATGCTTGACCTCGGGGACTAAGACTCGCTTGCCTTCTGCACAGAATCCCAAACCTGTCAAGTCCAAGTGGACAGCGGCCACCTGGATTAGACAAGACCAAAAGTGAAACAAATCAGGCTGCCCCTCGCCAGGAAGCCGACCATTCCGCCAGTCTCTGCCAAGCGTGGCAGTGGGTTTGTCAGGAAGACAAACAGAAACGTTCCAGGGACTTCTCGTTACCCGGACAGGAAGACATAGCTTGAAGGAGCCCGACACTCCCGTGTTCAACTTTGCCTTCCTCGTTCCAAAGTTAGTGTCGCTGTCACCAGGCCTGGCAAAAAATCACACTTGTAAAGTCGTAACTTGACACCACCCTCGGCCCCCGTTCGGGGGAGGTGTCACCCTATCTAGCGAGAGCGTGCCCCAGACACCCCCCGAGCCCGGCCCTCAGCCACCTCCCTCCCCCCCCCCCCCCCCGCTTGCTCTCCTTTCACGCACACGCGCTCTTCTCACAGCACAGTTTTAGATCACAGCGTTTGAGGGACTATGAATTAACATGACACCCAGCTGGTATGATTTGAGAACACCAAGAAGTCCCTTATGGAACACACACCAGTTACTCCCTAACTTTCTGCACCGTGACGCCACGTCTCACTGCCAAGTGTAAGAAGAATACAGCTCAGCGATGGAGAGTGCGCTGTGAGCTCAGACAAATACAAGTTTCCCCACCTCTCGCCTGTGCTTTTGGGCAAGTTATTTCACACGTCTGGGGGCCCGTTTTCTCACCTGTATGGAGAAAACAGTGCCTACTTCATATGAATGTGTGAAGATCAAAGAGAGAACATGTACATACCGTGCTCACTTTAGTGCTCACAGTAAGTGTGGTCATTTATGGACATGCAATAAAAACCCTTCTCCATAGAGGACAGAGTCACCCGCCTCTTCTCCCCTCTGCCCTCATCTTCCCGGCTCATCTGTCCGCTCTGTGCTCCAGCCACCATGTTTCTGTTCCGGAAAGAACAAAGCCAACTCACTGTCACCCAGGACCTTTGCAACACTGTTCGCTCTGCTTCAATGCTCCCCCTCCTTCCTCTAGATATTGGTATGACTGAATTCTTCTCGGCATTCTGGTCTCAGCCTACACATCACCTTTCTCTGGCCCCTGTCTCCGAGGCCGTTCCCTGCCGCCGTTTTGGGTCACTCACTATTACATTGTTGGTTTTATTTTCTTTGTAATACTTATCACCATTTGAAATGATCTTCGCCACATGTCACTAGTCTGTTGGCTTTATCCTACCCCTGATGTGCAGGCAAAGAACCTGTCTTACTCCATGACTGTGGACACCACATTTAGCATGTTTCACAGTTGGTTTTTAATGAACATTTCTTGAATAAACTGAACTGACACTGACTCGGTTAACAGAACTTGTTGAAACCATCCCAACACATCTCTTAATAACAAAACCAGGGACAGGGCCGTTAGCTCCGGCTCTATGATTTTGGCCACATCCTGAAAGGGCAGAGGCTTCTGGCTTGGATTACTGCCCATTCTGAGCAAACCCTCACTTGTATTAATTTCTGATAGATCACTGCAGGCAGAAGAAGTCCTCAGGTTTGGGACTGGGACCACTAAACACGTGACACCACGGGGAACTAGAACGCTCATGCTGCATGTCCACTTCCGGGCCAGAGTGCAGGATGACGGGGAAGTGGTGTGTGGGCCAATCAGAGAAAGGCACAGCATCTTTGTGCCTCTGCAGGGGTTTGCAGTTCTGGTGGCGTGCAAGCCTGCATGTGACCACACATGGGCAGTGAAGGGTGGCTTTGAAGCCTACCTAATTAAGTTTCAAATTGAACCATCAGGCCACTCCACCCTGCCATTAAGTCACTTGCCCCATGAAATGGATTTGAGATACAAACTACGCCTTAACTAGGCAGCCTCCATTCTTGCTGATCCCATTAGTTGCCCAATTGGGCAAGACGAGGTTTTAATTGCATGCCAGAAGCTTTATTTTTCTGCCCCAGGCAAACAGTTAACCACATTAGTGCACCACTGACATATCAGAAGTTGGTCAGCAATGAGAAGTGAAAGAGACACTTTCGGAGAGAACTGAGGCACCCGTGAGTGTCTAGCATTCCCCCCTCGCATCTGCAGCTACCAGAGGGGAAACAATTTCAGCCCAAAATCTCAGGCTAAAGTGTGTGACCAGGTGTAAAAAACGCTTGGTGCTGACATCCCGCAGCTTCACGGGGTGAGGTGGGGTGTGGGGAAACACACAGCTTGAAGGCAGACACACACGGTTCAAACGTGAGCAGTGCCGTGTACTATTTCCTGTTTCCTCGTGTGTCAAATGGAAAAAAATAGCACCTTCCTCTTTGGGATATTATGATGATAAAATGAAATGTCACAAGGAAAACTTTGGACCAAAGTTCTGACACTTATTAGGTACACTGTAAGTGTTAATTATTATTATAACTTTTATCCATCTATCCATCCACCCACCCATCCCATCATCTCTCTAATTGTCCGTCCATCCATCCAACTGTCCCTCCAATTGTTCATCTCTCCATCCATTCATCCATCCATCCATCCATCCATCCAGTCATCTGTCCATCCATCCATCAGTCTGTCCATTCATCATTCCGATCCTCAACCATCCATCCACCCATCCCAGCCTCCACAACAATTCTTGTTGTTTGGGAGACCACCGGGGAGAGACAGTAGAGATATCAGGGATGAAGTAGAAGGGGTGATTACACAGCCATCAATCCCGGACCCACACACCCACACACCAACAGGGCTAGTCTAGCCTTACTCTCCCACGCCATGCCACATGTTTCACAGAACGCCATAGAGAGACGATGTTACCGTGACTCTAATGTCATCCCCACAGGAAATCCAATCACAGGGACAAAGAGGGATCAGGGGCAGTGACTGGGTAAGGGAGCCCTTCGGTGTCTCAAACTTCAACCTCTTCCTTCTAACAGAAGGCTGGTCCTTTATTTAACCTTTCAGACCGTGCAGTCTAGTATCATAACCCCATGTGGCTATTTACATTGAAATAATAAAATAAAATAAAATTGTCACCATGCCAGCTAGCGGCACTAGCCACATTTTAAGTGCTCGATAGCCCTGGTGGCCAGTGGCGGCTGCAGCCGATGGGGCAGACAAATACCACTGTTGTCACAACGCAAAGGCCTTGGGACACCACTGCTTCACAGGGGCACTTGCTGCTCTGGGTGTTTCAATCCTTATGTAAGTTCTGTTTGTTTAGGAAGAGAAGTTGACCATGGAAATGACTTCTTTCTCTTCATGTCTATAAAACAACAAAATACTTTGCCTATCACAGAACCAATAATCAAACAAAAAACAAGGGTGAAATAAAGTGTAAATTCTTATACTTTTCTGGCGATAGTGTAACAATTTTTCCCTACCAAGAGGCAGTTGTGTGATAAAGGACCAAGAGAAACACAAATATTCTCACCCTCAGAGCCAGTAATCTTGCTGGTTTCCAACCCTTACTAAGCTCAATCTCTTTTAAGATAAGAGCTGAAAATACAGGAAGAGTTCTGCTTAAAAAGATGTTCACCACAGTGGCGCTTATAAAAGCAGAAAAGTTGGAATAAGGTAAACGCCCTATAGCAGAGGAATGATTAAACGGACACCGGCACATATAATTGATATTGCTACCTAAACGTAATTGTTACAAAGCAAAGTTCATAAATTGGTTGGACACTTAAGAAGGAATTAAAAGGGGAACTAATCGGAAGACCAAATTCCGTGAGGCATCTCCANAGCCAGTAATCTTGCTGGTTTCCAACCCTTACTAAGCTCAATCTCTTTTAAGATAAGAGCTGAAAATACAGGAAGAGTTCTGCTTAAAAAGATGTTCACCACAGTGGCGCTTATAAAAGCAGAAAAGTTGGAATAAGGTAAACACCCTATAGCAGAGGAATGATTAAACGGACACTGGCACATATAATCAATATTGCTACCTAAACGTAATTGTTACAAAGCAAAGGTCATAAATTGGTTGGACACTTAAGAAGGAATTAAAAGGGGAACTAATTGGAAGACAAAATTCCGTGAGGCATCTCCAGCTGTGGAACAAACTCCCCCCAGTTCTGAAGCCAACGGCAGCAAACACTCCCTCCCTCCCAGTTTCTGTGGTTGAGGAACCTGGAAGGGGCTTTGCCGGGCGTGCAGGGTCTCTCACAGTCAAACCGTGGCCTGGGGCCCGTGGATCCACGGCTAAGTTCACTGGGGCAGTTCTGAGGAGTGATTGCTGCTGGACCGAGGAAAGGCACATCCTGTCACAGACTCGTCGTGGAAGTGACGTCCCCCTACACTTTCCCCACGCTGTTTATTAGAGATGACTCAGTAAGTTCATCCGTCCGCAAGGGGACCTGATCGCACAAGGGCAGGGACCCCGGCGGGCGGGGATCATCTGAGCCATCTTGGAGGCTGCTTTTCACAGGCAAGATTGTGTGTACCGTGTAGCCACACCCCATGTGTACCGAGATCACGTGTACTGTGTAGCCACACCCCATGTGTACCGAGATCGCGTGTACCGTGTAGTCACACCCCATGAAACACTAGAAAGGACTGACTTCAAGATCTACAAGAGGGAGGGAGAGGGAGGCAGACGGACAGATGACGAAATGCAGCTTTCCTACCGCTCTGTCTTAATGCTAAGACCACAGGGCCATTTTCTTCCATATTCTTGCACTGCTTTCTAATAACGAACATTTGTTTTTACAATTATTATGATGGGAACACTCAATCAATGTTATTTAATTGAAAAAAAAAACTGTTAAGAATCGCAGATGCCATAGTCATAAGTGATGGCCATTCTAACTCCACTTGTAACTCTGAAATCAAGTTTTTGATATTTTTTCTTTCAAGGAAGCTGATGCCCTGACGTTTGCAGTCGGCTGTGTTAGGTCAGATCACTAGAATCTGAATCTCTTCTCCGTACTCCCTCCTTCCCGGAGCTCAACTCCTCCCCCCGCCCCCACGCCCTCCCGCCAAATTCCCAGAGTGCCTATACTGTAACGTCTGCCAAGGCAGGGCGGCCAGGACTGAAGGCTCTGCCGCCAGGTCGCAGGCTGACCCTGGCAGTGGAGGGTAACTGATGCTTAGCGCTTGACGTAACTTTCTGATGACTGAAACCTGATTCCATTCGCCAGTCCCCAGTGGCTGATCTCATCTCTTTACCATCAGAGAAACCGGAGCAGAGTTACCAGGAAAGATAAAAAGAGAAGCCGCGGGGGCCACGTCTCCACACAGAGAGGAGAAGCTCTTCTTTGATCCTTTGTCCAAAGAACATTCTGGATGCTCACAAACGGGACGGCTGAACCCAAAATATTGCTGCAGTCAGCCCTCCCCCTGCCCCGGGGCCAAATTAGTCTGAGCTAGTGTCCACGCAGTTCTTCAGAGAAAACGCCAAGTTTATTATTTTTTCCCTTCAGTTATGACTCTGAGGCTAATCTTTTATTTATAAAAGTTGAGCAGAAAAGAATAATGCAATTGACAAAACACTCTTGAAAGTGTTAGAAATAAACAACAGCCACCAAATGAACATTTATGGAGTGTTTGGAGCCAGGAGCTGGAGGTGGACGACACGGCCTGGGGCCGCATTTCCTCCCCAAGCTTCAGTCTCCTGGTCGGAGCCTGGGTGCTGACTGTGCCTCTTCCCTGAGGGAAGATCAAAGACAACGACCCACAGTGGGTAGACAGTGCCTGAGAGGCCATGATTGCTTATGAAAGTGTGGTCTTTCTCTGCCGTAACTCAAACAGTATCACTCATCTGCTTAAAATTCCGTCAGGGCTTCTTGGACAGGGAATGAAGAAGACTCCTCACTGAGTACAAAGCCCTAGTTAATCAGCTTCTCTCTCATACTCAGTCTCTCCGTCCTGCGGCCGGTCGTATCTGACTCCCATCCCGGGCCCTAAATCGCTCTTCCCACAGACATTTGCCTGGCCGGTCCTTTCAAAAGCCTTCTATAACCCTCCCCACCCCAAAGTTAACCAGGGTTAGTTTCCATTGCTTGTAATCGGAGAAGTATAACGGATTCAGGTAGCGATTTTTCTTGAAGAAACATTTTGTTCCGTTCATTGCCCCCTCCGACCGCAAGCCCAGCTGCATTCATTAATGTTTTCATGACGTGGGCCTTCAACCCTGTCCGCGACCTGCGTTTACTTTAGTGGAAACATTCCCCGGCTTCTTAGCACCTTACAAAGAAACAGATTAAGGGTGAGGGGTAAGGGAACGGAGAGGTGAACTTGCAGATGGGTGGGCCCACCGTGCTGGAGGCGACGGTCACAGTGCATCCAGGGATGTAGCTGGAGCAACAGTTGGTCCGGACAGGGCAGGCTAAGCGTGTGCCTTGTGCCCCGTCTGTGTGGCTGCAGTGGCAACCACTGTATCTGATTCAGAGTCACGGTGTCTGAATTTGAAAATGGGGGTGACCCTGGGATACAGAGCAGGGGCACCGTGCACGACCAATGACCAGAGCTAGCACCACCCTCTTAATCCCTTTCAATGTCGCCTGCTTTCTTAGGGGACAGAGTAACTCTTTAACGGGGGCTTCTGAGCCCCAGACAGCCAGAAACGCCTGTTCCCCCAGTCTCCCCTCTCACCTGCTCCATGTCCTCCAGGTACCCAGCCCCTCACTTTGAATGTGCCCACCACACTCCCTCCTGCTATGGGGCCTTTGCACGTGCTGGCCCCTCCCCCTGGGGTGATGGTCCTCCTCCTCTTCACCTGCTGGTCTTTCGGTTCTCACCCCCTGCTGTCCTCAGGAAAGCCCCCCGCCCCGCCTGACCAGCAGCCCCCTCCTCCACGCCGCATTCCCACGAACACTCCGTCCTCCACCGCACGGTCCTTTCACAGGTCTAGTGCTATAATTATTTGATTAACAGCTGCCTCTGTCTCCAGAGTGGGAGCGCTGTTCTGGCAGGAAGGTGTCGGATTCTGCTCAGCGTGGGACGGGCTGCTGCTGTCACAGGTGCTGGCTTAGTGTGGCACAGACAGTCGGGGAGTGTTTGTTAAATGAATGGAAAAACGGGATGAGGACATTTACTTTCGGCACAGACTAGAAGAGTAAAGCCATAATAGAAATTCATATTTTGAACCACAGCCAACGTATTGACTTTACATCCCTTTACCCGTGTGTAACTCCTGGTTTTTAACATCATTCCTTCCAGAAGCATTTACTTTTCTTCAAGTGACACTTCGTCACTGGCTTGGGAAGGGTAGATGTTATGTGTGTTCTGTGAACTGTAACTGATTCACTTTGATTTACTTTATTTTTTTCTTTCCAGAACAAAGGTCATCATAGTCTTTTTTTTTTTTTTTTGGTAAAGGGCCACAGAAGAAATATTTAAGGTTTTGAGGCCCATGCAGTTTCTATAGCAACCACTCAATTCTGCCTTTGCAACACCAAAGCTGCCATAAACAGTGTGAAAACAAATGAGTGTGGCTGTGTGCCAATAAAACTTTATTAACAAAAAGAAGTGTTAGGCTGGACTTGGCCCACGGGCTGGACTTTGCTGATCCCTGTTACCAATGGGGGTGGGGAGGCCAAGGCAGAGGCCTAGACTGGCATCTATCCCTGGACAGTCGTGTGGTACGAGGCCCTGGGATGCCATGTAACCTTTGTCACATTGGTCTGTCTCTCTGTGTCCCGGTGTACCAGTGTGTCACATGGGAACAGCCACCCCAACAAAGCATGGCAGTGAAGATGAGGAAACTGAAGAAGCCAGAAGCCAAACAACCCTGGTCTGCATTAATCAGGCTGCTTTTATGTCCACTCTCTACCTGTGCCTCGTCATACAAGTTCTCCCTTTAGGTTACGATGCACAGTTACTTTTGAAAAATGAATGTTTGAAGGAGAAAAGAGTGAGCCAACAAATTGTTTTAAGGTTGAAGAAAGATTGGTCTGAGTCTGGGGTGGAGGAGAGGCCGCGGGAGCTCGGCATCACGGTGACTGTGTGGGACGGAACTGCAAGGAGCCCCACGGGGCAGCAGCGGGGCCTGACCGAAGTGCCACGGGAGGGACGTGGCCGGAGTTCCTCCAGGTCAAGGGCCTTGTCCTACCTGGAGAGTGCCGGGGCCCAACACACTGACAGGCATCGAGAAGGTTCTTGGGAAGTGGATGTCGACAGGGGAAAAACAGCAGTCATTTTCTGGGGACGTCAAGAACATGTCTAAGAGACCGACGCCCTTTCGCCGGCGAGCCCGGACTTCAAGAGCTCCCACAGGCCCAGCATCTCTCACGGCCTCCTCCGCTGCCGGCACAGCCCAGACCCTCCCCGTTTCTCACCGGGGCTACTGCAAGTCCCCCGGCCCGTCCTCCAGCGCCCAAGCACCCCTTCCCGGAGCCAGCTCACCAGCTGGCACGCTGCCAGGCTATGCGCATGTGAGTCAGAAAATGCTACTCCCCAGCCTTTGAAAGGAGTCCAAAGCCCTTTCCAGGGGCCTGAGCTCTCAAGATATCATCCCCTCTCCCCTGTGCCCCCTGGTCCAGCCACTGGTCCCCTGATGCCCAGGGCCCACAGTGACGTCAGGGCCTTGACTCTTGCTGCTGCTCCTGCCTGGGACCTCAGAGATCCCTCAGATATCCACACGGCTCACTTCCTGACTTCCTCCAGGCCTTGCAGCCAAGATCATCCCCCTGAACCCATCCAAAGCAGTGGCCAATCAAAGCCCCACCTAAGTTCCTCAGTTTTTCCCCTCCTTAAAGTGCCTGGTGTTCATCTGTTTATGGCCCGACCCCCGCCCCCCCCCCCCCCCACTTTCCTCATGTTTCCCGTCAGAATGTAAGCTTCTTGAGGGCAGTAGCCTGTTTGTTCGCCTCCTCTGCAGACCGAATGCCGAGTAGGCACACATTGGCTGTGCCCAGTGTTGGTGCGTTGTTGAGTCAACCAATGACTGCAGACCAGGAGTCGTCCATCCATCTCTCCCCGTCTCCAGAAGCAGAAGCCAATCAGCCCCATGACCACAGAAAGAACAACCATGTCGACATGTATGATTATGAGTGATAGCCAGTTTCACTTGGTAGAACCCAAACGAAATTTAACCTGTGCTTCCCATAGCCCAGGTGAACTTTTCTCGATAAGGCCAATTGCTCTGAGAATATCAGCTCAATGTTGTGGGTGGAGCAAATTTATTCAACAGCCTGTGTGAGAAAAATCTATAGAGAATTCTAGAAAGCTGCAAAAAGAAGGTAATTCTTTTCCAACCCATGAGCAACATAGATAAAAGGTGGAATTCTTACACATAATAGTGTGTTTTATACCCACAAGGATCTAAGCTAGAAAAAATTGCTCCTATAAACACTACATTTTGAGCAAAATGAGGAAATGAGCTTCTCTTCTCACAGAGGTGGGATTCTGGCAGTACTGAAAATTGAGGGGAGGCAGATTTGGGGAGGCATTCCAAAGGGCACACACTGAAAGCACGCTCAGCTGTAACTCTTGTCCGTCTCGCGGAATTACGGGTAATTCGATGGTACCCAGCAATGGAAAGGTCTAAAGTTGGTCTGCTTAATAAAAGTTTGGAGTTCTTGACTTCTCTGAGGCTGATAGAAGCTGGAAGATGATATCAGTCCCCGGAAGTAGAGACGACACTCGGGTCATTTCAACAGCTCTCAGTTTCTCCTACTTACGGGAATGTTATCTCATACAATCTTTGGCCAACTCTAGGATATACCCTACTGGGGCAATAGAATAGGCCAAAAAAAAAAATCAAGGAATTGGTGCAAATTTAGCACCGTGTTCGAGGCCTGCCCTTGCTCATCCCTCCTGAAGTGCAGAACAAACCAGCAGTTCTTTTCCTCCGGGCGGCGGCAGCCTGGCCCTCCCTCTGAATCATGGGATTTTTTGCATTGTGTGATGAGCCCCTGGGTTTTATTTAGTCTTAGCACTTTCTTTCTGGGCAACTCTGGGAAAATCACTGAGCTTGTGTGAGCTTCTGCGTTGACGGAAGGTGCCAAGCGGGGTGCTGCCTTTCTCAGGCGGTTGTCACGCGGTTTAAGTGAGATGCTGTTCACGGGCGTGTGCGGCTGCTGGAGAGTGGGGCTTGGGTTTGGAGGCACCGGGCTCTGCGGTCGGGGCTGCAAGTGCCGGGCTGAGGGGAGCCGGGCCAGCAAGATCAACGGGGGAGGCCGTTGGGTTACGACCCTTTTTCCGTGGACACTCTCATCTGCATATGTAAGTGGAGGAAGATTCTTTTCTCGCACAGGCACAGGTTTTCTTTAATTTTACTTAAAACACACGGCCCTCTTGAACTACCCTTTGTTGGGTCACTGTTGATAGGGGTATGAGTAGAGAGAAATACGGCATAGCATTTGGAGTATGAGAACAGTAAGATGAGGAAGGGTACGTGGAACGAGACAGTTAGAGACCGTGGGACGTGAGACGGTGGCCCGTAGACACACACATGCTCCGCTGGAGCCACCTGTCCCTGTGAGAAAGCAGGGCTCACGGACTACATTTCCTAACTTGAAGAGAAGCCCGGCAGGTAGAGCCGTCGAGAAAGCCTTCCAGTGTTTAATTAGAAGCTATGTACTAAGCTCTAGAAATCACAGGAGACGTACGTACGTGGGGTCAGTTTTGCCTTGTGGGCTACACATCTGTGACCCAGACGACCTGTGATTCCACGTTTTCTCCTAAACCAAAGGTCATGTCTTCATGGTCTCCTGGGGCCCACGCGCAGCCCTCTGGACTTGCAAATCCTCCCTGCTCCTGGAGGTTGTGAGGCCCTTTGCCATTTTTCCTGGGCCCAGGTCCTGAGTAGGTGGAGTCCTTCTCTGATTGAGAGCTCCCCCCAGCGAGAGGACACTGTGCACTCCACCACCTTCGTCTTCAGTGATCTGCTCCTGATGGCTCCTGCTTGGCTGGCACATCCGCTCTGAGCCCCGCTCCCCCCAGCCTGTGCCCTGGAAGGCAGACCTGGGATCGGGTCACTGGGATCCTGCGTCCCCTGGCTTCCCATTGGGTGCGTCCAAAGGGGATGGCCGGGTGGAAGGAGAGGGAGGTGGACACCTCGCGCAGGTGGTCATGAGCCCTGTGCTCCTCTCCTGAGGTGTACAGATGCTCCTCTCCTTACGGCCAGACCTCACCAGGTTCCAGAAACTGCTCCCTCCTTCCTCTTCCGCCACTAGTCTTGGGTCACTGACATGTCCCTGGGTTTCTGCCTTCTCATCTCTACCACTTCTACCTTCTAGCTGTCCTTTTATTCGACTCTCCTCCCACTGCCCAGCAGGGTGTTTCCGGTGTCCCCTACCTGGTCGCCAGCTGATAGCACCAAACTTTCCACCACCAGTCATCCAAATGGCGCACCCCGAGGGGAACAGTAGGGGCCCGATTCCCACTCAGAGTCAGAGCCACGGGCGAGCTCACCCAGCAGGCCTTGTGGAAGCCCTTGGTAAACGGTTACCGGAAAAACAGACTAAGCTTTAGTCATGGAAACCCTCAAAAACCCAATACACTTTCTACCACCATTCTTAGAGGAGACAAAAGTCTCATAGAGATTAACTAAAATTTTTTCCAACTTGAACCCAGGTGGTAGGCACTTTTTTTTTTTCAATAGAGAAGGTATGGTTTAGATACCATAATTTTGGAAGGGGTGGAGGAACTATAGGAATGTCAATAATAAAACAATGATAATACAAGCGAAACTGAGTTGTTGCATGCTTATTACTCGCCAGTTTCTAGGCCACACTCTTCACATATATTGTTTCATTACTGCTCACAACAGCATTTTGATGTAGTTACATTTCTAAACCCATTTTGCAGATGAAGAAATTGAGGTTTAGCGATGCTAAATGATGTCACACATGAAGCAAGTGACTGAAGAAGGCCTCAACCACAGGCCTCATAATTACGGCTTGATCTCAGCGTGCTTGCTTTCAAAGAAATGAGGGGTCAATGAGTAGTTCAGAAAGAGAAGTACTGACTGACTTCCTCGCACATTCTGGAAGTTCACATCTGAGTCAAGGACGCCTGGACCACCTTCTATCTGGCTCCCCTGAGTAGTGTCGGTGTCCACAGTGGCTGCACACGGAGGGTGGCAGTTTCTGACATTCCAGGCAGAGGACACCGTGCTATGAGGAATGTCATTTTAAAAATGGATGCTGAGGGAAATGCTGTTGAAACGATATTCTGGGCCTTTGCACGTGCCGTTTGCTTTACCCGGAACCGCCTCTCCTCCTCTGCCTGACATCACCCTACTCCCTGTCCTGCCGTCCCTCTCTCTGCACCTGAACGCCTTCTCACAGCAGCCCTTCCCGCCTGTCCGGGAAGGCCGGGCTCCCAGCGTCCTTCTCCGGGGCCTCACAGGCCCTCGCAGCATCGCACCGTCCCGTAAATATCATTACCAACGCGGTTATGTTGTGCTGTAAACATCTGCTTCACCGAGCATCTCCCACTCTGTGCTGTGAGCTTCCTGAATTTCGGAGTTGCGCTTTCAGAATCGCTTCACACACACACCTTCCCACATCCCAGACAATCAAAACTGAAACCACGGGAGTCAGACACACTGGATTCAGACACACTGGACCCAGATATTGCCTAGGTAACGTATCAGCAGAGTGAGCTGGGCCAGTCAACGCGTGCAAACTTTTCAGGAGTTCATTAGACACGGACACCTGCCTTGTCAGGGCGGACCAGGGTTAGTAAATGATCGCCTAGTGGCCCACACGTCAATACTGTGAGACGGTGCATCTGGACTTCTAGCTTCTCTCAAAAGATCAAGACTGGCCACGCTGCGTCTGCGTTTGCTGTGTAGCAACCAGCAGAGCGACAACACTGCACTGTGGTCAGGGTCAGGGTCAGGGTTAGGGTTACAGTTAGGGTTAGGGTCAGGGCGGAACTAGGGTTGGGTTAGGGTCAGGGTCAGGTTAGGGTCAGGGTCGAATTAGGGTTAGGGTTAGGGTTACAGTTAGGGTTAGGGTCAGGACTGAACTAGGGTTGGGTTAGGGTCAGGGTCAGGGTCAGGTTAGGGTCAGGGTCGAATTAGGGTTAGGGTTAGGGTTACAGTTAGGGTTAGGGTCAGGGTTAGAGTTAGGGTCAGAGCTGAACTTGGGTTGGGTTAGGGTCAGGGTTAGAGTTAGGATTGGACCAGCATTAGGGTCAGAGTTCAGTAACATGTGTTCCTTACAGATGGAGCATGAGCTCCCTCCCCAGGTCGAAAGGGGTTCCCGGTCTCAGCTGAATTTACGACGCTTTTAGTGCTACGTTTGCTATGGTCGAGAACAGGAAGAACGACGCTGCCAACCACACCCTGGCACACGAAGGGCGGGGCGGACACCCTGATTCCCTGCGTCTTGCACCTGAAAGCAGGAGCCCCTCGGCAGCTCGGACCGGGGTTCTTCAGGCCCCACAGAAACGGGAGTTTGTCCAAACAGGAGTTTGGACCTCACACCCTTTGAAGCATTCCTGTGCTCTAACTTTATTTGAGATAGAAATAAATGTTTGTATTTTGTTCCAACCTTCTGGTATGAAATCGTATTTTACAGACACATCAATTTTAAAGGATTCGTACATGTATATATCATTATATATTATGACCTATATTGTGATAGGTGATCTACCTAGCTATGTATATACCTACATATATACCTTCCTGTACATATATATGTATCTCATCCCACATTATTCTGAGGAATAATTACCAAGAGTTTTATGTGCATGACCTATGACCAACATTCAACTTATAAAGTAACTAGAAGTTCATGAGAAAAGCCATACATTATAAAAATATTAGCACTAGCCCAGAATCCTTTGTCTAGATTCAAGAATCCTGAAATCTACAAAAACCAAGGTTTGTTTTTTACCACATTTTATTTAGCAGAAAAATCATACCTGAACTTATTCGAGACATTTTAAAGCTTAAAAAAAATCTCAGTAACTAATGTTCCGCCGCAGGATTATTTATATAGTTAAGTATAGAATGCTATTCCTGACTTCACTGGGAGTATTCTTTTGTATATGGTACGTGTATCATATTCTCTTTCTAAATTCTGAAAAGTTATCAATTCCCAAAAGAAGTTGCCCCAAAGATGCAGGATCTGTGGAGACGCGTAAAGTCACCAGCCCTCCCAGCTATGAGAGACTTCAGTCCAAAGTCAAATTAGGTTCTTCGCTCAGCTTTGGTTCCACCCATTAGGTGAGGCTTGGTAACACACATTATTTCTGCATTTTGTCCTTTCTCGATTTATCTGTGTGACCACGAGTGAATATAATTGGACATCGGCGCTGAATAGGGATGGCTGCTCACACGGTTGGCTCCTAATTCTCTCCTTTGGCTCCAACCACAGAGAGAGAGAGAGATAATGATAGAAAAGGCGCAATCCATGCTCTTCTGTTTTAATAGGAGTGTGCTGTCAGGGGAGAGTGATATGATAAGGCCTTAAATAAATTGATGCTCTAACAATGTGTTGAGAATGGGAAAGGTAACATTTAATAAGCATGTTAGCGTAATTAGTTAAGTCACTTGTCAATTAACTAGATTACCTAATAGCTAATTTGTCTCTCCAAGCAGCCGGCTTTGTGGAAAAGCAGTCAAGGAAGACTTATTTTGAAAGGACGGCCTCTCCGCGTAGGGATACACAAGCCAGTCCGATTTTAGTGTGTCTGTTGGCTTCGCGCTTTGCATTGATGAAAATCGCAGTTTTCTTATTTGTTTTTAAATGAAGTCCTCTTCCTTTTGTGTCCTTATGTACCCCTCCCTCCTTCCCCCCTCCTTTCCTTCCTTCCTTCCTTTCCTTTTCTTTCTTTTTTTTCTGTAGCTGATTTTACCTGAGGGCAGAGGTCAGCAAATTTTCCTGCCAACAGCTAGCCAGTAAATACTTTAGGTTTTATGAAACCAGAGGCAAAATCGAAGACGTTGCACAGTGCTTATTTAATGAAAAAACAAATTTCCACAAGAATCTTAAAACCATTTAAGATATGTAACAATTACCCTTAGTTCCTGGGTTGTGCAAGGCAGGTGACGCGGGGGATGCTGGTTCTGACCCCTGGCTGGAAGCTGCTGACCCCTGCTTTAGGTCATCATCCAGTCAGTAGTTTGTTTCCTAAGTTGATGCGATGACATCGGCGATCCAGAGGCTCAAAAATCACAGGGCCACCTTACCCCTCGCCCCTCTCAACCAGAAGCTAAGAACACGGACTCCAGAACCTAAGTACCCGGATCAGAATCCCAGCTTCGTCAATAAATGTCCCACCCTGGCCGGGTTTCTGAACTTCTCTGCATGCCAGTGGCCCTGTCTCCAAAATGGAAGTGCCCTTCTCATAGGAATGCCACGAAGATGAACGTGAGTCTCTAAGTAAAACACTTAGCGCAGTGCCTGGCATACAGTCAGGACCATGTAAATGTCAACTTATTTTTACGACTTTGATAATGCGGGGAGTAGAGGGGAGGGCACCTCCCATTGCAAAGCAGTGATAAGCAAGAGTCTGTTCTCGGATCCCCGGAGATCCATTTGGTGGCAGTCTTGGTGCCAAGAGGAGAGAGGAGCTGTGCGGAGATATTCTTGGGCATTTTCCGAGCGCACTTCTGCAAACAGGATGCTGTAAATGTCTCTTTGGAGAAGGAGCCTGCCAGGAGGTCTCAGTTTTGCCTCATGATTTATTGGGAGCCTCTGCTTTTGTTCAGATAGGTTTTCCTGCCTCAGCTCTTTGACGATTGTGTTGCAAGCCACGGCCCGTGGCGCGTGAGTCTGTCTCTGTGCCCTACATAATGCGCGATGCGAAGAAGTGGCGTTCAAGAGGGTCCCTGTTTCGTTTTCCTCGCTGGCAGTGCGAGCCATGTGGGATCTCTAAAGGACTTATTTAGCATGCGCGTGCTAAAACCGAACCACAGTGGAGCCTTGCATTCACAGCTCCCGAACTTGAAATGCCCCTGGCAGAAACTTCTCCCTTTCCTCTCCCTCTTTCTCTCGCTCCCTTTTGATGTTTCCTCTCTCTTTCAGCCCGCCCTTGACAGTGAGTGCAATCACACCACACACAGCTTTCTTTGGAAAGCCCCCTTTTCAATGATCTGGCAGCCGGTAGTCACTGAGGCCTTCCAGAAAAAAAAAATTCAATCCCTCTTCCCACAGCTTCCGCAAGCCCTGGTGATAAATGACACCTCTCATTCTGTCACAGACAAGGAGCACAGACGGGGGACGTCAGTGATGTATGGCCCACCAGAACAGGAAATCAACTTTTTTTTTTTGGAAAAAAAAAAAAAACCCTAAAAGAGCTGACCGACCAGGATGTTCTCAGGGTCCTGCTCCAAAGACCTCGCCAAAGACACCAACGGAAAAAAGTTGTAGTTCAGGGAAACGGAGAATGCGAGAGGAAAAGAGGAGAGATAGGTAGTTCCGGAGAAACTGGGACACGACGGCTATAGGCTGCCGGGGCAGTGTGTTTATTCCTCCGTGGTGTCCGGGACGTTAGCCAGATTTTCACCTACTCCTGTGATCCATGGAGAGAAAGGCCGCTCCCTGCTCTGGGAGAATTCTGTTTTCCTTCTGGAGCCTCAGAAAACCAAGTGAGTCAGGATTTGTTTGTCCAGCCTAAATGGCCAAGTTTTACACGGCCCCCAACGAAAAAGCAATAACATCCCCAGTACTCGCCCCACCCCCTCCCACCCCCTCACAACCCTGCATACAAAGATGGTCCCCAAGTGATTAACAACTGTGTCTTTTTATGTTGATGGCTGTCACAGGAAAGAGCGAGAAGTGGCTTCTCTTTCTTTCTTTTTTTATTATTTCGCATCACGCTTTCCTCTCCTTGCTCCCTCAAGGGCCATACATATTGCATTCAAACACACACACACACACACACACACACACACACACACTTTTTTCCTTATTGAAAAACCTCTGTATTTAGATCTACTTGGGCTGCTAATTTTCAAAGCCAACTCAGTCTCATCATCAAGTTAAAGCTGAGCACCCCGGGGGTGTCAGGCCTGTACTAGACCCACAACGGGAAACTGAAAAGTAACGGCGGCATTCTCTCCATGCAGGATTTTTCGAATTCAGCACCGGTGATGTCTGGGTCCGACCATTTTCCGCTGGGGGCTGTCCTGGTTTGGCAACACCCCTGGCATCTAACACTAGGTGCCAGTAGCTCCCCCATCCCGCCCCCACCTGGCTTAGTTGTGATAATAAGATACGTTCCCTGACCGTGCGGAGTGCCTCCTGGAAACGCAGCTGCCCCCTGTTGAGAACCCCTGCGGTGGCAGTTTGAAATCAAACCTCCAAAGAAAAATAACCCTCATGGAATTGACATGGTGAGGGTGGGGAGAACTGAAGTTGGTAGGTAGTTAAATGCCGAATAGTGTGATAGAGAAAATGCAAGCTATCGGGATGCAGGGCTTCTCTCCACGGAGATACTTGTATTTGCCAGGTTGGTGCAGAGGCCCCTGTTTAAGCCAGGAAACAAAAAGTAAGTCTTGTTACAAGACACAAAGCTGCCACGTCTTTTGTGCACGTCTCGTGCTCGGAAATGACTTCACATGTTTACAGGCCAAAGCAGGTTTCAACAAGAAAGAAAGAAATCTTAGCTTCAGACAAATCACATTAATACTAGGGGAAGACGGCCACCAACAATCAAAAATCTCTTTTCTTTTCCAATGATGTTTTGAAAATGTGGATAATGATCATTTATTCATCGATGTCAGTCAACCTTTGTCAACATTTAAGGTTCTAAATGGGATGGAAGAAGGTAACACTGAACTTGAACCCTTGTGCCTATGCCTTCTTTTTTTTTAAAGATTTTATTTATTTATCTTTAGAGGGGAAGGGGAAGGAGAGAGGGAGAGAAATATCAATGTATGGTTGTTTCTTGTGCGTCCCCTGCCGGGAACTGGGAACTGGCCGGCAACCCAGGCATGTGCCCTGACTGGGAATTGAACCGCGATCGTGTGGTTCCCGAGCTCAACCCACTGAGCTACACCAGCCAGGGCTGCCTTCTTTGGAGGTGATAGCACAACAATCATTAACACGCAAGTCTAACAGAGTTTATGCAGAGACACCGAGAGCATCCTTTGACTCACTAAACTGTGCGATGAAAAGGAAGCCGGGCCCAGTTTATAGATACCATTCCCACTATACAGGGTTTTGACCAATCCACTGTCACCAAGAGAGATCCAAATTAATCGGGAAGACAGATAAATATATCTATGTATAAGGCCAATAATGGGAATTGTAATGGCAGGTTAAAAAACATATGCAAATATATATGCTACACACAGCATATATGGTAAGCTGAGCTGTGATCACAAGGAATAAACACGTTTTAAAACCCATGTAAAAAAGAACAGATCTCAATGAATTAAGAAGAATTAGCAAACTCTGTGAAACGTAGCCGCTTCTATCAATCAGACAGAGCCCTGCAGGTGCCTCACACACAATAACTGTGTGATCTGCAGAAATCCAAGGTAAACTGCGTAGGTTGTCACTACTGTTATCCATATAGGTACCAAAACTACTTCCATAAGGATGTTACAGACGAGCGCACCCATCCTTTATCCCCCCCCCCCCCCCGTTGCCTCCCCACAGAGCAGCTTCATCTCCATTGTTTGGGGTTCTGTCTTGGCCAACTCCAGACAGACCACTCTTTGTTCCCGCAACACCGCCCTGCCTATCAACGGGAATCCTAATAAAATTTTATGCTGTTATAGGACTTTCCTGTCTCCTCCTCACCTCCTGGTCTTGCATCATGTTGAGGGCAATTACACATTTATTTATTACACATTCCCAAATATAAAACCACGAAAACCGTACCAGAGACAGCAGCTTTTCAATCATCCATCAAGATACACCAGTTTCAAAAGACAATCCCTGCGCCGCATCCTGGAGGTCATTACTCACGCTCGAAAGCTCATTTCAAAGGCCTCCTCCATCTCCTGATACGGTTAGAGAGTGTGTGCGCCCAAGTGCTGCTTGGGGAGCTCAGTAACTCCGCGTGCTCACTCACAGAGCATGACTAGTGGGAGGGGTGGGCGCCGGTTTGGGCTGTGTCTACACAATGCCAAAACAGCCCGCGGAGAAATGAAACCGTCCATCACATGCCCGGCGGGTTTAGTTGCGCGATGCCCGACTGCCCGGACTCACTCAGCCCTTCTCCCACCCCGCCCCCAATGCCACACTGACTGAGTATCCGAGTTCTCTCGGGGTATCTGGGAGGGGATCTGCTTCGCGTGCCGGATTTGAAACGGGCCACAGAGATGACATGGTCTCTGCCACTGGGCAGCACTCAGGCTCTGGACCCCTTCGCACAGGCCCTGCACACTCACCATGCTCTTGCTCAGTCCCACACAGCTGAGCACCTGGATCCACCTCTTCCTGAAGCTTCCAGGTCTTCTCCTATATATTTGTTTTAGTTATGTGAGCCAATATGGTTTCTCCCAACTCTGAAGGCTTCACTTAAAGCAGACAGGACTCCAAGTGCTTTGTACGCATTGCCTCCTCCGTTCATTGTGACAGCCCCAGGAGGCGGGTGCTGCTGTTACCTACACTAGACTTTGGTGACGGTGCCCGGTCTGTACCTGCTCTGCCGGGCAGGAGCCGCTCCCCACCAAGCAGGCCCCCTGGGGGCGTCGGTGCTTCTCCGGCTGAGGGCAACTGTCTGCCTCACACGGAGGAGAGTCTGGCAGTCTGAAAATGCCGCGAGGGATGTCCCAGGAGGGAGATGTCAGCTGGGGTGGAGAGAGGTTTTGGAGGGGGAAAGAATCCCGGCACCGTGCCCTCATTTGAAACAACTCTGAGAAGTGTGTCCTTTCCCGGCTCCCACACACCCCAGCGGCATCCGGCTCTGGCTGCCCCCAGTGGCAACTTGCTGGATCCCTCGTCCTTCACGAATCTCTCTCCCTTCCTCATCTTACTTCGCCATTCCCGTCAGTGTGTCCAAGGATCAACAGCCAGAGAAAGTATTTGTACTCAAATCCTTGCTTCTGAGTCTTGTTCTGGGGAACACATACAAAGACAGCACATTCGTGGAGGTCAGAAAACCAATTCGGACGCATGAAGTAACCTTGCCCGAGAAACCCGCATTGCTCTGCTCTCTCCCCATCAACGCAGGGTTTCTCCGGTCCTCCCCTCCACTCCTTTCCTTCCAAAGCTAGTAGAGCTCTTGCCCATCTCTGCCTGCACCGTACGCCTGCTTGGCCTTGCCGTGAGACCCAGGCATAGGCCGCTCGACCCCTGGGATGTCACAAATATTGTAACTCTTTCCTTCGTTCCCTCTGGGCTTTGTCTATTAGGAGGCTCAGGCCCGGGGTTCTGCTCCAGTTTTAGCCACATACATTCCTGTGAAATTCCTTGTCTCTCAACTTCATTTTATTGTTTTAATACAATTTAATTTTGCCATTGTTGTTTGTCTCATCTTTTTAAAACCATTAGAAGGTATGTACATTATCTATCCCATATATAATGTTGTATAGTATATGATCATGTGTAAAAATATTATGCATTAAAAATATTAATGCATGCTGTCTTATGTACAATGTTACATATGCAATATCTAACTTATCGTTTATACGTTTACGGTCATTTAGTACCGTGAACCTTGAGGCGATAGGTTGGTCCATGCGACCTCAGAGGACGGGCGACATAGCACCACTGGAAAGTCAGTTCCTGTGGGTTTGTACCTCAGCCCCAGGAATTAGGGGTCATCGGGCCAGGGACTGGCCACCTCTGTGCCTCACGGGTGGGACCGGGCCCTGCAGGCCCAGAGGACCGAGAACACGTTGAGTGGTCAGTGCTGTAACTGGCACGTGGAAAGCGCAATGTGTGTTAGCTGTTGCCCAGACAAGGCAATTCTGAACCAACATCATTACAGTCACCCTGTGAAGAACGCTTCTCTGGGGCGTGGGCAGCGGTTCGTACAGAAAATCAAGGCCAAGTTTACTATCCCGCATCCAGCCGAAACTTTGTAGAAGTCCCCACGTAGGAAATGATCAGACCTCAGTCAGTGTGGAGGAGACTGGTGGAGGGAGAGGGGCCCGGTTGGGCCTGTCAGGGGTGTGGAGGAGGCGATTCGAGGGCCTTTCCCTCCCCAAGACCCTCCATAATGTGGGCTTACATGGGGGGTGTGTTTTCAGTTCTGATAATATCCCCAAATGCCCCATCTGGTAACCAGCACTTACGCGAAAAGCTGGACCCGGGAGAAGAGCCCCAGACACCTGTCTTAAGTGTCACAGAGCAGCGGGTCACGTCAGCGCCAGGCGGAGGTGACGGGACCCAACGCGATCTGACACAATTCAAGCAATGCGATGTGACAAGACACCAGCAAGTAAGCAAAAAACACTCTATTTTTGGCCCGAATGCTCATTATCATCTTACACGCAAAAGCGCTGATCTGTGATAGTACTAAGTGGAGCGATTCTTTTTTCATCCTATTTCTGTTATCAGCTTGTGGCTGGCTTTAGGGAACTTTCACTGGCCTGGCCTCTCTACTGTTTCCTGAATTTTCAGTCTTTTGAATCTTCCTGACCCTTCTCCAGGGAGGTAGGTGGCCACCCTGACTGGTGAGCACAGAGGCTGCTGACATATAACAACGCTTCAGAATGAAACACAAGGATTACACAAGGCAGGGTGCTATTGGGAACTTGATGGGGACATCTGAACATTTGCTTTAATGCTGCCTGGCTCTAGGCCTCCTTCTTCAGGTAACAAGACCTCACTTGAACTTTAGAACATCTTCCTCCTTAACGAATCTTAATGTCTAGGCTGTAGGTGTGGCTTGCCATGTGACTCAGACTTAACCAATGAGAACATAGCCTACATTTGACCACAATGATTGGTTAAAGAATGGCCATGTGACCTGCTCAGGACCAATGAGACCTAACAAGTCCTCTTTACCTTAAGCATTTGTTAAGAGAAGTGAGTGGTATGCTTTCTCCTGTGCCTGAACTCAGAAGCCTTTGGAGGCCACCCCAGGAATTCTGAGGGTAATGTTAATACAGGGGAAAGCAGACTTCTGATCAAGATGGTGGCATAGGTAAACACAGCTCACCCCCTTGCACGACTGCATAAAATTACAACTAAATGATAGAATATCTATCACTCAGAACCATCTGAGATCACGTTGAATGGAAGTCTGACAACTATGGAATTAAGAGATTACATCCATCCAGCTTGGTAGGTGGGGTGGAGATGTGGGGTGGGCTGGTCCCACATCACAGGAGGTGTGTAAAAATTCAGGAGGGATATCTTGGGAATGAGGAGTCCCAGTCCTATACCAGCCGCCGCCCCCCCCCCCTCGCCCCCGCCAGCCCAGGGTTCCAGTGACAGGAAGATAAGTCTCCATAACTTCTGGCTGCAAAACCCTACAGGGACTGTTACTGGCGGATACTTCTTGAGTCCCAAGCAGTTCCTCTTCAAGAACCCACACAAAGACTTACTCAGACTCACTCCCTCTGAGCTCTAGCACTGGGGTAGCAGCTTGAAAGGCCCCAGTGGCATACAGGAGGAGCTGAAGTGTCGGCATCCAGGCAAGAGCTGAGGAATAGTTTTCTCCCAGATAGAAAGATAGGCAGAGACCACTGTCGCTTTTCTAAACCCTCTCCCACAGAGCCACAGAGTCTGCAGGCTGGTGCCCTGTCTGAGACTCTGTAAACCTGGACAATACTGTAGATCCTGCGAGGTTCCATCCTGCCCAAGTGTTAACCGTGTCTTTTCCATGTGAATTGTTGGTCTTGGCTCATGCTCTACAATATCCTTAATCCTCTCAAACAAGCAACAACTGGCCTCAGGAAGCCCGTGGCTCCCATACCTCTTGCTAAGTGGCCCCTGGCTCAGCACCAGCAGCAGCCAGCCTAGATTCACAGCTTGGCTTTGCCTGGGAACTTCCAAGCTGAGCACAAGTAGTGGCCATCTGTAGATTGTGTTATAGCTCACTCAAGGTGGCCCCAGGCAGAACACAGGTGGGTGCTGACACTGACCTACACCACCCAGGAAACCCTATAGCCTGTGCACCCAGTGGACAGCTACAGACCATGTCGGAGGACCACCACCCTACCCCTGCACAGTGGATCCTCCACAGAGGATGGAGGTTGGTGGTCAGTGGTCATAGCCAATCCTTGCCCCTAACTGGCCTGAGTAAATCCCTCCCATCGATTTGTCAACAGCAAGCAAGGCTCAACTACAAGAGGAGGGTGTACTTAGCCCACATGAAGGGTACACTTTGAAAACCCAACTTGGGTGATGCAGGAGGCTGTACCACTGGACCCTACAGGACACCTACTACATTAGGCCACACTACCAAGGCATGGAGTCAAAGCAGCTCTACCCAATACATAGAAACAAACACAGGGAGACTGACAAAATGAGGAGACAGAGAGTCACGGCCCAGATGAAACAACAAATCAAAACTCCAGAAAAAGAACTAAACAACATGGAGATACAGCAATCTATCAGATGCAGAGTTCAAAACAATGGTTATCAGGATGCTCAAGAACTTAGTGAGGACCTAAAGAACAAAAAAGATCTGGTCAGAAACAAAGGATACAGTAATTGAAAGAAAGAAAAATGTACAGGGAAATAATAGTAGAGTTCATGGAGCTGAGAATCAAATCCATGCTTGGAACATAAGGAAGCAAAAAACAACCAATCAGAACAACAGCAAGAAGAAAAAAAGAGTAAAAAATATCCAAAAAAACAAGGAGAGTGTAAGGAGCCTCCAGGACAACTTCAAGTGTTCTAACATTTGCATCATAGGGGTGCCAGGAGAAGAGAAAGAGCAAGAAATTGGAAATCTATTTGAAAAAATAATGATAGAAAACTTCCCTAAATTGGTGAAGGAAATAGACATGCAAGTCCAGGAAGCACAGAGGGTCCCAAACAAGATGGACACAAAGAGGACCATGCCAAGACACATTATAATTAAAATGCCAGAGAGTAAAGATAAAGAGAGAACCTTAAAAGCAGCAAGACAAAAGAAGTGAGTTACCTACAGGGGAGTTTCCATAAGACTGTCAGCTGATTTCTCAAAAGAAACTTTGCAGGCTAGAAGGGAGTGGCAAGAAATAGTTAAAGTCATGAAAAGCAGAGACCTACAGCCAAGATTGCTCTACCTGGCCAAGCTATCATTTAGAATTGAAGGGCAGATAAAGAAAAAACTGAAGGAGTTCATCATCACCAAATCATTAATGTATGAAATATTAAAGGGACTTGTTTAAGAAAAAAAGATCAAAACTATGAATAACAAAATGGCAATAAACACATATCTATTAACAATTGAATCTAAAAACAATCTAAGAAAACAAGAACAGAGACAGAATCATGGATACAGACAGCATTTTGATGGTTGCCAGATGGGAGAGGGTGTGGGGAAATGGGTGAAGAGATGAGTGTGTTAAGAAGTACAAATCAGTAGCTACAGAATAGCCATGGGGGTATAAAGTACAGTTTAGGAAATAAAGCAGCCAAAAGTCCTATATGCATGACCATGGACATGAACAACGGTGTGGGGACTGCCTAAGGGAATGGGTGGAGAGGGTCAAAGGAGGAAAAAATGGGACAACTGTAATAGCATAATCAATAAAATATAATTTAAAAAATACTCTGCCCACCCAACAAAATGCAGGGGAAGGCAAACCCTAAAATAGAAAGTAAAAGAATTATTTCATCCCTTGGACCTAACCAGGCCTGAGGGTAACGAACCCTATACAATTCAATCACATGAGACAATTCACCATCTTTTCATTCCTTTTTCTTTTGCCTTAAGCCACTTAGAGATAAGTTTTCTGCCACTAGCAACAGAAAAAAAAAAAATCTCGAGTCAGAGAGGGCATTGAAAAGGCCCCAAAGATGAGTATGGTTTTAAAACTTCCAGGCACAGCCCCCTCTCCACCCCACGCATGCGTTTGCCACACTACAATGGAGGGGAAGCCTCTGGGCGTGCAGCGGGTGCCTGGCGGCTGTTCTACAAATGCTGCCCCCGTGTTCGGCTCTCGTCAACACCCCTTCTGGTGATGGAGGTTCTGTGTCTTGCTCAGCCCTTAGCTCCTATCAGCAGAAACACTTCGTCTCGCTGACACACTGATACGCTAAATGAATAAGTGCCGAGCAAGGGGAGGTCACCGGCAAGTTAACTGAAGGGATTATAAGGGACGGGAGACACACTTCACCAGCAAGGGGCTGGAGAGGTGGGGGAAATGCGACAAGGGGCGCTCAGGTCCCGTGGCCCCTGGCTGTCCGCCACTCAAGGCCCTGACAGCTGACTTCTAAACAGTTAAATATGAAACTGTCAACAAGGCCTTGTCTTAATAACCAAACTTGAGGCCTTTTATCCTGCAAGATTTATGAAGTAATTTTAAAGAGATCCAAGCAAACATCTGTCAATAAATTGAATGCCGGCTACAGGATTTACAAGTAAGACAAGAATTTCTCATTAAGTGCACATTAACACGGCGGGGATCATAAATGGGAGGAGGCCCGGATGCAGGTCTCCGCCGCTGTCATTGGAACACTATCTAAGAACTAATGAGGAAGTGATGGAAGGGTCCTAATGATGCCTCGCGCTGCCTACCTTCTCCAGGCTGAATGGGGCTGTGCAGAGTCAGATGACTCCAGAAGGCTGGCTCCTTGGGCCTCTTCTGCTGTCTGCTCCAGCACGGCCGGTCTCCACGCCCGCCGTGGGCACACAGGAGGCACCCACGAGGAACATTGCGCTGTCATCCCGATGGAATTAAGCTCCCAGGGCCCCCATGATGGTTAACTTCAAATGGTCCCAGGGACATGCTCAACCGGTATTCCCATACCACCTCCTTCATGGGGGATGCTGAGCTAAATAACTGTCCCACGGGGCCAGGAGGACCCTCTGGACACATCTGTTTGGCCGAGACATGCCTTTGACACACAGGCAGATAAGGCTTGTCCCTGACAGTGAGCTGTGGCAAAGAGGGTTTTAGGAAAGATCCTGGAGGCCCAGCCGGGTGTTCCATAAGCTCTCCCAACTCATCCCCTTCCTCAGGCTGAGTCTTCCTGGCACGCTGTGCCCTGAAGGCTCTCTCTGTACCCCAAGGGAAGCCCCGGCCAAAGCCACCAACAGAAGCGCTGGGGTTGATTGGACTGGAAACACGCACAGGCCAATGGGAAGCTGGTTTGGGTGATGAGGTAAGGCGTGTCTGATTGGGTGCCTGGCAAACCCAGGAAATACAGCTGGGGGCGGGCAGAACGAGGAATTAAACCAGGAAGGCCCCACCTTGGTGACTGAGGTCAAAGTCACTCTTCATGTTGGGGTTTCTTTACAACACCTATATTATCATAGTATATCATATTAACATATTGTCATGTATTATATCTGCACATATTATATGGGTAAATTTGTGTCTTCTCCTTTTTTCTTATCTTTATCTGTCTCTCCACTTGCATAAACTCTTTATGAGTACAAGGGCTGTTGGCCGTGTTCATGACTGTGTCCCAAGCTTCGCCAGTCTGAACAGGGCCATGCAGAATCAGCGACACAGTAAATATTTACTGAATGAATGAATGAACAAATGAATGAATAACCAGGAGCCCTGAGATCCAACTAGGCCAAAACACGACCGGATAAAGGGCACACGCTTGTGTGAAAATGAAAAGCATGGGAGTCGATGACTTTTGTAGTATGGGTCCTATGATGACAAAATGCTGAGAAAAATGCAAAAAAAAGAAAAGAAAAATAAAAAATGCTTCTGAGGGCACCTACAGCCAGCCAATAGGTAAGGTTGACTGGGAATCACAAGAAATACTCAGATGAATTAACGATTGGAAATAAAACTGTCCAAGGAACCAGAACGAGAGGATGTTTTGCACATGACGCGCATTTGCATTAGGAATGCGAACAGAATGATAAATGATTGTAAGTTATAGCAGCGTCTTGGAGGCCCGGCCACGTGCCCTCTCCTTGGCTAAGCCCTTTCTTGGATGCTAGGGCCATACATCTGACCACTGTGGACTTGCTCGTGCCACTGGAAGCACCATGCCGGCCAGGTGCACAGCATTAGATGGATCTGTGCTGAGTGGACAGTGGGAATGCAGCGAACGAAGGAAAGCACTCCAGACTCGGAGATGGCGCCACCCTATGGCTGAGCAAACAGAGTGGCAGACCTGTTCAAAGAAAGGTCCCTGTGTGGAAGGGGCCCCCCCTGGGGGCTGCAGCCTGCTCGCTCTCGTTACACGGTCCCTATCTACAGGGACAAATGGAGACAGCCCACTGGCCGGAGAGCTGGAGTATTCAGACGCCATTTACTCACCAAACTGCAGGCACTGTTCTGTGCCAGGCCCTGTCCCCGGGGCAGGTACTGCAGGGAATAAGACAGACGCAGTCTCTGTCCCAGTGAAGCCGGCAGTCTGGGAGGAGGAGAGGTGGGACAAAGCCACTATACTAAGTCTCACGAGTGTCACGGGAAGGCATCTGCCGCTGTGTCGCCATTTGCTGAGGCTAAATGTCACAGAGTAAGGAAGAAAAGATCACTGCAGAGAAGGAGTGGGAGAAGCACTCGGCACGACTCGCTGAGACCCACTGCGCCAGGCGGGTGTGAAGTGCACTTCTTCCTCCAGGCAGGTGAGCTGTGAGCCAGAGCTCACTCTCCTGCAGAGCCCCTCCCACGGAGGAAGAATCTGCCTGACATTCTGGGCTACAGAGTTCTGCATCTGGGCCACCATGGGCCCTTTCCAGGTGCCGTACCCATCCCCGGCCGGTGGAGACACAGGGGTTCGGGCTCAGCTCTACGGGGTTCAGTGGTTCTGGGGGTGAAAGGGAATCCCTGTTTAAAGAGCTAGACAACCCAGTGTCGGAAGCAACAGGGAGCAGGAGCCCAGAGGCCTTGTGGGTTTGACCTGAGGCACTCAGAGAAGAGCTCACAGAGATCAGGACATGTGACCTGGGTTTTGAAGGTTGTATAGAAGTCCACCAGGTAGAAAAACACAATCCAGACAAAGGGAACTTGTTTGGGAGCAGGGGGCACTGGGAAAAGAAAACACACAGATATGAGAGCCTTAATATGTTTGAAAAATGCAAAGTGTCTGATGGAACTATAAGTGAGGGGGAAATTCTCGTTGAAGCAAGCTGGCGCGGCGGGGGAACGGGTAGGCGGCAAGGCCGACACTTGCTATTTTGAGGGAACTGACTGCGAAGTAAATACCCTTGAAGTTGGGCTAAGGAGTTTGCGCTGCCCATCTCTGCCAGTGTTTTCCAAACTCCAGCCACGCTCACCACATTCATGGTTTTTGCCACAGCTAGTCATCGATTCAGGGCTTTTTAAAGCATCCCACTAAAAAAACACACTTTATTAAATTTATTTGAAAAGGAGGTTCATAAAGCCAGCATCGCACATGGAAAATCAGGGCTACCGTGAATAAGATATAACTCAAAGCAAATATGTTACTGTTCAAATAAAACGCATCCATTTGTATATGACCCACAAATCATCACACACTGCATTTCTGGAAACATTGTTTGCAGCTCTGAGACCCAGAGCATTTTAAGAAACACTCGATGGGATCGGGGCTGTGCCTTACAGACACTTCTGTAGCCAATAAGAAGAATGGACTAGAGGGCCTGGAGCACCAAGGCCCTGGGAGGTGAGGAGTTTACGAACCCGAAAGCTGGCTAAGGCCCGGATGAAGCAAAGAGGTGGGGGTGGAGCCACTGCAGAGGTAGGCAGGTTAGGTGGGTGGGGGAGAGAGGGAGGGTGGCCTAGATTGGCTCCCCCCCCCCTGCCCCGTGGAGGGGCAGTTCCTGACGGCCCCTTATACACTGATTCCCTTTCTCCCAGAGCCTGTTGCAGAAGCCAGGCGCCGGAGCCCCCTGTCCAGAATGCAGCTATGTGAGCTCCCAGGGCCGAGTTCTAGGTGACGGAGCCAGATGGCTCCTTCCTGGGGAGGACTGCTCTGTACCCAGGGCTGAGGGTTAACAGGAGGAGAGAAAAAAGAAACGCGGCTGTGTATGTGCCGCTCCGCCCAGCGGCAGACGCCGTGCAGCTAATGGGAGAACACGTCCGTCTGGCGGCTCTCCCTGCACTTTGTAAATCTAATTCTTCGATTTCTTTTTTAGTTATGGAAAAGTTATCATCAGTGATAAAGGCAAACAAATAATCACCAGACCATAACCACGTTCGGAAATTACAGTAGGCCCTTCGTTCGCTTTCCGTATTTATATTTTCAGGAAGCCCAAGCTCCGTCGTCCCACACTTGGTGGTATGGGCCACAGACAAGGGGCGAAGTGTCCCCCCACGCCCCTACCCCCATAAATAATCTCAACCAGATGAACCAACTTCACCTTCATCTGGCTTCTGTATGGAAGAACTGAGTGTCTTCACTCAATGCGAAAGGAGAAAAAAAATCCAGCAGTTATTTTAATCAGCAGGAAAGGAAACTTGGGGGGGGGGGGCGGTGAGTTCAAACATTTTTTTTCATCCTCTTTCTTTCCTTGTAAGTTTTCCTCGTGTAATGGTGTAATGGATGCTTTTCTTTGGGTAAAGCAATTTGTATCACTTAAAGGAATAAAAGGAAACTACGGTATCAAGTTTATCTAAACTACTGAGTGAAAAGAGATTTGAAACTCGAACTAAAGCCAAGAGCAGCACAGGCTTCTGGAAAGTTCCAGCGATTGGGAGGGAGGGTGGGTAGGAAACATCTTTGGAGACCACAGCACAGCCACGGGGCTCAGCTGTCACCTGCACAGGAGCCTCAGGCCCCTGTTCCTGCAAACCGGGAGGAGCGCCCACTGCCTCAGGCCCGGGGAGCGCTCACCAGGCTGGCTGGACAGCGAGTGCCCGGCACAGTGCCTGGTGGGCAGGAAGCAGCCAGTCTGTGTCGCAGGCGCTTCTGATGACTTTGTCACTCTCCGTGGCCCATCTGCCATTCGGGCTCACATTAATTTTAAGTTCCCCCAATGATGAGCGCGCCTGTCCCTCGAAGGTCTGAATATTTTAACCAGGCAAAACGCACGCACTGATATCAACTCTCTCCCTAAACCTGAAGTACTAGAATTCCTGTGGCTCCGTGGCTCCGTGGCCCAGCGCAAACACCCTGAAGGAGCTGAAGAAGGAGCACCTCGAAGTCCTCACTCCCGGGGGCGAGGACAGACAGACAGACCGCGTCCACACAAAGGGACCTTCCTTGCAACTGACTGACAAGCCCAGTGCAGCAGCGAGCAGGGGGCAGTGTGCGGCTCTAGAGGAGCCGGTCCCCACAGGTTCATTAGGCGGGCTTCTAGCTGTAGACGCCATCAGAAAGACAGATCTGTGGGGACCGAGAGCAGGGCAGTGGGGGCAGGGAGGAGGGGGAGGGCCTGACCACAGCGGGAAGGAGGAGGAGAGCATTTCTAAAGGGACTGGACGGGACTCTTCCCTAGGCTAATGTGTGTGGTCATAGCGCACATCTGTCCATGCATTAAAATTCGAGAATTGTACACCATCGGAAAAGTCCATTTTACTGCATGACAATTTAAAATGCAATTAAAGCATCCAAACACAAATATAAAATCTTCCTTTTTAGAGGATGCGTTCCATGCCACACACACGGACCAAAAACAAACAGAAAAAAACCCCCAAACCCTACACACAATGCCACAACTTGTGTGTGTGAGAGAGAGAACCCAAGAGAAAGAGGACAACTGTCACAGTGTACATAAGGGGAGACTGGTGGAGGTCCCTCCAAGCTGTTGATTTGTATTACAGGTTGGGGGTGGGGCAGGGAGGGGGTGGGACAGGGAGGGGCGCTGTGGGTGGGGTGGAAGCAGGAATGGGAGAGTCCAGCATTAAAGAAAGGAAAAATGAGCCACTAAAGTGTAAGAGCGGCTCCTGTATTTTGGTCTTGTTTATGTGACATCCGCACACGCGGAGAGACAGAGGTACAGGGTGGCTCAGTGGCAACGGAGGCGCGAGCCTGGCCGTGTCCGGTCCGCGTGTGGGAAATGCAGGCTTCGGGGCCACGTGGAGAGGACGCACCCCCGCCAGACGACCCCCACGGGTGGGCTCCGAATGCTGAGATACTCGAACAGGCTCTTCCCTTTGGATTTCAGTCTGTGAAGCCTTGAATCGCCAGACAGTCTTTATTAAGGCATGTTATGCTCCAGGTAAAACAAACACTGGGGATTCTGCTGTGTCAGGAAAAAAGAAAAAGTCGTTCTCTTTGGTACAAAAACCTTTCCGTTAAATATCACAACGTGGTTTGCTAACATTAATTGGCTAATCGCTCCTTGTGGACGGTTTTGGAGAAAAGATAATAATACGCTCCATTCGCCAGATGGAGATGAGGGTAGCCATACACTGTGTTCATGTTAGCATGTCTTGGGGCGTCCAGGGCACCCCTTTATGTGTTATTTCGCAGACTGCACGTATTAGCCTGGCCTGGTGAGTCCCGCCCACCTAACGGGAGAGAAAACTGAGGCTCGCTGCCGGCCACAAGTGACCTTCTATAGGAACAGACTGTTTTTAATTTTTCAAGTGTTTTCACAGGTGCTTGCGCCTTCAGATAGCATCAAGGACTTGCTTGTGAAAAATGTGGCCTAATTTTTTAAGAAAAAGAGAAACAAATCTATCAAAGAATGCAAGGACAACATTCTCATAAAAGCTGTTAGGAGGACAGACTGTTCAAATCCATGTGTCCCGGCGGGCACGGGGTCCGGCCAGACAGACCTCTGCGTCCGGAAAACGCCCGCCGTCCGTGTCGGGAATGCTGATAAGGATAAACCAAGCATGCCGAGTGCTACTGGCTTTGATACAGAATGTACAAAGTTAGGACAATTTTTCCAAGACTATATTTGGCAATGTGATAGGCTTTATTGGAAGGCTGGCTGTTCAGTTGATTTTTATGGGTTTTCCTAAGAGCACGGACTATACATAGACCTCGATATAAGTAAAAATGTAAAAGTACTATTTATAAACAGAGCTCTGTGTTCAGGATGTAAATCCCCGCCTGCGTGTAGCACCTCGGTGTTCGTCAGACCGATTTGCTCCGAACAGAAGCCGGTGTAATGTTTTCCGCAGGGCCGTCCTACCCCCGGGCGAGACTGTCCACAGCGGCAGCAGCCTCGAAGAACAGAGACGCGTTGGGAAGATGCTGCCCGAGCAGCCGCTGAGCCGCGGGGACAATGAGATTAATTACAGGAAATGGAGACACACCAAAGGCAAGGAAGCAGCAGATCAGAGCTTCTGGCTGAAGGGACCAGGTGGAGAAACAAATGGGGGGCAAGTCAAAGTCAACAAAGTCAACAATGACAGTGGCCAAGGCAGAGGGCAGGGAAGCCCGGTTGGAAGGTGACGTCTCAGGGCTCACAGGGTGGGCGGGCACTGGCCAGAGAATTCTGGGGATGGACTCACCTCCTGGCGGGGAGCGAGAGGCCAGGCGGGCAATGCACTCAGTGCCCTAAAAACCACAGGTTACTGCTTTTGTGACATCACCAAGCAGCGCCGGCAGGGGCAGGGCGAGGAAGGAAGGAGAAAGGGCAAGAGAGAGAGGTGCACGCCCAGTGAATCGTAGAAAGAGAGTGGAAAGAGAATAAGAGAGGAAGGGTGAGGAAAGCAGTGGGCCAACAAATAAAGTTAAAACGAGTTTCAGGGATAAATGAGAGTGATCACAAAATCCTGATGAGCAGTGTGTGTGAGAGCAAGCTCACGAGACATGGATTTGTACCCAAGGGGCGTCCTCGTTAGTGAACTTGCTTTAGTCGCGCCAGGGCTGGCACCCGAGGATGGCAAATACCATCGCACGCACACCTGCCGCCAGATGAGGCCGGTCTGTGGTGAGGGTACTAGTAAGGGGAATAGAGAGAAAAAAGCCATAGAGAGGAATAGAAATACTATGCACTAGTAGAGAGAAAAGAGAGAAATAGAGGGGGGTTCTGCTTTTGAAAGATTCAAGGCCGGGGAGGGGAAGTTCGTTACTTGAGATTAAGGACAACTCACCAGGGTAGAAAGCATAACAGAAGTCACCTCGGTTTCAGAGACAGAGAAATAAGTCCACCCTGCCATCAATCCCGAGCTAGGGCCATCACCGAGGGGTAGAACCCTTTCCCCGAATGCGGACACGGACCTCAAGACATTCAAGCAAAGGGTGTACCACTAACATTCAGTCAGGAGTTTAGCAGAACAGGGGCCTGCGGAGGTCCCAGGTTTCCCTCCATTCTCCACAAGCCAGAGAGCAAGGCGAGGGTGCCTCTCACTCAAGCCAGCAGGCTGCTCCAAGGGCTGCTTGCGTGTCCCTGATCTCTGGATTCTCTTGCCTCATCTTTCCCCGGACCCTCTCTCTCCCTGTCTCCCAGCTTCCCACCCTCACTCCTGCTCTCTCTTTCTCTTCAACACGCAGCAGCTCTCTCTTTCTCTTCAACATGCAGCACGCTCACGGCTTTGTCCTCGAAGCCCTGGAAGATGGGGCTCGCCAGCCAGCATGGTTCCTGGTTCTCAGGGTCATTCAAGTGCAAATCCAATGGCAGGCCTGGGATGTCAGGACCTCCGAATGCCAACCTATTGTGTTAGCAGCTGTAAATTACTAGGGAAAGGAAAGTTAGTGCCCCCCCCACCCACCTCGTCCTTTCCCAAAATCCAGACACCTAGAGAGACTTCTTAAAAGTTACCACGGAAAGACCGGAGGGGGAGCTTGGTGTGGGAAAGCGCAAAACACGCACCCAGGAAGCTAGACCCCCGCGGTGCTCCAACTCTCACTGAGGCTGGGGAAGCCGGCCCTGGTGACGGGGTGGGTTTGAGCGGGGGGGGGGGGGGCTCCTCAGAGGGCCCGCGGCTGCTCCTCTTTTAACTGACTTTTGCATAGCAGGTACCTCTGCAAACCAGAATCAGAGAATGGCCTCCAGCTAAATCACAGGGAGTCCCTGCAGAGCAAGCCCTCAGAGGGAAGAGTCACTGAAGAAGAAAATGAAGATGACAAGGCTGTTGCTTCTTAATAAACAGGATCACATTTTCGGCATGCATTATTTATTGCTTTTCTTCCACTGATTTATTGTCCTAAAACATGTAATCTAATAGGCAGAGGAGCACACACATGCTGACATGGATGTCCCGGTGACTGTCTTCGGTTTCACCAGCAACACAACCCCTAGCAACCCCACAGGCTCGGGGCTCCGTTTGATGCTGCTGAGCTGGTTTCTCTGTTCCTGCTTCTCATCTCCTTGTTTTTTTTCTTCCTCTTTGCGAGAGGAATACATAGAATAAAATCGTTATCGTCGAAGGTGATATCATCGTTCCTGCTGAGGGAGCATGATCCAGTGTGAAGAAGAGAGCACTTCCTCATTTTGCACGCATGGACACGGAGGCTCAGAGATGTTAATTAACTTGCCAGAAGTCACACAGCTAGAAACTGCTGGGCTGGGGTTAGAACTTGGGTGTCTGGCTCCTGAGAGCAAGTTTTAATGCATGACCAGCACTGTCGAGGCAGCAAAGCCTGGGAGAGTGGGGAGGGGTTCCCACCAGGGAACTCTGAGCCCAGAACCCGAGATCCTCTCTGTGCCCTACACTGCTCTTAAACTTACAAATCCCTCTGCAAGCAGTCAGTGCTGGGACTTCAAAAAAAAGGAGAAAAGGTAACTTTGGGCTCTCGCTCTCCCTTGCCCCATGTTTTTCTTTTGTTTCTTTCACTTTTACGGGGACGTACAATACCCAGAACCACTTCCCAAGGCTGACATGGATTGACACCCTGGCACCCAGCGTTAGGAAATTACTGACCACCACGTATGAGGCCTCTCCCAGTGAGAGACAGCCAAGAGCCTTCATCTTCCTTTTTGTGTCCCTGCCCCCTTTCCACGATGGGCGTTAACAAGAGACAGGACGCCGCATCTCTAAGGTCGCTTGCTGGTGGCTTCCCTTCCAAGAAGGAAATGAGTATAAAGTTAGAGCTCAGAGCTTTGCTGATACTGTTGACATGGGGTCAGGAACGCGATACACCCAGGGGCACCTGGTGGCTTGGGCCAGGGGTTTATGCCGAAAAGCAAAAGGCAAGCAGACGAATGCCAGGGCCAGAGCTGGGGGTGGGGAACCGGTCACCCCCAGAGGGCTACGATCCTCAGAGGCGACAGCACTGGGGATAATGACGGCAGAGCCTGGACCTTAAACGCTGACCTTCATGCACTGTGCGCGCGCGCGCGCGCGTGTGTTCCTGATCGTAACAATACATCACGTTCCATGTAGAAGATGTGGGAGTGATAAAAAAATAAAGGGAAAAAAAGACCTGTGATCAATCATATCATGATGATATAACCATCTTACATAATATTACACTTATCACTTTTATCACTTTATCTGTAGTTTCATCTATCTCTAGATATGCTATAGCTATAAATAGATAATACTATAGAGTCATAGTGTACATACTGTTGTCTAATATGCCTTTTGTCCACCCTATTTAATATACTGGGGACTTTCTGCTTTATGAGCATGGATTTTTAATAGTGGTGGCAACCCACTGTGAAGTTTTACCACGTTTGAAAATGACTGGCTCCTTTCTAATTTCCCCCTATGTTATAAATACTTCGCCAGATAGGATTTTTACATATATCTTAGTGGGCATCCTACTAAATTTCTAGGGATTGAATTATTGTGTCATGGGCCAGGCTCACTTCAAAGGCGTTTGATGTATCACCTAGCTGTTCTCCGGGGCTGTTGCTAGTTTGAACTTCCTCCTGGACGGCGTGAAAGGGCTCACACCCATTGCTCTTGAACTCCCCAGTGCTGGATATTAACATGCACATACATTAATGACTCGATAGCCAAAATAATAATACTAGTAGTAATGACGATGGTATTTCGGGGTTTAAACCGCATTGCTTCCGTAACCAACTAAGATAGATCCATATATACACACGCGCCAACACTGAGTAGCAATCTACTGTCTTAACATGTGAGCAAAACAAAGAAAGAACAATGGGAAGAAACACGATTCCAGTCGCCCTGGTGGACCAAGTGCATGCTGACGAGAAAACCAGTAAAAACACCAGTACCCCCAGGCAGAAGTGGGGTTCTGGGTGGCTGGTTGATGCTCAAATTACACCGTCTTTCTAATAGTCGACACAGTCTCACAGTTTAGCTCATAAGATCCTAGCTCTGAGAAAATGTGTCCTAAATGGAACTGAGACAATTCCTTTGGTTGAAGAATGTGTTTTCCCGAAGCTCTGAGTCCCTTTCCCCGTCCCTTATCGAATTTAGGAAGATGCCTCAGTTATTCGGCCATGTGGGTAAAACGTGCATTTTCTTCAGGCTCCTTTATGAATTAGGCTCAAGATGCAGTCGGCTCTCTGGGTTCCAACAAGTTTCCCCAGCGGAGCCAGGTGACCGGCCCACGAAGAGCCACGGCAGGGTACTGAACACGGTGCCCGCTTGCAGACCAAAGAACAGACCGCAGTGGACAAGGCTTCTCCGATCCACATGGTCACGAGCGTGGTGTCTCCTTTCACCGTGAGGCAGAGTGGGGGCTTGGGGTCCAGCGGTGCTGGGTTTCAATCTTGCCTCGGTCTCCGTCACTGTGGGCAAGTCCATGTTGCCCCTCTGAGCTTCCCTTCCTTCCTTGTCCCTTGTGATGTGGTTATAAGCATTGTCTCCTAGTCAGTACTGATGGGAGAGCAAAGGAAATGAGGGTGCCAGGCCCCAGCACGTGGCTGGCAGGTGGGGAGCCCTCAGTGAAAGGTCGGTCTCCTCGGATCTTTGCCCAGTCTGTTAATTGTCACCAAGCACGTCTCAGCTCCCATGTCACCGCCCTGCCCGAGTAGCCACTTCTTCTAGCTGTCCTCTACCTCACTGCAGTGTTTGGGAGTTTTGCTTGTTTCCTTTATAACATTCAGCAATCTTACACTATCTTGCAATAAGCTAATTTGATTTTGTATTTGCTCTCTGAATCTCTCAGTTGAATGCAATTTATCTGAGAGCTAGAATCTTTTCTGTCTCATTAAGCACACATTTTTAGTACCTGGCACAGGGGCTGACACTTAGTAGGCAAATGACAAGCTTCTGCATGGTTAAAGAAACCATCATCGAAATGGAAAGGGAACCGACCGCGTGGGAGAACACATTTGCCAATGACACATCGGACAAGGGTTTAATCTCCAAAGTATATAAAGAACTCACGACTTAACACCAGGAAGACAAACAATACAATTAAAAAATGGGCAAAGGGCCTGAATAGACACTTCTCCAAGGAGGACATACAGAGGGCCCAGAGACATATGAAACGATGCTCAGCATCACTAGCCACCAGAGAGATGCAAATTAAAACCACAATGAGATACCACCTCACACCTGTCAGAGTGGCTGTCATTAATAAATCAACAAACTGGTGAGCATTTGGACCTGCCTTATGACCCAGCAATTCCGCTGCTAGGATTATACTCTAAGAATCCCGGATCACCAATTTAAAAGAACTTATGCACCCCGATGTTCATAGTGGTGCTGTTTGCAATAGCCAAGGGTTAGAAACGGACTAAGTGCCCATCAGTACATGGATGGATTAAAAAACTGTGGTACGCTTTCATTATGGAATACTACGCAGCAGACAGAAAGGATGCCTACCTTTTGTGACAGCATGGATGGAACTAGAGGGTATTATGCTAAGTGAAATAAGCCAGCTGGCAAAAGACGAGTATCACATGACCTCACTTACAACTGGAATCTAATGAACGAAACGAACTAGTGAAAAAATAGAACCAGAGACACAGAAACAGGGAACAGACTGATGCTGCAGGAGGGAAGCGGGGGGGGGGGGAATGGAGGAGGGACGGGGAAGGGACCGGTCACCCATGGACATGAACAATGAGAGGGGCCAGAGGGGACTGAGTATGGGAGAGAGGGGTAGTCTGGGTGGAGGGGGCAAAAGAGAAAAAAAATGGGACAACTGTAATGGAATAACAATGAAAAAAGAGAGATAAAGAATGAATCGATAAGTGTTCATGTGCATATGGGTCCATACATGCGTCCATACCACCAATAACTCAGCTGGCTAATTCCTATTTATTCTCTCCCTCTCTCTTCCAGCCTCCCTCCCTCATCTTCTCCTCCCCTCCTTTGTTTTTTTTTCCTCACCAAGTAATTAGCGAGCCAGCCTCTCTGACAAATGCTGGTGACACATTCCCGAACAAGACAGGACGCCTTGGAAGCGTCCCAGTTCAGACCGCTCTCTTCTCTCATTCTTGCTCTCCCCTTCCTGACGGGTCCTTCAGGTTTCAGCCGCACACCCACTGGGGTGCATGGACAGAGACTGTTCTGATGCCGATTCTCGGGGCTCCTGCCAGGCGGCTGCAACCGAGCACCCTGGTCTCCACTGCCGGCAGACTTCCGGCTTTGGCCGTATTTTACTTTTCTGTAAAATATGCTATTTTGTTTCGAGATCTGCTGCTGTCCACCAAAAATACAACTCTGTTACTAACCCTGCCAGCTCCTGAATGATACCTTTGTGGACACTAAAAACAATTTAATGGCATGTCACAATAGCAATTCGCTCTGTTAATAGCCCCGCTCAATAATACTGCATTGCATAAACCTCCTCCAGCCATCTGACAAATAATTCACCTTTACTCACTCCGCAGTAAGCTCCATTTCACTAACAAATATATTTCTCCCCAAACCTACAAATACTGTTGGCATCTCTGGCCTGTGACAATCGCTATTTTTTTTTTTATTTGGATGAGGTCAGGGGAATCACGTTTCCATTTCCTCTCGCTGGCTTGGTCCCAGAGACCGTCTTTTTCCATGTAGGACAGCAGATTAGGAGACAGAAGCGTTCCCTAGGCCTCACTCACATCCCGGAGGATGGACCCTTCCTCCCGCAAGGCCACCCTCTCTGGCCCACATAGTCCGTGCGTGCGTCCGTGCTGCAGAATCCACAGGCAAGGAACTCTCACCTTCCTGAGAACTCACGTCTTTCGTGTCTTCTTTCTTCAGAATGGCTCCTTCAGAGGCAGCGGGCACAGAGGGTGTTGACCCGAGACCCCATGGACCTCCCGGGTTCCGTGAGTTCAGGCACGTCATGAATGTGAATTAACTTTTTTTCACCAACCTTTACTTGAAACTTAGCACTTTCTCAACCATATGAATAAATGCAGACCCCCAAAGCAGGGGACCTGTGACTTCAGCACCGGTGCCGATCGACATGCTGCCCCGTCACCTTCCAGGTGTTGCAGAAACGAGGAACCATCACGGACACTTATTACTATCTCAAGATTATAGTATAATAGTTATTAGATCTCCTGATACCATTATGTAAAATGTTAATAAAGAAGGGCCATCATATCCACATCAGCATCTGTTTGAAAATATTTTGATAATTGCATTTTTCTGTAACTGGGCTTTTAGGGGTCATCTTTGTATTTTTATTTTATGCATGCTAAAACAGCACACCAACGAGGGACTCATAGGTTCCTCCAGATGGCTGGGGGCATCAGGTAAGAACACTGCCGGAGCATGAGATGGGAAAGTCAGGCACACGGGCTCAAATCTTCATTATTCAGTAATAATAATAATAATAATAATAATAATAATAATGCAAGCCCCACTACAGTGTTTGCCAGGTGCCAGACATTGCTCGAAATGTTTTGCACAGGTTAAATTCATTTCCTCTTTCTGACCCTTCTGTGAGCTCTGCCCTCCCCTTTGCCGAAAAGGAGCCTGAGATGCGGACACGCCGCCACCTGCCCAAGACCCTCAGCGGGTAACAGTGGGGAAGGCCAGTCCAGAACCTGGCACCAAGTGCCCTTCTCCTCGCTCCTCTGCTGCCACTCGCAAGATCCGTGGTGCCGGCGACAAGTGCTTCTCAGGCAATACCATGTGGTCTCCAAAATGGCCTTGATTGGGTCATTGGCCTTGACCCCATCAAGGCCGTTTTATGAGGGTTGCTGTTCTCCTTGTTTGGATGAGAAGCTGAGGTTAGAGAGGAACTCGGTAAACTGCCCCAAGTGATACGGCCTGGAAGCAACAATGCAGCAATGCAAACCTGGTGCTTGCCTGTTTGTGTCAGTAAAGTTTTATTGGCACGTGGCCCCATTCATTTGTAAACACACTATGGCTGCTTTTGTGAGACAATGGCAAAGCTGAGTCTTCTGCTGCAGAGACCCAGTGGCTCACAAAGGCCTCAATTATTTGCTCCCTGGCTCTTTATACAGTTGGTGCATCCAGCTCTTAACCATCAGGAGCAGAGGCAGCTCACACTGGCTGTGCCTGTCACTCACTGGCCGGCAAATTGGCCCTGGGAAAGGAAGTCCCCTAAACCCTCAGTGTCTTGAGCTGTAAAATGGGCGCACAGAGGTACCACCATCTCAGGGTGGCTGTGAAGGTGAGATGCATGAAGAGTTTAGCACACTTCCTGATGTGTGATTAAAGATTAAAGTTCAGGAAACTTGCTATTATGACTATGACTTTCACTTGAGTCTGTGATTAGGAATTTGCCTCGTATTCTAAAAAGTCGAACAGCCCAGCAAGTCAACCTGGCAACTTCTGGTCATGTCGACCCACGGAGGAAACTCATCCTGATGTTAGGTTTCTGTTTTGTTCTTTGAAAATGTCGTCTACCTCTCGGGACAGCGCCGCTGGGCCAGCTTTTTCACTGCGCATGAAATTCAGCCCCCCAGGGGGAGCAGGTGATTGGAATGGAACCTGGACCACAGCCACCCAAGGTGCAGTAGCCTCATGGCAAAGGACCATGAAGTTTGAACCCGTGGGGTAAAAGAACAGTGTCGAGCAAAAGAGACCCCTGGGGAGGGGCAGCGGCCAGCCCGGGGAGATGTGGAATTACATGCGGCAGGCTCTTTCTTTTCAGCAGGAGAGAATGCCAGCCCTGTCTCCCCGTATACTGCTGCTCAGGGAGGCGCTGGCTGGTGCTAAGAAGGAGCTGTCTTCCCCAAGCTCTGTCAGCGGAGGCAAAGAGAAAATTAAGATGATTACATATGTTTGGGGAAAATTAGAGTGTTTTGGCTTGGAGTTTGCTTTCTCTATCAACCATATTAAGCAGGCAATTACTCAACACTCCATTTGGCCTGGAACATGCTGCCTGAACGTGGAGAATCCTATCAGCTCCTTTAAAACAAAGGCCACGGAATCCTGTGGTCAGGAGCACAGCACTGGCGTCCAGCGTGTGTGGGCTCAAAGCTCAGCCCCCTTCCTTCCCGGCTCAGTACTCTCAGTTTGGGCCTCTGATTCAGGAGATGGGGTAGTATTTGCATTCTGGGCCCCCTATTTCGGCCCTCCTGTTCGCTGACCTTGGCCAGCTAAGGGTTTTGTGTCCCCGCTTCTGACTTCCGGCACGGCATGTGACTTGTCTATCAAGATGTTAGATGCTATCAAATGCGATGTAAAGCACAAAAGTGAAAGTGGTTTACATGGCCCAGCTCGCTCACTTCCCCGCTCCGCCACAGCGACATGAAGGACACACACAGGCTAGCCTGCTGGGTGATGGAGGGGTCTGGGTCAGAGCCCCGGTCATCCAAGCCCCCATAGCCATGGTCGTCCTGTATCAGCCCACAGCGAGACGGTCCTCAAGCATGTGAGCGAACCCGGCCGAGATCAGCAGACCCCATATTTCTAAATGTGGCCAGCTGACTCCAGCCCCACCTAGTCCCAACCAGTCGGGCCCCCACAGATGGGCGAGCTAAATAAATGTGTGTTTCTTTCCGTCGCTGAGGTTTTGGGGGACATTTGTTATGCAGTGTTGGCTTGTCCATAGAGAACAGATACAGATGATATTGACTTCCCGGGTTTGTCTAGAAAAATAAAGAAGAAGATAGCTAGCAAGTCTCCAGCACAAAGTTGGTGTCTGATGAGCAGAGGTGGTGGGAGGTGCTAGAATTTTCTCCCGAGAGATTAACCGGTGTCTTGTCTCCATCTGGTTCTGTAGCTCTGAGTTGCGTTCACCGCCCCAGGGAAGGGATGTGGCAGAAGGAAACACAGACACACTCTGCCTCCTGACACGCTAGACAAACACGGAGGATTTGTAACGGAAGGACGTGAAGAAGGACTTGGTCAGATCAGAGTTGAGAGTGGTCTTCCTCTCTCCCGCCCCTTCCCCTCCCCTCTCTCCATCTCAGATAAGGAAGGGGGAACTGTTTCTGGGAGGAGGATGGAAGAGGGAGGAAGGCAGGTTGGCTCTGGTGGGTCTGGCAGCCAGGACACCAAAGGCAGCCCTGCAGAAGGACAGCCCAGAGGCCACCAAGAGCTCCGTGACTGACTGTGACGGAAGTGTCTCGGCAACCGGAGGTTCTACCCATTTTCCCAGAGAGCTGGCCCTCGAGTCCTGCCACACATCTGGCGTGGGCACAGGGTCTGGGCTGCCAGTCCGACAAGACAGGACTAGACCGCAGTTAAAACGTGCCGTGCCGTTTGCTCAGCTGAAGACGGAAAGGAACTTGCGATGGAGACAACGAAAGTGACACTCCTTGCAGGTCTTCGGTTTGTTGCGCTAAGACTCAGACTCACGAGATGGTGATGATGTGGTGGTTGTTGATCAAGGGNGAAGGCAGGTTGGCTCTGGTGGGTCTGGCAGCCAGGACACCAAAGGCAGCCCTGCAGAAGGACAGCCCAGAGGCCACCAAGAGCTCCGTGACTGACTGTGACGGAAGTGTCTCGGCAACCGGAGGTTCTACCCATTTTCCCAGAGAGCTGGCCCTCGAGTCCTGCCACACATCTGGCGTGGGCACAGGGTCTGGGCTGCCAGTCCGACAAGATAGGACTAGACCGCAGTTAAAACGTGCCGTGCCGTTCGCTCAGCTGAAGACGGAAAGGAACTTGCGATGGAGACAACGAAAGTGACACTCCTTGCAGGTCTTCGGTTTGTTGCGCTAAGACTCAGACTCACGAAATGATGATGATGTGGTGGTTGTTGATCAAGGGAATAACTACTTTTAAGATCCAAATACCGCCTACATTGCTAAGAGTGGTAGAATTTGGGCAGCTAAAGGAGAAGACATTTTAGGTACCAGGTATTAATGAATGATCTTGTCTCCAATAGATTAGTTATAGGAGGGAGAGAAGGGAGATAATGAGGATCAGGACTGGCTGCATGACCTGCACCTGGTGACCCAGCTGCCGGGACCCCAGGAGAAGACCCCTCCACAAAAGTCACACTGGGGCTGTCTTCAGGCTGTATCTGGCCAGAAAATGTATTTTCTTTGGCTAGCTCAAGGTTCATAAACTTAAAAAATGTTATCATCCTTTAAAAAAATCAGAAAATACCCCCTTCCAAGAGGCGGGGCTTCTCTCAATAAGAAATAAATAAAAATTAAGTTAGCACCTCTTATGGAATCTTAAACTGGAATGAGGGAGCAGCTGCTTCCTCTAGGCAGAGTTTGTCTTTAAGTTTATCACACTCCCCACTACTCCTTATAGTCTTGCCAGTTAAACGTGGAGCGACAACTGCCTGTTATCATTGCCCTTGTTCTTGAATTTCTCAGGGGGACTAAAACGTCTCTGTACCCACGACGTTTTCAAAGGCGAAAAAGTAAAAGCTTGACCAAGTAGCCTATGCCATTCTAGCCCATACCTCACTTAATTTTTCTGACTTGATTTCGGGCATTTAGTGGTATGACTCCAAATTTAATCCTTCGAATAGTCTGGTGGCAGGATGTCTAGGATTCCTGAAGAGAGAGAGAACTTGAAATGGAATCTATAGTTTTCATCCACACCTTCACACAGCACACACACACACACACACACACACATGCACGCACACATCTAGGGAGCGGTAGTTAAAGAACCACTCATGAGAAATATTGCTTTTCTCTTCTTCTAATTTCCCCCCAATAGGAATAACTGGCTTATGTTTTTGAAGGAATACTGCATATTCGCTGGGTGGTGGTGGTGGTGGTGGGATGGAATCACTGGAACTTCAGTAAAATCGAAAAAAGACAGCAAAAATGTCATGGCAAATAGAGGGAAAAAAAGGCCATTTGTAAAGGAATACTATTTGTATCGAACATCATGAAAAAGTAAGTGCACCATGACAATTTTGTACATCTTCTGTGATTTGATTGTCAGTAATGAAGCCCACAGGAGAGTGATAAATGCGTGGAGGAAAAGTATCTATTTCACTTATGTGGCAAATTATGCAACTCAGGGCCTGATAGCACTTGGCAAAATACAAATGTATTTGAATGGAATTCAAATTGTTGCTCTTTGCCTAAGACACAGGAAATATCACCAGGGGTCCTTCTCTTTGGATTTTCATAAGAGGTAAGAGTTTAAGTAATAGTAGCAGTATTACAAAATTACCTTTAAACACTGAAAACATTTTTACTTTGTTACAGGGTGTAATTTCCACTTTTTTCCCTCTAATGGCTCATATACAGAAAATGATATACTAACGCAATTTTTCAAATTTAGTTACCTTTTTTTGTGTTCTAAAATTATATATGTTCTCATCATTTGCCCTGTTTGTCAGTCTCGAGAATCCATTTATTTCCGCTGTTCTTACAGTTCCATAATTTATCTTCTTGTCACAGAACTTTCATAAACTTTTTTTAAAAAATACAAATCCGTGCAATAAACCCTGACAAAAAAAATGCTTCCAGTTCAACTGTTGAAGTCTTTCAATCACTCTGTGAACGACCACCGTAGTTGCCAGGGCGGCTGCGCTGTGAAACTTCTCATGGACGGACACCTTACTGGGCGAAGGGGAAAATTACTGGACAAATCACTCACTGCCACCATGTCTAGTTCTCTGCCTCTTCCCTGTTGAATCTGTAGATTTGCAGTCATGCTCGCGCCATATAGGGAAGAGGAAGAGGGGACAACAGAAGGAGGGAAGTGACTGGGGTGGACGGCAGCGCCACTCAGTCTGATTTCAGGGATGCAAGGGAGCGTGGGATTGGGGGAGAACGGGGCTTCTGTGAGCCTTGGGGTATCAGAGGGAGACCTCCAGAGGACTCCACACACAGAGCAGCTTACGAAAACCAAGAGAAAACGCAACATAGTGGTCTCAAATGATTGGAAACACTCAGGATCAAACGGGGAGCAACTTGGTTACACCTTCATCATCACAAGAGACCCTCAGTGGACAGCACGTTGGCCGGCGGACCCGCAGCAGGCTCCCCATGAGGCCGAGGGTGCGNCACTCAGTCTGATTTCAGGGATGCAAGGGAGCGTGGGATTGGGGGAGAACGGGGCTTCTGTGAGCCTTGGGGTATCAGAGGGAGACCTCCAGAGGACTCCACACACAGAGCAGCTTACGAAAACCAAGAGAAAACGCAACATAGTGGTCTCAAACGATTGGAAACACTCAGGATCAAACGGGGAGCAACTTGGTTACACCTTCATCATCACAAGAGACCCTCGGTGGACAGCACGTTGGCCGGCGGACCCGCAGCAGGCTCCCCATGAGGCCGAGGGTGCGAATGAGAGCCCCGATGAGCCCCGAGACCTGTGCCATCCTCTCCACTGGGAACATAAAGCGAGCCGCATGCTGCCGGTAATGAGTAACAAGGAAAAATAATTTTGATAATACATCTTATGCAACCCAATATATCCAAAATGCTGTCATTGTTACATGTAACTAATGCAACAAGTTACTGATGAAAGCTTTCATGTTCTTTCTTTACACACCGTCTTTGAAATTCCAGGTGTATTTGCCACTTAAATCACATGTCACTTGGGCTTGGCCATATTTCAAGGGCTCAGTGACTGTAGGGGTCTGTGGTTACCACACTGGGCTGCACATTTCTAGGTTGTCTCCCCCAGATTGGATTTGGGGCTCTGAAGAAGAGCTCCCACAAAACTTTATATCTTTTACCATAGCACTTATCAACATTTCTCACGATGGCTTGTTTGGTTTTGTCTTTCTCACTTCCTTGAGTTTGGGGATTCATGGCAAGAGGTCCATTTTGCTCACTGTTGTAATACTAACTTCTGAAACACAGTAGGTGCTCAATAAACATAATTAAACAAAGGAATGGATGCACTTACTTTCATGGGAAGGAAAACACTTTGGGGGCAGAATCCAGGTGCCTGAGAGTCTACGGGCACCCAGAGAGTCCCTCCTGGTGGCACTAGGTCATAGCTGTCCTGGGTGGGAGCCGCTGGCTGCTCATGGCTGTCCCCTCTCTGGGGAGCCGTCCTCCGGGGTGGACAGGTGCCAGCCACCCTTACCTGGAAGGCTGACATTCGCTAACACGCACAACCAACAGTCGAGGGACACTTGGGTACGAAAGTCCAGTGTCCTGGCCTCCAGGGAGGAAACCTCCACTGGGGTTTATGCTCCCGAGTCCTCTGTCTGTGGTTCCAGTGAAAGTCAGACTTCACCTGGACCACAGCTGTCCTTAGCCCTGCTCTGTGGCCTGGTCCCTTACCACCAGGCAGCTGTTCTTCAGACCACGCCCCCAGAAAATCAATGGTGCCCAGGCCCTGCTTCTAGGGAACCAAGCCTTAGCATTTCCCTCCTCCTCCTCCTCCTTCTTGCTGTATTTTAAGTCTACATTCTCCTGCCCCACGGCCTTAAAATTTAAAACCATTCGTTGCCTACAAAACCTCTTCCACACGTCCTTCCTTGCTAACCCCAACCAATCGCCATGTTGCTCTGCAGGACCGCTCCCCGGTAGAGCGGGCGCCTCCCAAGGCACTCGGCCCTTCTCCTCGGTCACCCCTCTCACCCACGCACGTGCCACGAGGTTCTCTGAGCACGCCCGCCCCGCAGTTGTGAGAGACAGCAGAGTCCACGACCGTGCGATTCTGCAGCCCTCGTGAGTGGTAATTCTGTCACTTTTCCACGTGGCCCCACTGAAATGCGAGTGCACGTGACTTCGTGAAAACGCATGCTCCTCACGCTACCTGGCTGGCATTTAGGGACAGGGAGGCAGATGGACTGAGGGAAAGCTTGGAGAGACTGAGTTAAACGGAGAGAGCCACATGGATTAGTTCACGGCTCGGAGAAAACGGGGGGACCCAGAGCAACGTGGGACCCCAGAGGCACCCAAGTGTCCCCTTTGTGTACAAAGTGACTGACCAGGGCCATTAACTGAGGCTCCGGACCTTTACACTTGCTGGTCCTCCCCTGGGACCACTTTCCTCCTAAACATTTGTGCGACCGACTCCCATGTATTGCTTGGCCCTCAGCTCAGTCTACTACTGCTGCTTTCTCCTGTGTACACACACACATACACACACACACGCACACACACACACCCTGCCTCATGTGCTTGGCAGCCGTGAGCACTGGCTGGCTGTCTTACACACTCACCACTGTCTGCCTCCCTCTCCCGGAAGCAAGCTCCCTGAGGACAGGTGCTCGTTCCCTGTCCCGTTCCCTTCTGACCCCCCAGCACCCAGAACAGAGCCCGCCACCTGGTGGGCGTCGGACAATTGTCTGTTCCCGGGTGGACGGCCCAGGTGGTCGGAGCAGACTCCGAGTCCTTCTTGGTAAGCAGGAGGCACCCCTGCTGCCCACCGCAGGCACCGATGCTGCTGCCCAGAATCTCCAGATGGGCCTGACGGGGTCTCTGGATGGCATGCTATGTCCCTCCAAAATTCGCATGCCAAAGCCCAAGCCCCCAGTGGCACGGCCTCGGGGGGTGACTAGGTCATGCGGCGGGAGCCCCACGTTAGTGTCCTTCTAACAAAGGATGTTGGGAGTGTCCTCATTTTCTGTCCTCCAGTCGGCTGTGTAGGAACCAGAAGAAGAGTCGTCACCAGAGCCGGCCATACTGGCGTGCTGAGCTCAGCATCCCAGCCTTTGGAATGGTGAGAAATAAAGTTCTGACGTTTAAGCCACCTTGTCTGGGAGACTCTGTCACGGCTGCCCAAGCTAAGGAGACGCGAGGCAAACACACATAACCACTCACCAGCCTTTTCTTGGGTGGTCTTGGGAAAGGCACTGAAAATAGCACACTAAACCCCCCGGGGATGTGGCCCCGCGGCCTCGGCTCTGGGGTCAGAAGCTCTCGAAGCAGAAGCCTGGCCTCCAGCCACAGCCCAACGTGCCCGAATTTCCAGCCAGGGACAGAGACACTGCCCATTTATTCCCTGCTGGGAGCAGACAGGTGCGCTGCCCGGCACGTCTGTACTCGAGGCAGGTGATCCTACAAGAGCAGGCTTGCCCCTTGCTGCCCAGGGACAGGTGGAGGGCAACAGTGAGGACAGTGGGCGTTCCCAGGGGCTGAGTCAGAGCCGGCGGGGGGGGGGGGGGGGGGGAAGAGTCAGAAGACAGAGGGGCACGGGCAACCTCAAACCATGCTCCCAAATTGTTCTCAGTTATTTTTGCTGTTGAAGATACTTCATTCACCAGTTTTGCCATTTGGACAACAGTGATATCAGTTTGGGCTCGAAATGTATTCATCCCTCCCTTAGTCCATTCGTCCGGCAGACAGTGCTGACCACCTGCTCCCTGCCCGATGTTTGCATCAGCCTTTCCCGCTGCGGGGCAGTCGGACACTGATTCAGGGCTTCCTTCCAGTCCCCTTTGGAATAACAAAACTGCGTCTGTTAAAGGACCTAAAAAGACATGGATGCGTCCTGGAAGTTCAGTGATTCATTCCACAGACATTCTTGGCCTGACTGCCTGAGCCGGGAGCCGGGCTTGCAGAGACGTGAGAAGGGCAAGGGAGCCACGAATTGACACACAGCTGTGGCTTCTCAGCTGGTGGTGGCCCGTTTCAACGGGGCAGATGGGCCTCAGGATCACACGGAGGGAAGCAAAACTTCCCCCAAGATGCACGCTGTGCAGAGAAGGTTCATGGTCAAGGTGAGCAGATCATTAGGGGGCTGGCCCATTGTGGAGACTGGCGGAGATTCCCTGAGGACATGGGACTTGAGCCATGGTCTTACAAAGGAGTTAGGGTCAACCAGGAGAAATGAGGGGGTAGAACAGGGGTCCATCAATGGAGAGACACCACCCCCCGATTCTTCAGTGGCAGTAGACGCCATTCACACCACGTTCTGAGTGTCAGTTGCCCCTAAAATGGCTCAGTGACACCTCGGGACGCGTTGGGTGACCCGCATGGAGCGGGGGAAGGGGCCTGGGCCCGGGGCCTCTCCAAGAACTGACACAGGACAAGTGACCCTGGATCAGGGAGAGTGAGGAAGGCATTCCAAGGAGGGGGACTATGGGGGGCCACTGGCATGTTAATTTTTATTTATTTTTTATTACTATGCATCGGTTTCCAGTGTACAGCTTAGTTTTAAATATTCATGTCCTTTACATAGCGTTCCCCTCGGTATTCCCAGCACCTCGGCCACCAGTACTTTTATTTCAAAGAGATTTCCATTGAGAAGGGAACCTATGGATTACCTAAGGCAGGTTTTGAAGTTGGTGAGACTGGTTTACCTGCGCAGCACGGTGAACACGCAGCCAGATTCCGGGACAGCGTCCCCCCCCCCCACGTCCATTGCGCTTTTGTCATTTTGGGAAAAGTACTGAAAACACGATGGCTTGATGCAATGTAACGTATTTGCAGCAGTCACTTCTCGGGGCGTCCAGGGTCCCTGATCCCAATGAGTGCCACTGCAGAGAGGTAGCGTAATGCCCACCTCATGGACACGGAAACAGAAGCTGGCAGAGCGGAGCGAGTATGAGGAAGAGGGAGGACGCTACGCAAGCTGAGTCCCTGCAGTGCCCACCTCACAGTGGCTCAGTGTCCCCGTGACCACCACCACGGCGACCGCCACCATGGCGATCCCACCGGCTCCCCATGGCTGGGCTATGCTCCTCCCCTACTCCTTCCTTCCTCCCTCCCTCCCTCCCTCCCTTGTTCTTTCCACGGGAGCCCAGACTGCTTTGTCTTGATTGCAAAGCCCCAGCGTGGTCTGGCCTGTGTCCCCAGCTCAGACCTCACCTGCCCTCACTGCCCCTCACTCACGCCCCTCCAGCCCTCCAGTGGCTGTGTGCCTGCTACTCTCCCAGTCCCCGGGACTCGTGCCCTCTCACCACTCTGCTCTGACCGACTAACGGAAATACTCGCAAGCCCCGCCCCCCTCATACTCTGTTTCTTTGCCTCCCGTAATTTTTTTTCTGTCATGGCACTCAGTAGTACTAAAACTAGAGCACTTATTTGTGCTCCCTCTTCTAGAAGGTCAGGTTCACAAGCACACACACCCCGTTGGTGTTCCCAAATGGAGCACAGGGCTTGGCCCAGAGCAGGGCCTCCGTCAGCCTTTGCTGAGTGCATGATGGAATGAATGAGGAAGCCTCGTAGGGTCATGGGGACACAAAGATCTGGCCCTGGCAGGAACCTGTCACCCTGGGACAATCCACCGAGAATCGACGTCACCTGCACATGAAGAAGACACTGTCGTGTGTGAAGCCCAACTCAGGCCTCTTTGCCGGAGCCAGACTCAGAACTGCAGGGTACAATTCTGACATGTTGGTAACTCTGTCTCGGTGCGCACGAGCACTGGTATGCTTCTGAGCTTGCCGAAGGAAGTGAACGCACACCGAGGCACAGAACAATTTGAACAGAGGCCCAAATAACCGTGTGTCCCTTCCACTATTCCTGCCTCCGCTCTGGGGGAGTTCGGTGGAGGTGGGGGTTATGCAACCGCCTGGACTGTCTTTGTCCGGGCACGAGCAGCAATTTGGGGAAGACCCAGAACAGTGAAATGACTGCAGAGCCGACGCCCCCAGAAGTGTCCACAGAGGCACACACCTGGCAGCCGCATTCACTGACATGCTGACCCAGGTGCCCCACACGGCTGACCGGACACTGGGAACAGCAGTTACTGTAGCTTGCTGTCTACTCAACAGTATGCTTTAGTCACCTCATGCCATCTTCATAACGGGCCCCTGAGTGGCGCTGGGGGTTGGGGGCAGGGAAGGGTTCTAGTACTGTTTCTATCTTGTAGACGAGGGTCTGGAGTTCAGAGGTTTCCTGACACGTACCAGGTCTGACTACTAACAAGGCTCAAGGCCAGGTACAACACGGGTGTGCTTGGCTCCAACGCCTGGCTTCTGAGGGCTCATGTGAGATCATGCCTTCATGGATGCTTCGTACATATCTGTCCAAAGACCACAGGTAGGCCAGTGTGAAGAGCCCCAGGCAGAAACGTATAAGAAATGAGAAAAAAAGAGACCTGGTTCAAAGGGGACCAAGCATGCACCCCCTACTTAAGAACCGTCCATGGACCTGCCTGTCAGGACTGTGGTGAGTGTCGAGTGGCCGATCTTGGAGGAGAACCAGATAGTTCACGTGGTCCTGGACCGGCTCGTGGAATGTGGATGCTCTGGGGGGAGGCTGCTCTATACAAACACCAATACTCGCCAGTTTGCGACAAGAGGAAGAGCAGGGCATTGAAAGCGGTTACGAGAGGGGATTAGCCTGCTCCCAAAGACTGCCAGATTTTGTCACTGTTCAAAAACACACTCCCAGTCACTTCTAGGGCACACGTTTTTTTCTTTTCCCTGTGTGTGCTATGGTACCTTCTGGTTGCAGAGGAGTGTTTTACTTGCCTCTTAGATATTCCGAACCTCTCTTTCGGACTTCCAAACAGTTATATTTACCGAGAGATTTCTATTATCTGAGGGTCGCAATTGCACACGCAGCCCTGTCGGGCACGTGCCAGAGCACGGAACAGGCAGGCGGCAATCAGGCGTGTTTTCAATACACGAGTGGCTTATAAATAAACATCCAAACAGAGATAAACAAACAAGAAATAAGTGGGTTTTATATGGCTAGATACGCACAACTATTTCGGGGAGATAAACAGCAACAGGAGAAACGATAGCTGGGTACACAGGGCAACAAATAAACAAATTCTGGAAAGAAAGAAGAGGGGGAATAAGTAAGAAAATTCCCTTCCAGGAATTGCAGATAATGTCGGCCAGCGTCACTCTGACCGTGGTCTCAGCGTATGTCGAGTCCTCCAATCTGCTGTAAGTTGTTCTCCATCGCCAGACACAACCCTGGAGAGGATTTTAACACCAACTGTTTCTGCTGCCCAGAGGCCTGGTTTCTGCGGTCCGCCCGCCTCTGCGGGATCACCAAACGTGCACCTCACTGCAAGCTGACACTCTCCGACTTTCAGGAAATCTCATACTTGCAAGCTATGGAACTTGCAAGGTTGACGGTGCCCCGCACCCCTACCCTTCCCTTTCCCAGTCCCAAATGTGGGGGGGGGGCAGCAGAGTCCAACAGCATGGAAGAAGACTATTAATATGGAGCAGGTTATTTTCAAGTGCATGCATGTGACCTCCACCAGCGGGGATTTATGTTCTGTTAAAAATGAATTTCCTGTTAGGATGACCCCTAATCTGAATATGATTTCAAGGGCAACTGTTATGAAAAGCAGGAGGTAGAAAGGACAAGTGATGGGGCTGAGACGTGTTCTTCTGGTCAAAACCAGGGCCTGACCGTGGGTGTAGGGCAGAGCCGGGGCACGGGGCCCTGTTCTCAGAAGGGGCTCTGTGGTCGTGGTCTCCATAATTTCATCTCTGAGTTTGAGTTTTGCAAGTGAAGGGCACTGGGACATGGGGCACAGGTTTGGGGGCAGGAGGCGGAGTCGGAGCCCTGGCCCATGGGCGTGGCTACCACCCTGGGAAGGGATATCAGCCGCTCCCTGCCTGCCAGATCCTACCTGGCTTCCTCCTCCCCGGCTCAGCCCTGAAACTGCCGCCACTCTCTGCCGGGGGTGGTGACTGGTCATGTTGACGGGATGGGGACGGCCCACCTCTTGCCACGACTCTCAGCTCCCAGTGGGGACCTGCCTACGGGTCGGGGAGGGGCAGACTCATGTTCTGCAGCATCTCAGGTGGGGACCCAGTGGTGCTGTCCCTTCCAGGGGCAGCACCGAAGTGTGGCTGGTGGGGGTCTCTCGCCTACCCCTGACCCAGGCGGAGAGTTCATCCAGTGCAGAGGGTATGATCATTGGGGGGCTGCCTGTTCACTGTGGGTTGGGGCAGTGGACCCGAGAGAAGGGGAGGCGCACCGCCCTGGCCCTGGCCTGGGACCAGCATTTTCATTGTGCATCGGACCCCGAACAGTGTGAAGTTATCCTTAGTTTAAGGAAATAAAGTGTAACTATTTAGGGCTGTGACTTCCGTCCACCCTTCCTTAAAGGCGTCTCTGGGGCAGCCACGGGGGCTGTGCACAAGTGCCCCCGGTTTGCTTCTCCACAGACGCGCGCCAGAGCCACACTTGGCTGCCCCCTCGAAGAAGCTTCCGGTGGGATGCACGTGTTCTTTCCCGTTGCCACGTTTCAGAGGGTGGTGGCTTTATCAGTCTGGGCCCGGAACGAGAGTGACAAGGATCAGAGCCCCTGGCAGGTGTATGAAATAAGCCTTTGTTATTTTAAGCCACGGAGATTTGAGAGTTGTTGCAGCAAAACCCAGGCTCCACTGATGGATAGGCCCTCACATTGGACGGCTCACCCCAGCATGCCTTCTGGAAAAGAGCGATGCTTAGTGCATATTTATTGAATGGATGCATGACCTATTCCCGGTCAAGTCCAAGTCCAAGTCCAAGTAGATATATTGCCCTCTCTCAGTGGACGTGCTAGACAGTCCCCCTGTATCTCAAACTATCACCTTGATGCCTTAATGTCTCTGCTTGACCTTGTACTTTTGACTCTTTGTCTCCTTCACGGGCTCCCCTTTTCCCTTCCTCTTTCCTTGGTTCCGAGTGCTCTTTAGTCTTGCTCTCACAGAGAGCTTTTTGAAAACCACACGTCTGTGGGTGGCTTCTAAAACGGCCTCTCAGATCCACCCTTCGGCTCTCCATCTCTTACCTTCAGCCGTACGCAACCTATTTAGGTGCATAGGCATCTCTTCAGATGTCAGCTGGCGTCTGACTCAACGCACCCAAAATGGACCGCAGCATCACCTTCCAGAACCACCCATGATTCCCCAAGTCTCTGCCTCCATCTCAACCCTCAGCCTCTTCCTGTAGCTTTATTTTAGGTTTTGCATCTGCTTTTGAAGATCGAATTTGAGTCTCATGTGTCCCCACGCGTCCCTCTGCAACGGCTCTTGGACTCACTACGGGCTCGGCGTCCACAGCTGGCTTCTGTTATTTCCGGTCTTCGGTACCTCACGTCCTAACGGCTCTAACAGGCATCGATCTGCCTTCCTTGCTCACAACATCAGACTTTCTACTTTTTATTACGTAACTAGATCCTTCTTATAGAACAATGATTCTCAACTAGCATGCCACCGAGTATTGATTAATGTGTAACGTGGTTTTTTTTTCCCTTTCCTTTTCCAATTCTGGTTTCAAACGCTCAGGGAGAGCATTAAGTTCTGAAGGTCATGCTGTAGGGTCTAGGAAGGGCAGACCTGTGCTGAGTCAGAGCTGCCGGCCCGGACCAGAGTGAGTCTAAGATTTCCTGGAACAGGTATGGAAGTTTGGCTGTGGAGGTAAGGGTCGATTTAGAACGGGAAACATACATTTGGCTGTCCTTGTTTGGTGGGGCCGTAACTTACCTACAGACAGCTTAATAGGGATGGCAATACCCACTACTGGGAAAGACCAGGCGGTCAACAGAAGAAGTGAAGGTGACTGTCAGTGATGACGAACTTGGGGGTACCCCGATGAAGGAAGCAGTACGTTCAGGTCATGGTCCCATGGAAACTGGGTCTAGTATGGAGAGATCTCTGATTTTCCACAGGAGGCTACAAATGGGGATTTTACGTGCAAAAATTGAAATCGAAACTCATTTTTAAAATTAAATATAGTGAGACTTAGAACATTTCCATGGGCCAGGTCCTGCTGGCAGATTGATATTTTGAGGTCCCTGGGTCTAAAGAGCTGGTGTGAGATGAGAACCCAGGGCAAAGTCCTGAGGAACCATGACATTGACGGGGTCATGTGACGGAGAGCAGAGGAAAGTGTCGTCACAGAGTCGGGAAAGGAGGCTGACGCTGAGCCACCACGGTGTGCATTTCTAGGGCTCCAAGGGCCTGTGCTCTGTGGGAATCCACAGAATGACAGCAATAACAGCCACAGAGCAGTTCTTTGAAAGGGGGAGACACCAATATAACTAACTTCCTGGTAAACCTGAGCCTGGAGGCAAGGAGGAATCCAAGGTCACGTGCACTATGGCAGTACATTCTGAGCACAGAAGAGAGGCCGCGGGGCAGCTGACGCAATTAGACAGTCATGAGGGACCCACCGGGGTTGGTCAAAGGCGAGCGGGCAGAGACGGGGTGAGCAGGGTGAGGGAGGACTTTGCCCGAGAGGTTGATAAGGAAGGACAGGACAGAGGTGCGGGTGCCCTCAAAAGGAAGGGTATGTGCTGAGAAAAGCAGACAGAAGACAGATGACACGTAACTGAGACAGACGTGTGCCCCATGGAGTCATTAGTTGACAGTAAGTGAGCCGTTCCCGGGACCCTACAATTTCCTAAAAGCCTTCGCTCTCGACTTACTTAATCCTCCCAAGTCCTGTGAGGGAGAAGCCATATTCACACCCATTTAAGATGAGGAAACTGAGGCATAAACAGAAATGCATTCAGGCATTTTCATTACTTGTCTACTTATTTACTGAAACCGAGATGGGAAAGTGTGGGAAAGGAGAAAGGAGAAGTCGGCGGCGGGGAAGAGGGTGAGAAGCCGGAGGTCTGGCTGAAGCAGCTCTGGCTGGAGGACAGCAATGCAGGAACCCAAATGGACGTCCTGCGTTCCCCGGGGGATGGCGGCGAGAAGGAGAGTCGTGCTTTCTCCAGAAACCACAGGGAAGGAAGGGAAAGAAATCAATGGCACGAAATTATTGGCAAACAAGGACATTGAAAGAAGAGACTCGCAGCCTCTTTGCTTTTTGTTTCTTAAATAAATCACAGTGGACGTGGGGCTCTGTTGTCTCGAGGATGCGACACAGATTCTTGGTCGTGGGAGAACTTAAATGAATCATAAGACAGGCCTTGTGGACCGGGGAGAGATTAATCATCCACGAATAAACCAAGGATGGATTACTTCCTATCTTCGGGTGATGCTCAAATATGCACCCAGCCCCACCAGCACGCTGGAGACATATGGAATCCTTCTGGGTGCACCCGGTCAAACAGCCGCCCCCAAAAGGGTGCTCTGGAGCCAGTCTCCACTCCCCGTGCGCTGACGTCGTCCTCAGAACTTGTCAACGGTCCCTGCTGTCCTTTGCTTTGCCCGTAACACATGCCCCCTTCCAGCTGGGACTGCAAACTCCTAGCCCTCCACCTTGGGGAGACTTGCTCCTACGAGCTGTGGAATACGGAATGAGAATGCAACCCCTTCTCTTAAAAAAAGGAAGCCCCTCCATGGGTGTAATTGATCTCATCCGGAGTGTGACACACGGCACCGGGGAAAACACTTCTCTTACTCTCCTCGTAGACACCACAGGGCAGATAAGCTCAGACACTCTGGGGCTTTGTGTAGGGTCAGGGAGTGGGCACACTTAAAAAAAAAAAACCTCACCCGAGGATGTTTTTTGATTTTAGGGTGAGAGGAAGGAAGAGAGGAAAGGAGGGAGGGAGGAAGGGGGTGGATAGAGAAAGAGAGGCACTGGTTGCCTCCCATAAGCACCCGGACCAGGGATTGAACCTGCAATCATTTTGTGTGTGTGGGATGCTGCTCTCACCAAGCTGCCAGGCCAGGGCGACACTTTTCGCGGGTTTCTAATTCTGTGATTCTCAAAATCAGCAGGCATACGCATACACAGCATACACACGAGTTGGGGTGCTTTTAAAAATTTAGATTTTCAGGCCCCACCACCTGAATTTTTTGTTACGTGTGAGCCAAGGTCTAGACATCTCCGTTTTAATCCGGCTCCCCGTGGACCTTAAATTACATTTCCACAAGCACTCGGCTCCATATTTTGAAGAACAAGAACCTCATCCAGAATCACACTGGTAGGAGGTGAGGAGCTTGGCTTTGAGAAATTAGCATTTACAAAGGCCACACTTTCCATTCGCTGAAGGACAAAAGAGACTCAGGGCATCATAAAGAGAGAGGAGAGACTTTCCTCCCAGGAAATGAGAAGAATGCAAATCATTGCGGGGGTGGGGGTGGGGGTCCCTGCACACCAGCAATGAGGAGGGTGTGGTCCCCCATCCATAACCTGCTGGGAGGAGTGTGAGGCCCCTCTCCATACACACACATGCACACGCGTGCACACACACACAGGGCCCATAATTTTGACAACCATTTGCCCCAGCATTTCCGGCTGCTCATGTTTCAGAACTCTGGCTTGTTGCCCTTGGTCCGTCACATGACAGGCCTTGACTTTGGTTCAGAAAATGTAGCCAACCAAAGGATGCTGTGAGGGAAACAGACTACATCCAAACCACGTCTGAAAAGGAAGGGGCCTTCAGACTATGAGATTCTTGCAACAGTTGATAGAGGTGAGGTTGCATTTCTCACATGCAAAGGGTTTTTCTCATGGGTCCTCACAAGCAAGGTCTACCATTATGTCCATTTTAAAGATGAGGAAACTAAGGCACCAACAGGCTGACATGACTTGCCCAAGATCATACCACTGGCTGGTGGAGGGGAAGGAACTGAACCCAGTATGGCTGCCAAGTTCACGATCTTAATCACTGTGATGGACTTGAAGGGTTATGAAGATGAGTACCCTGGGACTAGGTCTTCAAGGCAGATGGAGCCTGGTGTGGGGAGGGTCAAGTTCAGGTTCTGTTCTAGGCACTGAGAACATCAGGGTCTACAGGGGAAGAGCAATGGGAAGGACGAGGAGAGAGACCTGCCCCTGGGACACCGTGGAGAGCGGCGAAGAGCACGTTAGTGCCCATGTGCGAGCAAGGAGGTGAGATCAAGCCCCATGGACACTAGTGAAAGGAGAGGCTTTCTATAGGCACCAAGCTATCTCTAAACCCTTGGTTCTCAACAGGGGCCGATTTTGTACCTCAGGGGACCTTTGGCCTTATGTGGGGAGGTGATGTCCCCTAGCTATGCAGTGGGTAGTGGCCGAGGACGCTGCTAAACCTCCTGCAATGCACAGGACAGCCCCGCAGCCGAGAGTGTTCACGCCCCAAGTGTCAAGGTGGAGAAACTTTGCTTTGGAGGCTTCTGAGCAGGGAATGACAAGGCCAGAGGTGAACTGGAGAAGGCACCTCGAGTCTTGCGAGGCCATGGAAACGGCTCTGGGTCATGCCATCCCTTCCTTCCCAGGCCCCCGTTCATGAACTAGCTCTTCCCGGAGTGACTCCACTTTGAATACCGCCTCCCGGTGTGTAGGCCTCTTTAACCAGATGCGACTTTGTCCTCTTGTGTTAGGATATTATTATTCTGCTGGTGCCAATAATTAACCTTTGTGTAATGGGAACCCTTCCCGGGAGAAGAGCCTGGCTTCTCTCTGCTCGAGGCAACCTTGGCTTGAAGGGTGGGATCCATCTTCCCCCCAAACACGCGCGGCAACACGGACAGGGCCGGGCAACCGTAATTGCTCGGATGCTTTGCATATTTATGTTTGAGACCTTCGTCTGAACTGTTACTTTAAAAAGAAGGATCAGTTCATCTTTAAAAGGAGGTGATTGATCGCTGCCAGTCGGGCATTCCTTCATTCTTGGCTTCCTCTTAGCCTCCGTAATAAGTTCTTCACGAACACCAGTCTGCTATTAAAGCATGGTATTCATCATAAGCCAGGCAGAGAGGAGGCACAATTTGATGGGCACAATACCATAATTCAACCCACAGTGTTCTTTTTGTTCGACTGGATCTGGCGTTAACATTGGAGGAAAAAACCCACAAAGACTTTGGTAAATATTAATCAGAAACGCACAGCCCCTCTCCCTGCTCCATTACCCATTACTGGGCACTCCAGGTGTCCAGCTCAACCTCCCATTGGCTTCAAATGCAAGTGAGAAGTGCTTTCTGCGGATTGCGCGGCGCGCTCTTAGCAGCCTAAGTGGTCTGTGATGGCGGGGGACTCTTCCTGCTCTCCCCGCCCGGGCCCTCCTTTGTTCAGTGTTCTCCCAGGTCTTCCAGCATCGGGGTGTGAGGCCAGCTGCTGGCCTGATGGCTTTCCTGACGGGCTGTAACTTTCGCAGATGTACTCGGACGACTTGGGACGTGCAGAATTAATAGCACGTGTGCCCAATGGTCAGCATACCCCGCCGCCCGTGGATCAGGGCCCCTCTGCAGGGTACAATCTCTTTGAACTCAGAAGTCTATTTCCTTCCACTTCAGATCCCATCAGACCATGCAAATTGCCATCAACCTTTCCACACTGGTTGGAGCAGGTCTAAGCCATGATCTCCCTTATCATCAGTGAAGTCATTAAAAGTCCATCAGATCAATTGGGCTCTGACATAACATTAAAAATGTTCTTGGGTGAAATCTATTTCTCTACTCCTCTAACTGGTGTAAGTTCAGAGACTCATAATGAAATCTCGTCCCATCCGTGTCAGCTCCTCAAGTTAACAATGAATATTAAAATCTAGGTGGCAAGAGCTGGATTCATCAGGGAACACCAAAACCTGAACCCGAGAGGCCATGCTACTGGGAGCTGCTAGCCTTGCATAAACAGCACAGACTCAGCCCGACTGCGATGAGGCAAGGACAGGCCTCCCTCGCACACTTTCTGGTGGCCAGGGCGACCTACCTGTGAGCCTGAAATGGTCGGCAGCAGAGTGAAGGAGCAAGATGATTTTTGACTGAGTCAGTCATTGGGTTGCAAACATAAGCTGGTCTGCATTCCCACCCCACCCTCTTTTCAAACCAGGCTGCATCGCTGCTTTTCCTAGAAACTGGACAAAACAGTTTCCCCAAACAGTGTCTCCTTGGCTTCTGCGCACCAGTAAAAGCAATCGCTGCATAAACACGCATCAGGCATTTGGCATATTTTAATTTTGTGAAAGGTCCGCCTATGAATTTTCCCTTAAAGGCACCACCAGATCAGATGGTTCTCTTTCCCCCTGAGGAACCCCTGGGGAGTTTGCTGTCCGCTGAGCAGTTGAGAAATAAAGATGGAGGTAGAGCCCGAAGACACAGCTTTGTTCATGTGTAGGCAAACCAAACCCAGGAGAGCGGGATGTTTTTGCGATAGACGCAGGAGGTGCCTGATAGCTTGTTGTCAGGTTACATCTTTCTGCTCTCGCCTGTGAGACGTTGGACCTGCCACCCCAGGGCTTTTGAACTTCTTTTGGACTTGACCCACAGTAAGAAACACGTATGATATTCTGCACCAGTACACACGTGATTATATGCATAAAGAAACTACATCCTGTTAAAAATATGACATCCTGTTCTACACCCAGCGTACTCAGAGAGAGTCTGTTCTGTTTTCTTGAAACACTGGCCACGACCCACAAAATGGGTTGGACTAATGGAACGGGTCTTGACTCACGAGGCAGAGAACAGTGCTCTACCCCAAAGTACACGGACTGCCCAACCCCAAACCCAGGGGTACTCTGTGTTCTATCATAACTACTGTCTTACATGTCGATCGACACGGGGGAGTCGCTTGTGAAGTAGCTGTCCCACTAGGGTTTAGAAACACTGGTGTGGACCCCCCAGGCATGTTCTCAGTTAAGGAAGTGGTGGCCATACTTTGCTATGCACGGTTTTTGGGGGAACTTTGCTCCTTCTTTTTACCTTCCTCCTTCCTTCCTTCCCTCCCTCCCTCCCTCCCTCCCTCCCTCCCACCTTCCAAATCATGCTGGGTTTCCATGACAAAAAGTGAAACACAGAGCTGATTGTCAGAATGTGTCCAAGTATCCAGATGCTTTGGCCTCCCGTCCGAGACGCACTGGCGGCCCCACCCCGCCCCCACTAAAGTCCCTTCTGACGCAGACGTGTTGGCAGCTTGCAGCGAGTCTCAGGTAGGGGGATTCGGATGATGTTTCTGGAGCTCAGGCTGCACACATATTGTCCATTATTTATCTAATACAGAAAATCAGTTCCCATCAAAATGCAATTCTAGAGGGAAATTTCTCATTGCCTGGAAGGTTAGGTTCTGGAAACCTGCCATAACACCATTAGGTATTGCATAGAATTTGGGATAAAGTAGGTACGTCTTGGAAACCAGCCAAAAGATTTAGTTAGTTATTTATTATTGCAAAGAGACGCCTTCGTGGGGATAGTCCGACAATGAGGGAGACTTGCTAATGAGCTTCTCAAAGAGGTTATTTTCAAGCCGAAACTAAAATGTAATAACTTCAAACCAGTAATCAATATTCGCCTATCTGGTCGACACATCTGACTTTTACTTCTTTTTTCGCATACGATGAAATGCTTGAACCTCATCGCGGACATGACCTCCACAGGAAATTCAGTGGGAACAGTACTTAAAACTCTGTGTTGCCAAAACAAATTGAGGATGAATTTTTCAGCCCAGTCCACGTGTAGAATTACAGAGTATATTCGCAAAGGGAACAAAAGAGGTGATCACAGTCTGATTCAACAGAAGATAATAAAAAAGAGGAAGAAAGTCAACTGAACCGTGCGATTGAACCTCGAGAGGGTGGGAAACTGCGGTTTCTCCAAACTCTCAGAAAGTTTTAAAGTCAAGAATGAAGAGGGGGTTGGAGTAAGTGAAAGACTTGCCTGAACTGTACTCTTTGAACATTAAGAATACGGATATTTTAAGCTGCAGAACATTTTCCTGGTTTCACCCAAGAAGAGTGATGGGATATTAAAAACCCTTAAGATTATTGGCTGTCCCTGAGATTTGCAAGGCAATAAGGAATAAATTGATGTAAGTGATAAGAAAAATCATTCCCCCCTTCTTTTTCATTATTAATGACCAAATATTATCAAATCAATAATTTTGGTGATGATCCGAACAGGTTATTAAATATCATGAATTATTAACCTAAAAGTTGATCAGAGCTATGAAAATAACTCAAGTGAATGGGAGTCTCTGGATTTCTAATGAAATATCCAGTCACTGACAAAACATCTCTGCTCGGATTTTTGGGACATGAAGGAACAGAGACCACAGATGTCCTTAAGGGAAGGAACACCATTCCTCGCTGGATTACAGGAAATTAAAAAACCAGATATCCAGGATCAAAACAATAGCTTCAATAGACCAAGTAAAAGGTGCCCATGGCTACGGGGCAGTCATCGCCTCCCCGCATCTCCTTCCCAATTAATATTCCACCACCAATTGTTTCAGAAACCTCCAAAAATTGGGCAACAGCCACGGGCGTGCCTCTGGTGAGGAGGGGTCGGGCATTAAGCAGCTAGTCCGTGGCTCTTGGCCAGTGGCATTATTACTTTGCTTTAAGCAAGGTGTGTGTGGAAGAGTATTCTGTCTGGAGATGACACAAGAAAAGGCACTGGCATCTGACTGAATTTAGAAGGGACGAGGGGATGGGAGAGAACGCTTGGGGGTGGGGTCCCAAGGGGGCCACAAGGGTTGATGCGCTTTGACCGTTCCGTGACATCGCAGTTGCTGGGCCTGGGAACGCTGACTCAAGCCAACCTCGGCTCCGGGCTGTCAGAGAGGCCGAAGGCGAACAGATGCCCCTCGCTCTCTCTTTGCACAGCTTCTCCACTGCAGGCTTCCTGCTCACACAGGACCCTGCCAGAAAGCGTCATCCTGTGGTCGAATCTCCCAATATTAAAGGACATGACTCCATGACTGAAGAGTTTAATGACATGTTCTACTTTTTTTTTTTTTAACCATTTAAGGCAGTGGGAGCCCTGGATGCTAACGGGGAAAAGCAGGCCACAGCCAACAAGGGATTCGGGCTTGTGCAAAACCAGACAGGTGGGGCAGGACCTGGGCGGCGGCCTGCGAAGCACAAGTGTGTCTGAGACAGTGGTTTGCAAAAGGGTTAAGAGGACGGGCCCCGGGGTCAGGGTGCGCATGTCGCTTACTATCTGTGGGCTCTGCAACAAGTTACCCGATCTCGGTGCATCTCCAAGGTTCATAGCAACAACACACCCTTCCACCCACAGCTGTGAGCTGGATCTGAATGGCTGAATTTCCAAAAGCCAGCGCTCCGCAGGGCCTTAGCCCAGGGCCGGGCACCTTGTGTTCATTCACTCAGCAGATACCGAATGTGCCCCTTCCAGGTCCCCGACCCGGTTCTTGCTGTTGGAACCTTGCTATCATGAACTTTACAGCCGAGCCCGGGTAAATGACAAGAAGTACAACAAAAAAGTATGCGTGATGTTTTCAGATAGTAGCCAGTACTGTTCATATAAAATAAAACATGCAGTTGTGATAGCAAGTGATCAGAAGGGGGGCAGCGTTTCTTTCGGATATGGGAGAGTGGGGAAGGTCTCCCTTGGGGGGTCAAGTCTAAGATGAAGCTCAGAGCCTGGGGAGCTGTCGGAAGGAGGAAAGGGGTGGAACACTGTTCTCAGACGGAAGACGTGCCGAAGCGAAGGCTCTCTGCAGACGTCAGACAAGGATGGTACCGAGCGCAATCCTGACTTGTGTGATCAGACCAGGAGTTGGGACATTCAAGAGCAGCGATATGGAGAGCCTGCCCCTGGGCAAAGCAGCTGGGTTTTTCGTACCTTGCCCGGACTCCTCAGGGGTGCTGCCGGGTGGGCCCGCTCTCCCCTGGCTGGTGTCCAGGCAAAAGGCATCATCTCATTACCGCTCAGACTCACCAGGGTGGGGGTTGTCACCCGCTGGCTTCCAAGACTAGATGGCATTGGAGGTGGCCCAAGCACGCAGCAAAGGCTCATTGGCAGTTAAATCACGCTAAGACCTAACAGTAAGTAAATATGCCCAGAGAGGGAATTTTACCCATCCAAGGACACAGAAAAACCACAGTGCCGGCCTCCAAACTGCATTCCTCATATATCTAACCCATGTTCTTATGCTATAGGATAAACGAAATAAATCAAAGACTCTGGGGAAACATCAGGAACAAGCCTGCCATAAATTCCGTTAAACTTACTTGTCAGTGTCTTGCCTGGAAACTTCACTTCTTCTTAGAAATTAAAAAAATATTATTGAATGCCGTGGAGATATGGCAGGAACGGAGAAGGAGGTTCTCCCTGGAGTTTCTGCCTAATTTTGGGGGGAGGTGAAATAATTGAAGACAATTCCGTTTGGTGGAGATTTGTCACACGTTGGACTTGACCGGGACAAAAGAACTTTCTTTTCTACATGTGAAACATCCACAGTGTGGTGAACTTAAAAACAGTGTGCAGCTGTTCACTGTTTGTTACCTTGGTCTGCTGGAGCTGCTGAATTAGTAATTTCTAGCACGGCGGACAAAGCGAGCACTAAATAAATATTAGCTGAATGAATGAAGGAGGACTGAAATGGCTTGAAATTCTGTAAATTGGTTACATATGGCAACTGTATTTCTGAGTGCTCTCTACGTGCTAAATGTCTTATACAGCTTATCTAATTTACTACCTAAGATGCAGGTTTGACTACATTTTGGAGATAGATGAGCTGAGCCTGAGCAATGTTCAGTGGTCCACTGGTATTTATTAGGCACCGGCGCTGTGTCAGGCACACACAGCTACTAAGTAGCTATTTTGTCTGCCTGACTCCAGATTCTACGCTCTTTACCACCACGCTCTGCCGGTGGGTTCTGCAGGGAGGGTGCTGGGAGCCGTTTCCCCACTAACACTGATGTAGTTTTCCACTGAGTCCGAGGAACAGCCGTGCCAGGGGAACACGAGACAACGAAGGCTTCCCCTGCCGCTAGCCGCGTCACCCATCCGCCCGTCCACACGTGTACATCTAAGGGAGCTGCACTAGTCATGGTTGGACCTTTGTTTTTCATTAAATCTAACAAGCATTTTCATTACAACGCACGAGGCCAAGTTTGAGAGCAACGATTTCCCATCTGGTAGCCAGACATGAGGACCCATTTTAAGCAACTAACTGGACACACTGCATGGATCCCTCGGGCCAGATTGAAACTGGAAATAGAACCAGTGTGATCGGGGAGTCTTGAGGCAGCATTTCTGGGCTGAGAGATAAAGGCCGGGGGAGGTGGGAGGCAGCCCTGCGCGCTCTGCTGGCTCAGGGGATCAGAGCGGCTGCTGACAGTCACGTGGGCATCACACCAGGCACCTCAACTTGCTCCTTGGCAGGCTGGGCAGCCTCCCTGTGTTTTTACTGGGAAAGGTACAGGACCAGCCTTGGAGAATAAAATGGAGCAAGAGAGTTCTTACAGCCCCAGATGGTCACCCGGGTGGGTTTAAATCAACGGTTTCCAATCCAGGGCAATTTTTGTCCCTCTTCTCTCCACCACCCCTCCCCCAGGGGTGTCTGGCCATGTCTGGGAACATTTGATTGCTACGGCTGGGAGATGCTGCTGGCATCTAGGGCGTAGAGGCCGGGCATACAGTTATACACCCTGTAGTGCATAAGAAAGCCCCCCTCCCTCCCAAGTTATGTGGCCCCAAGCGCCACAGTGTGTGATTTGGAAAACCTGGTTTGCACGGTAAGGGGTCACAGTCTTGCTTGGGATGACACCAATGATTAGTGCTGCTATGTGTTGAGTGACCATTCCAGGCCCACCTTTTGGGTAAATGTCATTCATTGTCATTTACATCTCACACGAACCCTCAGATTGCCTTTGTTTTACAGGGGAGGGACAAGCCAGGGCTCTGAGGTCTCACGTAACTTGCCCAAGGTCCCAGACCGAGTGTGGGACCACTGGGGTTCCGTCGCAGCGCTTCCTGAGCCCGGGACTCTCAGACACTGGCCCACGCTGCCTGGCTCTGCTGCCGCTGCTGGGTCTGCAGGGCCGCTCCAGCAGGGTCCTGAAGACCTTCCCCAGCCAGGCCCACCGAACGGGCACAGGCGGATGAAGACTCGGAATCCCCTGCCACCACAGACCTAGAAAACACTCTTGCTCCTTTGCACTTCCTTTCCTGCCTTTCACTCTCAAGTTGTCACCGTAGACAGTGGTCCTCAACCCAGATGACTTGGGCTCTCAGGGGACATTTTTGGTGTCAAAACCCCAGGTGTGCAGGGAAGAAAACAACTATTGGTGCCCAGTGGAAAAAGGCCAGGGATGTTGCTAAAGATGTTATAAGGGACAGGATGACCCCCACGACAAAGCATTATGTGTCCCCAAATGTGAACAGTGTGAGGTTGCGAAGCCCTGTGGGAGGAGCAGTATGGAAAAGTTGGCCTTCGAGAGCGAGCCTGCTTTCTGTAGAGTGGAGACCAGTTGTTTCATGGTCCTGCCCTGTCCTCTACCCACCCCACTTCAGATGCCAGCTCAGACCTTGTTTAGGGATTCCCCAAGCAGAGCCCACAGAATCCTGACGAGGCCCCTCCCAGCTCCAGGACGGCATGTTCTGGACTTATCAGAGCATCCTGTTTCTCTGGCAAAAGTGCAGGGTTGGGCCTGACAGCAGCACAGCCAATCACATGGCATGAGACATTGCCGGGAACTTCTGAGAGACACCAGATCCTCAAGCCTGGACTTATTCCTAAGAGAATACAAAGCGGGGACTGCTAAGGGCTGCCTGGTCACCATGAGGAGAGAGACTGCTTCAGGATGGAGAAAACGTGGCAGGAGCAAACGAGAGAAATTTGGAGAGAGAAAACAAGCCTCCAAGATATAATTTGAGGCCTTGAACTAGCCACACCTGAAGCTGGTTTAACCTGGGCTTTTGGTTTACACGAGCCAGTACATTGCCTAATTACTTTAGCCACAATGGGTTGCATTTTCTGCCCCCTCCAAGGCCTGACCAATAGCCTTCACTTTGAGATAATAAGAGCACAAATAACTGTCCTTGAAACACAAAAATAAAATAAGGATATCTGCAAATTCCTTTGCATTCTCTATAAGAGATTGCATAAGGCAATATGTAAGCCTAGGGAATATTCTGGAAGGCAGAATTTCCCTGACACCAGGACATCTAACTGAACAGCCACCGGCTATTCATAACACGAGAAAAAGCTGGCAGCTCTGATTTCTGGAAGTCAGGTACAGAGAACTGTAGGTTTCATCTATCTTGTCAAGAGCCGAGGTGTTCTGGGAGAGCGGCAGCATTCTTGACACCTGTTATAATGACATCCATAATGCAGACGTTCATGTCAGCTCGCAGCCGACTCGTGTGCAAAGTTAGCTAGGGGACGCCGGGCAGGTTGCCTAGCATGGTCGGGACAAAGGCCCACAGAGGTACTTGTGGGTCATTCTGGGGATGGTCCTGAGAGTCGCCTGAAGGGTCTTCTAGAAGGGGAACATCTTAACCTTCCTGACGTCTGACACCGACACACTGAACCCTCACCCAGGCGGAGTCCGGCAGACTCGGTGCAGGGTGGGCCGGTGACTCCCAAAGCGTGGCCACAGAGCAGAAGTGGCGAGCAGGAAGCTTCTAGAGGACCCTCGGGCAGATGGATTGGAAATCCTAATAGTTACGACATGGTTGTTAATGCAAATGGAAATTAAAACATACTAACAGATCCAACATGGGAATTGCTAACTTCCATTGCTCAGCACAGGGGTCAGCAAACCTTTTCAGTAAAGGACTAGAGAGCAGGTGCTTACAGATTTGTGGTCCTGTGACCCCCACTCTACTGTTGGAAGTGGGAGCGTCCGTGGGCAATAGAGTAGTGAGTGGGCAAGGCTGATTCAATAAAGCTTTACAGACACAAGTGCAGGGCCAGATTCGGCCAGAGGGCTGTAATTTGTTAAACCCTGGCTCAATAGGCAACCAAGTAAAAAAAAAAAAAAAAAAGAAGAAGAGAGAGAGAGAAAGAGAGAGAGAAGCTCTTACAAATAGGAGTGGTGTGTGGATATGGTCAAGATCATGGGGGAGGCTGGAGATGGGTGAAGTCTGTACTGGGTCTTACACTTTCAGTGTTATTCGGGATGCTGATGAGAAATCAGTTAATTACTATTCTATTTGGCACCTGTTATTTGAGTGCATATACGTGTCGGAACACCGTACAAAAGACACTGTGATTTCAACTGTGAGTGACGGACGCTCTGTCCCTGACTGACTTTGCTAAGAGTTACAAAGGAAAGAGTTACCGACAGCAGAATGCGGAAGGCTTTTCTCAGGACATATAAACCGACACCCAGGGGATGAGAAGAAAGCAGCCTCGAGGAAGGCCATGGGGCTAGCGTTCTGGAGAGGCCGCGAAAGCACGTGCAAAGGTCCTGGGGTAGGAAAGGACCTACCCCAGGACATGCATGGGCTGCTAGCGTGCGGCCAGGGCCCACAGGGGGGGGTGCAGGAGAGCGGCACTGCCATGTTGGAACCCACAGAAACTCGATTCAGAGAGGCCTTAAGGGGAAAAGGGACTTGAGCTCATTTCTATGCTACAATTATTCTTTCTTCTTTGTGGAACAGGCCAGGGTGGGGGTAAGAACGGGTGAGGGGTTTTAATCCCAAACCACAGCAACAAGGTAGCAGCAGCCTCTACCCGCGGGTGCGAGCTCACTCTGCTTCTCACTCGGAGGCCCCCCCAAAGCCCCCTGATGGGAGGATGTGTCACCTCTGTCTCACAAAAGCAGAGACCGATGACCTGAGAGGCGCACCAGCAAGACAGCAGCGCTCCCACGGCACGCCAGCATCAGGGCCAGGACGCCGCTCAGGCCCGTGTGATCCCGGGAGTCACACGCTTACCTGGTATTTCAGGGGTTGGCCGTCTACTGCTCAAGGGCCAAATGGGCCCCACCATCAGTGTTGTCAATAAAGTTTTATTGGAAAACAGCCCTGGCGATTTGCTTCCCAGCTCAGTGATCTCGGCAGAGACCGGAGGATCTGCATAGCCAGACATATGCATTATCTGGCCCTTTGCAGAAAAAGTTTTTCTAAGCCCTGGTCCAGGCTGCAGCGACATGAAGTGCTGTCCTGCCAGTCAGAATGTCTAGAATGAACACGCCATGACTAAGGTACTCAACCATCAGTCACAATGTCCCAGAATGTCATTTCCACCAGGGCTTCTCAGACCCTTCTCCCACTCTGTGTTCTCACACAGTATTTTATTTGTTTTTTACTTAGGACTTAAAAACGATTTTCAAAATACAGTCATATCAAAGTTACAACCAGGAGAGAAGCGTTTCAGGAGGAACTGGTGACACGCACGTGACAGTCAGCATCACCCAAGGGAATACCCTGCCCTTCTCCCGTGGCCGACCTCTGCTCCCCAGGTGACGCCGTGTTTGTCAGGCTGTCCTCGGGGGAGACAGACTAGCAACCCACACACTTGCTTTGTCAGACAGGTCAGATCCACAACCAACCCGAGAAGACTCAGGTTGACAGCTGCTCCGCTGTCTGTCAGACGGGGCGGAGGTAGGGGTGCCTCCTGGCTGTGAATCATAGCCGAAGCTTAGTTGGCACCTACTGGACTCAGTTTACACATCCACAAAATGGATGTAACACGGTAGCTAGGCTGGCTTCTGCTTCTACGAAGGTCCTCTGTACAGAGTTGCAGCTGATGTCCGGGGCCCTCCCTTGGTGAGCCCACAGAAGGGCAGGTGCTTAGCACGCCCTTGGGGCCTCGGAGCTCCTGTCTCACTGAGTGCTTCCCCCACACCAGGTAGAGACGCCATGTTCACAGTAGGGATGCTGCTTCATTTCCTCCCAGAAAGGAAGTTGTGACGTTTTCGTCTTTTTCAGAAACCCAGGTTAAGGGGATGGATGGATCATCCAATGAATGTGATTGCTTTGCACATAGATATAACTCTACTGCAGTATTTAATGAGAATAGCCAGAAAATAAATGGCTGTAAGTAGTAGGCCAATTTTAAAAAAAAAAACAGTTTAAGCTACCTTTTGAACAAAGCCACTTAAATCTTCGGCGTTGCTTTCAGCTTGCCTGGCATTCCATGCCAGATAAACTGAGAGGGGGGCATACACTTCGGAGAGATGCCCGGTGATGACAAGATTCTTTCCAGGGGACTGTGTCTTGCAAGGCTCAGCACATCGGCGTGTCCCTAATCAATGTTGCCATGATAGGAGCACCTCCTGCGTTACTGTTCTCCCTTTAAATCAACTCTTAGATAAACGTATTTGAACGGCAAGTCTTGCATCAGGACTGACAGTGAAAATCCAGCGATAACAGCTGCACAATTGCCGGTTTGCTTCGGCCCTCGTTCTCTATGCATATTATGCATTAAAATAAATACATTACAATTAAATTGTTAAGAAGTTTATCTGAGCACCATTTCAAATGCCACTGTGCTCTCTCGGGGATTCCCATACCTTCCCGACCCTCTCCTAAGGGAATATACAAATCCACACTTGGAAACGTTGTATTTGATACGGTAAGCATTTCATTTGCATTAAATATTAAGTAGGATCAAGGCTGTACGGGTGTTCTGTTCTCTGAAAACGCGACGCATTTCAAACAAACCAGCCAACGGAGGGTGGGGTGACGCTGCAGAGGACGTCCATGCTGGTGGCGGCCGACTGTGCAAACACAGCGTCGGTGACTTATTACCGCAACCCAGGGCTCGCTCGACAAAGCCTTTGTTTACTCTGAGATTCCAAGGCAAAATAATTGCCAGCCGTTATCTTAAGATGCTGAGGAAGCCTCCTAATGCGCACCTGTGCTTGTGGCTTGGCTGCCTCGGAAGCAAGCTGTTCTCGGGCATTCCGGCAGGTAGGGACAGGGGGCACCTGAGAGGTGTTGTGCGTTCCATTCCAGCAGAGGCCACGCCCCACTGCTGAGAGCCCCTCCATTGGCAGGGACCCCCCCTCTGCACCACAGCCTTCCAACACCTGCACACCTGTCCTCGATCCTCAGCCCGCCTCCTCGCACCGCCTTCCCCAACCCAGACAGGGTGGCCTTCTCTGGCCTCCTGAGCTCCCTACACCTTCCTCCGCAGGGCCAGCGCACTTGCTGACCCCACTGCCCGGAAGGTTCTTTCTTTGGTCCTAATCTGGACAGATTTTCTCATGCTTTGGGACTCATCTGAAACGTCACCGCATCACAGAGTTCTCCGGTAGCCCTGCACCCCGTGACAGGGCAGGTTCTCTTCGTAGCTTTCATCACTGTCTGAGAAGCTACGCATTTGCTTACACAGCTGACGCGTGTCCCCACCCCAGCTGGTGGCTCCTCGCGGGCAACGCTCTCCTCAGTCACTCAGTGCAGGCACACGCCACTCCGCTGGGCCTTCAAGGACATTTCTTTAAAACAACATATTTTTCATTTTGGACACAATAATGACACGTTCGAGCCTGCAGTGTGCTCTGTAACATAACTATGAAGGTAACAATGTCTATGTTCAATTGCGTGTGTGTGTGTTTTCCAAAGTCTGTATGGAGGGCCTGCCTTTATTGGCATGTGGAAAAGTTCCCCGGGCTATTCCACAGAAGACTTGTTTAACCCTGTAAGATTGAATAACAGCCATGGAATTTTAGGAAGGAGTGAGGGGAAAGCTTACGTAAAATGCCAGATCCAAGTAAACTCACGCAGGCCGACAGCAGCACACATCCTACGGGTGGGATTATTTGGGATCCCGGGGATGCTTAACATTCCCAAATTACGTTTGAAGTATTTGATATACTTTGTAAAAAAAAACATTTATGGTTAATGTTTCTTTCAATATAACACAAGGCTTGTATTTAAAATGTCAAAAAAAATCGTCCTCGGTGCCGAGCCCCGTACCTGGCACATAACAGAGGTTCCACAAGGATTTGCTGAGTGAGTGAACGGACTTGTGAAGACGAGCTTTCCAAACCCGGGGAAAATCCAGAAGCACTGCCTCCCGTTACGGCACAAAACGTATATTCCATTTTCAACTTATTTGCCTGCCTGGAAGTTAAAGAACTCTATTAAGAAAAAATCCCATCCGCACACCTGTGACTGCAGGGTTACACAGCTCACAGAACGTGTTTTTCTCTCCTCTGTGTGGGCTTCGCTCGGGTCCCGTAGAGGTGCCACGCATGTTTTATGAGCTAACATTTATTTTAGACACTTGGGCCCATTGGACACGATCTCGTAAGCCTGAACTCTCAGCTGACATGCTGTTGAACATAATGGGGAGGTTTAAAAAGGTCCCTCCGAGGAGTGGAGTGGATTGCCGAGTGCCAGGGGCAGCGGGGGGAGGCTGGATGAGCTATAGGAAGCTTCACGCTGCTCTCGCCAGCAGGCAGGCATGGAGCTGCTGCTGTGGCGTGCGGGCGCAGGGCCCTCTCCCCAGCCAGGCGGGGATGCAGAGCCGCCTAAACGCTGTCCTGGGAACTCAGGGCTCCCAGGAAACCTGGAAGCTGAGGAGCAGCGTTTCCCAAACAGAGCCGGAGACTCGGATCTGGGTGCATGGCAGGGGGAGAGTCTCTGAGTTGCCTTGGGGTGCTCTGGGGGGACTCCCCAGGCCTCAGCAGTTCCCAAACACTCTCCTCCTCTGCTAGGGTATTCAATTAATTATGGAAGCTACGTTGTTGCTGGGCATTAATCAGACATTGAAAAAATGCCACAGCTCAATCTATAGCGGAATTCACCTGGGGCAATGGGAAGGTTTCAAAGATTTCTGAAAGCTGTAAAATCTCCATTTAGATAGAAATCTTTTAAAAATGTATTCAGTTATTCCTTTGTACATTGGGGGCAACACTGTCAATTCTGCAGAACAAAGGCACCTACAACCTGACGTTTAAAACCCGTGGAGAGTTCACGGCAGTGCGATGAAGGGTTAAAGCTGGAGTTCCCAATTCGATTCAAATCGAACACTCATTCTCGGCCAAGTCTTTGCTACTGCCCCAGGACAGGCACAAACAGGGTCCTTGGATACTTCCGTCAGAGAGCGCAGCACGTTAGCCGCTGCAGTTTCTGCTGTGCTGACCCCTGTCCTTCCACCCCGAGACTGGAAACGCCGTGAGGGCAGAGGCGTGCTTGTCCGTCCCTGCTGAACTCCCAGAGTAGAACACGGCATGCACCTGGCGCATCCACCTAGCACATCGTTTCCAATACAGACTTCAAATGAATCAAAGTAACCAGGGGGGAGGTGGGTGGGGGGAGGTAGAAGAGGGGGATAGGGGGCAGCGGATGAACGGTAATGGGAAAAAATACAATAAAAGTCACTTAAAAATAAATCAAAAATGAAATGCGTCAGAGCAAGCCCCAGTATCTGCCCTCGCGAAGCTCCGGCCCTGCTCAGTGGGTAACACCTAAGAAAACGGAGGGACGGTGATGGACGATGAGGCCCCTGGCAGAACTACGTCCTTGCTATTACGAGACAACAGAGCAGGGAGGGAACCGGATTTGCTGGGCCAGATGGGGTTCTGGATGCTTCCAAGAGGGGACACAGTCTAAGTGAACTTTACAAGGTAAAGCCAGACCAAAAAAAAAAAAAAAAAAAAACCGCTTGGGAAAAAAAGGTATTTTGTTCCTTTCTCTGGAGCTTTAGTCCCAAAATGACCGAGGTGGCCTGTTATCTAAACAGCCCAGCCAACTGCCAGAGGTTCACCTTTCCTCAGGTAAATCTCACCAGGAGGTAAGCACCCAATCCTAGGTCAACGTGTTACTGTCATTTATCTCCCTGCTAATCATCAAATCAATAGCCTGACTTCCCCCCTCTAAATAGATGGTTAAAACATTAAAATATGCATGAGAAAATAAAAAAGAGAAAGTTCTCCCCAAAAGCTTTATTGAGTGCTGTACTTGCAAGTATCACTTCCAGAACCTTCTTTTATAAGGAACACCACTCAGAAGCTTGTTATGAACCAGCCTACACAGTCAGTAGAGGGAGGGGTACCGATGCTGTAATTAGAACTTCAATCTACAATCTTTAAAAAGTTTGTCAATAGCTGGAGACTGAGGGCTCGCCTCAGGAAGGCGAAGCTCCCGGGGCCGAGCGTCAGACCAAGGCACCAGCGACGGGGTCAGGGTGTGTCATTTCTAGGAGGCTGTAGAGAGTGCGGAAGGACTTGGTAACCAATTCTCTGTGTTTAGGGAACTCTGCACTCACAAGGACACGCGCAGGTGTGGTCCTGGGAGACAAAGACTCCCCTGGAAACACCCCTTCGAGTAGCCACTGGCTGACTCGGAAGAACGTCAGACCCTGGACAGAGGACTTCCCTTCTCCAACCTAGCAGGATTCTTCTCTCCACTCACAAGAAACTACTTCTCAGAAAAGGTCCTGAGGCTGAGCCCACGGGAGGACTGGCTATTGTGAGTCGGAGCCCTGCTGATACCCACGTGCTTTGCGTCTTCTCTCCATGGACACTCAGGAGACCCCATTCCGGCCATCGTCCCTGGCCATCCTCGCCAGCGCTGGCCCTCCTCCCTGACCCCTGACTCTTCCTCTACCGTCTCCTTGCTTTGCTCGCTCCCCAGTATCCACCACCTAACACACTGTATATTTTGTATATTTATCTTCCCTTTCTTCCTCCCTGACTTGGAACAGACACACCGAGGCGGAGATGTTTCATTATCTGGTTCGCTTCTGGAGAAAGGACTGGTACAAAGCCGGCACTAATGCGGGCGCCCCTGACTGCGCACCGCATGTCACGACCACAGAACTCTGCAAAGTGTAGGCATTTCCCACGTGAGTCCCAGTTACCACAGGCACGCAGTTTCAGGTAACGTAAGACCACGGGCTGCCTGCACAGGATGGATGAACAGATGGTCCTGCTCGATGGCCCAGGTGCCCAGGGGCCCTTCGCAGTTGGCCCTTCACACGGCACATTGTTCCTGGCAGGACACCCCCCGCCCCCAGCCCAGGAACGAGGGACCAGTGTGTCGGACACACCTGGGGATGATCTATTCGGACCGGGCCTTACGTTTCTAGGAACCACACCCCGAAGCCCCAACAAACCCCACCTTATCCCTAAACAACAGGACTGAGGGTAGACCACCCGGAGAGAGCCAAGCCTTTGGTAAGGAGAAGTCCAAGAACTTTACAGAACAGTGGGGATTTTGGGAGAGGGAATGGCTGAGGGAAGGGACGGAATGCGGCCCCCGAAGTTCATAGATGTGATGGTACCTGCAGTTGGGGTCTTTGGGGATCTTTGGGAGTTACAAGGGTGGAGCCTCAGTGGGGACATTGGTGCCCTATGAGGACTGACCAAGATTCATGCCTAGGCCACATGCAAATGACCCGAGGCCTTTGGAGGTACCCTGGCCAAGGTACCTTCATCTTAACTGGAGTGAACACTGATGGGCCCTCGTGAAGGTCTGCATGGACCCTGGTCAGGTAACGTAAGACCACGGGCTGCCTGCACAGGATGGATGAACAGATGGTCCTGCTCGATGGCCCAGGTGCCCAGGGGCCCTTCGCAGTTGGCCCTTCACACGGCACATTGTTCCTGGCAGGACACCCCCCGCCCCCGGCCCAGGAACGAGGGACCAGTGTGTCGGACACACCTGGGGATGATCTATTCGGACCGGGCCTTATGTTTCTAGGAACCACACCCCGAAGCCCCAACAAATCCCACCTTATCCCTAAACAACAGGACTGAGGGTAGACCACCCAGAGAGAGCCAAGCCTTTGGTAAGGAGAAGTCCAAGAACTTTACAGAACAGTGGGGATTTTGGGAGAGGGAATGGCTGAGGGAAGGGACTGAATGCGGCCCCCGAAGTTCATAGATGTGATGGTACCTGCAGTTGGGGTCTTTGGGGATCTTTGGGAGTTACAAGGGTGGAGCCTCAGTGGGGACATTGGTGCCCTATGAGGACTGACCAAGATTCATGCCTAGGCCACATGCAAATGACCCGAGGCCTTTGGAGGTACCCTGGCCAAGTTCATCTTAACTGGAGTGAACACTGATGGGCCCTCATGAAGGTCTGCATGGACCCTGGTTCAAGGTCTAAAGCAGGGGTACCCGAATCTTGACCAGGGCCGGTTCAGTCTCATACTGGGAATCACTTGGGCTGCTGAGGGAGAATTTAAGGAGCCCTAACTTTACATGACTTGGTAGCTAATTAACCTTTCGGCCCCTGAATCCTGGGGGATACAGCGATTAAGAACATGAGCTCTGGACCACGTGGGTTTAAATCTGAGCTTTGCCACTTACCCTGGGGGAGCCCCTGACCTCCTTCAGGTGTCCTCATTTCCTCCTCTATAAAATGGGAGTGACAGAGTAACACCCAACGTGTAATGTGTACAAGGTTTCCGACACAGGGTCTGGCCATAGAGTAAATGCCAGTGCTGGACACGCAGGTTTGTCGACCTTCAGAAACCAAGGCACAGCCACTGCCCAGTCGCTCCCAGACCAATGTCCCCCATGTTCTCCGCCGTAATCCACGTCACACTTCCCCAAGACAAGCGGGAGTTATAACTACCGCTGAAAGACCCGCTGTGAGTGGGCACAGGGCTAAATTCTTCAGACATATGATAAAGTAGGTAATATTATCCCATTTTAAAGGGAAGCAAACTAAGACCCAGAGGGCTGTCGCAGCTTTCATCAGGTCTCAAATTCTAGTGAAATGGTCATTACTGGTTACAGCAGGAATAACCAGCAATTTCCTTTCTCAATACATTGCTTTAGCGAAAGCCAGGTGCAGGTTCAAGCCCTGCTTCTTGTCTCGATCAGAGGTATTTGCTGCAGAAGGTACGAACAGAGTTTGACTTGTGATTTTAAAACAGAGAACAGGTGTTCACAAGGTGAAGGAAGGAAGTTAGACAAAAGAAGGAGTGAGTAAAAACAAAGAAGAGATCAATAAAATAAAAACTTAAGCATGAAATGAAGAGCTCGTCTTGCTCAGAAATGCTCACCTACAACCAGGAGGCAGGCACCTCACTAACCAAACAGGTAGAGGTTTAGTAAACAGAAGTATTCTCTATGAGGACGACAGCACCATTCACTTTTTAGCTAAGGATACATGAGGTCTGTCCAGAAAAAGTCCAGCCATTGTTAATATAGTGAGAATGGTTTGCACGACAACAATATAACCTGGCAGCCAAGGAGAGTGGACTGGAATGTGCACGCGTGAACAATGACGACTTCACTGTGCTAGTCAGTGGGGGTGGTAGACACCACTGAGTGAGCATGTGTACTGTGTGGCCGTCACATTCAAAATGACTGAGTGAGTAGAACAATGAATCTGCATCAAATTTTGTACTAAGCTTGAACGTTCTTCCATGGAAACACTTTGGACTCAGAAGGACACAGCTATGGACCACTGGTGATTGGCAGCTTCATCATGACAATGTGCCTGCTCATGCATCGTGTCTCATTCCGAGTTTTTTGGCAAAACATCAAATCACCCAGGTGACTCAGCCCCGCTACAGCCCAGATTTAGGGCCCCGTGACTTCTAAATTTCCCAACAGTAAAATCACCTTTGAAAGGGAAGAGATTTCAGACTGTCGATGAGATTCAGGAAAATATGATGGGCCAGGTGATGGCAACTGGGAGAACTGGGTGAGGTCCCAAGATGTCCACTTTGAAGGGGACTGAGGCATCACTGTCCTGTGTACAATATTCCTGGTGCCTGTATCATCTTCAATAAATGTCTCTATTTTTCATTTTACATGGTTGGATACTTTCTGAACAGACCTTGTATTCTTAAATTGCATCTCAGCACAACTAGTGAATAATAAGAAAAATATTAGTGAAGAAGAAGAAAGACTAATTCCACTTGAATGTCCAAACTGCTTTAAACACTCTACTACAATATAATTCCAGCACAAAAATGATTTTAGGAGTTCTTTGCAACTCGTTATAAACCACTGTAACCAATATATAAACACTCGTTCATGATTCCAAGGCCGGAAACTAAGCAGAATGACAGAAATAAACATCTTCGGAGTAATGGCTATCCATCCCACCATTCTCTGCTCCTCCAGAATTATAAGATTTTCATTGTTATACAGGTGAAATTATTACTTATGATATGTTTGATTACTGTGTCTTCTGTGGCAGGCATTATGAAAAACACCTTGCCTATATTATCTTATTTAATATTTATATATATTTTATTAGCTTTTTTTAAAATCAGAGAAGTCTAAAAAACAAAATAATAAGAAAGAAGGTGTATGATTTCACCTGAGGTACATCAAAAAACATTAAACAGAAAAGTGGAAAGAAACAGGGCAATAAATGGTCACGGTTAAACAATTCAAGCAGAATGGTAAGCAAAGTTGTTAAAACAAAAGACCCCAAAGCCACACCCCCTTCTTTTCCTTAAAGGTAACCCTGAAAACTGGAGGCCTCCAAACGATTTCTTCCAGTAACAGAAAGAAACAAGACTGCGTGTGTTCTCATTGGATGTTAGTTTTCGTAGCAACCCCACGAAGTCCGCCCTGCTGTGGTGTCTGACGTGCGGACTGGGAAGCTGACTCTTCAATCAGCTGAGTCATCTGCCTGATGTCGCACAGCCGGTGAAAGTGACAGGGACGGGTGTTTGTCTGAGTTGGAAACCCGTTTGAGCTTTCTCTCAGGTAACCCGATCACACTGGACAGTTGCCTTTTGTGGCGTGGGCGCCAATGAAAAGAGAGTGGATGTGGTGAGGAAGAGATGGCCAGCCTCAGTGACATGGGCCAAACCAAATTCGAGGCTGCAAAATAAATTTATTTTTTGCAGGCATATTAATTTGGAAACTACATACAAGGCCAAATAACACATTCCAGGCTCACAAATACAGATATTTCTCCACATAGGATTAGGTTATGTCCCAACAAACCCATCACAAGCTGAAAATGTATTTACTACACCTAACCTACCACACATCATAGCTTAGCCTAGCCATCCTTAAGTGTGCTCAGAACACTCACATTACCCCACAGTTGGGCAAAATCACCCAACGCAAAGCCTATTGTATAATAAAGTATTGAATATCTCATGGAATTTATTGAGTATCCTTTTCACACCATCGTGAAGTTGAAAAACTACATCAAACCACTGCAAGTCGAGGACTGTCTGTAATTTATTTCCTTGCCCAGGGAAGATGACATTTTGGGAACTATTCATGTAAAAACGAGGTTGGTACGCACAGTGAGGGGTAAGCTGACACACTCAAGGGCATGGTGTCCACCTAGTCACAAGTCTATCACACAGGTTCCTCTCTAGTGAATGCAGACAACGTAAAAAGTCCAGCTGCAGCGCAGAGCAGTGGGGACTTGGATGGGGAACCTGTTCGATGCGTTTCTTTCACAGATGGAAGGTGAGGGGGTGGGCCACGGTCTCCCCTCGGCCAGCCGGAGGAGCGGGGAGACCACTCTGGTCTCTGAAACCCCTTTGTTGAGGGTTTCCCTCTCCCCCTAAATTTCACCACTAAGTGTGAGATCTCTGGCCCGGCCTCAATCTATTCAAGAACACCCTGCTTCTAATATTCCTATCAGAGAAGAATTTAAAGTTTCGTGAAACTATCCAATACAACATTTAACAAGATTTGGCACGAACGATTTCTTAGGAATTACTGCTTTAAGTACCCGGCAGTTCCACGTAATGGACTTTGTGGTTTCACAGAGGAAAGCACGGGGTTTTCACCTCCCCCGCCCTGCACATAAAATCCGCTCTCTCCAAATAGATTCTTTAACATTTAGATGGCTTCTCATTTCCACCTTGGTCCAGCATGCTCTTTGGAGCTGCCATTTGGGGGGAAAGGCTGCTTAGGAGGGAGTCATCCAGGCACGGGAAGACCTTTAGGGGTTTAAAACATGAGGTAGTCTGGCCTACGCAACGTTTTCCAAAAATAATGTCCTTTTGCTAAAAAGGTAAAATGAACATCGAATGAAGATCTCTTAAGCAGCTCTAAAACTGAGATGACGATCAGTGGCACGCAGGTACTCGATGCAATCAGCCGGTGCTGCACAGGTAATTACTTTTACTACTAATGGTGCGTCCTGCTCGGGGAGGAAGGTAAGAGGCTTCAACCCCACTTAATCACGAGGCTTCTTCATTACCGCTCCACCGCCCACTGGGCGAAACAATTCGCTCGCTCTATATAGTAACTCTCACAAATGAGAAAAATTTATTAACGTGTGAGCAGAATGGGACATATTTAGTCTGTACAAAGGAGATCACCTACTTGGTTTTAAAAATAGATAGGCAATTCAAATCCTTGTGTGATCATCTTGAATTAAGGTCTTTCTGGGAAAGTTTTATGCCCATCGTGATAAAGCTGGTTTGGGTGACCTTGGCCAAATTACTCCCATCTTCTCTGAGCTTATTGTCCTGTTTGGGGACAAGAAATAAGGACAACAATATCTGCTCCATTCTTATTGAAAGCCTGCTCTGCTCGAAGCCATGTGTGTGTGTTTCTAAAGGGTACCATGCTCTTTCAAATCACACAATAAAAACCATACGGCTAATGGAGAAAATGGACTTAGAAGCACAATACTTATATAAGTAGCAAAAAAATAAAAAAAAGAGAGGCACCTAATAAAAAACGGTAGCACTGCTTTACCCGCAGCAAAGCGTTCAAAAGACATAAACAGTACCTGTGATAAATGCCGCACTTCAGCTTGAAAGAGATTTTTGCAAGTGGGTGCCGGCAGGGTGGAGGCTGCGGGTTAGTGTGGAGCGGTGGGAGAGGGTTATCTGACCTCCGGGAGAAAGCCTTTCGGGAGGACGTGGATGGGCGTGGCTCGGGACGCACCTGGTGAACTGAGGCAGCCGGTAGGTGGTCCAGGTGCACGTTTGCCTTTGTGCGTCTCTGCACAGTTCAGCTGGGCCCAGTTCCCTGCGTTCACCTGGTGCTTCCCACAGAGGAAGTCGGAGAGACACAGATGCAGAACCCGCATTTGTGCGACACGTATCAAGATGGAGACAAATTCCTATCTTCAAAAGAAGTGCCACAGCAGAAGGAATGACATTTCAAAGATGAAATAAGCTAATGTTGGTAAGCACACAGTAGGTACTCAAGAAGCGCCATCATCCCTTGACTTCCATGGCTACCTTGATTCACCAAGGCTGACGTCAGAGTCATCCCCAAACTCACAGTGGGGGAATTTAGGGAGGTTGCTGATGTTTTTGCTGCTCTAAGGGTATAGCTCTAAAGCAGGAATTTTTAATGCTGCCATGAGAATTTTTAAAACAGGCACTACCTGACTATTCAGTCAGGGGCACCGACCTCTTTTCCCTTAGATTTCAAAAAAACCCCCCGCCAACCCCCCCCCCCCACAATGAATGACAACAGGCAATGCAACAATAGCTGTCTGGTGTGGCCGAATCAGAATTATATTTATTTTTTGTCAGATTGGCCAAAACGACATCTCTTTGGTGTGCCACAGAACATTCCTGATTAGTCTCCGTGTGCCACAGGACGGAAGAGGCTGGACGCTGCCGCGCTAATGCGTCTCCTACAATGTCAACAGATGACTCCACGCACTGGTTAAATGTTTCCACATTGTACCTTTGTCCTTGCCTACAACAATATCATTTCCTGTAATGAGTCTAAGAACAAAGCCAGGAAACACCGTCCTTTTCCTTCAGTAGAAATTGAAAGCCACTCCGTGCGGAGCGAGGATTGAGCTGCCTCGGCAGGCGGAGTTGGTGTGCCTGCTCACAGGGTTTGACTAGCCCTGGGGACCGGTTTCTCTCCAGAGCCCTTCAGTAAGCAACAGTAACACCCACAGAGGGCTCTCTGCGCGTCTGGTACTCTGAGAGCTCTGGATGTATGAGCTCATCTAAGATTCAAGTCATCAACATGGCTTTTCAAGTCCTGATGCTTCGTAGCAGGTGAGGTAAGCTGAACGAGTTTGGGAATTTGGTCAGATTTCCGGCAAAGGAAGCAATGCATTTTTACCAGGCAACCACAATGGGAAGACCTGGGCCAGGGTATCAGGCCCTCAGAATCCTGGCTGCTCTTAGGGCTGTGTCCTGGGGCTCATGGTGCAGCCTCCGCAGGCCTCAGGACCCCCTCCTGTGAAGAGGGGTGAGAAAGACCATCATCTCCTGGTGCGGGGGTGAGACTTAAATGAGAAACGGGGTATAAGTGGTTCACAGGGCATAAGACACAACGTCGCCGCTCAAGTGGTGCTGATTTTTATTAATGTCCCTTCATTGCTGGTGTGGGCCCAGCCGACAGTCACACTGTTAGGAGTCCCAGCACATCGCCCAGCCGTCGGCAACTGCCTGGCACAGCCCGAGCCTGGCATCTAAACACTTGGAGACTCTGCATCCCTGAGTTTCCCCTTTTGTGTCCCCAGTACATAGCACTGTCCCATCACTGATGCTCTCAGAGGCCTGAAACATTAAGCACTGCCGTCTGGCAAACCCTGTGAGATGTCCGCACTCCCTCTCAACCAGTTGGACCTGGCGTCCCCCTTGCCCTCCTGAACATGCCTTTGTGAACTTCACCCAGGGGCCCCATGCTGCCAAGTCCAGCAGGCACCTTGTAACCTTGCACCTTACAGGCCGTTGGCGGAACTGGCCCCTTTACTGCCTCTCAAGCACGTTCTTCTCTTTGCCTGATATCTTGAAAATCCCCCTGCCTTGATTTTCTTCCAGCCCCTCTGAAGGTGCCCAGCCTGTGTCTTTCTGTGGGTTCTTAAATACTGGCCTCCCTCGAGGCTTGGCGCCTTCTCCTTCTATACCTGCTCTCTGAATTTGCCCCTCCACCGCCGTAGCACTGGTTACATGGTTTCTTAGGACTTGCATGTTAACACGTCGAAGCATAAAGCTGAGATCTCGATTAGCACTCAGTGGCATTCTCCATGTCTCTCAAACGTCGCACACTTCACAGTCCCCCCCCACTCCACCTGTCTCATTTCCCATCCTCTACTAGGTTCAACAAACATTCAAGTTCTAGTGATTTTACCCCCTAGATGTATCTCGCTCAACTCACCTCTGTCCGTCTTCATTGCCACTACCTACCATTTTCCCCCACCTTCCTCAATGGCATCTCTGTATCCGTCCTCAATCTACTTCAATTCATCTAGCCCTGGGCAGTGTTTTTAAAAGATGATTTGTTTATGTGACCCCCCCTGATTAAAATCTTGTAACTCCCCAATGTTCAAAGACCTACTAGAATATTATTAACATGGCCTACCAAATAGAGGGGATATGACGGATTCCCTCGATTCCGTTTCACTTTGTGCTGTTTTATTTCTTTTCATTCACTCATGCATTGAAGAAATAGCTAGTGAGTTCCTACTATGTGTCACAAACATGATAGGTTCTTGGACTTGGCAAATTTCTTACGATGAACAGTATTCGACATACAAAGTTAAAAAAAATGCCCAGCTACTCATTCAGAGGAAGAGAGGCAATGGCCATGGAACTCTCACATCCTCAGCCGAGGCCCTGTTTCGGGGAGTATTCCTAATGGCCAAGCTCTCTTCTCATGTGTTTTCAGACGTGGGGTTTGGCTCTTTGGTTTACAGGAATGTGTCTTTGTAAACCCGAACACACAGATTTTGCGGCCTGAACTTGACTTAGTGATTGGTATAAGCCCTTTTCCCCGCCTCCCCCCGCCCCGCCCGCACCTTTGCAATGGCTGGCCTCTTGGAAGCAGTCAGTTATGGAGACTCTGACCCTGCATCCAGTAAGTCAGAGAGGTTGCCATTCCCAATGCCTAGAAGGTAAGGGGGCCGGATAACAGAAACTCCCCTACATTGTACACAGGGCACATTTCAATTTTCTGCTGCCGTACTCAGAGGAGATTAGAATGTTTGTGAATTGGAGAAATTTCAGAAAAGACAGGGAGAGTGAGCAGCCAAATTCCATTGCATTTTTGCAAGTGAATATCAGGAAATTTGTTATTAATTTTGTCCAAGGTGATGTCATCCAAACATTAGTCACCAGCCTCCTTTTCAGAGATAACAGATGATTAATTAATCGTCACATGCACTGGCTTCCTCCACCGGCTTGGCTTTTCTTTGACCTCCCTGAGGCATCGGGTGCCTCCATCATCACTTTGTAGTGACTCGTTCTTGGCTTCCCTGTGCCTAGGCCTCTGAGTCTTCCTTCTGACCCTGTGTTCCACCTCCGGGTCATCCCAGTTCAGTCCTCACATGGGGACGGGCCCCAGAGCTCTGCCCTTGGCGACCTTTCTCCTCTCTCCAATTCCTCTTTTTGCGGGACTAATTCATTCTCCCAGCTTCAACGGTACCAGTGGTCCCCACGGCGTTACCTGTGCCATTGATCTTTCTGCCAAGCTCATGGTCCCACATCTTCAGTACCCAGGGGACCACTTCCACTTGGTCACATCCTTCCCGTCCCATCTCCCGCCTCCCCACTAAGATTTACCCATCCACTTATCTCTACACCCCAGGTCTCTTAGGAGGACCACTATTCTCCTTGACACAATTATTCAAAACTCAGAAATGGCACTTGGGGTCCTGTTAATAACTCTTTTAATGACTTCCCATGGGTTTTGTGTCTACGATTCCCATTTATAATTCGACCCTTTGCCACTTTTTAGGATCTTCTGTCTAGTCCTCGACCACGCAGGGTTTTTCCACTGAATGTGCCAACCTTTTCCTGCTTCATGTCCTTTGCAAATACTGTCCCAGAGTCTCAAATGTTTCCTTCCACAGCCTGTTCCTGCCTGGTCTTCCCCGCTCCTACCAACAACTCATCGTTCGTTTTTTTAGTTGTGAGCTTCAACCTTTCTTGTCTCAGTAAAGTCTTCCTTGACCCCCGGTCTGGGTTAGGTCCCTCTGTCCATCACTCAGATTGTGGCCAGCATATTTTTTTTCACAGTGCTAAGCATAACTGCAGTAGTCAGTCTGATGTCGGTGCTCTACACTAGACCGTGAGCTCCATGAAGTCAAGGGCAAGTTCACCTTTCCACCCCAAGTCCCTGGAACATGTACTTGCACTCAATCTGTTGAATGAGAAAAATGATGGATGAATGAAATACGTTGGCAGCTCCAAAATCAGCCACGGACAGGGACCCGCCAGGCCCCGCAATTTTCTCGTTAATATCACTCAATCCTCCCTTCCTGTCCACCCCCCCCCCCCTTCTACTCTTACCCCGGTCCAGGGTCTCATCATCTCCTGACTGGATTATTGCAGTAGCTCAAGGGGATTCTTTGGATCCCTCTTGCCAGCAGTCAGTATGGTGAAGTATTGCCAGACTGATCTTCCTTAAAACAAACAACTCCTCATGTTATTCCTCTGCCTGCAGAGCAGGGTGGGGCAAGTCCAAGGGTTTCCGAGTTGAAAGGAGCCTTAACTTTCCTCCGGGGTAACCCTTGCTTGCTGCAAACAAGGAAACGAAGGTCAGGAGGGGTTAGATGACTCGCCGAGGACCACAGAACCGGTATCTGAGCCTCCAGGCAGAATGGCCTCGAGGATTTGCCTACTTGAAACACACCCACGCTCTCCCGGGACACAAAAAGACCCTTCCAGTGATCCGTTTTGCCTGGTGGGACCTGGCTCTTGCCTAAGGCAGCTAACGGGTGGCCCTGGGCCCACAGCTCTCCTCACATCAAGATGGGAAGTCCCAGGGCCCGGGAACCCTCTCAGTCTCCTGGCCATCTGGGACGGATGGCCACCCTGCTCTGTCTTCATTTTTATTCTCGTCTCTTACCAGGCTCCAGGGACTTGCTTAATTCTCAGCAGCCACGTCTGGCCTGCTGGCTGTTTCTCGTCCAAACTGATTCTCACCTAGGCCTTTGCATTTGCCACGCCCCCTCTCCCCATCCACCCACCGTTGTTTAGACTCGGACACGAGCATCCCTGAATTGCTGTCCGGGGCTCTTTCATTAACTTGGCACGTGACACTTTCACAATCTGGCTGCCAACTCCCTTTGTATTTTCCTGTTTCCACTCTGGTCACGCGGATGCTCTAAACGGTAAGCACTGAAACGATGAAAATATCAGCTCCATGAAGCACCCAAGCCCTCTCTCTCCCATTGCACAGATTATTAAAGTGGTAACAAGGGAGGTGTTTTGCTTGGAGCAGTCCATGAGCCTGACGGCAAAAAAAGGCCATCATGGAAAAGTCTGAGGCTACCTGTCTCTTTTTTATTTATTTGCATTACTCAATAGATTCAGATCGTACTCATGATAACAGCCCAGGGCCCTGCAGGCCAAGCACATCTCAGTGATCTATTGTTGGGGTGAAAATTTCCCGGTGACGACAGCCAGGATTGACAGGGATGTTTAAATCCTAAACTAGGCTTTTGGATGACGTTCAATTTTTGGTCATGCAACTTCAAAATGTGACTGGACCTCTTTCAAAGCTTTCCACATGGAGGAAACAGCGGGAACATGAGAGGATGTGACACAGCTGGGGATGCGTGGGAGGGACGCTGGGCTTGGAGGCAAAATACCTTGAGGGATCTGTGGTGAGGGGTCGGGGCTCTGGCCGAGGAGCTCTGTGTGGCTTCGGACCCGTCATTTGCTTCCCTTTGCCTCAGTTGCTTCGTCTGTAAAAGGGGACCCATTATACCTACCTCTGACGATAAAGGAGGGATGCGCCCTCTCTCGTACAGAGCAGACGTACCCTAATTTCTTATTTACAAAATTACTAATTTCTGTATATTTCATGAAGCCCTCCCCAAATCTGAACATTCTTTTGTTATAAAGTTCTTGAGACTCAGACATGGCGATCGCTATTCTCATATATATTCTCCCGCCCGCCCCCCCCGCCCCAAGTTTTGTCTGCCTGTTTAGTCTGTGTCTCTTTGAACGTTCCAATGAGACTTAACAAAATGGGGTCTTCTCTTTGCCTTTTACACAAATCTCTGACTTTGACACTTGGTATGGCACCCACCTCCTGCGGACCTACGTTCTGGCCAGCTCATTTCCTGGTGAGTCACTGAGGCCCTGTGAGAGGCCTGGGGGACACACAGACCAATAAATCCTGTTCCTGCCCCATGGAAACCCTAAGTCCAATAGACCGAACACACATATAAGGACATACTTTCAGCAATGCAGTCATTTTCATAAGCGAGTCTAGTAATAAACACTATGAGAAAAATGGAAACATTTGACTTCTCGATCAAAGGAGCAAACATTTACTTTCACAAGGATTAGTCAAGGAGGGCTCCATGGAGGAGGTGGCCCCTGACCATAGGTCTGAAAGAACCATGACCTTACCAGGGCTGTATAAGGTGGGAAGTGGTTACATATATGTCATGTATAATCCCAGAACTGGCAAGGCAGAGACCAGCCTTGCACTGATTGTCTGGGCAGCCAGACTGCAGATTCCTTACAATTTGGAAAAGCACCTCGCATTCCACTGGACGCCCCCATAGCATGTAGCAAAATCATGGCCACAGAAACCCTGTAACCAACCCTTATGATAAATGGCCTCTACTTTTGGCTGATGTATAGTAAGAATAACAAACACCGAAGGCAGTAGAAAACTATAATTAAACATGCATATTTCATCAGAATGAAAAGTTGTATCAATCAACTCAGACCCCCAACTAAAAGCAGAGCAATTTTTTTTTAACTTGGCAGAAAAGAGTTAAGAGCAGTCGGGAAGCACTCTTTGGAGCTATCAAAACAGTTTTCCCGGACTGTTGAAAAGCATCCATTAGCTCATCCCCTATCATTCCCTTCCTTTTAAAAATATTAATTTTATTGTTAAAATGACTCATACGTACTGTATTTAAGTAACAGGGAAAACGATAAAGAAGACAGTTTAAAAAATCATCCAGTATCCCAGCATCCAAAACTAACTCTAACCATGGTTGAATTGCACTGCAGATGGGTCTCTATCCACCTGCGTGGCTGGAAACGGACAGCTGGAAGGCTGGATGGATGGGCGGATGGATGGATGGAAGGAAGGCCAGATGAACAAACAGGCAGATGAGCATCTCCCCCACTCCAACAAGGCTAATGATCTCCTTCCCCTTCTGGTGACTTTACCTGCCTGGCCCTCCGTGAGCCAGAGGAAAAGCTCAGTCTGACATATTTAATTCCTCAATTGCCAGATCCTTAAAGTTGACATCCCAGAAGAGAAGAAGAAAACGAAGCCAAAGCAGTTATTTTTTCACGGTCTCCATTAAAATCTACGATAGTCCGCGGAGTTCATGGGTTCTTAGAAATAGGATGGAAGTAAGACACTGCTTAGAGTCACTCTCACAAGTGCACCGTGTGGTAATTAATATTGCTACCCCATGATTATTTTGTTGTCTGTACTGAGGAAGCTCTTTGGGCTTCTACGCACACACCACCTTTTTTTTTTTTTTAAAGCTGGGAATGTGGACTGTGTAACTTTAAGGAAACGGAATCTCATAGAGGCGAAGGGGTTTCCTGAATGCCCTCTGCTCCACCCCAGCTCAGCCCTTGTGATACTTTTCAGTTTGGGTGTGTGGGCCAGGGGTAAAGCCCAGCAACATGGCAGCACAGGGCATTTGTGGGCCAGCATCGCCTCTTTCCTCCCCACTAGGGCAGCCAGCCCTGGCACCGTGGAATTTTAGGGCTGGGTAATTCTGTTATGGGGCCACCCTGTGTGCACTAGGCAACCTCTAGCAGCATCTCTGGCCCTTACCCACTGTATACCAGCAGCAACTCCCCAAACTGTGCCCAGACATTGCCAAATACCCTCTGGAGGTAGGGGGTGGGGGCAAAATCACTGTGGGGTTAGAATAAATGCTCTAGACTCTGACAATGCAAACTTTTTTGTGTCTCCCATAAAAAAAAAAATAAAGGTAAAGGGGATGTTTGCTTTTGTTTTTGTTTACTCAGTACTAAATAATTCTCTAGGGGTCGTCAGAGGACACGAGCTCATTCACGGATGTCCCTGGATGCACCCGTGTGGAAAAAAAGGAGAGAAAAAAAGATCTTGGCAGGGTGCTAAAGCCCCATGTCACGGGGTTTGGATCAAAAAGTCAGTGCTGTTTTTCCTGACCTGTACCTTTAAGAATTACAAGAACAGGTAAGTCTGAGAGAGAGGCCCCTCCCCCAAGTCCTACCCTTTTAAAGCCACAGGAAACACAAAAGAGGACTGGAAACCTTGCCCTCTCAGATTGTCCTCTGACACACTAACAGGAAAGAAGGGGGCGGAACCGCGACAGCTTTGACTTTTTGGGTGACTTGAGACGTGGCTGATTCGCCAGTGCCGGCAGCTGCAGTTCCCTCATCTCCCGGGGACACGAGCAGCTCACCCAGTGGGAATTTCAATCGTCCGGCCGGAGTTCAGAGGGCTGGTTGAACAGCATCTAGAAGCTCCTGAAAGATCGTCCCTAATGAAGGAGCGTTAAGCCCGGGTTTGTGAGACCTTTGGAACAAAGCAGGACAAAGCTCTCTGCGATGATGATGCTGCTGCGTCTACTTGGGGGACTGGTGGAGGAGCCCAGGAGGGGGGCGAACTGACAGCCAGCACAGAGGCCCCTTCCTGCTGTGAATTCCGGCGACTCACCGATTCATCAAGTGGAGGGGTTTTTTTTCTAAGTATGACTTTTATTCTGAGCAAAAACTATCATTTGAGGAGTCAACTATGTGTGTGCTATTTAGTAATAGAAATGTAACTGTGAGCATCTTACTAACCAAATGGAAAATTGTTTTGTTCTAACGGCTTCCAAACTTCCCCATCCTTCAAACAAACAGTACCCATTACTTTAAACACCTCGGTGTCTCGTAATTGTTCAAAAATGTGTCAGGCTACCAGTAATTTAAGTCCTGTCAAAAATAAATCTCAGACACTCACTTCTTCCAGTCAGTGACTTGAAAAACACGCCCACATGTCAATTACCGGAAGCCGCAGCAATGCTTCTTTGTTCTGAATTTTGGTAAACAGAGAAAGGTTCTTCCTCAGTAACCACTGTTTTCTGAAACCTACATAAATGTTTACGCGAACCTGCTTTGCAATAACACCTCGCAGCAGCCAAAGACGGCCATGTTGGTAAACACAGGGCATATACCCCACAGGGTACCTGCCTTTGGTAACAAATGTACCAGTGCGAAGGAGCAAGGTATTGACTTGTGAATTACTCTTTCTGCAGAGGCCTGACCTCAAGAGTATTTACATTTAAAAGGGTAAATCAAAAGGAGCTACATTTTCGGAAGGTAGCAGTCCCTGGCTCATTGCAGTATTTCCAAAAGAGACTGCTTCACAGATAATTTCGAAATCACAGGTAAATAAGGGAGCGGAAAAATGGGGGCTATAAAGCAGAACTACCCACAAAATTGGCAGCTAATTAACATAGGCTACTCGACAGTTTCTCTGTGTAAAATTGGTTTCCACAACTAAGACTGATAAACTTTATGGCGAGAATCCTGTCCTTACTGCAATGCATACCTGATTGTAACGAGCTATACATCCAGCTATAGATTAGGCAGGTTAGTGATTTCCTAAGGTTTTGCATTTCTATTATAACAGTATTTTTATTGAAGAAGATTATAATTGTTTAATCATAAAATTGCCAATGACCATTACGTTATAAGATCTCCACGAAAGTTTTTCTTGCTAAATCAGATAACTGAAATTCAAAGAAGAAAGAAGAAGAAATTGCTTGACCTGATATTAATTGTTCCCTGGTTCTCAGATGTAGGCATCAAAAGGAAAATAAATAAATACAACTGTGAAAAATGCACAGATGGACAATGCAAAGATGTTGGGAGGAGCCCCGAAGTGGGCTCTTCTTTCCAGGGGTAAATTAGAATAAGTTGATTTTCATTAAGCAGGAACAGATCAATATTTCATTATTAACATGGTGACAATTGCATGTTAATAAGAAGTCATCTTTTTTCAAGCCTCTAACTGCTAAGCCACTGGGTGAGTGGTTTCTCTCATCCTGCGGAGTCATTTTGCATTTCCTCTCTTGTCCCATGGACATTCGAGCAGGTGTGTGTGTGTGTGTGTGTGTGTGTGTGTGTGAGCACTGACCTTTCCACAGGCAGGATTAGGAAACACCTACTAATGTTTCCTTCAGGAAGCCAGGGATTTTGCTAACCTGTTTCCCCTTAGGTTTTTCTTCCCCAGCATGTTCCCCATCAACTTGTTTGTCACTGGGATTTAGATAACGATCCTGTTTGGTGGAAGGTAGTTTAACCGATAAAAGTAAAACCTTTTTTCCCCCCCTCCTCTCAGGAAGGAAGATAATAAGATAAATCATTAATTAAAGGGGCTGCATATGGGACAGATGGAATTCTACCCATGTGGCCGCCTCCCCCAACAGTTAAGGGGGTAAAAGCACCATAAATCACTCATGGTCTAGCAGCCTTCAATAGGGACCGTCTTGCCCCTTCCGAGCGGTGATAAACAACGTATACTCCCAGCGCAGCCCATTAGCTATTCCGGAGTAGGTGAACTATGAGATAACGCATTTATCCTTCTTGGGAAGGGCTCTTTGCAGGTCTCGAGTGGCGAGGAGGAAGCACACCCAACTGAATGGTGACTAATGAGGATTAATGCCTGACCCCACGATGGCTGTGGGTGCGTCTCTTTGGTGCGGGAGTGAAAGAGTCGCAAAACCAGACAGAGCCACCCTGATGCTCACCCGTGCCGTAAATCTGGCACCGCACACACTTGCCTTCCTTTCTCTTTTGTTCTTCTACTTTTTCTTTTCTTTTTTTTGAGGGCTCTTCAATCCAGTTGGCACAGTCACTGCCTGTCAGTCGTTATGGGAACACGCACAACAGGAAATCCTTCATAGACTCCTTCGTACAGTCAAAATTAAGTGCTGAGATACTAAAAACCAAAAATCACGGGAAACCAGCAATTTCCCTGAGTATCGCAAGTCCTGTGAGTGTCCCCTAGGACCAACCAACACTGCCGCAATTTAATTTTGTATTTACGGACTCTTGCATTTGTTCATGCAGTCATTATTTCTTAAGCATCTACTGTGGCCTGGACATCGTTTTGCTCTACCTTTAGGCAAATGAGATCGATAGGATTTAAATAATCACGCATTGTCTAATCACACGTAGATAAATAATAAATAAATAAATCACACGTAAATAAATAAGTAACCGCAGGTAAATCAATCGCCGGTTGCGGTGACCTCCGTGGAAGGAGGACTCCCGGAGATGACGGAGAAACTGGACTTCAGCCGGACGCGCAGGGAGGGCTTTTCGGCGGGACTACTGCGGGTGTGGGCAGCGATGGCGCTGTGTGCGGTAGGGAATAGGAGAGGCAGACACTTTCGGAAGAATGCATTACTGGGCAAAAAAAAAAAAAAATCCACAACCACAACGAAACCCCCTAAAGTAGGAAGAGGCGTGACAATTTAAGAGAGGGATCCGAGGCTGGTGAGTTTGAGGTACAAATGAATGCAGGGACCAGGGCGAAGAGGGGGACTGAAAGTTAACGAGGACTCGGGCTTTGCAGGTCCTCGGAGGTGATGCTAAAATGCTGGATTGTATCTGAAGAAACCCAGCACTGTGGGCCGCACAGTGAACCCTCAAAGACAGGTTGAAGTCCTTACCATGGAGTCTATGGATGTGACCTTATGGGGAAGTAGGGTCTTCGCAGACGGTTAAAGTTAAGATGAGGTCCTTAGGGTGGGTCCCAACCCACATGACTGGGGTCCTTACAGAATGAAGGACATCTGGACACAGACCCAAAGAGAAGAGACGCCATGTGAAGGCGCAGGCAGGCAGCAGGGGACACCGCGCCTGCGAGGACGGAGGCTGCGACTGGAGTGGTGCATCTGCAAGCCGAGGGCTGCCGGCCACCGCGGGAAGCTCCAAAGGGCCAAGAAACAATCCTCAAGGGACTCGGAAGAGCCTGGCTCTGCCTGCGACTTGGTTTTGGACTTCCAGCCTCTGGAACTCCAAGACGATACATTCTCGTTGCTCTAAGCCACCCTGTCTGGGGTCCTTTGTTCCAGCGGCCCTAGGAAATTAATACACCCAGGAAGACACTGAACGACGTCAGGTCTGGGACGGAGTTTTAAAGGAGGGGGGAGGGGAGTGATGTGCCACATTTTCAAAAGGACTACAAAATGAACGTGACCGACTTGGAGAGGGTCAGACATGGGGTGGGGACTTGAAGGCTCCCAAAACAGCTGAGGGGAGAGCTGTGTGGGGTCCGGAAGTGGGGAGCTGGCAAGACAACGGCCCGCTGTGTGTTCTTGGCGTGGAAGAGAACGTGGAAGGCTAGAGAGAGAGAGCGTGTTTTTCGGAGGCACTCCTCAAACTGGGGCGCGTGCGTTTCCATTGCACGCGGAGATGTAGTCTGCAGACCCCAACTGGAGCCTTCGAGTGATGTTAGAATTATTTTACCACTTCGCACATGGACTTGTTTTTCTCTGAATTATAATTGGTTTTTACATAATGAAAAATCTGCTCAAGAATGACAAAGCATAAAGAACTACTTCTCACCTCCTGGAAGGCTGTAGCAGAATAGGATGCCACTGAGACAAAGAATCACTAGGGACTGCTAGGCCCACTAGGGAATGGCGAACACACTGGGCAAGCTACTGACACAGTCGTACATGGACCGAAGCCACTCACAGGTCCTCTCCAGCCACACAGGTTGCAGCACAACGGCCATGGCCACTCCCTCGGGAATCGTTGGCGGCGGGTCGTGTTTTTAAACACTGTGGCTGCGTGAGGCCTTGGAAATACGAGCAGGGCGCCCCTTCGGGCACCTTCTTTGGCCAAGTGTCCCCATTCTGGAAGAGGCAGCCCTTCCCCCAGAGAATGGGCCCCGGATCAGAAAGCAGAGCAGGGGACTGAAGTCTCAGGTTGGGATTTCATAAGCCGCAGACCCCTGAGCTTTTCACAAAGTAGCTCCAAGAGAATGAACTGCGGCCGCTCAGCGGTTCAGCTCGCTCCCATTCCCCTCCTCCCTCTGCCCAGAAGGTAAGCACCCCTGGGGGCGGAGAGGGGTGTGGCACAGGAGAGCGAAGGCGGAGCCTTCCTGAAGACTTCCACACCAGAGCGTTCGAGAAGGACTCTGGGTGCTCCCTCCCCACTGCTATTTGCTGAGCTGAATCCTTAGCCACTGGTGGGGGCGGCGGTGTGAGAGGCTGCACGTAAATGAATCCTTCAGACGAATCTGGGCATTCAGGAGCAGAGCCCTCTGTCCCGATGCCCTGTGCAGGAAGGCCGCCTCCCCAGCCACCTAGAAACACTGCCCTGCTGTAACTAAGCAAGGGGGCCTGAGGCCTCGGGAGACAGGAACCCGCCGTTCCAAAGCGGCTTTCAGCCAGAGACCATCTCTGCAGCAGTTGGCGTAGACACAAGGTCAAAGCTGAGGACCACATCTGACCTCCAAGTCTTTGGCTGTCCTAAGCCCCTTGAAGGCTGAAGTCTGAACACACTCAGGGAGGCTGAATGGACCTGGGTCCTGTGATGTGACTCTGATTACATTCTGTCCTACAAAGGCACAGGTGCTCATAAGGAGAATTCTGTTCAGCTATAGGAAAAAAAGTGACGTTAGGTTTCTTGCCCTGTGGGTCCGAGGCCTCTCCAAGGACATCTGCTGCATGAGGTTACTCCTTGGGTAGTGTTTGTCGGGAATAATATAAAGGTGTCCGTGAGGGACTCCGTCCCGAGAACGTGCACTTTAGGCTGCTTCCCGGCCGTGGGGGTGGGCCACGCTCAGCCATCTACGATGTCCCTGGGGCCCCACCAGTATCTCCATACAGCCACACATCTCGTTCTTAAGAATACTCGGGTATGCAACGTCTCTGAAACCGGGATTCCTTGGAATTTGAGTACCACGTTTTATTATTCTGTTTTCACCTTCTACTGGTACAGTCTTTAATGCTCTCCCAAATCCTTATCTCTTTCTGTCTCTTCTGCAGATGTTCAGAGTAGGAGGGGGGAGGTCACGCTCCCTCTGACAGACGAGATGAAGAAAGATCCGGTAACACGTCCCAAGTCACAGAGCGCAAAATCGTCATCACCCCACCAACAGCAACTGTTTGTAATCATAATGGTAATTGTTGCTGCTTTTTCCTTTCCTGTTACCTGTGCGCGAACCACGCAGAGGGAACAGCCCCATTAAGGAGGCGCCGTTTCTAACACTGCACCGCAGAGAATGGGGCTGAAGCCCAAAGAGGTCAAGTGCACTGGCAAAGCTCACACACAGGAAGCAGTGTCCACACACACAACTTACACACTGGTTGTCTAACTTAACCCTCAAGGAAGATGCCAGCCACCAAGTTTCATCTAATCCTCAAACATCAAATAAATCCATTAGCATGTGTTAAGGTTATTATTACAAGGAACTGAGTAAACCCCGCAGGCAAACAGGAACCCTGGAGAAGTCTCGCCATCTGCCCTTCACCCGAAGCGTTTGGTACTACCTTAGAGGCAGGAGGATTCAAAAGTCTGACCTCTGCCTGTCGACTTTCTTTTTCGTCCTTTCTTTACAGCTCAGGAGTTCTCAATGTTAGCGGGCATAAAAACGGTGTCTCCTTTGTGTCTGTGTGGGCGTGTGTGACTTGATGGATAACGAATTTCAATCTACTGGCATGGGGGCTCGACATTTAAAAAAAATTCAACGATAGAAAAAAGGCTTGAGGTTAGAAGATTTAAGGCCATTTCAAAGATAATTTGTCTCCTTCCTGGTGGGCTGACTTCAGAACCTAACCCTCAAGTAAAACGGGAAGTTGCTTTAGCGAATAAGAGGTATTAAGAAGGAGGACCACGTGTGTCCATCTCCAAGGGCCTTGTTTAGTACCCTTTGACCTTTGAAGCCAGGCCCAGAGATCTGTACCCTCTTTTGATGCTTCAGGTTTTTCCTGACTCTGATCCCGCCCAGCACAGAGTTAAAAAAGTATACAGATAAGGGGGTGTGTCATAAATGCTTGTTGACTATCTTGCTGATTGACCAAAAATAACACTGATTTGATCCAATCTGAAATTTTTATTTTAAATGCCTCAAATAACCCTCAATCTCGCCAGCTCTTAAGAGCCAAGTGCCTGCCATGGAGACACAGTAATTTGCCGTGTCCCCATTGAGAATCGTAACTTGAGGCTTCCACGTCTAACCCGCAGTAGTACAAACAGAATGTCAACTTCCCGCCGAGTTCAGGTGGGTCGCTCCAGACTCCTCCTCGCAGTATGTGCTGTTTGCTAACATTCACCTGCAAATTTGTGTTTATCCTTCCTTCCTCCAGCTCTAAGTGCCATCTACTTTAATTCCCCCCCTTGCCTAATATCAAGTCGCTGATAAACACCCATTCAGATTTGCTTGCATATTCATGCCTGTGATTTTGTGCTCAAATTGAGTTCCTGAGCAAATCGGCTTTGGTTTTCGCATTCACAGACACCTGCCGCATACAGTTTCCCTTCACTTGCCATTGCGGGCAGGAGTTTAAGACAAGATGAGATGCCAGCCTTAAAATAACAAGCCAAGGCCCAGAGCGCCTTCCGAAGTAATTGGAACTAGGCTGGCAGGTCCCATCTTCCACAAGGGTTGAGTTCACAAAGCAGTAAAAATTGAGAGTTAAAAACCTACCTTATGATATTTAAGCTGTTCATAAATTATGTGAGATATTGTTTTATGTACATATCCCTATGTAATGTTTGTTTAAAAGTGTAGTATCTACAGTTATGCACATGTATGTGAGTGCAACAGAATTTTAGAGTATTTTACATGAAAATGTTTTGCTAAATGCATAGAGTTGTAAACACCCAAATTAAATGTGTGTTGTAACTCCTCATACCCTGAAGTCATACTGCCGCAAAATAATTATTAGGGTGGTTACATTCACTTTTATTATTTCCTTTCTGAATTTGTATTATCCCAGGATTTTCTCTAGCTTATTGTTTTGTGCTCAAGAACCTCACACGCTACAATTTTTGGTAATTATCTCCTATGTTTATATGGAACTTTACGATTTGCCAAGCAATTTCCTGTAGATTAGCTTATTTTACCCTAATGACAGCCTTGTGGGAAGACACAACTAATTTTTTTAAAAACCTTTGTTCATTTTTGCTTGTGTGTTTTTTCATTGCAGTCCCAAATAACACACCTAAATAGGGGTTCAAAGATGACGTGTCCTATAACTGGGGAAGTGACGTCAGAATGTGTTGGGAATTAAGCACGAAACTGTTAACCTTTATTTTAAGTGGACTAGCTCTCCAAGGCTTCAGGTGATTGAGTGAAGTGCATCTGTTGATTTCACAATGGGATTTGAACTTGACTTATGCAAAAAAAAAAAAATAGTGCTTCTTTCTATTACCAAATCCAGAGAATCAAGCCATTCCGAGGACATTGCAGTGAGAAGCCTAGAGTTTTTCTAGAAACTTCCAAGGCGATGGTTTAAATTCAATGCACAAGAGGAGTAGAGGAAGAACAAGCCAGCCTGTCCATAGAAGGCGGCCTCAGACTGGGAACGCAGGGAGGGGAAGAGGGAACAAAGCAAAGGCCCTTCAAGGGCCCTGCTGAGCCAGTCTCCCAGGCCTGGTGGACCCCTGGGAAGACTGGGGAAGCCCAGACTGTGCAGTGTTCCTGACCCCGCCTCTTTCCCCGCCCATCTCTCAGGCTCCTCCCTGGGTTGGTTCAGGCATCCTCTGAGCAGCCACCAGGCGGGCGTTCAAACAGGGGTTGGTTCAGATCAGTGACTATATCTGGACCCACATTATGGGCTCCCTCTCTTTGATGTGTGTGCTGCCCCTTCGGAAGGGACACGCTGGGGAAAGACTCAAGGTCTCTCACCTTACGAATATCTTTTCCTTTTTCCCATTTCTGGTTTCCATCAAAAGGTCTGAAGCTCCCAAATAAGGTTCACACTTGCATGTAGTCACTCGTTTATTAATTCACTCGCCAATGTTCAGTATCAGTTTTGTGCTTAGCAGTAAGAAATGATGACAGGACCTTGTCTCTGCCAGTAAGGTGCATACAGGTAAGAAAAAGAAGCGGCCAAGATACACATGCAACCGTGGATGGAAACACAAGACGGCTTTGGGAAAAGACACCTGGCCTCAGCCAAGAAGACAGTAAAGGCCTCGGCGGAAGCAGGATCTGCCCCGAGTGCTGAGCACGGCTTGGGAGTGGAGGAAAACCTGCCTGTTGATTTCCATTCATTTCGGGCTTTGATGGGAGTTCTGTTAACTTATAAAGACCATTTTTGTGTATGTGAGGGCTATTTTAGTATTTCTTACTCACCTTTATGAAACACCACCTTCAGACACTTCCGTCCTTCCACTCAGAACACTATGTGGCTGACCTGTTTTCGCGACACAGAGCATCGCCCAGAGTTTCCCAAAGGCGGGGGGGAAGTAACTGCCAAACTCGCGGCGTAAGCTCCAATTTCACATTTTTGGAGTGATGGAAATCCAGTCCACTTTCAGTTGTGACTTGACTCAGCTTAACTCTTGCTGCTAATGCCCAGATTCTGCCAAGCACCGTATAGAAACCCATTTCCAGGAAGGAAACAGGAAATTGGGGAGACTCCACTTTTTAAGGAAGTAACTTTGGACGACAGTGTGAAGGAAATAAGTAACCACGGGGGTGTGTTACATATGAGTCGCAAAGCATTTCCGATCTCAGTAGCAGGGTAACATCTGCTGAGAAATAAAAGTTATCTACCATAGATCCTCGACACTTATAAGAGATATATTCTGCAGCCTTAAAAAAAAAAACCCTTAATTTATGAAGCTACCAGAGCATATATTTTCTCTCATAAAACGCAGTGGGGTATAGCTGAAAAATTTAAGTGACTTCTTTAGGTTCTTACTAGCTGTGTAAATAGAGAACCAAAAGCCATTTATAAAGAGTCCCCCGTTTTTGCGTGCCCAGCTTTAAAACAACGCTGGCAGACACAGAGGATGTGGTTCAAGGGGAGAAGTTCAAATTCACGCTGTGCAGGAGCCCTGGGCAGCTCACTAGTACACTTACCTACTCCTACCCCTGAGTGTCGCCTGCGAGATACGCGCCCCCACCTCAAATGGCCGAAATGCCATGTGTCGTGAGTCCCGCGTTGTCTCCTAGACCAAACCGTGATGCGATGTCCACCTGCCAATGTCATGGCGTTACGGGTATTATGAAACTGCTAACGGACAAAACAACACTCTTGGGCGGCCGGGTATTCCAGAGAGATGGGGCTTCGTGATCACCTCCGGCAAAGCCCCCTGCGTAGGAGGGGAGGCGGTCAGGGCTGCTCCTCGGAGCCCATGTAAACAGGCAGAAGGGCATTTGCCGTCCACGGGAATGTGAACCGGGATGAAGACTGGCTACCGGAGTCTTCGCGAGCCTCACAATAAATCTCAGAGCTGCAGGAGGGCCTGCACCCGATCAATAACCTTTAATTAATCCCACTAAAACACTTTGATAACATTATCCCTGAAAGTGGACATGAATTCCGGGGAATGGCAGCTCACGTCCCCGTCAGAAAACATCACAGGCCCCTCTCCTCATCCGCAAGGCCCGGCCGTCCACGTGAATTTCCATTTTTGTAAATCATCTTTTATTTGGGGAAGGAGGGAGGTATTGATTTTTTCCTCGTCTTTTCTCGGAATGTTAACCTTGTTTAAGTTCTTCATTTCCTCCGCCTGAAGCACCATGTTGCAATAGAATTAAATGCATAGTAAAATGGCCATGTGAGGAAGGTTTATGCATTCTGTTAAAACCTGCTCCCTTGATAAATGGGGCCATTAGGGTCTGGAATTCTCTGCATTAGTCTACTTAGCTCAATCCAACAACATGCCTTTAAAGTCTCACAAATTTGTTCAAATGCTAATGAGCTGCACCACCAAACCTCATCTGCTGGAGAAGGATCTTATATTTCCAGGGGTTTAATGCATTTAAAAGCTACCCATGGACTCGCTTTACCTGACTTGGCAATTCAAGATACTCAGATTAATAGACCGGGGGAAAACGTATACATTTCACTGTGCGGCAGCCTCAGAAAATGCCCTCCGTGAGGCTTAATAAAAATCACTTTTGTTTAAGGTCAGTTTATCATCATCTTACTGTCAGGGTAAGATGTGGAGAAAGATCTCTTCCAAAAGGTCATATATACGTATTTTTTCCCCAAATCAACTGGTTAAATGTAATAATACCCAAGTCATCTCAAAGATAAAAGGCAGTCATACTGCTCGTGTTTCCCTGGGGCCGGAAATCAATCTCTGGGTCTGTACCGAACTTCTAGAAAAAGAAAATGCCAGAGTGACTGCTTGCTTACAGACTTTTGCCACCTGGTCTATAGACGAGAAACTGGTCCTCGTCCAACAGCCTCTGCTGAACATGGACACCTGCTGGGTGCTGGGGAAATGGGGCTTCTCTCTCCTACCGTCTTTCTCCCCCTGGACCCGCTTCTAGGACACCTGTCCCAGCCAGCTTTGTGGGTGTGTGATCCATGCCATCGGCCAGGGCCCCCACACTCAGAAGAACCCCTTTGCGGGGGTTTAACGCTCTGCTGTTGTCTCCTTGAAAGTCTGAAAGGGGCCCCGCCAATGACAGAGCCTGGCGTGGCTTCGAGTGGATTGGTCTCTGGGTGACACGGACTTACCAAGGCTAGTTTGGGGAGACTGGCTGTGAGGGCGCATCCTTCAAGTCTCATCTGACTTGTTACTACCTCCAGGGTGGTCTCCCCTGATGCCACTCTGCTCTCTGTTCCCCTCAAGTCTTGTCTCCCCCCACCGCCTGTCCTCTGAGACAGACCTTCTCATCATTTCCTGCCACTACGAGCTTACTCACTGGACCCTGGGCTCCCCAAGGGCAAGCACCTTGCTGGCCTCACCGGTGTATCGGCGAGTGTCCTGGGACACAGGGCACAGCGTGTGACAGCTTCTCAGGGGCCTCTGACAGGTTCAAGGGCCTTCCAGTCCTTGGCGATCTGACCCAACATGCGTTGGTGGATACACAGAAAAATAAAACTTAAAGTCATTCAATAAGTGAACTGTTAGTCTTTTCTTTAAAAGGAAAACACAGTGAATGTGGCGAGTGGGTGCATTCTAACAGGCTTACTCCACACGGTGCGGGACCTCTCGCAGCGAGGTTCTGGGGTTCTCGAGAGATGTTAACGGTCAAGTATGGCCTAACGCACAGCGCGGTGGCAGGGACCTGGCGCTCACTCGAGACTCAATTCAGGTCCAACACAAGTGGAGTGAGAGAGGGAAGTATAAACACAGGCAGGAAATGGTCTTTGCTTTCAAGATGGTAGTGGGAGGGGACAAAAGACTCGGAGACAAGGATCCATTAGATAAACCCCAAAGTATGGAATGCCACGTAGAAGAGAAAGAAGTGCAGACAGAAGTGGTTCTGGAGTACTATGTCAAGGTGAAGGGAGAGACAGGTTGAATGGAGTGTAAATAGTTATTTCCAGCAAGTTACAATGCATGTGGCAATGAGGGTATGGGCAGGTTACCGAGGGCCGGAGCCCGTGCTGGGTTTGCATAGACGGTACGGAGCAAGGTGATAGGAGTAAGCAGAGGAAAACAGAGAAATCTTTCCTTATACAGGTCAAGACTTTAGAAAAAGAAACTCATTCCTTTGGTCAGATAGGGTTAAAGTCAAATGTTTGGTAGCTAAGAAGTAAGTTGAGTGAGCAGCCTTCCTTTTCTTGGCAAATAAGGGTTAGTTCTGGATAATGACAATGGCTTTGGCTAAAATGACATACGTGATGATTTCCACTGGTTGTACATCCAGGGTTTTTCTCATCAAGTTCAAGAGACGATACCATAGAACACAGCGCACTCAGGAGCCCTCTCTGCGTTCACAAAAGACCAAAGCATGAATTTATTGAATCCGCTCAACCAAAATGTAATGTGTACCAGGTTCCAGGTAGAGAGAAATACAACCCTTAAGAAGCTTATCTTCTAAGACGAGTCAGAAACAAACAAGCAAACAAAAGCAAAGTGATTTTAGGTAATAGTCATTACTGTGAAGACAATAACCAGGAAAGTGGGAAAATCTCAGAGGTCAGCAAACATTTCCTATAATGGATTGCACAGGAAATACTTCGGGTTTGGTGGGCCAAACTGTCTAGGTTGCAACTCAAGTTTCCGGTTGTAACACAAAAGCAGGCACGGACCAAATGCAAACAGATGAATGTGGCCGTGTGCCAATAAAACTTTATTTACACAACAGGCAGTAGGCTGGATGCGGCCCACAGGTTGTCTTTTTTACCAGCCCCTAGGTAGAGAGCTGGTTAATAGCTGAGGTCCCAGAGAGGTTTTCTAAGGAAGTAACATGTCAGTTGAGATCTCAGTGATGAGGAAGGTCCAGACATAGAAATACTTAGAGAAGAAAAAAACCATAAGAGGCCATGGAGAAAATGAACACAAGTGTTCAAGATGAGAGGGGGGAGGTTTTATTACCTCCCTGTATTTTAACTCACCGGGGGACGCACCCCGGAACCCCAGGACCACAGTAACGCGCCTATGAATGTAAAACCCCCACCCTGCCTGCTGTTTGCAGATTTTCCTTCCGTGAGGACCTGGAATACCGTGTCTGGGTTCCGGCAAATTCCAGTTGTCTTCAGAGCCCTGGCCCCGGGGAGGTGAACTTTCACCTCGGGCCCTACCTCCCACCTCTCAACCTGGACGCCGGCCGCTCTGGACACGGTTGAGAACTGAACTTGGGGGAAACTCAGATTTACTTAAGATGCACAGTTAACACTCAACGAACGTTCGCTGAATGATTTAAAAATAACTTGAAGAACCCCGGGTTGGTCATTTCGGTGTAAACGCTTCAGAAGGCAGTGGTGTAGAGAGGAGGCTCAGTGTTTTTGGACTCCCTCCTTCAGCTTCACGAACAGTGAGGGGTGATGAAAACAGACTGCTCACAGACCAAATCAGGCCTTCTGATCAGTTTGGGTGGTTAGTGACCAGCGTTTGGAAATCAGAGCATTTGAGCGGACATGGAAGTCTGAGTTCCTGGCTACACTTGGACCTGGCCGCACCGGGCCCTTGGATTCCCACCTGGCAGCTCCCTGGAGCCCAGGCAAACCTCCCCCTCCTGAACTGCCCACCTCGCCTGTCTGCCGGGCTTGTGAAATCTGAACCTTTCAAACCTGGGAAGGGCTTGTCTTCAAGAAAATATCACGAAATTACGAATGTAACATGTTTGCGGCATCTCTGATACTACCGGAGAAATTACAAATTGAGAAAAGCCCGTGGTGCCTGAGCTCGAAATTCCCGGCAAGACTCTCATGCCACGTGACATCAGACGCGAGGGAAAGTGTGACGAAGGGGGACATTCCAGAGGGAGCTACAGCCCTGTTAACCAATTCGAGCCAAATAACATGCTTTTGCAATTTTCATGAAAACATACTACCAGCGACAAAAGCCAGGACCCCTGTGAGTTTCTTGTGAGGGGCCAATCCACCTCTCTCAGCTGTTTTTCCTTAATTTTTGTTTGTTTGTTTGTTACCTGCATGGACTCTGTAAGTGCCCGAGTTTTCACACCCTTCAAACTGAAGGATTTCTAAGTTCTGTGGATTTGCTTTTGTTCATGCTCGGCAATATTTTCTTAAGAGACTCGTAGCCCAAGCTATCGTCCCTTATTTTAGTCTTAGAATAATCTGCTAAATGAGCTTGACCATTGCTGGGATGTGTGGACTTCTCCCCTTTGTCTGCAAGCAAGCTCACACATCCGAACTGCCTGGCAGCATCGAGGACTGAAGGACTCAGCCATTATCCTGAACAAGTGACAGGCACAGTCTTACACCACGCCGGTGATCAAACAAATGGCACGTTTCTCCAGTTTCTTTGTAACAACACTGGTCGGCGGCTGCCAGGAGAGATGAGTGAGAAGGGGCACGTTCATCAGGTGGCTCCGATCATGAGATAACTGCCCCCCGACCACGGGGTTGTTACGCAGAGGTGGGCCGACTTGCAGTCAGCCATTCCCTGGTTCGCTCCGGATCTCCTGCGACCTCTTCTCCGCGTCCAGAGTGAGCAGGTAGGGTGAGCAGCCCCCCTGAGGGTGTTGTAACCTGGGATTCTGTAAGATCGAAACGTTGCCGGACACGTGGCCAAGAGCTCTGACGCACAAAACACTGTGAGTTCGGTTAGTGCCCACCATCACCTAGACAGGGGGGCCTCCCCCTCAGGTGGCGTTGGCGTCCTGGACGCTGGGCAACGCGGGACGAAGGCAGAGACATGCACAGACACTGGAGCAGAAACTTGCCACTGCCATGGAAATGCAGGAGTGCCCAAGCGGACTTTTACTTTGGCACAGGTCCCTCGCATGGAGGGACAATCCCTGCCTTTGCAGACAGCTCAGAAATGTTTTATGTATGCGCCATTTCTAAAGAGTCTTTTAAAATTTCCTTTCTCATAGTATAATCAGTTGTTACCCCTCCTATTGATTTCCCTAAAGAGCACAAGTCTGTTCCATTAGAAATAGAGGAGAAAAAAATGTATCACTTTTAAGCTGAGTGGAAGCAGTTTTTTTTATGTGGAGGAAGTAAGAAGGGGGGGCGGTGAACCTGCAGTCTGCCACCTAGACAGGTAATCTGAGCTACATTTTGGAGAGGGGCTTGCTCGCTTTTGGTAGAGAAAAGGGAGATTCTGAACATCACAAGGCTAGAGATTTGCACAGTCACAAGGCAAAAAAAAAAACGGAACAGGTATAGTGGATGCAACGACATGTCCACTCACTAACAGGCAAACACACCAATAAGCAGAACATGGGGTCACCACACCTGAGCACGCCACTCGGCAGGCAAAAGGCACAAACCACGGATACGCACGGCAGGGACCTTGAAAACCTTATGCAAAGTGAATGAAGCCAAACACAGAAGCCCACATTCTGTGTGGCATCCCACTCACGTGAATGTGCCAAACAGGCAAACCCACAGAAACAGAAAGCAGGCTCGCGACCGCCTGGGGCTGGGGTGAGGGAGGCTTGGGGAGTCGCTGCTGGGTATAAGGTCTCCTTTGGGGGCGATGGAAAGGTTCTAGAATGGACTGCGGTCATGGCTGCACGACTCTGTGACCATCCTAAAAAATCTGCTGCATTTTGTGCCTCAAAGGGTAAATTTCATGTTGTGTGAGTTATATCGCGTGAAGGCCATTTTAAAAATGTAAAGGTTATAAAATTACTTCTAGATATTTACCCCAAAGGACTGACGTCAGGGTTTCAGAGAGATATTTATATAATCATGTTGGTGGCTAAATTATGCACAATAGCCACGAGGTGGGAGCAACCCAGATGTCTGCGGGTGAATGAACGGATGAACAAAACGGGGTGTGTACGTGCAGTGGATGGGGTACCACTCGGCCCTGAAAAGGAAGGAAGCTCTGACACATGCTAGGCATGATGAATCTTGAGAGCAGTTAGCTGGGGGAAATGGGCTAGTCACGGAAAGACAAATCCTGTCTCCCTGAGGTCCCCAGAGCAGTCCACCTCAGAGAGACAGGGTGTAGACAGGTAGTTCAGGGCGCAAGGTGACTGGGGAGAATAGGGGGACATTGAGTGGGGACAGAATTCCAGTTGTGCAAGGTGAGGAGCTCTGCAGACCGGCCGCACGACTACACGCCCATGGTCCTGCCACTCTCCAGGCCTGCACTAAAGTCCTCGAATCCACGGTCCTGCCCCTGGAGTGATTTTGTCCCCTGGGGGACATGTGGCGATGTCTGGAGACGTGTTGGGTGGTCACACCCGGGAGGGTGGTGCCCTTGGCCTCTGGTGGGCAGAGGCCCAGGATGCAAGCCCAGCAGCCTGTAGCGCCCAGGACAGGCCGCCACAGAGAAGGACGGGGCCCCCTGATATCAGCAGTGTGGACAGTGAGAGACGCCCTGCCCTGGTTCTCTGGTCACCGAGCAAACCTCTGACCTGCTTGATTCTGGTGGAAAGAGGCGCAGGGTGTGTCTTTAGTGAGCCGCCCGATCACGTGGGGCCGTGCTCCTGGTGCCTGAGCCCAGCAGGCGGCTGGAGTGGGGGAGCGGCCACGGGGAGCCCCACTCACAGAGCACACGCAAAAGGGGGAGGGGGAGAGCTGTTCTGCAACAGGGGACTACGGACCCAGCCATCGTGCGCTGGGGTTCTCTCTTCCCAGACGGGCGGTGATGAGCTGCCGCGTGGAGGGCAATGTGGGCTCCGCACGCCGAGGGCTGAGGTCATTCGCCGGAAGCTTCCCTGCCCACGCCTGGCGAATCAAAGAGCTGGTGGTAGCTGTTGAAGGCAGAGGGAGCTTTTCCATCCCACCCTTGATCAGAAGCAGGATAATGGCTCCGATGATGGATTGCTCGGGACGTGTGTGCTGAGGAGAGGCAAGCGAGAGGCGATACGATGTAGATTGCCAAGTCCCGGGCAGAAGATGAGAGGAGAGCGCCTTCCTAGACACACCACGAAAACAATTACTCGTGATTTTGAAGAAAAGCAGTTCAGCTCAGAGTCATTAGCTCCCTCTCTCTCTCTCTCTTCTTTTAAAAATGTAAGTAGGTGGAGGAATTTGTAACATAGGCAAACAAAGATCAAAGAAGGGTGGAAGGGCCCAGAGTCAGAACGTGCAGGTCCCGGGCTGTCTCTGACCTCCTCTAACCTGGGTACCAGATGGCGATGCTGGGCTGCCGAGGCCTCTCCTTTGCACACGGCGAGTGGGAGGGGGTGAGCAGGACCTGCGCTGCGTGTCGATCCGATGGGAGGGTGCGTCGGTGTCAGAGGGGCCCGGGATAAAGTCCCCCCTCTGCCACTTACCAACCCCAGGCCCTTGGCCGCATCACGCCGTGCCTCCGTTCCCACAGCTGACAGAAGGTGATGACGATAGGTACCCTGCAAGGGTGTTTAGGGGGTCACAGTAAGGTCATACACGTTTAGCACCTAACGCTGTCTTTAGCCCATAGTCCGCCCTCGGTACTTGGAACCTATTCTGGTGTTGGTGCCGATAGTCATTTTGAATATGTGGCATTTTATTATGATATACTACATCCTCGTTTGCCACGTCCTCAGTGGAAAATGGCTCTTTCTGTGTTCCACAGTGGCCTACAGATCCGCTTTGCTTGGGTGTCCTAGGGTTTAAAAAAAAAATCCACATTGCTTGTGGCTTTGTTCCTTTTCTTTTGGTCATAGATTTCCAGTCTTAGTTGCTGCATATTTGGCCATGGAGAATAAAGACTACACTCCCCCAGTGTCTGTCACAGAGGTAGCCGCGTGGCAATGTATTAGCCAACGGGATGTGAGTGGACGTGATTGTGCAATTTCCAAGTTATGCCTTTAAAGACAGGTGCGCCCTCCGTGGCTGCCTTTCCTGCTGGCTGGAAGAGGCACATGATGTCAGGAGCTTTGGCAGCCATGTTGGACCACGAGGAGGAAGCCTCATGTCAGGTGGCAGGGCAAGGAGACAGGAAGTGCCTGGGTGCCAGACACCAAGGAGGGCCTGCCAGCTCTCAGCCACCCACCTGCCCTTTTCGAGGAGACAGAAACAAAATCCCGCCTGAAGAAAGAGTCATTTGGGGGGTGTGAGGCCTTAACCGGGACTCTGTTTTTCCTGGAGCCAACCAGGCCCCTGTCTAATATACAGATTAACATTTAAAACTCAGGAGATCTCACGTAAATCTTTAGACTTGTAAAATTCTTCCTGAAAAGTAAGAAGCTTTTGGAACCCTGGGACTGTGGTGTCCCATGACCACACGCTTCCTTGCAGGGGGCATGTGGTATCCTTCCAGAACCTCCATCTGCACGTACGTGGTTTGGAGACTGAGCCCTGGGTGTCACTCCACAGAGGGCACGCACGGGAGAGCGTAGCTGAGCTCCCTACTCCTGACGTGCACCACGGGCTGAGGGGCCAGACCCCCGGGGGGCTGCACGACCCAGACTCTCGTTGTAGACCAGGGGAACGCAGTTGGGAGAGGGCGCCGAGCTTGCTGAGGGTCACGGCTCTGCGGCAGGGGCTGATTCTGGAGCTTGAACGCCTAGCGGGTACCTTCTCTATGACTGCAGCTGAACTCCCAGGTTTTGCTTTTTGAATGGAGCGTGGACTCGTTTGCAGAAATCTAAACGCATCTCAGATGATTCCCTGCGTAATTAAGAGTTTGGCTCCTCTGTATTCGCCGCACAGAGTTGTAGCAACCACTTATATTGTCTCATTACTGGTGAGCAGCGTAGCTTGGGGCGATCATGTCTTGTCATCACGCGGCAGTGTTCAAAGGTGAGGCCGCCTGCAGAACAAACACGGGGCCCCAAGTCCCGCATGGGCCGGGGGCCCTCTGGCCGACCACCGAGTGCCATGACAGCAAAGACCGGGCCGGACGGTGACTGGAGTTGGCGGCAGAGGTCACGGGCTGTGCAGGCTTTTGGAGCATCATCTCCTGGGAAGGTTCATCATCAGACATGCACAGTTGGCTCATGTCAGTGTTCCCTGGATGGGTTCAAGGCCAGAGCTTGTGGTTACGGCTGTTCCCATGCTTGCCTCATAGTTTGGCTTCGGTCCCCCCTCCCGCCAGCAGCCCCCTTGACAGATACACTCTCCAGACCCACGCTGAGGCGCACACTGGGAATGCTTTGAAAGCCCGGGCAGGAATCTGCAGACCCTCCTTGCGTCTTGGAATCACAGAATGTCAGAACTGGAAGAGACCCGAAAGCTTCTGGTCCGACCCTTTTGATTTATATGACAGGAAACAGATACAGAGAAAGGAGAACTGGGCAGTATTCGTCCACTTCAGCCTTGACCTTGTGACCCCTTTTTCTGCCAGTTAGAGGTGAAGGCAGGGCTGTACTCTGGGAAGAAGAAGATGACGATGACGCGACAATGACAATGGCCATGACACAGCAGGGTGTTGTTTCTGTCCCAGGCACCACATGAAGTGCTTCACACGCATGTTCTCGTTTATTCCTCATCACAGTCCCCTGAGGTTACTGCTGTCACTCCCAATTCCCATCCCTACTCATCCCCAGGGGACCTGGGGCACCGAGAGTCAAGCCGCACAGTCAGGATCACACAGCCTTTAAGGGATTTCTCCTAGATTTGAGCTGGGCTGCGTAACCCCACAGCTGGACTCTCACCGCTAGATGGGACTTCGGTTCCCGAGGGTTGCAGATCCAGATTCCCACAGGGACTGAGCTGGCTCTTCAGGTCGGTAACACTGGCCAGGGAGGGCCTGTGAGCTGGTGAGCAAACGCCCTATCTAAGTAGAGTGTCCCCTCCCTCAACGACCGTCACGGAACCGTGAGCCCCACGGAGCTCCCAGAAGATGGGAGGAGAGACATTGTACCTCCGAGTCGAAATGTTAGTGCCCGATGAGAAGGAAGTGTTTCTACTTGGAAGAAGGAAGGATGGGCTGAGTACTCTGTTCATAGAGAATGAAGAATTACCCGGAAAACTTGCTTTGTTTCACAGCTAAACAACTGGAAATTCATAGTGCTTTTCACCTTTGCTTCCAAACGAGACACAGATGTTTGAGATTAAGCAACTTAATATTCCCAGAAACGATTAAATTTGTCAAGGTTCTAGCTGGTATCCTTTGGTGGCATAAATAATGAGCCTTCCTCAGGTCTCAGTTTCTTACTCTATGAAATGGAACAAATATGATCGGACGGCTTTGCTTGAAGATGACTATAAACTTTACAAAGGCAAATAAAAAGAAATGCTACATTTACACAAAGAAAATTTGTTCTGCTAGTGGAGGAAAAAGTACCATCTATTATGTCCATATGGCAAAACTATTGATGCTAACACTGTCTCTTCGATTTGATCTTTAAAAGCACCAGCAACAATGTTTCTATTCGCGTATCAGAACTGAGACTTTGTTTTATTGATGTTTTCTAAAGTGTAAGATTAATGAATGCTTATTGTAACACACTCAAACAGTCAATTAGGGTATAACGCAGGGGTTCTCCGTCTTGGCCCTGGAACACTTTAGACAGGATAATTCCTCTGTGCGGGGCTCCCCTATGCATTGGGAACTATTTAGCAGTATGGCTGCCTCCACGGCGTCCACACATTGTCAAATGTATCTAGACATCGCCTAAAGCACCTTGAGGGGCAAAGCTACACCCTGCTGAGGGCCGCAGTATACAATACAAAGTGTAACTGAACTCGCCTCCCCCAGGTGGGGGACAGCTTCCCAGAGGTAGCCTCTGTTATCAGTTTGGTTTATATATTTTCAGCAATTTCTGTGTATGCCCCAATGTATACACACTCACCTCTACCCCCACATGGACGCAGAGGTTGAAATCTACACCCCACCCCCAAATTGGGATTATACGATCCTTTGGCATTTGTTTCCATTTAAACTATATCTTCTTTACCTGTCTGCGTGTCTCCATTTAGAACTGCACACTCTTAAATAGCAACACCACGGTCCATTGGAGTCCTGTGCTCTCGTTTACTTCACCGACTGTTCACTGGTGGGCGTTCAGGTATTCCCAACGTGTCCTTCTATAAGCAATACTGCATGGAATATTCTCATACTTACACCCTTGCACATTGCTCTCCTCTACCAGCATTTCTAGGGGCATTGTTGGATCAAAGGTGTGCAACTATAATACTGATTGATCGCCACAAATTTTCCAATATATGGTTCAGCCTCCTTGGTAGCCTTGGAGACTAAGAGGTCTAATTTCTTTTTCCTTCTGAACTTCCATCACAGTATCGCAGTTAACAGCCCGGTGAAATGTCAGTGGTTCAGAAGTTGAGCCACTCTGCTTTTAAGTAAAGGAAACTTAAGCTTGAGGCCTAACTCCCCCACGTATTCTGGAAGTCTCCGGAGACAAATGGTTTAAGGCTCCCTTTCCTAATCTGCAATAATAACGCCAGTAGAGTCTCCTTCAAAGCATTGTGACCAGAATTTAATTGAGATTATATACATGCCTAGCACACTGCAATTAATTACTGGTGTTAATAAGAAAAAGCAAGGGGGTAGGAGGTGTGGAAGGGTGTACACAGCCTAACAATTAGAGAACATTGTGTTGCCAAATGATTTAGCGACCGCTCCAGCGATGAACTTCAGACGAACGTGATAGAAGGGAAATATTTTTCCTCACCAAGGAGATCGTAATTAATGTTTGAGTCACTGGGTGCTTATGAATCCAGAAGAGAGATAAATGCCTCTATTTATATACAGACACACAGAGGGTATGAGTAAACATGCTCTGAAAACACGCCCCCACACGTTTATGTAAGAGAATGCCGGGGACACATGGATTTTCCCTGCGCGTGAGACGCGGGAGAGACGTGTGTGCGTCCTGGGTAATTTCCGGGCACGCCCCTGAGCATTTGCCTGCAGTGCGTCTCCGTCGTCGTAACGCCTGCAAAACTGACCTCTGACCTCACCCGCACGGCACCGCAGACACTGAAACAGCAGCGCACGCCAGCAGGGCTGCGTGAGGGCCGTGCGTTTCCAAGGCCGTCGTGACCCCGTGTTAATGCTCTTCCTCTGTGAACAGGTCTGAGGAGACCCTTGAGCTTGGCTTGGGAGGGAGACAGATGCTGCCCCGGCCACTTACTAGCTATGTATTTTTGATCGACTTAACACTTCTGGGCCTTGCCGTCTTCTTCTTCAATGGGATAGTAACTAAGCCACAGGTTCCCTGAGGATGAACAAAGACAATGAGTGAGAGTTGGCAACTGTTGGTGTTGCCCACCCAGCATCGGCTAATTGGACTCCCATCTTCCTTGAGAAAACACCCCTTTTCTGATGCTGGTCCTCTGGGACCCCAAGGGAACCCTTTCCGTGGACTAACTCCTAGGCTGGTGCAAGGTTGAGCACATGTCTCAGAGAGTGGCCAATCAGAACCTTGCCTTGTCCTGGGTAGTGATTGGTCTATTGAGCACCTGTCTCAGAAAGTGGCCAATTAGAACCCTTGTCCTGGACAGTGATTGGTTTAGGTCTGGCCACGCAACCCAATCAGAACAATGAGACTCAATTCCAAGATGCCTATGAGAAAAGAAAACAAGCAAGTGAGGTGTTGAGATGGAACCTAATCTTAGCATCCTGCTACAGCCTGGGAACAGGGACATCCCGAAGAAGGCAGAGAGGGAGAGAATAAGATCTAATTCCGATGATACCATTCGAGTCCTCACATCCAACTTGGCCAAAGTGCAGGCATCCGTGGCCTTTTGGAAATAGGGGGCAACGATTAATCTTTCTGATTTAAACCAACTGGCCGCCCAGTCCCTTGAGAGACTCAGAGCGCTCACTAATGCAACATGCACACATTTCAGCCCCACTGTCTGTCGTTTGTCCGTAGCAGCTGGGTGGGTTCTCAGCGGGGAGCCCTGTGACTGCAGAGACGAACCGGTTTTGTTTCTCCCCAGCATCTGAGACGAGGGCTGACTGACAACCCTGGGAGATCAAGTTCATGGCACAGTAATGAAAGCAGCTGCTGTGTGAATAGAAAACAACAACAGGAACCCTGGGCCCAATTTACTCGCACCTGGCACCCGGCCAGGCTGCAGGGTGTCACACTCGGGGAGGGAGCAGACTCCGCCGCTGCCACCTCAGGAAGGATGTGCTGCTGATGCAATCAGTCCCCACTCTGTGATCAGCCAGGAGATGGCCAGCGTCACCTGGGGAGAGGGTCATCCGCTTCAAGGGGGGGACACCAGTGCTCCAGGCAAATAGGACGAGAAATCACAACAAACCCTGCCACCAGCTCAGCACTGAGCTGTCACAGGCAGGCTTCTGAGAGAGGACCAGCCTCTCTGAGATGACAAAATGCACAGGGAAGAAGGTGTGCATGGGGACAGGCGGAGCACAGAAGAACAATCTGTGGGTTCACAGAGCCCGGCTCCTTTCCTGGCCTCACCAACCCCAAGCTGTGCAATTTTATTAAACTTTCCATGTCTCCCGTTTGCTCAAAACCTACAGCGGAGCCCCACCTACAATGAAGGCTGCTACAGTCAAGGCTGAGGATTCTAGCATAACCCGCGAGCCTCAGTGTGTACCACCCTCTGCTCTCCTGACCATCTCCCACAGCCTCAGCCTGTCACTCCTTCCACGCCAGCCACGCTGGCTCCGTGCAGCTCCAAACGCGCCAGGGGGCCTCTGCCCCAGGACCTTTGCACTGGCTGTGCCTTCTTCCCAGACGGCTGCAGACCTGCTCCCTCACTTCATCCAGGCGTCGCTGGGAATGGCGCTCTGTCGGACAGGCCTTAACGGACAGCAGCTCGTCTTACTCCAATGCCATCGCCCACCCTGTACGTACCTCTCCCTGAGAGATGACTTATTACTGCTTTCGTTAGCCACTGTCTCCCCTTCTGTGGTGGGACTTCTATTTGTGTTTTTTACTGCTGTATCACCAGTGCCTAAAACAGTGCCAAACACACAGTAGGTGCTTCGCGAATAAATGTCCATTTATTTAGTGGTTTAACACATATTGCCCGAGCACATACCTGCGCCAGGCGCTAGTAACACGGGATTGAGAGAGACAAGGGCACCTGCACTTGTTGAGAAACATTCATGTTGACACACGAAAGAACAAGAGGAGTCACCTAATTTCAGAATTGGAACGTTCTCTGGGGTGATAAATGGTAACTGGAGAGCAGAAAAAGATTTTTAATGAGGTGGTCAAGGCAGGTGCCAAGGTGGGGGTGAAGTCGCTGAAATGGCGAGAAGGCACACTACACCAGGCACGAAGCAGGAAGGAGAAGGGGGGTTGTGGGTGGAGAGGACCGCAAGCGCGAGGGTCTGGGGCAGGAAAGGATCTGGGTGATCAAACTACCTAAAAGCCTTCGGCATAGCTCAAGGAAGGAAGAGAGGGACAGGGGACAAACACCGAGGAGCGGGTGCCGGCAGGCCCTACGGCAAAGGGGAAGCTTTCGGATCTTTTTCTAAGTAAAGACTGTCATTGTCTCGTCACAGCCAGACCCAGTTTCTTCTCCTGTGAAAGACAGGTGATAAAGCCCCATGGCAGGGCGAGGACTCGGCAGGAAAAGGCGGATACAGTGCCTAGCACACCGCCTAGTAGGCGGTAGATACTTCAGACACGTCGGCGACGCTGCACTCTGCCCCCCTCCGGGAAGAAATTCAAACTTGACCCAAGGCAGCAGCTGGCCAGAACATTCCATTTCTGCTTCTCCAAACTCAGTGGCTTATTGGTGGGAATGACCAGAAATGAACTTGAAGGGTCAAGTAGGTGTCAACAGGGTATCAGAATCCTCACAGTTCCCCTTTGGTACGGGGCAGACTGCCACTCTCCCCCTAGACGTGATCCTGCACTAAACAAAACCACACACAGCGCGGGTGCGGTCAGCAGTTCGGACATCAGTACTAGCGGCCGAGTGAGGCTCAGCGGGGCCTTTGTGGAGACCCAGCCAGGCAGTGCCACGCATCCTGCCCCAAAGAGTATCCCTGCTGGGCACCGGGGCATCTGCTGCCCCCGAGGAGGTTAAGAGGGGAGGAAGCTGGCCCAGAGCACACAGGCGAGCCCTTCCGGCAGCTGACTGCCTGGCACCCGGTCACTGACCCCGCACTAGGCACGCCCATCACGTCTATTTACAATGCACAAAAGGCGAGAGGGGAATTTCCTTTTACTCGAGCCAAGAGCCGCACTCGTAGCGTGCACAGCTGGACAAGTCACCCACACGACCCCCTGCGGTTAAGCAGGTGGAAACCCGCCTTCTCCAAGACCACAGATACACGTCCCTAAAAGGAGGTCCCAACCGCAGCCCGGGGCCTTGAAGGAAGCAGGCATGAAAACACTTGGTGAGGAAATAGTGTGCTTGGGAAATGATGTGAATAGTGAAAAAATTCCTTTGATCTAAGGACTGTTCAGTTTCAAAGAAAATGTATTGGTATTTGGCGTCTTAGGTCCACACAAGCGTCCTGTGAGCCTCAGGGGGACACGCGGGGAGAACTCCGCACCACCAGCCAGCCCGTCTGGCAGTGAGGCCAGATCTGACGCGGGAACCTCGCCTCTTACCCAAGAGCCCCGTTTGTGTAGGTGACTCCGCCGCAGGGACAGGAAATGCAAACCCAGCTCCACCTCCACAGAACAGCTGTCACAGACCTGCCTCATCAGCAGGCACTGGGCGACCTGGAGACCCCCGAAGGCAACAGTCGGGAGGCTGTAACCTGCGAGGCCAAATCTGGGAGGTCATCGTCAAAAATCACTCTCATTCAGCCAAAGGGATGCTTCTCAGCACAGGAACGACTGGGGCAAACAAGGTGCAATTCACGTGTTCTACACGGGAGGACCAAGGCACACTCACACTCCGGTTCAATACATCCCAGTGCCACGTGGCCAAACGGTGGGACACTCGGCAGCGGTTAAAGTGTGAAAGATGACTTAATGACTGAAATCACACTCAAAACTGTAAGTAAAGAAGCAGAGATGAAACAAGTATAAGCAATATGACCCCCTTAAAAAGATGTGTATTTATTTATACATATATAATATAGTTTGTGTGACATGATTTAATCTATGAATATGAATAGATTATGAATCTATATATGAATATAGATTCATATATGAATATGTAGTATTATACATTTCTATAGCTATATAACACATAATAAATATAAACTCTATATTACATAATAAATGTTATATACTTATATAATGTGCATATTATAAACATATATTATTATATTTGAACATTATGTGTAATACAATAAAGTCAATCTTTCCATAATATATGTGACCCATATAATATATAAACTAGAGTGGATTTTTTACTTATTTTAAATCTTACATTCTTTTTCTCTAGTATATATGCATATATATACAACTTCATGTATATTCACACACAAAACTTTCCAGACGTGCACATATAAGACAGACCATACATGTACGCACACACTCACATCTGCACCCTTAGATTAAAGATATATTTGAACTGTAGGTTTCCAGACATATATTTTATAACATAAAAAATAAAAGTTATTTTTAAAATGCCTTCTAAACATCTCTGAGAGCGTCCCAGAACATGACTCACTTATTCTAATCACAGTACCCTGTGCAGAGCGGCTACTTAATGAATGTCCACCACATTGCGAAGAGACAGAGCCAGGTGGGGGAACAGAGTCATTTCGGTGAAGAAGAAACGGGCCCCAAGCCTCCTGGGAACCTAGGGACGCGTGGGTCAAATCAAGTAGACGCAACTCCATAAATTGTTACTTTGTTGTCCGAGCAAAACAGAAAACCACCTATTTCTCTGGTGTAGAGGTGGGGTTTTTTCATGGGTTTGGAGAAAAACTTATTTGGAAATATGACACTGAAGGACTCGCTTGTGAAACGCCTTTCCTAGTGACTAACAAACACGCTTTATGTTCTAATGAATACTGGGTACGCCTAGTACTGACTAAAACGTGGCCTTACGTGCAGGAACATCCATCTGAGGCTAATGACTGGATGCATGCTCTCTAATCCTTACAGTTTCAAAAAGATGCTAGAAGAATAAAACTCAAAACAGTCCTGCTGCTGTACCTGTCGGTGGCACTTGGCCGGTACACAGATCGCTGCCCCTGTGCCGTGACATCAGGGCACTTTGCTTCATTTTACTGCGTTTCTTTGGTGCCCGACTTCCCCACTAAACCGGAAGCTCCATGAGAGCAGGGGCCCTTGTCTGCCTTGTTTACCCCATAGCCCAGCACAGAGGGACACGCACAGCACAAACGAGGGGAAGAAATAAATCAGCCTGCTCTTACGGTACTCCTACAGGGAAGTACTATTTCGATTAACGCACCAGAAGAAACACCATTTCTTGGGTCCTGTCTGGTATTGTATGTTCATGGGATTCCACTTTGTCATCCTTTGAATTTTTACAGGTGTCCTTAGAACCTTTTATGACACTAAGTGGGGCCCATGTAAACACTGAATTACAAAAACAAAAACAAAGAAAAAAAATAAACCAGCAACTCATTCCAGAAAGTGGTTTCTGCCACTATGCGCTTTTCCCTTCTCTGCCTGAACCACTGCTGATTTCGCATCTCACCCCCCAACCCCCTCCCCCGGGAGCCAGAGCCATAGCCCCTGATACCCAGTTCAGCCTCACAGGGGAGAGAGGACCAGCCTCGACAGAGACCAGGACGCCCCGGCGGTGGCAAACCACAGGGCGGAGAGGGCAGAAACAGCGGAGAGTAAGAAATGCCAGCCAGAGTCCCCGAGGCCGCGAGCGGTGGATTTGCAGCGCCCAGGCGGGCTGCTCCCTCCGCCTCCCTCCTCCCTCCGGCGTCTCTACCGCCAAACCATGTCCCACGTCCGTGTCCCTCACGTCTCCCTCGCCACGGCCATCCCCTGTGCCTCAGCCATGAGCATCCCTCCCGGGACAGAGCTTCGTAACTCCCCTTCCACAACCTCTCCTGCCTCCCTGTAATTGTCACACCTGCCAGAGCAATGACCTTGAGAAGGAAACCACGCTCTGTCACCTGTCTGCAAAATCTGCCAACGGCTTGCCATCAGACTCAGAAGAAAACCCAACTATTCTTCCCTCTCATTATAATGCTATGGTTACTTATATATTTATTTATTCATATCCCAATCATTATTATTTGAATCATCATTATTATTATTATTATTATTTTAATGTTCAGTATTATTTTGTATTAGCCGCAGAGGTACAGCCTAATGGTCAGGTAATCGCACACTTTACAAGGTGTCCCCCCAGTATTCCCAGTGCCTGACACCACAGTTACTACGATATCACTGACTGCATTTCCTAGGCTGGACTTCACACCCCCGCGACTATTCTGTACTTCTCAGTGCCACCCCCTCTCTCACCCCCCGTGCCCTCCCCTCTGGCAACCAGCAGTCCATCCTCTGCATCCATGCGTCTCTTTCCATTTTGCAAAACCAAATGTTTTATGCTGGCCTGCAAAGTCCCGCAGGCCAGGGCTTCTGAGGGCCCTGGACTTCGTCGTGGGCCACACTCTCTACTGCTTTTCCTTGTTCACACTGTGCTGGGGACCTGGAGCAAGGCCTGTAGTCCCCTCCATCTGGAAGTCTCCGTCCTCAAATCCTAACATGAGGAAGATGCCTAAGAAGTACATTCTCAGCCCTGGCTGGTGTACTTGAGCGCGGGCTTGTGAACCAAAGGATTGTGGTTCGATTCCCAGTCAGGGCACATGCCTGGGTTGCAGGCCAGCTCCCTGCAGGGAATTCACGAGAGGCAACCATACATTGATATTTCTCTCCCTCTTTCCTTCCCTTCCCCTCTGAAGATAAATAAATTAAAAAATCTTTAAAAAAAGTAGCTTTTCACTGTCTGTACAGGGCTAGCTCTTTATTTTGTGATATAAAAATAAAAGCTAGCAACCACTTATAAGCCAACGACCGTCTAACATAGCTATTATTACACTCAATTTGCAAACGAGGAAACTGAGCCCTTGACAAGTGAGTGAGCGGTCCCAGGACACTTAGCTAGTGTGGGCAAGCCTGGATGTGAACCTGGCTCTACCTGACTTCCAAGTCCATGTTCTTAACTGCCTCACTCTGCTGTCGTGCATGTGCCGATATATGTGTTATTACTGTGAATTGATCTCAAGCAAGTCGTTTCTCCACCAGTTTATCGAAGATGTGTTTGTCGAGAATGGCACGTGCTCTGTCCCCTGTGCTAAGCACCCCCGGAAAGTGAGTTTGGATCACTGGAAAGGGAAACTAAAGGAAATTCCTGGGGTAAAAAGAGCATTCGCTGAACACCTCCTCCTTGCGGGGTGCTGACCTAGGCCCTTTGTCTGCGCTGTCTCATCTAATTCCCACAGGCAGCACTGTAAGGCAAGTCATACTGATCTCAGTTTAGGGGCAACAAAACCGAGGCTCGGAGAGGTCAAGTGACAGAGCTCACCTGTCTCCCTACTGTGCTCCCATTTCTACATCACGGGTGGACGCCTGCATGCAGTAGGAGGCACTCAGTAACTGCGTGTCACGTGATGAAAGAAGCCCCGCACACCCAACGTGTGATACAGAAAACACCTGCTCTTAGCCTGTCCGTCCCGTAAATTAGTAACTCCCAGCTAAAAAAAAAAAAAGGACGGATCTCATTCGGAGAGATCAGTTTTACTATGTCATGGCAAAATACCCTTTCTGCTAATGATCTGGGAGGAAATACAGCTGCCAATGCGAATCACACCACGTACTTACTTTATTTGGGTTAGTCAAGGCCAATAACTTACTGGGAATGAAAAGATGGCAAAGGTCACCGTTCTGCAGTCAACAGTTTTCATTATCTGAAAATTTACCATAAGCCAGGTGCCGCCTGTGGCTCTCTGTGTGTATTGTTCGATTTCACTCTGGTACGATCCTGTGAAATGTAAATGATTTCTGTCCACATTTCCCAGAGCGGAGCGTCACGGAGAAATCAGGGACCACGCGCTGTTGTGCAGGGAGGGGCCATGGCGGACGTAGGATTTAGGATTTATGCCTGGTCAGCCTCACGCCCAAGCCTGTGCACCGAGTTATTCCACTACCCGGCCTCCGGGAAGCAGGCAGTTGGGGTTGGGGTGGGGGCGGGGGAACTCAGGACGCGGGGAAAAGTAACTCAGGAAGTCTTTACGCCTCCTCATCGGTTCTCACAAATCCCTATCAAACCAAATCCAACCATGAGACATAATTTCCCCCCAGGGTCTGACCCCCAAATGCTTCGAGAATGAACTCTTTGCTTCCCTCACCACACAATTATTCCAGGGCTCAAAGGCCATTGGTGGCTTCTGGAACTCGACCTCCAAACCTGTGAGGGCCTGGAGGATGGTCCTAACGATGTTACCAGGGTTTCTTCCCATTTTTGGCATTAGGCAGGGTTTATGTCCAGAGATGATTCCACCAGAGAGGCTCTGCGGATGTGATGGGATTAGCCAAGTTTCAAGGCTTAGTTTTGACCTCCTGCAGAAAATTGAGCACACACCCTCACAAAGGCCTTGGGGACTACGGGAGAATGTGAAGTTGATTCATCAAATTAGCTCACACGTAATTGTCCTGCATGACTGGCTATAGAACTCGTCAGCTATAAACCTGTCAAAAAGCCATCCACTCTGATGTGAAATAGAGACACGAAGTAATGTTGTTTGGAATCTGACATTTGTTGGACGTTAGCCTGATACGGGTGCTTTGTTTCCTCTTGGAGGTATTCGTCCAAAGATGCAGAGAGCAGACAGATAGGAGCAGGGAGAAAAGGGGCCCACGCTAGTTTCTAGAAATACCAGCTTGCATGCATCTGACGGGTAACTACATCCTTTCCTTTGAGAGAACCTGTGAAGGTTAGAGTCCTACGTTTGGATGTGTGGGTGTGGATCAGTTTTCTCTCCACAATGGGATCGCTCTTGGGAATGGAAATGGTACCTACAAGGTTGAAAACCCTTGCTTCCTTTGCAGAGTGCGCTGTCTTGCCTGCATGCGCCCCCGTGATGCTCAAGATCGCCAACGCTGGTGATCCGAAATTTTCCCAGAGAAAAACCTACAGGACCTCAGGGCGAGGTGCAAGCCCGGTGTAAAAGCACCACCCAGCCACCGCTGGAGAGCAGGATCCTGCGTACGCAGCTGGTCAGCTCCACCCTGCGCACCTTTTGGTTCCCGGTGGCGAGTGCCCAGCCCTTTCTCTGTGCCCCGCTCCAGGTGCCTCCAGGGCGCACAGGCGTTGGAGGCTGCCAGCCTTCGTCTCCGAGCCCTGATGGCTCAAGTTCACCTGAGGAGCTCCACTCCAGATCTGAAAGTCTCTCGCTGTTGTCTGACTTGTCTCCTTGCTGTGACTACTTGTCTTGTTCCTAATTTTTATGCCATTTTGGGGTAATTTTTCCCTTTTTTGTTATTGACAAAGACGGAGGAGGCCTGCTGTAATTCATGGGTGACTGACAAGGCTGCACGCTGTTAATTCAAATGTTTTGATTTACGTCAGAGGGGTCCCCCAGGCCCCAGGCATGACAGGCTGAGAGAGCTCCTTCAACGACTGCAAATATTAAATCTCTGTAAGTCAGTCCTTCATGTACAAGTCGCTAAATTTTCCCTCCTGGGGCAATTTGGCAAGAAGCATCAAAAGCCTTAACACAGGCGTACTCTCTAGCAGTTCCATTTGTGGGAGTCTATCCCAAAGAGATAAACGGACAAGTGTGCAGGGATATGAATACAAGGATGTTCAGCTTGGTGTTATTTAGAATTGAAAAACTTAAAAAACATGTCCAGCAATAGGGTTAATATGATGCATCCATACCGTGGAATATTTATAATCTCTAAAATGTCTTATGTGCATCTCTATCATTGACGGAAAATTACTTGCTGTAAATATCAAGTAAAACTAGACGATCAAACTCTAATTGTATTACATCATGTACGGAACGATATGATCTATGTGTCTGGATGGGTAAAGCTTTTGAAAAGGCACAGTCCGAAAATTAACAGGGGCGATATCTGTGGGTGATTTTTAACTTTTTTCTTATTCTTTATGATGCATGGGTATTCTTTTTATAGCCAGAAAAAAAAAGATTTTTTTTTAAATTTTAGAAAAGTGATGCTCACTGATGTGAGAGAGAAACTTTTCATATACTGTGACCCCTTTAAAAAATCTATGTGTCTGCATCACATTAGAATTAATGGGCCTGATAGTAAAGGGTCACCAGAATAAAACACTGACCAGGAGCCCAGAACACCTTCTGTTGATTCTTGCTAACCATGGCTGTGTTTGATCTTGGCTTCTTGGCAGACGGCGTCAAAATTTTCCTCTTTGAAAGACGAAACTGTGAATTTCCTGCTAGGCAAGAGCCAGGTCAATTATTGCTTAAGTCAGTGCTCTGCTTCCAGTGAAACTGAGACCCTTTGGAAGGATGTCATCCTCATCAAAACTCAGCCATTCAGAGAAGCAACAGAAAGGGGTGGTTGAGCCTGGTGGTTAAGGACAAAAACTCGGAGGCGGGCTGCGTGAGTCCAGACCTGGGTTGTAGCTCTTCCTGGGGGTGTGGCTTTGCGAAAGAAACCGCTGATGCTCTGTAGGCCTCAGTGTCCTCCCAGATGAGACGCGGCTCACGCTGATGATGCTACTGGCCTTGTAGAGTGGTTGTGAAACTTCAGTGAGGCACTCTGGGGGCCTGGTGCGTGATCAGTGCTTCAGAGACATTAACGACTGATGTAACGGCCATTCAGCTCCTTCCTGAGGAACACAGTGGGCTGGCACTGGGCACAGAGCTCTAACAGACTGTCAGGGCTGCCAACCTGACTTGCAGCTTAACTGTTGTGTGACCTGCTATTTATTACCTGCTTCTGGAACCCTAATGAGTTTGATCTCCATTTGCGGGCCCACAGAGATAGAACCCTCCCCATGAATGTCGGACTCTAATGGCTACTCTCATCCTTATTATCATATTCTCTGGCCTTGAGCTTAAATCCCCGCCCCCCAGACCCATTTGTCTGAAAAGACAGCAAAGCAAGACAGGTCTGACCGCGTCCCCTGCAGGAAGGACAGAGAGGAAGCAACCTCAGGCCTCAGAGCCGAGGTCAGAAGCAAATAGCTCCCGGGAAGGATGTCATCCAAAGGCCCTCAGTATTTTATTGGGCACAACACAGCAGTTTTTAATTTAACAAATTACTTTTCAACATTTAAAAAATTGATACAAATCACAATAACTCTTCATTTCCAGAATTCTGTAAGAAAAAGAGAAGCCGTTCTCACTTGGAACTTCGTAAGAAAACAGACTCACACTACGGCTCTTAACTGGCTTTGCTCAGGGCACTTCTTTCTAAGGTGCAGTCCCATGACTCCCGTAGCCGGGCCGCCTTCCTCCTCATGCCTGCATGGTATTCCATCATGGGAAAAGAACATCATTCACTTCGATATCTACTTATAGGTATTCGGTTGTTTCTAGCTTTAGGCTACAACAAATAATGTTGCCATGAATATTTGTATTTGCCTCCTTGTACACGGGCAACAAATCTAAACAATATCCTGTTTGGGGAGGTAAATCCATGGGGTAAAACTACAAAGAAAAGTGAGGGGGTTATAAAACCCCGGCGCAGGTGAGGTGGGGGTTGCATGCGAAGGGGGGGGCTGCACAGGAAACCTCAAGGGTATTTGTAACCTTCTAGTGCGCTGGGCTGCGGCCTCCTAGGCGTTCCTTTTATCGGTGTGCTTGATAATTCACGCATCTATTTTACACACAGTTTTTTGTAAGAATCTATTGAAAAGATATTTTTGAATGAGCTAAAAAGAAGAGAGAGAGAGCTCCAGCAACCCAGGGCCCACATGTCAGCAGCTGCCTCTGTAAGGAAAGGAGTAGTCCAGTCCGCCACAGTCCTCCTGCCCCACTGTTAGAGGACACTCGTCTGCTTGTTCCTTCCGGGGGCCTGCCTGTGCCCCTGGGCATTGGAGTTGGAAATCCTGGTCCTGAAGACGGCGTGGTGTCTAGAACGCAGGCTGGAGGAACCCATTTCGCTCCCCATGAAGTCCTTTCTGGGACAGATACAGGATGAAGAAGCTACTCGGGCATGTGGCACTTCTCAGAGTCGAAACACCACAGGGGTGACCACGGAGAAACCTGTGCTACTTCCACAGTAGGTCCAAGATCTTCCGGCATGATCGTGGCCAAAGAAGACGACACGGAGTTCAAGCAACAAACCCACAAGGAGAAACAAGGCAGACACCTCTGATCCAGAAGTCATAATCTCCGGGTCGAGGAAGTACATCGCCAACAGGCGGCTTAGGAGAGTCATCAACCGTTGCTAACAGGCCTCACACCACAGGGCTCCTTGGCCCGCCTTGCAGTCTTTTTATTGGAACAAGGAGGTGGCTTAAGAACAGCCGGCCAAAGGTGGGATGTGTTTCTCACTGGAGTTTGTTCTAAGGATGAAGCCACATAATTCTTAGCGCTGTGCAGAAAACCCACTGGCTCTATGCAGGTGAAGGGGGTGGTGGGACAGCGGCAAGCTCAGCGTCCATGAATATGACCAGCTCCGTTGCTCAGCACTTACCCTGTAAGCATGAGCAGGTGCCCCGTGACTGCTTCCCACCACTGCCACTCCCCAGTAAAACCCCTGCGCTGGGCCCAGGGCAGAGAGGCCGCCTGCAGATGGCCAGCACTCTGCTGACTCCGCCTCCTCGCAGCTCTTCAAATGGCTCCCCGGTCCCCATCCCCGGCCACTCCCTCCACCTCGGCCACCTTCCCCTCACCTGGGCCGCTTCGACAGCATCCCCACTGTGCTCCCAGCTGTAGTCTCCTGTCCCTCCAATCAGGTTTCTACCTGGTCACCACTGTGATCTTTTTGGTGTTTGTTTCTAAAGAAAACTAACCACGCTCTCCTCCACTTAAATAAAGTTTTCAATGGCCCCACTGTACTGTTTGCAAAGTAGAAAGTGCGTGGTGCGGCTTTCGAGCCCCCACATGGTCTCCGTTCCTATCTCCTGCCCTCCAGCCTTCGCATCTGCACTCCGGTCAATCGGAACTACTTCCCCAAGGCCAGCGAGTTTCTGCCCCTGCCAACCCCCACAGGTGTTACTCCGTGCACCTGGAAAGTGCTGTCCTCCCCCGTCCCTCCTTCCTCCCTCTCTCTGCCACTCTACCTCTGGTTTCATGCGCCCTCTCTGCCGCTGAGAGATGATTTCTTTTTAGCCAGATGAGGTGAAGTACTGTACAATACACAGGCTCTAACGACACAGGTGGCAGAACTGTGTGTACTAGATGAAGTTTATGTGTCTATGAATAGACATGTGTGCGCACATCGCTACATGCATGTGTCCACATGAACACACACACATGCATGTACACACTTTAAAATAAGCGTGGAAAGTACAACCCATAAGCACATCCTTTGGTTCAATACCACTTTTTGAAACATCCCAGGAAAGTGAGCACATATGTGTTCCAACATTTAGCTGTCCTTTTTTATTAGAATGTGGATCTGATAGCCAAAACATTGGAAATAACTAAATAACCTAAATACCCAGCAACAGGGATGGGTCTAACAAACCAGAGTCTCTCTGTTCAGTGACAGGCGATTTTGACCTTCAGAATGAGGCTGTAGGGCTCTGTTTAAAATACGAAAAGGTCTTGAGGATTAAATTAGCACAGGGAGGACATTAGAAAATACTAAATGTTTTAAGTGCAGTAATATTTTGGTTAAAAAACATAAAATTGTACAGAAATGTGTTTAACGCATGTTGCATGAGACTATGATAGTTAACTTTTACTTTCTTGTCTGAATTTTCCTTTTTTTATTTATTGATTTAAATCTATAAATAAAAGCGGCAGGAGAGGGAGGAAGGGGAAGACAGAGAGAAATATCTGTCTGTTTCTCTGTTTATTTATGCATTCACTGGTTGATTCTCCTAGGCGCCCTGGCCAGCGGTCGAACCCACGACCTTGGCCTATCGGTATGAGGACGGCGCTCTAACTGAGCTACCAGGCCAGGGCCTGAATTCCCTATATCCGCCACAATAAATGTGACTTTTTCTCTGACGTAAGAGGAACAGCAGTTTCACTGCTGTTTCACTGGCTTGTCTTTTTATTATTATCGTCGTTGTCATTACTGCTTAGAAGCCTGGGAGAGGACGCGTAGGGATCTGTATTTCTGCAGGCACCTCGGGGCCACTGTCGTCGGGATGTGCGGTGGCGTTCCAGAGAGGGCGCGTCACGGGAGAGCGGGCACAGCGGAAGCCACTCTGCCTTCTGGCAAACTTGCTGTCAGACTGGTTCCAACGACGCCTGCCCTCCTGTGACCATGCCTGTGAATTCAGGCGACCTCTGTGTGCGCTGGACGGGGCGGGGCTTTGGTTTCCCTGACTCGGGCCCTTTGGTTTCCTGCTCGGAGAGAAACAAGTGGGGAAGCGCATCTGGGGGGCACACGGGACACCTGTGAGCAGGGAGCTACCACCTGGCAGCCTCCCACACCTGGAGGGGGGCTACTTGCGTGACCAGTCTTCCTTTGGGGGGATTTGCATGTGCCCCAGGGGGCCAAGGAGGATCCATTTTGACACTGAGAGAACAGATAGGAACCTGAATTTATATTTGTTGCTGTGCAAAACGCTGTGACTTTTATCTTAAACTGAAAAAACATCCCCTGACCCTTAGTCTGGGTGTGAGCGAGTCATCTGTCAGGCCAGGGAGCCCACCGGGGTGCAGGGCTGCCGGGACCCCTCCCTCCTTCTCCCTCAGGTGCCGGCCTGTCCCCAGCAGGCCAGTGAGGCAGGGGGACCCACCGATTTTACCACCTGAGCTGCACGGGGTCCTCTTGGATCCCTGCATTTCTGTCTGATGTCTCAGCCGGGACAGTCGCGTCAACCAGTTAACTTCCGAAAACCGTGCAGCAGACATTCGAATCAAGGAGTCGTGAAGGGATAAACCAAGATCTTCAAAAACTATGAACTGTACTCCATCGGTTTGTTCTCACGGTGAGTTTTTTAAAAACAAGAGCCAGCCCTGGCTGGTGTAGCTCAGTGGATTGAGCGCGGGCCTGTGAACCAAGGGAGCACGGTTCGACTCCCAGTCAGGGCACATGCCCGGGTTGCAGGCCAGTTCCCAGCGGGGGACACACAAGAGGCAACCATACACTGATGTTTCTCTCCTTCTCTCCTTCCCTTCCCCTCTAAAGACAAATAAATAAAATCTAAAAAAAAGCACAAAACAAACCAAAAACAAGAGCCAGAGTTTAAAACAATACTTTAAGTAGAATAAAATTATACAATATATATCCACACACATAATTATTATATATTGATGCATATAGTTAAATATACTATATACACTAAAATCAAATATAAATATATACTATTTATCTCACTGTCTTAAAATCTCCAGTCTGTACACATTTTAATGAAGCGCATTTTTTACTTGGACGGTGGCACGTGGGCATAATTAATAGATGCATAATACACAGAACCGAGAGCTGCAGGCTTAACGTTTGCGGGCCAGGCCAGCACCGAATGCTGGTAATGTCCTTTCTCACCTAGATCTGAGCTCCTGAGGGTCAGAGACTAATTACCAAGTTTCCTGTACCCTGTGATCACACACGTGCCTGGTTCTGAGGCACAAAATAAAGGTGTGTCCGGCGGAGGGAACTTCCTGACAACACAGACCAGAAGAAGCCAGATGAAGAGAACAGCGGCCGTTCTGGCTTCCCTCGAAAACGCGAGGGCTCGGCCTGACCCCCAGCCAGCGCCTCTCTGCATCATCCCACAGTTTCGAGATAAGATAATTACTCACGCATGTTTTTATTTTGGTCAAATAGCAAACCGTATGCTCTGCTGACAACGGCAGCCATATTTTTTCTTTCACTCAAAAAACCCAGGAGAGTGGAATGCATTCTCTCCCCTTCCCACCCACACTACTCCAGTGAGAATAAAAAAATCCCCAACCCCCCAAAGAATGGCCTCCCCTTTACGGCAATTTGTAGCCTGGAGCTGGTTTTTAGAGCTGAGTAATAAATCCCAGCACAACGCGACTACAATGGAAAGGCTGACAGACATTTAACACTAATGGGGCAAACAGGGCACACAGGAAAATACTCTGTCAGATCCCCACACTCAGTGTTCACAGACTGCTCACCGACGCGCTGTTTTTTTTCAGTGGACAATTTGCCTGTTCATAAACAGCAGAATATTTCCAAAAAAAAAAAAAACCTTGCAAACTCCGGGAGGAGAAATTTCCTTGATATTCCCGTTTCCCACAGGTCAGGTTACGCACTAAATACTGACTTCAGTTGCTTTTGTTGCTGCTGTTGTTTTTAACTAGAAGGAACAAAAATGACATTTGAACCATGACAACTTGATAACTAGTAAGAAAAAAAAAAGCAAGACTTAACTCTAACGCTGCAACTAAAACCTGAACCAGGACAGCTTTACATTAACACCACTGTCAAATCTTCCAACACTCACATCATCTCCTTTTCTGTGTGGAGGCTAAAAGTATAAATCACAAAACCATTTAATTAATATTCAAGATAAAGAAGGGGGAAATATTCCTGAACCCTGAGGTTTATATGAGACCTTAATACTCAACAAGCTTTTTGGAGAGAAGTCTCTATCTGCCCTCGACACTTGTCAGGTCCCATTGTGTTAGCGGCGCTGTGGTTTAAATCTGCGACTGTGGGGAGAGCTGTGACGACACCGCGGTGTCTCACGTGGGACAGTGAGAGGTTCTCACACGTGCAGGTCAAATAACACCCACGACCCACAGCGACACATCTGTGGAGAAGACTGTCTTGGCATCACACGACACTTCCGTCCGGGGTTTGAAGAGTCCGGGACGGCCTGTTTGAGCGTGGGGGAGAGCCACTCCTGGGTGAGATTTCCCATATGGCTGGGCAGGAGTGGTGGGGTGGGGACGCAGTCTGCAGTACAGAGGTGCACTTTCCAGCAGAGTCCTGGAAGCCCAGTTTGGACAAGAAGAAAAGCAATTACAAATATTGCATCTCCATGGTAATAAAACCATTGGACCTATTCCTGTAATTACTCCATACAAATATCGAAGATGTAGGCAGAGCAAAGCTGACGTTTTATCATCTCAATTGATCCTTTAGGCTCCTTCAAAGCAACTCTTATTTGATTCAAACGCGTATATTCTGAGAACAACAATCTACACAGTTTTGTATCAAAACCTGTGTATGAAATGAGCCAAGAGGCCTGGCGTTTTTACGAGCAACTATGGATTTTGCAGGCCGATTTACATTACGAGCATTCTAAGGAAAACTGGGGGCTGGAGAAAATGTAGATATATTTTTAAAAAGATGCTTCCAGTGCATGGGGACTCAATTCTGAAGCCCACTCAGGAATTCTGCCTGTACAAGCACTTTCTCTGGGTATAATTTAAAGGCAGTTTGAAACTTTGGCCCAATTTGATCAAATATTGATAGACGGTCCAGTAAAACGTGGTATGGGAAGCAGCTACTTTACTGCACATTGACACTGTAAATTTGAAGAGACACTGTCAACCTGCTGAGCTCTGAAATTTACTTCTCTAAAAGGCAGATAAATCCCACGCGGAACACTGGGGATCTGGGTTAAATATACATACTCATGTACCTTACATAAGGTCCTGCACAATAAATTTCTCGTAAGGTCTAGTGCTAGGAAATAGTTTGTCTTTCCTGATGAATGTGTCTGCTTTCCTATTAGCGAACGAGGGCCATGACTCATCTTGTTTCTCTTTTTGCCTTTGTGGCCAGGAACCTCTGAGTTCTGTTTTGCGCTCGGCTGCGGTAGCTCCTCTTAGGTTTTATGCTGTAGCTCATCTGCCCCTTCATTATAAGCCTCTTATTTTTTTCTTCCCCTATTACTTCCATGGTTTTACGCGTATTTCTTCTATTACATGGCATCTCTCCCTCTTCTTAGAAGGAGGAAGAAGAGAGCTAGTTAAAAACACCAAGTCCCAAGACTCCTTCATGTGACCTCCATGAAAGTTTGTTTCTGACTTTTATTCGCCTGAAACCAACCCAATGCCTGGACATGCGAGCGCGGCGTCCCCTCTTGCTGGCCAGCACCCAGCTCAGCTGTGCAGACGAAAGTCCCATTATCCTGCCATCAAGAAGGAGGGCCAGCCAATTTCCTGCCAGGAGGTCACCTGCACTCCTGATGAGGTCCTACAAAGGCTGTCAAAGGCCAGCCGTACTTCACACCTTAACGAACTTTTTAAATAATGGAAGCAGAGACACCTATTTATCGTGAGGGGAAGTTATTGGAAGAGATTCTTTTTTTCTGCATTTTGAGAGGGAGAAATCTGGTTCTAACCAGGGTGACCTGGAATTGTTATGTAAGGAAGAGAAAGCGGGGGGAAAAAAAGGAAGAAAGAAGGCAAAACTAACTAGCTTCGATGTCAGCGGAGGGACAACTGTCACTAAAACCTGCGGTTCTCAAACCGGCGTCCACCCAAATCCCCGCTGGGACCCGGACGGCCTGGCTGCACCTGCAGCCGCTGATTCAGTAGGTCTGGGCGGGGCCCCAGAGCACGAGAGTCTAACGAGTTTCTGGGTGGTGCGGATGCAGCTGGAATTCCTACACCCCTGTCCCGGAGAAAGACCCAAATGGGTTCAATTACAGTCCTAACATTGTTCTTCTCCCCTGCCCCCCATAGTCAACCCCAGTGCTGTTTCACAGCATGAGAGGAAGAGAGACAAAGAGAGAGGAGAAAGGGGAAGGGAGGTACAGACGTGTGGCGAACAGATTACAGTTGATTCAGCAGGTCTTAGCCACAATGATAACAAATGGTTGTGCAGTACTCAACTCTATGCCCTGTGCCAACTGCCTTGCAAGCATCAATTTAATCAATCCTCACAATCGGCCCCCTTGTACAGATGGGGAAATTGAGGCACAGAGAGGTTAAGTCACTTCCCGGAGATCACACAGCCAGTAAGCAGCAGACCTGGGGTCTGAGCACGGGTGTGTGGTTTCTGAGCCTGTGATTCTAACTACCAAACTGTGGAGTTCTCCCGTGAGGTAGAACCAGAGACTTGGCGGCCTCTGTTGTTCTTAGAAGATTCTTCCTCCGGAAACAGTATCATCGTGTAAAACCAGGCCTTTTCCCTGGAGTCGGAATTTCAGTTCCCCAGTGTTTACGGCAGGCATGCTCCCCGCTCAGCCCTGCAGAGCGACACCGAGCTTCTCCGAAGCAAGGGGATGGTGGTACCCAGCCGTGAACGGGGGAGGCCAGTGGCAACGTATGTCGCTGGAGTGTGGCCGGGATTTTAAGAGTAAGGACCTCTTCACTGGGCCAACCAGAGCCACAGGGGCTGGCATGTTCTGGCCTTTTTACAAGTGGCAGAAGTCAAGATGCAGTTTCACGCGTTCCGCATTCCGGCTGGGAGTGTGTCCTGGTCCCCAGCCTCCCGGATCTCTGTGGCCATTGCTGGCTCTGTGGAGATGGACCACCCTGTTCACAAGGATGCAGGGAAATGTGCTAAATAAAATGAAGTGAGACTATAAGCCACAGAAGATGAGGGAAAAGAAACCACTAGTATGAACAATTTAAACGGACCCCACATAAGACGACTAATAATAACAGTAACAGTGGTGATGATGGTGGACGTGCCCTGTGCTAATGCCTTCTTGAGTCATGGGTCCCTTGTCTCCTCAACACAGTCCCCTGGAGAGATTCTCTTATTGCCCTTACTTTAGAAACGAGGGTGGGGACTCGGGGGAAGCACACAGGTGGCCCGTGTTGACAATTACCATGACGGTGAAATACCAATTCATACCCGGGCAGAGTCCTAACCTTCACAGGACACAGGCTGGGGGCACGGGGTCCATGTCCCAGACATCGCCTTTGGACATGCGGTATGCACCCTGCTGGTGTGGCTCCCCCTCCTCACGGCAAATGGGTGGCTGGCCCTTCTCCTCGCTCACAGGGGCCCAGAAGGCCGCTGGGCTGGAGTCTTGACCCAACAGCCATGTGGGGGGTTGTGAACCCGAAAGGGTGAAAGATCCGGCCAACGGCTGCCGTGCAGGACAGTGGTTCCAGCGTTGTCCAGCCAAGTTCCTACAAGAGGCCCCACATCCGGATTTGGATAGGAAGCCTCCTGAGTTTTAAATGAGGCCTCTCATTAAGAAGAAAAAAAAGTGGCAAGTCACACTCCTTTGTTTTAAGCCCAGTGTGGGCTGGACACTCCACATCTGGGGCCTGGTGTGGACAGCAGGCCCTCATAGCTCCTGACCCCTCTCCTAGGTGCCAAGTGGCCGGAACAAGGCAGGGCACCTCTTGCCCTCAATTCCACCAATAAGGAGAGTTCGTTCTCCCCCAATTTTCTCCCCATCCTGGATCCGTGGAACAGAAGCCCTGAGAGGGGAAAGCACTTTAAACAAGGAATCAAATATTGAACAAATGAGCGGAAAGAATAAATCTGTTTGAAAACAGTCTTCCAGCGCTAATGACTAGGATCTAAAAATAATCTCAACATATTTTTAAATTGGAAGAACATCCAGAAAAATAAATTGAAAGACAAACCAGGGAAGACATTTTTTAACAAGGTGGAACATTGTGGAGTTCAGAACAGAAGGGCTGCATCCCAAATTAAGCTTTGTCATGACCTTTCAGGTTTGCAAAGTAAAACCAGGAAAGGGAGCTGAGGAACGCAGCACCAGCGCGAAACCTGGCGCCAGGGGAACGTGGTACACGGAGAGAGGAGTCCAAGTTCAGTCCTGTACTTTTAGGTGACCTATGGTGGGACAATGACAGAGTGGTCCCTTTCATGGTGACACAGGATGGCTAAATACTAGTTAGAGAGCGCTTCACTGCTCCGAGGTCCAGTTCACGCTCCTCGTCATCTGCCTGGAATGACTACTTATTTGCTAGCGGCCTTCCAACCTCCTTCCTCCTCCCCCTCGCTTTAGTCCTCGGTTTCCATTGCAGACCCACAGGATTCTGGGGGTGCAGACCCACAGGATTCTGGGGGTGCAGACCCCATTCCAGGTTCCACAGTGGAGCGGGTGGCCCAGGCTAAGCCCATCAGTCCAGTTTGTGCCCCTAAAAACTGAGATTGGTTTTGGAAATTGGTGTATGGCAGAAGATGGTCTAGCCCCAATGATCACCCCTACCATTTGGGGGAAGACGGGGAGAAAAACACTTTCTCTTCCCTGTTGGACCTAAGGAAGGAGGCTTACAGCTCCAGGGTCTTCCAGCCATCATCTTGGGGTCACATGTGAGGGTGAAGTTAGGAGACAGAAAGAAGTTGTTTTCTTGGCGATATCGTCAAGCTGCTAGATCCAGCCATTCCTGAAGTATTTATTACGTCTAGGTTTTCCAGTCACCTGAACCAGTACATTCCCTGCAGGCAAGTTTGAATTGAATTTTACTTGTTACTTGCAGCTTATTGATACAATGTTTACCTATCTCACTAGACTGCAGATGCCTCAAAAGGAAAGACTATGATCTTATTTTAAAATATATACCTGGCCCAGGAGTTGGAAATACCAAGATTAAGAAAATCCCATGAAAGATACATAGTCTAATGGAGAAGACAGACATACCTCATAACTATTAGACAATCTGATCGGTTAAACCATATGTTACTGAAGCACAGTGGGGGATGGTTCTTAATCACTGGGATGAGGGTTGGTCAGAAGAAGGATGACAGGCAGTTCCCAAGGCAGGTGATGTTTGAGTGTTACAGCAGCAGAACCCAACCCATCCTAGCTGATACAGGCATGGAATGTAGTACCTTGTTCCTCACTTACCCCGTTTACTTTCTATTTCTTGGTTTGTCACAAAATTCTGGAAACCATAAAGAGGAAAACTAGTTCTGTGTGGACCAGGAATGCCCCAACCCCACGCAAGGGCAAGTCACATAATGGGCATGACACAGGCGGACGGGTGCCTGTGCTGAGGGCGGGTGGGGAGAGAGGCCAGGGCTCGGTGCCCTTTAATTGCTTTGGTTCCACCAATCAATTAACATTCGGCTAATAATCCCTTCCAAATGAGTCATTCTGGCCAGTTAAAGGCTGATGTGTTGCTATCGGCACCAACTCACGGTGAACCTACCCTGTGCTTCTGCAACTGCCGGGTGGATGCACTGATGGAAGTTACAGCTGAGACAGACTCTCTCCAGACAGTGACAGAGGGAGTCACGAGGGGGGAGGGGCGAGGCAGGGGCCGGAGGAGAAGTCCTAGGCAGTGGGAGCCTGAATGATTGAATCGGAAAGCGAGCCGTTCCTCCGGGTTAGCAAATGATTCTTCATCAGGTAGCAGACTATTAAGCACACCTAGATAATACACGGGTGATTTTCACAGTCATCCTGCAAGGCCCTCATATTTTCCATTTTAGAATTCCATGTTACTTTTAAAGGATCCGTCCATTACGATGATTTACACCACTGAGCTGAAACAACGATGCCCTTTAATGTCAGAGGCAGAGCACGATTATTTATCATTAAATCAGCCTTTTTATTATTTTTTAGTCTTCCTTTCCTGGCACAACCTTTGAAAAATGCTCCTGTCATGACACAGATGGGCGCGATCGCTCCTTCGAGGCCCTCGAACAGGAGGACAACGTACAGCTCCGAGCACCCTCAAGAACAGCGGCAAGAGAAGAACCCCCTCCCCAGTTCTCGCCCCCCGCCCCGCCCACCGTTCCGCAACATACTCACTCCTGAGTTAAAGCAGCGTGGCTTCACCCGAGAGTATGGGTGGCATGGCACCGAACACCGATCTCGCTTATTCCAAAAAAATGAGGTACTGCTCCCCATGTCCATTCCCCCACCCCTAAATTTCTAATACAGCACTTTATTTATCCACGCCACAGACTCATGGTAAAGGAGCTTTCTGTGGCCGGCACTATTTGACACCATGAGGCAGGAGACGCCCCTGTCCTCACGGCGCCCCGTCCAGCCCAGGGGGCTTCAGGCTTGGCACTGTTGACACAGGGACCAGAGGATGCGCTGCGGAGGCGGGTGGTCTGGCTGATGTTTAGGATGCACCCCAACTGCAGGATGTTTAGCAGCATCCCAGCCCCTACGCATCAGAAGCCGGGATTGTCCTCTTTCTAGTCGCGACAACAAAAAATGTTTCCAGACATGGCCAAGTGTCCCCTCGGAGGCCAAACTACCCCTGGTTAAGATCCACTGTGTTTCAGCAGAAGGAAGAAATGAAACACACACGATGGGAGAATTTCATGCAATGAGAAGGGCTACGAAGGAAACTCAACCTGAAAAGGTTGAAAGATGAGTAGGAAGGTGCCAGTTCAGTGAAGTGGTCAGAGAGGGCTTCTTGGAGGAGGCATTAGTGAGAATGTTGAAGGGAAGCCCGGCAAGGGGAAGAAGCAGGGAAAAAGCATTGGAGGTGCTGGTAAGAACAAGTCCCTGTCCCTGATCTTGACGGGGTACCTACTGGAGGACACGAACTTGTAGGCAAAGGAAGACAGTCACAAATGTCGCTACAGAGATAGATACAAAAAGCTACGGGCTCCTATTCAAGAAAACAACACGGAACCTTAATCGGGACGGGGAAGATGGAGCTTGAGATAAGAGAGGGATCGCTGCTTTGGAAAACTCACGAGTGGCAGGGATCTGGGGGCCTCGGGTCGCTGCTGTTTCCCCACCTCCCAGCAGGGTTCCTGGTTTGTAGCTAATCCTTTATCCGTGGGATACAAGTGAATAATTTTTGTATATTCTTCATGTGTAGAGAATGCCTCTAGTTACTTCCTGTTTCTGTGGACTGAATTGTACGGCCCCCCCCCCCCAGTTTCTATGTTGCAGCCCTAAGCCCCCGCGGGATGGTGTGTAGAGATGGGGATTTGGTAACAAAGGTGGAGCCCTTGTGAGTGGGACTAGTGCCCTTAAAAGAAGAGACACGAGAGCGCTTGCTTCCCCACTCTCCCCCCGTCACGTGCAGAAATCAGGAAGAGGGCTCCCGCCACACGGGACTGTGCTGGCGCCCTGGCCTTGGACTTCCAGCCTCCAGAACTGTGGGAAACAAATGTCTGTTGTCTGAGCCCCCGTCTGCGTGGCTGGGTTATGGCAGCCGAACTGACTCACGTCCACACCTCACATCATTCCCCTCATCCTCACCCGCCCCCACCAGGCAGGTGGTGGAAGGCGGGCCCCGGACAGCAGGAAGCGTTGCCTCTGGTTGCCATTCCTTTACCCCCAGTGACTTTGACCTTAGGTGGCCCACAGCAGGTGTATCATCAATATCACTGGAGTGAATAAATACATAAGCTAGAACGCAAAACGAGGGAGGCTTTTTTTCTAATCACATAGACAATGGGAAGCTATCATTGGTAATTAATTAAGTTTAATTACTTTTTATGCCTATTCTATGCTGACTACCACTTACTATGCATGATTGCATTTATTCCTCATCATTTTTGTGTTAGGTTCAGGGGCTCTCCTGTTGAATGAAACTGATGTAGTCCTACTGGACTGTAAGTAAGGGGGATGATGGGGACTTTCATCTAGTCTGAAGGTCACGGTCAACACTCTATAAACATCTGCTAAGTTGATGTCACTGAAAACCACTTCCTGTTCATACGGGAAATAGCTCAGCTTCCAGGCTCATGTCAGTTTACATACTTTAGGGCTTTTTCTCTGTGTGTTCATACAGCTGGCTACCTTTTTATTTGTTTGACAAAAATGCTCGCTCTCGGCTATTAAGGGCAAAAATGAACATGATGTTTTCATACAGGAAATAGCCAACTTTCACTAATCAGTAGAGCCTGGAGGAGAGCCATTGTTAGGCAGTCTTTACTTCCCTCGTCTCAGTTTTGGCTAATAAAACCTTCCTGGGATTGGGTGACCCCCAAGGTGGGAAAAGACAGGTCAGGACCCACACCCCCAAACTTTTTCAGCTCCATGGTTACAGAGCTGCAGTGATCCATGTTTATTAGTCTGTGAGGCTATGAGATAATTTTTTTTCAACCAGGTCCAGGGTGAAATAAGAGAAACAAACCCCCCCAATCATGATCTTTACATTAACGATTCCCTTTAAAATCTTACCTTATTCTGAGATTATAAAAGGATAGTTACAGTGAATTGTCGTTTATTTTCTTATTTTATTTTAATGTTTTCACTTGGAAAAATAAAAAAGAGTCACGTGGAGTTAATTTCCCCCAAATTTTACTGTTCTTTGAAATCCCAAGGATTCTGTAAAAGTGTGTGTGTATGTGTGTGTGGCCATAAAGAGAGCTCATTTAAGAAAAGAAGGATGTCCTAGAGCGACAACGAGAAGCAAATGCCCCCAAATCAAGGCGGTGTTCTAAACGGGCTCGGCGAGTTGGGGGTCAGGGAGACAGGTACCGGACCCACCGTCGTAAAAATTTAAGGAGCATTTGAATCGCACAGGGATCTTGTTAAAACGAAGACTCTGATTCATTAGGTCTGGACGGGCCTCAGATTCTGCATTTCTGACAAAGCCAGGTGATGCCGATAGCGCAGACCTGCAGACCACACTCAGAGCGGCCAAGAGTTGGAAGACGCCCGCGAATGAAGGGAAGAAGGGTGACCCTTTGGCCAGCTGGGGTGGGGCTGGAGGGGGAAGACTGAGATAAGGGTGGAGGCCGTGCTTGCTGGGTAGCAGGGAGCCCACTGGTCAGACCTGGGTAGTAGGGGTTCATTGTAGGGCTGTTCGCCTTGAAGCATTTTACATGCAAGTACAAATCAAGGCACAGCAGGTCTGTGAACAGTCATGAACCACGAAGTAGAGGTCAAGAGCACTGGCTTTAGCCCCAGACTCTCTGGGTTAAATTCCAGCTGCATCACTTACTAGCTGTGATGTCCTGTTTCCCAACCTCTTCGATTTTCAGCTTTCTCATCTGTGGTGTGGTGATGATGGTACCCATGGCAGGACTTTGTCTCGCCGAGCGTACAGGACGTTGCCAGGCACACACCCTCACAACCGACTGGGAAAGCAGACAGGAAACTGACAGTTGAGTGACTCAAAGAGGATGAGCCATCTGCTCTCCAGCCAAAAGATACAGTCTGAGAAGTGGCCGTGAGGATGTTTGGTCTTCCCAGTTTAAAGGAACCGCCCTTCACACTGACCATGGGGCGCTCACCGATCAATTTACATTTTCCTTCTCAGACGAATATGGTAGGTGGCCGTTCGGCCACCTGTTTGTTCAATCGACCATGAAAAGACCATTTCTTGATATCCTATTATGCTCCTATGCTACTTTTCCGCATACTCCTGACGCTGTTTGATATGCATGAAATTCATTGTCGTATGTGTATTTTGTTGGTACGCTCTCCCTGGCGCAAACTCTATTATCCTGCCGATGCTGAACTATTGAACTTCCATAGCATACAGTAAGGTCCTAGCTTTTATCAATAAGGTAATCACATTGGGTTGGATGAAGGAGCAGGGTTGGTCCTGTTAGGTAACACATCGGGTTTATTTATCTGACTCTTGTTTTGCCGGAAATGAGAGCAGTCAATAGTTTGTCGTTGGTATTAGCAGTGAGAGTCTCAGCTAACGTGGCAACATCTGATATTGGAATTGAAAGAGGACGCCCAGGACTTGAAAAGTGTGGCTTCTGCCAGGGGGCGGCCACACACACCGTGCATGGCTGGTGCGCTGATTCTGCTCCACTCAGTAACCTCACGCACAGCAAACCCAGGCCCTTGTACAACACAGTTTGGGCCAAGCTGGATCCACGCACCTCCGGAAACACACAGGCCATACTACTAAAGACTGCTGTTTGAGCAAAACTTATCAAATATGATATTCATTTTATTTTATTGGTATTATTGTTTATAAACGTTTTTGTTTAAGTGGCTGGGTTTGATTAGGTTATAAATGTGACTTTTATTGCAGCTAAATAAATCTTATGGTGAGACTGCGTAATAGGGAAAATGTCCAACTCTAGAGAATAATTCTAGTAGTTTAGGCTTTCAGTTGGTTGAAACATAAGACTAATAAAATCAGAAGGATATCAATTAGTGACAATTTGGGGGGAACCTTTAGCATTTCAGGTTTGCCACTCCTAAAATATGTTTGAGGTCTTCGAATTACAAGGCAATAAAGTTGTTTCGTAATACATACAAAATCATATTGGTAGTTCATTTGTTTTGCTTTTATAATCAGTGAAGCAGTAAAGCTGTCACACCCTACCCCCTTGTGACATGCGTCTTGGTTCATCATAACTCAGCGCATCAACATTTTATTTTGTTTGGTTTCGTTTCCAGCTCTATTGGCCAAGCAAAAGAAGCTCAGTGACCTCCCTCCTGGAAGTAGGAGGCTGGCCACACATGGAAGCCGGCCAGAGGACCCTGTGGCCCCGGGACAGGACTGTCACTTCCTCCCCAAGGGCCTCCTGCCTGCTGCGGGCGGCTGATTGTCCTCTGCTCCGCCCCCTTTAGGAGTGGGTGCTTAGCCACGGAGGGCCGTGGCGGTGGGAAGATCTGATCCAAACGGGGAAGTGGTGGACCTTTTCTCATTTTGCCACGTGACGTGATGTGGTGGATGGTTAGGAATTCAAATTCTCTGGCTCCGCCCAAAGGACTTTGGAGTTGGGCCTGGGGTCACAGCCGCTGAACGTCTTGTTTTGTGGATGAACGAGGGGCTGGCCAACAACTGTGCAGACCCACGAGGTCTGTGAGATAGGAGTGTGGGCTCCAGGGAGAGGGCCTTTTGTGCATTCCGGAACACTAAGGCAGTCACCAAAGGCAGCCATCGAAGTGATGATGAGACCCGCGTTACCCCCAAAGCCTAAGGGTGCACAGAGTCACAAGAGCAAAAACAAACTCAAAACCCAAACTGGAAAAAAATCCTTGGAGGTCTGATCCAGGTCCTGTTTTGGAAATTGTGTGCTGAAGAATTCCACATGGGTGAGAATCATCGGTGCTTTCGGTGACTAGGGCGAGGGCCCGACGCTCTCCCCTGAAGTGACGTAGAAATTTGCCTTGCACACGATATCCCAAAGGCCTGAATCTGGACAGAAGCTTTTTGGGTGGAAAAGCCTCCCTCCTTAAGAATCTCTTAAAGTTTTGCCTTGAGGATGATATTGAAGGTTTATGCAGTTGAAAACACAAATAGCTGATTTCTGTCACACTTGTCTAATGTGACTCTTGTATTGAACACTTTTTTCTCAAAGACTCTTCAAACTCCCGATCATTTCAGCCCCTAGTCTGAGTTGAAATCGTGCCACAAAGCTGCAATTTTGGCCTTTGTTCTCGAAACGCTTTCAGGAGCATTTTCAAGAGAACATGTGAGTTCTCTTTAAAAATGACTGATTCATGAAAATCATTTTTAAATTTCCCTCCTTGTCTGAAAATACCCAGTCCCCCTAAATTCTCCCTCTGTGTCAGGGGAACAACACCCCCGCCCCCACCCCGACCCGATTCTTAAGCCCTTATAAACCTATCAAACGTTTCCTCCCACGGTTTTATTCAGCCAGGGGAATTTTCCACGGGCCCAGGACAGGGAGCAGTTCCGGTTTCAGCAACCGCCCAGCCCAAGCCATGCCTCAAGAGTAAGGCATGAAGTAATAACCACAGACTGAAGTTCAAGTGACGCCCAATCCCCAGTCACCCAATTAACCGTATTCCTGAGTCGCCTTTACTTCCCTCCCTCCCCCTCCTTCCCCCCAGTCCCCCACCTCTCTCTCCTTCATAAAGACTAAACACACCGTTCACGTCATTAAGAAAACCATGCTCAGAACACAAACTGCTTTCATTCTGAATTCTAGATTCAAGGCCAGCTAGGTATTGATTTAAGTTCATCTTTTTAGCCTTGAATACCAGTGTTAACCTCCACACGAGCCAGTGGAATTGGTTCCTTGGTGTGAGATATGAAGTGCTTTTTTCCTCACAAACAAGCTTGATAAAATAGACACGCTCCCCACGTAATTTATAATGATATAAATTAGTTTTGTGAACGGAAGATGGGAACACAGCCAGTAAATTGGCTGTGTTGTATTATTTTATTATTTTTAAATTATTTTAATTGTCCTCTTCAGACTTAATTTGGGTTTTAATCATGAACTATGTCATGCTCACGTCACTTGGCAAACACTCAGTGATAGCTGGGTGTGCCGTCTGTGTGTATAAACGCGTGCACACAGTGCACAAAAACAATACACACGTCTACACGCGGACACACAGGAAGACACGCCTGCGCTTCCTGACCACCCTCTGTCTCCCGGCACATTCTTTGGATGCCACGTAATTATTCTACACCCGTGTTGTCGCTAGAAATTATTTTGTTCGGCACATATTTTCTACAACTTCCTGCCTTTCACTTTGCTTGTACCCAAGCCGTAGTTCTCCTTTTTTTTTTAACTTTTCACTGCTCAGTTACTATCCTGCAAGTTATCTTTACCAAAAGACCAAATGCATTTAGACTTCTTGAAGCCCAATGGGATTTCTTGGCCTCCTTCCATACTGTTGTTCCCCTTCCTTGTGAGATTCGATCACGTGAACCTCCCTGAAGTCCCTACAAGCACTTGCTCTCCCCCGACCCCAGGACATTTGCACCTGAGGTCTCTCGGCCAGGAGGGCCTCGCTGCTACTGGGCCTCTGCAGTCTGGTCCACTCCTCCTCAGCCTTCGGGGGGCTAGGTGTCACCTCCCCAGGCTAGAGCTCTTAGACCCCTCACAGTAGTGGTCTCTACCCTTACAGCACCAATCCCAACGACCATTAAAAACCACTGACTAATTTCGTGTTTGCGAGTGCAAAGGGCACCTGCCTGTCAGCTTCGTCTCCAATGCATGTCTGGTCCCCAGCATATAGGAGGTGCTCCTTTCCTGAGTGGATGAATGAGCCACATTTAAACTCTGCATGTATCCGTTTCTATTGGTCCCATTCTTTTGCTTTCTTCTCTGTCCTGACGCCTACTCGGTAGCCTAGAAAAACTGTATTTCTCCTTTTGGTCCATGTTGGAGCCAAAACAAAACAAAACACAGCACCCCTACTGTGCCGCCCAGGATGACTGCTATTTCCATAGATCTTCGCAAAAGAAAACGATCACAAAGAATGCAGGATGAAGGACTGCATGGTTTCTAATCTGAGACCACAAAATGGCAGCCCACAACTTGAATCCAGGTACCACCCACGGGGGCTTTATTTAGCTGGTACTGCTTAAAAATTTTTTACACTGAAATTTGAATTTTGGAATCCCCTGAAAGTCTAGGCAATGTGGCAACGCAGATGATACAACAATATGGTGGCAACAGACTGGAGCCAGTAGCCGCTGTCCACCTGGAAGGGGCTGGAGTGCTCCGAACTCCCCACCACTCCCTATCGCCCAGCACTCGAGCCTTCTCGGTCATTTGCTTCTGTGCCTGGCACCTCTGGGTGCACGAGCTACTGCTCCCGCTGCAAATTCTACAGAATTACATAAAAACTTCTT